>NC_092089.1:34481698-35105448 GCF_045679555.1 Salvelinus alpinus | reverse complement strand
CCGCATAGGTAGCTTTCACAAAACCCAGAAATAGAGATAAAATTAATCACTAACCTTGAACAACTTCATCAGATGACAGTCTTATAACATCATGTTATACAATACATTTATGTTTTGTTCGAAAATGTGCATATTTGAAGTATAAATCGTAGTTTTACATTGCAGCCACCATCACAAATAGCACCAAAACAGCCAGAATAATTACAGAGAGCAACGTGAAATACATAAATACTCATCATAAAACATTTATGAAAAATACATGGTGTACAGCAAATGAAAGATAAACATCTTGTGAATCCAGCCAATATTTGCAATTTTTTAAGTGTTTTACAGCGAAAACACAATATAGAATTATATTAGCTTAACACAATAGCCAAACACACAAACGCATTTATTCACCGCAAAGGTAGCTTTCGCAAAAACCAGCAAAAGATATAAAATTAATCACTAACCTTTGGACAACTTCATCAGATGACAGTCTTATAACATCATGTTATACAATACATTTATGTTTTGTTCGAAAATGTGCATATTTATAGCTACAAATCCTGGTTATACATTGTGAATACGTAGCAACGATTCACCAGAATCTCCGGAGATATTTTGGACACTCACCTAATCTGACCAAAGAACGCATCATAAACTTTACATAAAAATACTTGTTGTATGGCAAATGAAAGATACACTGGTTCTTAATGCAACCGCTGTGTTAGATTTTTAAAAATAACTTTACTACAACATACAGCATGCATTATTGTGAGACAGCGCTCACCTATTCTCCGCCGTGTTGGAGCCAACATATTACACAAAAATACGAAATAACATCATAAATATTCTCTTACTTTTGCTGATCTTCCATCAGAATGTTGTGCAAGGAGTCCTATTTCCAGAATAAATCGTTGTTTGGTTTTAGAATGTCCATTTCTTCTGTCGAATTAGCAACTTTGGCTAGCATTGTGGCGCGAACATGCCCATCAACTCTTGGCGCCTGGAACGAAAAATTCCAAAATTCCCAATAAACGTCGAATAAACTGGTCAAACTCGGTTGAAAATCCTACTTTATGATGTTCTTCTCATATGTATCCAATAAAATCAGAGCCGGAGCAATTCGTCGTGTATACCGAACGCTTTTCAGAAGACAATGTGAGGTTCCCCGGCGCGCAGTTGAAAACTGACAAAAGAGCGGACCTGTCACTCCAAAAGCTCTTATTCGGCCTCACATCAAGCTAGACACACCATTCAACCTTCTACTGCCTGTTGACATCTACTGGAAGGCGTATGAAGTGCATACAGATCCATAAATAAAAGCCAGTTGAATAGGCAGGCCCTGACACAGAGCCTCATTTTCAGAATTTTCACTTCCTGTATGGAAGTTTGCTGCCAAATGAGTTCTGTTTTACTCACAGATATAATTCAAACAGTTTTAGAAACTTCAGAGTGTTTTCTATCCAATAGTAATAATAATATGCATATTGTATGATCTAGAACAGAGTACGAGGCCGTTTAATTTGGGCACGATTTTTTCCAAAGTGAAACAGCGCCCCCCTATTAAGAAGAAGTTAACATGCAACATGTCAGGATCCCTCTGTTGACAAGGAATATTATCTGGTGTCTTTACTCCTACTACCATTACTTCTTGAACATCACTCCTTTCTTCCACTCTTTTCACCGACTCCGGATAGGAGACATGCTGGACAGCCCTTATTCTTGCCACCTCCGTCTCCTTCACCCTAACAGGACACTTCAGAAATTCAGTTGTATGTTCACCAACACAATTACAGCATTTAGGCTCAACTGGCTTAAGATACCCCTCATATCTACATACACTTGACACATGACTAAATCATTTGCATTTATTGCACTGCATGGGTTTGGGCATGAAGGCTCTCACAGGGAATCTCATAAAACCCAAATACACGTGAGAAGGGAGAGACTTCATCAGAAAACAGTAGAACGGATGGAGTAGAACGCATCCACCATGCAAGTCAAAAAGTGTGCACAAACCACTTCATCCAATTCTTCCCATATACTCTTGGCTTTTACTTCGAGCGCCACCCCACAGATAACACCCTTCATAGGCGCAATGCTTCGAAGATCCACATTCCAAACATTCCTATCTTCTTGAGTCACAGAGCATGCTCCTTCTGTTCCAAAGATATCAGTGGAGGCTGCTGAAGGGAGGACGGCTCATGATAATGGCTGTAATGGAGTCAATAGAATGGCATCCAACACATGGAAACCACGTGTTTGATGTGTTGATACCATTCTACTGACTCCATTCCAGCCATTTTTATGAGCCGTCCTCCCTTCAGCAGCCTCCACTGATAGATATACAAAAAAACTAAATATACCCACTTCCCGTTACTCTCATCTACGCCACCTCATCCAATGCATCCACAATTTTCTTCTTCTTCTTATGTTTTTAAATGGCGGTTGGCAATCACAAGGTGCATTACAGCCACAAATTGAACTGGAGTGTAAATCCATTACACTTTGTAAAACAAAAGGGAAAAAACTAAAAACATGCTTCTGACTAACCCTTCACTCATTAAAAACCCATTACCCCATTCCACTACTTTGACCCTATCTGCTCCTACATCATGCCAACGGCCTGGGAGGACAGGACACCACCATTAAACACACCCTGTAACTCTACTGAAGTCAAATCTCGTATACCCAAGTACTTCTCTGCAGCCATGAACACTAAGAACCTAACCTTACTGAAGGATATATCACTCATTGGCCAATCCCTCTGTGCTGGCACAGATCTACTACTCACAGGGATCCTCTCAGGATTCCTCACCATTGACCCATCCTCCTCTACTTTCTTCATTGCCTCAACAACGACACCTTCTGCACTACTCTGACCCTGGCCACCGCAACCTCAAAAAGGCTCCTCGTCATCTCTACATCACAAAAATTGTAGTCATCTCTACATCACAAAAATTGTAAACCTCAGCATTGCCTTCCAGTGGCGATGTTTGGTAATTGCGTCCTCAGAGAAACTCACCTGAGAAAGTATGAATATTGACGACTAGAAGCCGTGTAACACGAAGTGTGTTAGTTTTGATTTCTAATCAGATGTAGTGTATATCAGTTAAACATTTATTACCATAGCTATAGCTGCTGTGCATCACCCGAGGAGTGCATTATTCGCAGAGTGCATTGGTGGTGAATCTGGGCTATGTAGACTTCAAAAGACTCAATCCATTTATTCATTATTATTTTACAAAATCAGTATCAGTACATAAAACTTATTCCAAAATAGATTACTGGTTAAATAAACATTGAATAGTGTCTGAACATCAACCAGAGCAAAAGCTTGTCTGATTCAACTGTTTTATCGTATAAAACAAAAAATTAAACATGAAATCAAATCAAATTGTATTTGTCACATACACATGGTTAGCAGATGTTAATGCGAGTGTAGCGAAATGCTTATGCTTCTAGTTCCGACAATGCAGTAATAACCAACGAGTAATCTAACCTAACAATTCCACAACTACTACCGTAGTCTAGTTTCCCATAGTATGTTTATTATTTTATAATAAATGATTAACAAATACAATCAATTTGATTGAGAGCAAAACACTTTGGCATTCACTTAAACCTAAGACAATGAAAAGTAAGAAATCATCATAATGCATTATTTCATATAATCTAATTGTCACTTAAATGTTTCTATGAAACATTACATCAAGTCATTATAATATCATACAACACTGTCATGAAAATATGCAATCATGTGCCTTACTAGATTTTTTTTAAACATTAGATGAACAAATAAAGCATCACATAGAATAGGCTTATACAAAGACTAAGACAGTTTGGCATAGACTAATTAGTAAATTAAAAGTACTGTACCCGAACTACCTGCACTGACTCCATCTTGCACTGACCCTACACACACTCCCTAGACCAGTGGATCCCAAACTTTTTATAATCCCGTACCCCTTCAAACATTCAACCTCCAGCTGCGTACCCCCTCTAGCACCAGGGTCAGTGCACTCTCAAATGTTGTTTTTTGCAATCATTGTAAGCCCACCACACACACACACACTATATGATACATTTATTAAACATAAGAATGAGTTTGAGTTTTTGTCACAACCCAGCTCGTGGGAATTGACAAAGAGCACTTATAGGACCAGGGCACAAATAATAATATAATAATAATCAATAATTTTGCTCTTTATTCAACCATCTTACATATAAAACCTAATTTTGTTAATTGAAAATGGTGAATAACTCACCACCGGTTAATGAGAAGGGTATGTTTGAAAGGATGCACATCACTCTGCAATGTTGAGTTGTATCGGAGAGTCTCAGTCTTAAATCATTTTCCACACACAGTCTGTGCTTGTATTTAGTTTTCATGCTAGTGAGGCCGAGAATCCACTCTCACATAGGTACGTGGTTGCAAAGTGCATCTATGTCTTAACAGCGCGATTTGCCAAGGCAGGATACTCTGAGCGCAGCCCAATCCAGAAATCTGGCAGTGGCTTCTGATAAAATAAAAATTTCACAGAACCGCTTGTTGCAATTTCGATGAGACTCTCTTGTTCAGATATCGGTAAGTGGACTGGAGGAAGAGCATGAAAGGGATAATGAAACCAGTTGTTTGTGTCATCCGTTTCCGGAAAGTACCTGCGTAATTGCGCACACAACTCACACAGAGACTAAGCTATATCACATTTGACATTTGCAAACAAAAAAATCATACAATGATGGAAAGACCTGTGTGTTGTCCTTGTTAATGCAGACAGAGAAGAGCTCCAACTTCTTAATCATAGCCTTAATATTGTCCCCACATTGAACATAGTTGTGGAGAGTCCCTGTAATCCTAGATTCAGATCATTCAGGTGAGAAAAAACATCACCCAGATAGGCCAGTTGTGTGAGAAACTCATCATCATGCAAGAGGTCATACAAGTGAAAATTATGGTCAGTAAAGAAAACTTTAAGCTCGTCTCTCAGTTCAAAAAAACGTGTCAATACTTTGCCCCTTGATAACCAGCTCACTTCTTCTGTATGTTGTAAAAGCGTTACATGGTCGCTGCCCATATCATTGCATAGTGTAGAAAACACACAAGAGTTCAGAGCCCTTGCTTTAATAAAGTTAAACATTTTCACTGTAGTGTCCAAAACGTATTTCAAGCTGTCAGGCATTCCCTTGGCAGCAAGAGCCTCTCAGTGGATGCTGCAGTGTACCCAAGTGGCGTTGGGAGCAACTGCTTGTGTCTCCCTGCCTCCCTCCCTCACTCCACTATGTCTCCCTGTCATGGTTTTTGCGCCATCAGTACAGATACCAACACATCTTGACCACCAAAGTCCATTTGATGTCACAAAGCTGTTCAGTATTTTAAAAATATCCTCTCCTGTTGTCCTGGTTTCCAGGGGTTTGCAGAAGAGGATGTCTTCCTTAATTGACCCCCCATAAATGTAACTGACATATACCAGGAGCTGTGCCAGGCTTGCCACGTCTGTTGACTAATCCAGCTGTAACGCATAGAATTCACTGGCTTGTATGCGAAGCGTCTCCTGCCATGTCTCTGATGCGTCGTGAAACAATGTTGTTTGATGAAGTAATTGTCTGTATAGTTTATTTGGCCTTTCCCCCCAGCATTGTCTCAGCCATATCCACGGCAGTGTTAGGATTTATGTTTATGCACTATAGCCTGCTACCATATTGTATGAAGATGAATATTGTTTTGTTACACACACACACACAAACAATGCAGATGTGTGTGTGTGTAAAGACTGAGCAACAGAGTGACTTGCTACAAAAGCTGTGGTCAATCTGGAGAGGGGAGGGGTGCATATCTCCAGGCCAACCAGGGAGGTTAGGACACTGGACAATACCATATAAGGAACTGTTTGAGTGTAGCGGCACAAGACGGATCTAATCTACCCAACGACCAGATGCGGACATCTGAGAGACTGTGACCAGAGACTGGGACCAGTCTGAGTACCGGCGATAGGCTGAGCAAAGTTTAAACCACGCTCAGCCTCTCCTGTGATAGGCCAACATACGGGTTGGAACTACGTCATCACGGTATAAGAACAGCTGTTTACGTACTTCCTGCCAGTTCTCTGTTTAACCCTGCGCGGTGATACAGCGAACCCGTATATAGGAAAATTGCATTTGCCATTTATTGTTTGCGTTAATTAAACATAATTAAATAAAGTTAGCAGACCTTGCTTTTTATTTATCCTGATACCGGATTTGATTAACGCAGTGCTTTCAGCAGCAGGAAGAATGAAGTCCTCCACAACAGGATGGGGCTTGCCTGCCCTAGCCACTCGGTAGCTCACCATATAAGACGCTGCTAGCCCCTTCTTATTAATGGTATCTGTTGCTTTTATACATATTTTACTACTTGAAAGTAGTCTTAATTCTCGCTAAAAAAACTCCCGACTTATTTTTCAAATTGGCATGTTTTGTTTAAGTGTCTGCACAAGAGTGAAGGTTTCATCGAGTTGTGAGGTAGTACTTTTGCACATATAACACACTGTGGCTGAGGGAAGGCACTACACCCAATATAAGTGAACCCCAAATCAATGTAGTTCTCATCATATTTGCGCCTCTTCGATGGATCAACGTCCCTGTCGGTTGTTCTGTACTTTCCCGGGTAAAGGGAGCTCTTTGGCTGCATCAGATTCACAACTGTCAGTGTCCGTGCTAGCTGGGTTAAAACAAATGTATAATTACTGATGCTGTCATTGGATGTGCTCGTGGAAGGAGAACACCTTGTGTCGTCGACAGGTGCAGGTGTAGTACTGCTGGTAGTAGTAGTACTACCAGATGAGCTGGTATGTGTCTCTATGGGCCTTACTTTTTTTTAACCATTTATCAATTTTCGAACAAACGGAACGAGCAGCGGCTATGTTTGGCTACATACGGACAGTTAGTGGAATTCCCACGAGAGAGTAACGGTTAACGTGATTGGATGTCAATTATTTGACTAGGCTGCCTGTGTTTGACATTGTGTTGTTATTTCGTTGAACACTAGATGGTTTAATTTTGTTTTTGGCAGTGAAACGAGGCTACTCAGGCAAGATAAAAACCTCACCCAAATGTCTAGCCCCGTTAGAAAATATAAATGGACTGTTTGAAAATGTGAAGAATTGTTTTCATTTTATTAGGCGTACCCCGACGGCATTGCGCATACCCTAGTTTGGGAATACCTGCCCTAGACACACACACACACACACACACAGAGAGACAGTACATTCGGAAGGTATTCTGAAAAGTATTCAGACCCCACATTTTGTTACGCTATAGCCTTGTTCTATAATGGATGAAAATGTTAAAAAATACACACGATACCCCATCACAACAAAGCAAAAAGTTTTTTTATATGAGCAAATTTACAAAAATAAACAGAAATACCTTATTCACGTCAGTCTTCAGAACCTTTGCCACGAGACTCAAAATTGAGTTCAGGTGCATGCTGTTTCCATTGATTATCCTTGAGATGTTTCTACAACTTCATTGGAGTCCACCTGTGGTAAATTCAATTGATTGGACATGATTTGGAAAGGCACACATCTGTCTATATAATGTCCCACAGTTGACAGTGCATGTCAGAGCAAAATTCAAGCCATGAGGTCGAAGGAATTGTCCATAGAGCTCCGAGACAGGACTGTGTCGAGGCACAGATCTGGGGAAGGGTACCAAAACATTTCTGCAGCATTGAAGGTCCCCAAGAACACCGTAGCCTCCATCATTCTTAAATGGAAGAAGTTTGGAACCACCAAGACTCTTCCTAGAGCTGGCCAAACTGAGCAATTGGGGGAGAAGGTTCTTGGTCAGGGAGGTGACCAAGAACCCGATGGTCACTCTGACAGAGCTCTAGAGTTCCTCTGTGGAGATGGAATAACCTTCCAGAAGGACAACCATCTCCACAGCACTCCACCAATTAGGCCTTTATGTTAGTGGCCAGATAGAAGCCACTCCTCAGTAAAAGGCACATGACAGCCCGCTTGAAGTTTGCCAAAAGACACCTAAAGGACTCTTAGACCATGATAAATAAGATTCTCTGGTCTGATGAAACTAAGATTGAACTCTTTGGCCTGAATGCCAAGTGTCCCATCTGGAGGAAACCTGGCACCATCCTAATGTAACAGTATAACTTTAGACCGTCCCCTCGCCCCGACCCGGGCGCGAACCAGGGACCCTCTGCACACATCAACAACGGTCGCCCACGAAGCATCGTTACCCATCGCTCCACAAAGGCCGCGGCCCTTGCAGAGCAAGTGGAACCACTACTTCAAGGTCTCAAAGCGAGTGACGTAACCGATTGAAACGCTATTAGCGCGCACCACCGCTAACTAGCTAGCCATTTCACATCCGTTACACTCACCCCCCTTTCGACCTCCTCCTTTTCCGCAGCAACCAGTGATCCGGGTCACGGCACCAATGTAACAGTATAACTTTAGACCGTCCCCTCGCCCCGACCCGGGCGCGAACCAGGGACCCTCTGCACACATCAACAACGGTCGCCCACAAAGCATCGTTACCCATCGCTCCACAAAGGCCGCGGCCCTTGCAGAGCAAGGGGAACCACTACTTCAAGGTCTCAAAGAGAGTGACGTAACCGATTGAAACGCTATTAGCGCGCACCACCGCTAACTAGCTAGCCATTTCACATCCGTTACACTCACCCCCCTTTCGACCTCCTCCTTTTCCGCAGCAACCAGTGATCCGGGTCACGGCACCAATGTAACAGTATAACTTTAGACCGTCCCCTCGCCCCGACCCGGGCGCGAACCAGGGACCCTCTGCACACATCAACAACGGTCGCCCACGAAGCATCGTTATCCATCGCTCCACAAAGGCCGCGGCCCCTGCAGAGCAAGGGGAACCACTACTTCAAGGTCTCAAAGCGAGTGACGTAACCGATTGAAACGCTATTAGCGCGCACCACCACTAACTAGCTAGCCATTTCACATCCGTTACACTAACAGTGAAGCTTGGTGGTGGCAGCACCATGCTGTGGGGATGTTTTTCAGAGGAAGGGACTGGGAGACTAATCAGGTACGAGGGAAAGATCAACAGAGAAAAGTACAGAGAGATCGTTGATGAAAACCTGCTCCAGAGCGCTCAGGACCTGACTGGGGCGAAGGTTCACTTTCCAACAGGACAACGAACCTAATCACACAGCCAAGACAATGCAGGAGTGGTTTCAGAACAAGTCTCTGAATGTCCTTGAGTGGCCCAGCCAGAGCCCGGACTTGAACCCGATCAAACATCTCTGGAGACCTGAAAATAGCTGTGCAGCGACGCTCCCCATCCAGCCTGACAGAGCTTCAGAGGATCTGCAGAGAAGAATGGGAGAAACTCCCCAAATAGAGGTGTGCCAAAATTGTAGCGTCATACCCAAGGAGACGCAAGGCTGTAATCGCTGCCAAAGTTACTTCAACAAAGTACTGAGTAAAGGGCCTAAATACTAATGTAAATGTGATATTATTATTTTTTTTTTAAATGTATACAGACCTGTTTATGCTTTGTCATTATGGGGTATTGTGTGTAGATTGAGGGGAAAAAACAATTGAATCAATTTTAGAATAAAGGCTGTAACGTAACAAAATGTGGGGGGAAAAAATCAAGGGGTCTGAATACTGAATCCGACTGCACTGTATGCATGTATGTGTATACACACAAACCATATATTTGCACTCCCACACATTCACTACATCACACACACACCTTTACTGCTGCTGCTCTGTTCTTTATTTGACTCTTATCTATCCTGATGCCTAGTCACTTTACCTTGCCTTCATGTACATATCTACCTCGAATACCTCTGCACATTGATCTGGTACTGGTTCTCCCTGTATATAGCTCCCATCTTGTGTATATTATTTTATTTCTCATGTTACTATTTTATTTAGATTTTTAAACTCTATTGTTGGGTAGGGATGGTAAGTAAGCATTTCCCCGTGTTCGGCACAGTTGTAATTGGCGCATGTGACAACATTTTATTAGTTATTTTTCGCAAAATTCCATACAGAAACATAATTAAATCAGTAAACATATCAATAAATCTCAGAACGCAGTAAAATGACAGAAAATACATTCTTACCACTGGAACCCCTCTAGTCCTAGAAAATCCCTATGTATAATAGCTCAGCAATCTAAACATACCAGTTAAAGAATCAGGGTCCAAAAAAATCCCTCATGTAATAAATGCCTGCATTATGTACATCCTATGGAAAGCATAGGAATACTGCTATGGCACAATTTCAAAGATGATTGTGACCATACAAAAAGCCTTGATCCAAACCTCAACGCAAATCTATAGCCACAGTAAAACCACTAGAATACAACCACACCTGACAGCTGAAACAGTGGAATGCGCCATCTATTCAAGTGCACATATTAGGCTACCTTCTGACCATAACATGTGACGTCTATCCAAGCGAGTACTACGACTGCTCATCGGCTATTGAACCAGACACTTAGCAAGCTGTAGTGACTGTCACACTGCCCTGTCACGCAGTATGAATGGTCACCTTGGCCGGGTTAACCTCCATCGGGGTGGTGTGGAGCCCAGGACCAAATATGGGGAACACTCTCTCTGTAAACTTGTGTGTGAAGGTGCACAGGTGCTTCCCACCGTTGCCTGCGTCCCAAAATGACACCTCCCCCTTATCCATGTTTAGCTTGACCCGGACCCTCTCTGGCCGACTCTCCACGACCAGCACTGTGCGTTTGCCAGTCAGGGCGTTGTACACCCCTTTGCTCAGCCCGATGGTCCACACGCCCCTGTCTGTGGACACGGTGAACTTCCTCTTGCGAGCCACAGACTCCTTACAGATTCCCAGGATCCACTTTGGGTTGTCTCCCACATGGACCTCCCAGCGGTGCTTGCCGGAGCGGAAGCCCTCAGCTCCAAGGACAAAGACACAGGGGTCGAAGCGCTCAGGGTTGTCCGGGAGGGACTGGCGCTCTGGGCTGTCCCGTACGCTGGCCAGGTCTGGGGACATGGAAAGCCAGGGAGAGGCTGTGTTAGGGTCCATCACCACTGGGACTGGAGAGAGAGAGAGGGAGACGTGTTACAAAACATTAGGATTGAAGCGTAACTGTTGCCTAAAGTGTTTCCTCCATCATTCAAAACATTGACCCCTTACACATTATATAGCCATCCACACCCATTTTATTGTGTGTCATAACTTATGTAGCAAGCTAGAACCCTAACCCTTCAGTACATGTACTCACTGCATGTGACGTGAGCCTGCATGCTCTTCCAAATGTTGTGGCCCAGAGAGCCCACGTGTTTGGCCATGTTCAGGAGAGCATCTGAGGGATTCTGGGGGTCTTCACGAGGCCACTGGGCTCTGTGAAAACATGACATCATAGAAGATGACCAAGATGACCAACTGTTGGGCAACTGATAGGATGTTACTGTACTTACTTTTTCTTTAAGGCTTGGAAGTTCTGAAAAACAACACAATTGAACCCATTAGTTCATTGTGAATAAGATTGACAAATGTTTGCATTCAAAAATGTCTCACTGTCATGCATAGTGACAATGTACAGTTAGGATAAGAGAGGGTGACCCCCACCCCACGAGAGAGAGGGAGACCCATGACCCCCCCCCCCCCATGAGGGAGACCCCTTCTGCCTACCTGCAAGAAGGTTAAATCCTCCGCCCCCATCTCCCGCTTTACTGTTTGGACCAGCTTAGTGAGGGCAGCGATGTCACGGGTCAAGGAGCTGATCCTGTCTTCCATACTGGATCTCTTGTCCTCCTCCTCGTCTGCCAGGGCCTTCAGCCTGGCAGCCTCCTCTACACACAGCACCTGACGGAGCCTCTCAAACTCTGCCTTGATCTGCTTCTCTGCCTGCTCTGTCTGGATCTGGGTACGAGAGAGGTTGGAGGAAGAGTGCCATTTTGTAATGATACTGACATACCTCTTGCAATTCATATCTCACACAACATTACTCATCTATAGGCTATAATTATAGTTTCCTCTAGAGGCTTTCCTTATCAGGACTGCAGGCCCTAGGTTTGATCTACAGTCAACTATTTTGTTATTTCCAATTCTTTCTGGAGGCTCAAGGAATCTCAGTCTGTCCCTACCAGTCAAACAGGTTGGTTCACATATCTCATTACAGAACAATGATGAACATCAAACTGTTGGGCTCTGGATAGGCTACACACGTCTGGATAGAACTAGTGAGGGCATCAAAGAGCTCTAACAAATCACATTATCTTACACAAAACCTTCACCATTAGTCATGGTCATGGATAGGCCCTACAGTGTAGATGTCAGCAGGTCAAGCAGATACAGTATTATAGTACCTTCATGAAATCAACTGTGTTAGAGTATTTCTTTTTCATTCTCTTGAAAGTCTCCACTTTCTCCTCCAATATGTTGACTTTAATGGTCAGTTCTTCCTGCAATAGAACACATAAAACACAATTAATATGCATATTAGTTTGTGATCTAGTGACTACCAGATAATAAAAACATACAGCAACTTATTTTCAGTATTGTTAAAGGTCCTAAGCTATTGGGTGTTGACTAAAGGACAATAAAGCTTTGTTCACACTGCATGCCTTAAATACTCAAATCTGTTTTGGAATACTGATTGTTCAAACACCAAGTTACAAGTGACCAAATTAGATGTGTGTGTTCAGACAGCAGTCATTAGCTGACATTGCTATGCTAGTTGTCATAGTAACAACAGGTGTGTCCACAATGGTGTAGGCTGATTGGTGGTGGTGCTTGTGGTTCCTATCACTCAGAAGTTATATAGCAAGCTAAGGTGACAAAAATGCCTGCCGGGAAAGTTTTATTGTTGTAAGCACTAACTTGGGGAGGGAGAGCAATGGCGGAACCAGAAGCAATGCTTGATTCTGTTAGTGCGAGTGAAGACAGAGGAAATGATTGGAATACTGAAATATCTAAGAATGGAGCCAAAAGGATTAGTTGTAAATCAAGATAAGCCTCGGTATGATAATGCCTCATTCCTTGTTGGAGTGCGATTCATGAGCAAGGATTTTTTTGGGGAAACCCATTTGGTCACAAAGATGGTGAAGGATGCATTGGGAGAAGTGGAGTCAGAGTGACCAGGAGTGGTATGATGTTGATTTCATGTGTGTCAAAGGAACAAAAGGAGAATGCACAAATTATCGACGCACAAAGTGGAATGCTATGATTATCGGAGTAGGTCACCAATAAAAGGTGTCATATCTGGCGTCTCTATGGATATTGAGGCTTCATGGTTTAAGATTAACATGCCAGGAATTGTTGATGCACGTTGCTTAACCCGCACGGTGAATGAAAAGGAGGAAAGCCTTTCTGTGTTATTGATGTTCGATGAATAATTTCTCCAAACCCATGTAAAGCTGGGATATATGAGATATGTGGGGCGAGTTCATGTACAAAAGCAACTTCAATGTCAAAAATGTAAAAAGTTTGGCCATGTGTCAAGTGTTTGCAAACAGAATATCGTTGTTGAAGAGTCTGAGGATGCACCATGTTGCCATTGTGATGGGAATCACATCCCAGAGTTCCCTGAGTGCCCTGTTAGGATGGAGGAGGTTGAAGAAGGAAGGATCAGGGCTGCTGAGAAGGTCTCCTATGCAGAGTCAGTGAAAACTGTCGAAGCAGCGAGTAGAGATGATGAAGATATGGCAGTGGATGCCCATCAGTCTGTGAATGTCAGTCAATTGAGAGATCCTGAAACACTAATCGTGAAGAATGTTGATTTTGTTGCGTTCATTGCGCAGGTGATTAATTGTACAGGGTAAAAAAACAAAAAAATCTAGGAAACTGGAAATAATTGTGAAAGCGGCTAAAAGGTTCTTATAACTCCAGGATTTCACATCTGAGACATTGCAGGGAAATAATGTCTGAAGATGCATCCCCCTCTCAGGCCCTAGAACCTGTGTAGGGTTCTGAGTACATTTTGACTAAGTGAAGGAGTACATAGACTTTTGTTATGTTTTTTAAGAATAGTATGAGTGATTTATTTTTCATTATTACTATTTATTTTCGTTCTCAGTTCTATCCCACCCAGCAGGTGGCGACAATACACCTTTCGGATATAGTCTGCCAAAACAATCTTGAAGAAGAAAAAGGCCTGAAGAAAAAAGCCCTGCCATGGACGTTTCCCAGTTGCTTTGAATGTTCAAAATCATGCTTAAATCCTCAAAGGATAAGATGATCGAACTTTTTGGCTAGCCACTGCAGTTCATACAAGTCGCATGGCCAGGAATCAGATTTGTATCTGACTTCAAACCACCTATCAAGGGCAAAAGCGGTGAGGGAGGAGCGCCCTTCTCAAATGAACAGTTATCTGCAGCGCTTGGTCATGTCAACAAGGCAGCATGGTGCATCGTTCAGAAACATACAACATATATTTTCCATAAAATAAAATTTTCTAATTTTCAAACGAGTTTTCATTGGGAAGGCAGATAAAGCGCTATTAAACGCAATCAATTTGCATGTTAAAACACAGTATTCTATTAATTACTCCACGTTCTTAACCTGTCACTTTTTTGGCCTACTTCGCCGTCGGCCAGAGCCGGGCACCTGGCTCAAGCCTCGGAGTCAAACCGGTTCCAAAACGAATGCAATCACTTTTCACCCAATGCAAACTCATCTCACCTGTGAAACCCGGCCCAGATAATCGAATCTCCTCACTTACCTTACACAACGGCGCCCCCTTGTTGAGTGGCAGCAGCTCGTGAGTCCGATGTAGAGTGACACAGTCAACGCACACGGGCTCCTCGTCCTTTACGCAGTAAAGTTGAAGCTCCAACCGGTGCAGGTTACAAAGAGGCACATTATTGATTGCGTTCGGTCCCCGCCAGCGCTTCTCCTTCTGAAAGGACTCGGTAGCGGCCATCAGCGCCCGGTTGGAGATTGGTTGCTCCCCGTCACAGCTCTTCCTGCACACCGGACACCTCTGCCCCATCTTTCGGCTTTGCTCCAAGCACTCCTTGCAGAAGCTGTGGCTGCATGAAAGAAGCACGGGCTCCCGGTAAAGATCTTTACACACCGGACAGGTCAGATCTTCCTGAAGGAGGAATGGACCCTCTGACATCTCCTCATTCCAATCACATTCAGCCATGGTGTCGCTGTCGGCAATGCAGGGCCCTTCTGAAAACGCGTAAAGTTTACTTTCGCTTTCTTCAAAATGCTCCTTTTTCTACGCTGACAGTTGTCCAGAGACACTCTTCCGTTCTGTTTGACAGTTTACCTTTATTGTTTGTAGATTTGTTGACGCCAACACAAAACTTCAGTTTGTAAACAGGTAAAATGTGCCTTTTTGGAGAGCCATCGCTTACAGTTCTAACTGTAACCTTCCTTCCTCAATGGAGTGGGTGTGTGTATTGTGCGCAACGTTCTTCTTCGATGAGGTTTAAAGGCGGTTGCCATCCAATAAATGTTGCATTACCGCCACCTACTAGACTGGAGTACAACTCCCTTATACTTTCCATGAAAAAAATTATAAATAAACAAATACCCTACCATCTAACACTACACTCTCCAATAAAATTATAATAATACAAAAATAACACCACCCTACTCCACTATTTAAATCTATTTAGTCCTACCTCAGGCCAACAACCTGAAAGGATGGGACACCACCACTTAACACACCCTGTAACTCTTCTGATGTCAAGTCTCGCACACCCAAATACCTCTCTGCAGTTGCCACCACAACCTCAATTTTCTGTGACTTACATTCCATTGCTATAAATTATAAAAATCCAATCTTACTGAAACATCACTTGTTGGTTTATCCCTCTGTACTGGTACAGATCTACTACTGACACCACTCCTCTCAGGATCCCTCCCCCTTGACCCATCTTCCTCTACTTTCTTCCCTGCCTCAGCATATGACAACTTCTGCACTACTCTAACCCTGGAAACCTCAACCTGCCTCTCTTGCACGGGACATTTCTAGTCCTCAGCCCCATAGACACCACTACAACTAACACATACCACTACTTTCCACAATACTACACATTCCTTTGTCTCATGCCCTTCTGCACACTTCTCACATCTAGTAACCTCCCTCCTACACACTGCTGACACATGCCCATAAGCTTGACACCTGTAACAACGTAATGTATTCAGCACAAAAGCTCGTGCAGGATAACTTACATATCCTAACATCACTTTGTCAGACAAAGACTCAACATCAAAACTCAAAAGAACAGACAATGACTCTTCTGTTTCACCACTCACGCCACCCTGTCTGTGTCGCACCAAACGAAGAGCATCAAAAACCTCGGGAATCTTCCCCTTCAGTTGGGCAACTTTTACATTTACTGCTACCCCAGTAATCACTCCTTTCAATGGTGTCCTTTTCTTGAGACCATTCGTTTAACTCGGAGCGCCTTTTCCACCTGACCAGCAGAAACACAAACAATTATCACAAGACCACTTTTGGTTACCCTCACCGATTTCACAGCACCCAAATCTGTTTTCACCCACCCTGAAACCACAAATGGATCAGCCAAAAGGCAAGGGTCCACTTTTTCCAAAAACTTTACTCCTACTGCCACAGACTCATCTCTATTCTGATCCTCGGTGCAAGCCTCTGGCTCAGAGAACTTTACCACACCTACCACCTCCGATACTTTGTCCTCATTCACTTCCATTTCTCCTCCTGTCTTCAGCTCACTCTGCTTACACTTTCTACCATTCTTCTTTAACAAACCATCTCCATTTTGTCTGCCATTTTTAACCGACTCAAGCTCACTGCACAACGGTCCCTAGCGGAGCTTAGGGTGTACAACCATGTATTATACACGTTGCTATTGAATGGGTACAAGTAATGCAAAGTAAAGTATACATGATTGAATGCTGTGTCAAGATGCATTTCATTTTATACATTGTGCCAGCAGGTAAATTGCTCCTGTCATTGCTGTCTCCCCCCTTTCCCCCAATCCATGAAATCCTCCGACATGGATTTAGGCCTAGAAATAGACTACATGTATGTTTATGATCAATCCATGAAATCCTCCGAAATGGATTTAGGCCTAGAAATAGACTACATATAGTGGGGAGAACAAGTATTTGATACACTGACAATTTTGCAGGTTTTCCTACTTACAAAGCATGTAGAGGTCTGTAATTTTTATCATAGGTACACTTCAACTGTGAGAGACGGAATCTAAAACAAAAATCCAGAAAATCACATTGTATGATTTTTAAGTAATTAATTTGCATTTTATTGCATGACATAAGTATTTGATACATCAGAAAAGCAGAACTGAATATTTGGTACAGAAACCTTAGTTTGCAATTACAGAGATCATACGTTTCCTGTAGTTCTTGACCAGGTTTGCACACACTGCAGCAGGGATTTTGGCCCACTCCTCCATACAGACCTTCTCCAGATCCTTCAGGTTTCGGGGCTGTCGCTGGGCAATACGGACTTTCGGCTCCCTCCAAAGATTTTCTATTGGGTTCAGGTCTGGAGACTGGCTAGGCCACTCCAGGACCTTGAGATGCTTCTTACGGAGCCACTCCTTAGTTGCCCTGGCTGTGTGTTTCAGGTCGTTGTCATGCTGGAAGACCCAGCCACGACCCATCTTCAATGCTCTTACTGAGGGAAGGAGGTTGTTGGTCAAGATCTCGCGATACATGGCCCCATCCATCCTCCCCTCAATACGGTGCAGTCGTCCTGTCCCCTTTGCAGAAAAGCATCCCCAAAAATGATGTTTCCACCTCCATGCTTCACGGTTGGGATGGTGTTCTTGGGGTTGTACTCATCCTTCTATTCCTCCAAACACGGCGAGTGGAGTTTAGAGCAAAAAGCTCTATTTTTGTCTCATCAGACCACATGACCTTCTCCCATTCCTCCTCTGGATCATCCAGATGGTCATTGGCAAACTTCAGACGGGCCTGGACATGCGCTGGCTTGAGCAGGGGGACCTTGCGTGCGCTGCAGGATTTTAATCCATGACGGCGTAGTGTGTTACTAATGGTTTTCTTTGAGACTGTGGTCCCAGCTCTCTTCAGGTCATTGACCAGGTCCTGCCGTGTAGTTCTGGGCTGATCCCTCACATTCCTCATGATCATTGATGCCCCACGAGGTGAGATCTTGCATGGAGCCCCAGACCGAGGGTGATTGACCGTCATCTTGAACTTCTTCCATTTTCTAATAATTGTGCCAACAGTTGTTGCCTTCTCACCAAGCTGCTTGGCTATTGTCCTGTAGCCCATCCCAGCCTTGTACAGGTCTACAATTTATCCCTGATGTCCTTACACAGCTCTCTGGTCTTGGCCATTGTGGAGAGGTTGGAGTCTGTTTGATTGAGTGTGTGGACAGGTGTCTTTTATACAGGTAACGAGTTCAAACAGGTGCAGTTAATACAGGTAATGAGTGGAGAACAGGAGGGCTTCTTAAAGAAAAACTAACAGGTCTGTGAGAGCCGGAATTCTTACTGGTTGGTAGGTGATCAAATACTTATGTCATGCAATAAAATGCAAATTAATCACTTAAAAATCATACAATGTGATTTTCTGGATTTTTGTTTTAGATTCCGTCTCTCACAGTTGAAGTGTACCTATGATAAAAATGACAGACCTCTACATGCTTTGTAAGTAGGAAAACCTGCAAAATCGGCAGTGTATCAAATACTTGTTCTCCCCACTGTATATGTTCATGATCAATATCTTCTCTCCAACAGAGGGAGCCCAAACATTTGATAAATTATGTTCATAATTGCTCATGAGAGTTTTACCATTGTTTGTGATTTATGAATCACATTTATGTAATGAAATTGTGAAATAATTTTTCCAGTATCAAATATTTCTAAATGCAAAAAAATGAAATACACATGATATCATTTTTATAAGTATATTTGCATTACAAATCAGTGACAGTAAGACCTGAGTTCCACATTATGGGAATGGAAATTATCTTCATCTGCTGGATGAGTCTCTCCATGTCCCCACTCTGCGTGTCCAACACCATGGAAATCAGTCAAGCTTAGACACATTCTACAGGTAATACTGGTTTTATATGTTGCTAATAGGATCTGATTGGCCACCATTTCAGCACTGAATCTCATTTGCATTTTAGCAGACACTGTTATCCAGAATGGCTTACAGGTGCCATTAGGGTTAATCTCCTTGTTCAAGTGCAGAGACAGATTTTTCTCCCAGTCAGCTTGGGGATTTGAACCAGCAACCTTTCAGTTACTGGCCCAACACACTTAACGACTAGGCTAACTCCCACCCCTTGTGGTCTGTGAGTAGTAGCCATAGACACAATATGACATCATTGATAGTAATAGCAGTGCTTGACTGAAATACAGTGGCTTGCAAAAGTATTCACCCCCTTGGCATTTGACCTGTTTTGTTGTCTTACAACCTGGAATTAAAATGGATTTTGGGGGGTTTGTATCATTTGAGTTACACAACATGCCTACCACTTTGAAGATGTAAAATATTTTTTATTGTGAAACAAACAAGAAATAAGACAGAAAAACAGAAAACTTGAGCGTGCATAACTATTCACCCTCCCAAAGTCAAGACTTTGTAGAGCCACCTTTTGCAGCAATTACAGCTGCAAGTCTCTTGGGGTATGTCTCTATAAGCTTGGCACATCTAGCCACTGGGATTTTTGCCCAGTCTTCAAGGCAAAACTGCTCCAGCTCCTTCAAGTTGGATGGGTTCCCCTGGTGTACAGCAATCTTTAAGTCATACCACAGATTGTCAATTGGATTGAGGTCTGGGCTTTGACTAGGCCATTCCAAGACATTTAAATGTTTCCCCTTAAACCACCCGAGTGTTGCTTAGCAGTATGCTTAGGGTCATTGTCCTGCTGGAAGGTGAACCTCTTTCCCAGTCTCAAATCTCAAGACTGAAACAGGTTTCCCTCAAGAATTTCCCTGTATTTAGCGCCATCCATCATTCCGACCAGTTTCCCAGTCCCTGCCAATGAAAAACATCCCCACAGCATGATGCTGCCACCACCATGCTTCACTGTGGGGATGATGTTCTCGGGGTGATGAGAGGTGTTGGGTTTGCACCAGGCATAGCATTTTTCTTGATGGCAAGAAAGCTCAAGCTTAGTCTTATTTGACTAGAGTACCTTCTTCCATATTTTTGGGGAATCTCCCACATGCCTTTTGGCAAACACCAAACATCTTTGCTTATTTTTTTCTGGACACTCTTCCGTAAAGCCCAGCTCTGTGGAGTGTATGGCTTAAAGCAGTCCTATGGACATATACTCCAATCTCCACTGTGGAGTTTTGCAGGTCCTTCAGAGTTTTCTTTGGTCTCTTTGTTGCCTCTCTGATTAATGCCCTTCTTGCCTGAGTTTTGGTGGGCGGCCCTCTCTTGGCAGGTTTGTTGTGGTGCCATATTCTTTCCATTTTTTAATAATGGATTTAATGGTGCTCCGTGGGATGTTCAAAGTTTCTGATCTTTTTTTATTACCCAACCCTGATCTGTACTTCTCCACAACTTTGTCCCTGACCTATTTGGAGAGCTTCTTGGTCTTTATAGTGCCTCTTGCTTGGTTGTGCCCCTTGCTTAGTGGTGTTGCAGACTCTGGGGCCTTTCAGAACAGGTGTATATATACTGAGATCATGTGACAGATCATGTGATACTTAGATTGCACACAGGTGGACTTTATTTAACTAATTATGTGACTTCTGAAGGTAATTGGTTGCACCAGATCTTATTTAGGGGCTTCATGGCAAAGGGAGTGAATACATATGCATGCACCACTTTTCCGTTTTCTTTCAAAACATTTTTTTGAAAGAAGTTATTGTTTTCATTTCACTTCAACAATTTTGACTATTTTGTGTATGTCCATTACATGAAATCCAAATAAAAATCAATTTAAATTACAGGTTGTAATGCAACAAAATAGGAAAAACGCCAAGGGGGGATAAATATATTTGCAAGGCACTGTAGGTGCCGGTACTGTTTATATTTGGGAGCAGGTGCACCACAATACTTTTGAATTAATATTTTATAAGAGGAACCGGAACTCAAGCTGTAGAACATTTGAGGCAGCAGTAAGCTCCTGCCCAAGTCAAGCACTGAGTAACACTAGTATTTTAACTAGGCAGGTCAGTTAATAACAAATTCTAATTTACAATGATGGCCTACCCTGGGCCAATTGTGCACCACCCTATGAGACTCCCAATCACAGCCAGATGTGATACAGCCTAGACTCAAACCAGGGACTGGAGTGACACCTCTTGCACTGCAATGCAGTGCCTTAGACCACTTCACCACTCAGGAGCCCAAATATGAAACCATCGCTTTAAGCTTAAAAGGCCTCAGGCAAAGAGACACAGGAAACCGACAAAAGTGAAACAAACAATGTGAAAAGGTTATAAGTCGGTACCACATACACACTCACAAACACACACACTATAGGGATCACATGCTACAACATCCTCAACACACACATCTAGATCAGACCATATATAGAAATGTATCTGTATGGATCCGTTGTAGACGCTACAAACTTATCTCTGTCACACAAAGGCTACAGCAGAGCACAACCTACACCCCAGTGGCCAAACACACACATACACACCATGTCTGTGGGTGTACAACTGTGTCAAATTGATGATTGGAGACATAGGCATAATTACTCTGATAATGAAGCAATTATTCAGAATAGAATTGATAGCAAGGATATCAGCTCCTGTGCCAGATTAAACAGGGTTCAGATGATTACAGATGACTGGAATGATAAGTAACTGTAGACATGTGTGCAAATAACACATTTGTAGGTATTGATATAGTTTCATACCTAGATAGAGCTTGTCATCCCCTTTGATTCCAGCTGTGTCTGACTGTGTCAGTGTGTCAGGTTAGCGTCTGGCTGTGTAGTGTGCTGTGGTGACCCCATTTCTTCCACCAAACAGAAACATCGAGAGATGAGGGAGGAAAGAGTGGTTTTACGAGAGACCTATTCAAAGTCATATCTTCAGTGCAAATGGTAAAACTCTGGTTTTAAAATAGATTCAGTATTATTTTTCTCAGAAAAATAAGTTGGTGTGTATACCAATTTGAAAACACTAAGAATATATTAAATAACCTTTTCAACTCGGTCAAATTCAGTCCTAATATTTGTGTTGTCATTGATACGGGTTGTTTGCTGCTCAAGCACCATAGTGAACTATAATCACAGCTCATGTGTTTTGTGGTACCAGTTCCTGGAACAACAACATCTATAAAAGAGTTTCCTTTTTACTATTTTTCAGTTCCTGTACCATGTGGAAGTAGTGCACTCAGTCAAACTTGTTACATGTGTAACAACTGCCTTTTTGAAACAATTGCCTTTTTGATATGTTTTGAGAACCTAATATCACGGTTTTTGGTGAAACGAGAAAGATAGACGACAGGCAGGCAGGCAGGCGGCAGTGGAAAGAAAGGGGGAGGAAGAGGTGCAAGTTTAGGGTTTTAAGCGGCACAGTGGTTCCGAGTGAACTAAGGGGGGAGAGAGAGAGAGGTGCCCTTATGACTCATCTTTGACATGAAGAATAATAATAATAATGAATTTTATTTTCATTGTTTTTCACAACACTCAGTCACTTTACATACACAAGAAAATCAGCAGGATAAAAAGCAATACAATCACACAAAATAAGTCAGTATATAAAAGTAGACTAACCATTGAGAACACTAAACATGACGACAGACTAACCATGGAGAACACTAAACATGATGACAGACTAACCATTGAGAACACTAAACATGATGACAGACTAACAATGGAGAACACTAAACATGATGACAGACTAACCAGGGAGAACACTAAACATGATGACAGACTAACCAGGGAGAACACTAAACATGATGACAGACTAACCATGGAGAACACTAAACATTATGACAGACTAACCATGGAGAACACTAAACATGATGACAGACTAACCATGGAGAACACTAAACATGATGACAGACTAACCATGGAGAACACTAAACATGATGACAGACTAACCATGGAGAACACTAAACATGATGACAGACTAACAATGGAGAACACTAAACATGATGACAGACTAACCAGGGAGAACACTAAACATGATGACAGACTAACCAGGGAGAACACTAAACATGACGACAGACTAACCATGGAGAACACTAAACATGATGACAGACTAACCATTGAGAACACTAAACATGATGACAGACTAACAATGGAGAACACTAAACATGATGACAGACTAACCAGGGAGAACACTAAACATGATGACAGACTAACCAGGGAGAACACTAAACATGATGACAGACTAACCATGGAGAACACTAAACATTATGACAGACTAACCATGGAGAACACTAAACATGATGACAGACTAACCATGGAGAACACTAAACATGATGACAGACTAACCATGGAGAACACTAAACATGATGACAGACTAACCATGGAGAACACTAAACATGATGACAGACTAACCATGGAGAACACTAAACATGATGACAGACTAACCATGGAGAACACTAAACATTATGACAGACTAACCATGGAGAACACTAAACATGATGACAGACTAACCATGGAGAACACTAAACATGAGGACAGACTAACCATGGAGAACACTAAACATGATGACAGACTAACCATGGAGAACACTAAACATGATGACAGACTAACCATGGAGAACACTAAACATGATGACAGACTAACCAGTGAGAACACTAAACATGATGACAGACTAACCATGGAGAACACTAAACATGAGGACAGACTAACCATGGAGAACACTAAACATGATGACAGACTAACCATGGAGAACACTAAACATGATGACAGACTAACCATGGAGAACACTAAACATGATGACAGACTAACCAGTGAGAACACTAAACATGATGACAGACTAACCATGGAGAACACTAAACATGAGGACAGACTAACCATGGAGAACACTAAACATGATGACAGACTAACCATGGAGAACACTAAACATAATGACAGACTAACCAGGGAGAACACTAAACATGATGACAGACTAACCAGGGAGAACACTAAACATGATGACAGACTAACCATGGAGAACACTAAACATGATGACAGACTAACCATGGAGAACACTAAACATGATGACAGACTAGGATAACCCTTTTTGATTCCAGGTAGAACACTTTTGGTTTCAGGTAGAACCCTATTGGGTTCCATATAAAACCCTTTCTCTAGAGGGTTCTACATGGAACCCAAAAGTTCTACCTGGAACCAAAAAGGACTCTCCTATGGGGACAGCCGAAGAACCATTTTTTTCTAAGAGTGTAGGATTTGAATATGTGTATGGAATGTGAGGCTCTCACATGGAGAGGGAGTTCCAGAGTTGGCTAAAAGCCCGGTCTCCAATGGAGTGGAGGCTGGTGTGAGGGATGATGAGGCAGCCAGTATCAGAGGAGCTCAGTGAACAGGTGGGAGTGTAGGCATAGCATAGGCACAAGAAAACATGTTTTGCATGAGCTACAGATGGCTATATCCGGTCAGCTAATAAAGGACTAGCAAAGGCCCAGTGCACTACCGTTAAAATAACATCAAATTGATCAGAAATACAGTGTAGACATTGTTAATGTTGTAAATTACTATTGTAGCTGGAAACGGCTGTTTTTTAATGGAATATCTACATAGGCGTACAGAGGCCCATTATTAGCAACCATCACTCCTGTGTTCCAATGGCACGTTGTGTTAGCTAATCCAAGATTGTCATTTTAAAAGGCTAATTGACCTTTAGAAAACCCTTTTGCAATTATGTTAGCACAGCTGAAAACTGTTGTTCTGATTAAAGAAGCAAAAAAACTGGCCTTCTTTAGACTAGTTGAGTATCTGGAGCATCAGCATTTGTGGGTTCGATTACAGGCTCAAGATGGCCAGAAACAAATAACTTTCTTCTGAAACTTGTCAGTCTATTCTTGTTCTGAGAAATGAAGGCTATTCCATGTGAGAAATTGCCAAGAAACTGAAGATTTCGTACAACTTTGTGTACTACTCCCTCACAGAACAGCGCCAACTGTCTCTAACCAGAATAAAAAGAGTAGTGGGAGGCTCCGGTGCACAACTGAGCAAGAGGACAAGTACATTAGAGTGTGTAGTTTGAGAAACAGACGCCTCACAATTCCTCAACTGGCAGCTTCATTAAATAATACCCGCAAAACACCAGTCTCAAAGTCAACAGTGAAGAGGCGAGTCCGGGATGCTGGCCTTCTAGGCAGAGTTGCAAAGAAAAAGCCATATATCAGACTGGCCAATAAAAATAAAAGATTAAGATGGGCAAAAGAACACAAACACTGGACAGAGGAACTCTGTCTAGAAGGCCAGCATCCCGGAGTCGCCTCTTCCCTGTTGACGTTGAGACTGGTGTTTTGCGGGTACTATTTAATGAAGCTGCCAGTTGAGGACTTGTGAGGTGTCTGTTTCTTGTTATTTGTCCTTTGGCCCAGTTGTACTGCAAGGACTTCTGATTGGTCAACCCCAGGCTAGGGTGGGGGGTTATAAGTGGCATCCTGTTTCTTTGTTCTGTGGAGAAAAGCTGAGGACAGGGGGAATGAAAATCTACTGTACCTCCCAGCATAACATCTATGACAAGGAAACTTAGCAACTGTGTGTTGATCCAGAGGAAAGAGAGAAGGCTGCCCGCAACTCACTTTGGGAAGTCAACTCTTAATCTCTTGATTGATGGCAGAATTGCTGGGTGAGTCTAGACCAATATCCTTTTAAAATAACCAAATCAGGTTAAAATAGTGCATGCAATGAGTGATATGTATCTGTGATGTACAAGGGTTCAAGTCCTTTTTTCTATTACAGAGTTTAGTTCTTTGTTTGCTCGGTTAGGGGTTCAAGTCCTCTATTAAAAGGTTTGAGTCCTTTCTCTATTATAGGGGTTTGAGTCCGCTATTAAAAGGTTTGAGGCCTCTGTTTTTGTGAAACCTTCTTATAGCATAGAAGTGAGTTGCTAGTTGAGTAGCAATTTTTACACATGCGGTAAATGTAAGCCTTTAAAGCATTCAACAAGCTTTGAAGTGAACATAAGTTTTATGGGTAACCAGGCCCTACAGAAATAATTTGTGTTCTAGAAGATAATAGAGATTTGAGTCCACAAAAGTGGTTACATAAATATATATGTATATTGGGGTTAAATAAATATATAAACATAGAGATATACATTATACAACTTTTGACGTTAATGTAATGTCATTGTTAAGTGAGAAAAGCACTCTGGAAAAGGGAGGAACAGCTCTTCCGGATGTGAACATGAAACAGATTTTAAACTCACCGTCCAGTGATATAAAGAACCATTGCAAAGTAGAGGAGGAGACATGGGTGAAAAAGTCAGACGTGACCCCCACCTGTAGCCTCTCTGTTCCCTCTATATATCCTCACATTGAGTTGTGCAAGACAGATCAGGTTTCAAGCATCTGGTCAGTACTGCCTGGCTTTGAGTCAACGGATACTGACAGCAGAGACGAACGATGTCTTAGGCAAAACAGAACACAGGCTGTAAAAGGTAGTAAAGATAAACCTCTAGTGACAGTAATCACACATAAATCAGTATCTCCAAAGCAATTTGATGAATGGTCAAAAACTTTTAAGCATCCACGAGACGTGGGTATCAGAGTTGTGCAGGATCAGAGTGAAACCAACAACATTATTCGTTCAGCAAAAAAGGAGCCTGGTGTATGTCATTATTGCGGGATTTCTGTTCACTGGTAACGAGAATGTCGGAAAAGAAAACGTGATTTTATGAGAAGTGGCCAGGAGAAGTAGGGTCCGTCTAAGGGAAAATGGAATCAAGACAACAGCCACAAAGACAATGCTAATGCAGAAATTTAAGAAGCTCTCTCTGGCTCAGCAGCAGAGTTTGCTGGATACCGTGGAGGTAAACTAACAGGCCCTGCAGAAACAATTTGTGTTCTAGTAGATAATAGGTTTGAGTCCTTAAAAGGGGTTATATACAGTTGAAGTCGGAAGTTTACATACACTTAGGTTGGAGTCATTAAAACAAATTTTTCAACCACTCCACCAATTTCTTGTTAACAAACTATAGTTTTGGCAAGTCGGTTAGGACATCTACTTTGTGCATGACACAAGTAATTTGTCCAACAATTGTTTACAGACAGATTATTTCACTTATAATTCACTGCATCACAATTCCAGTGGGTCAGAAGTTTGCATACACTAAGTTGACAGTGCCTTTAACAGCTTGGAATATTCCAGAAAATGATATCATGGCTTTAGAAGCTTCTGATAGGCTAATTGACATCGTTTGAGTTAATTGGAGGTGTACCTGTAGATGTATTTCAAGGCCTACCTTCAAACTCAGTGCCACTTTGCTTGACATCATGGGAAAATCAAAAGAAATCAGTCAAGACCTCAGAAAAAAAATTGTAGACCTCCACAAGTCTGGTTCATCCTTGGGAGCAATTTCCAAATGCCTGAAGGTACCACATTCATCTGTACAAACAATAGTATGCAAGTATAAACACCATGGGACCACGCAGCCGCCATACCGCTCAGGAAGGAGACGCGTTTGCTCTCCTAGAGATGAACGTACTTTGGTGCGAAAAGTGCAAATCAATCCCAGAACAACAGCAAAGGACCTTGTGAAGATGCTGGAGGAAACAGGTACAAAAGTATCTATATCCACAGTAAAAATGAGTCCTATATCGACATAACCTGAAAGGCTGCTCAGCAAGGAAGAAGCCACTGCTCCAAAACCGCCATAAAAAAAGCCAGACTACGGTTTGCAACTGCACATGGGGAAAAGATCTTACTTTTTGGAGAAATGTCTTCTGGTCTGATGAAACAAATATAGAACTGTTTGGCCATGATGACCATTGTTATGTTTGGAGGGAAAAGGGGGAGGCTTGCAAGCCGAAGAACCACATCCCAACCGTGAAGCACGGGGTGGCAGCATCATGTTGTGGGGGTGCTTATTTGCAGGAGGGACTGGTGCACTTCACAAAATAGATGGCTTCATGAGGAAGGAAAGTTATGTGGATATTTTGAAGCAACATCTCAAGACATCAGTCAGGAAGTTAAAGCTTGGTCGCAAATGGATCTTCCAAATGGACAATGACCCCAAACATACTTCCAAAGTTGTGGCAAAATGGCTTAAGGACAACAAAGTCAAGGTATTGGAGTGGCCATCACAAAGCCCTGACCTCAATCCTATAGAAGATTTGTGGGCAGAACTGAAAAAGTGTGTGCGAGCAAGGAGGCCTACAAACCTGACTCAGTTCCACCAGTGTCAGGTTTTGGCCAAGACTGTTCGGGTTTTGGTCACTAGATGTCCCCATTGCACCTTTTTTGTACCTTTTGTTTTTCTTGCTCTTATTATTGTTTGCACCTGTAGGTCATTCCCTTGTTAGTATTTAAACCCTGTGTGTTCCTCAGTTCCTTGCTCAGTGTTTGTAAGTTAGCACCCAGCCCCAGCCCAAGCCTTGTTTTATTCAGATATTTCTCTTGTTGGATTTTCCAGAGGTTCTCTGGTTTAGTTCTTGTGTATTATTTGAGTAGTCTTTTGAGGTTTGTTTTTCCCTGCTGTTTTTTACCACTTTGTGGAGTTTCTTTTGTATTTTGGAGGATTTCCATTTTGTGCCTTTTGGCTTTATTTTTGGACATTGTGGATTTAGTTTCTTTGCCTGAAGATTTTGTTCTTTAATTAAACCACCATCTCTAGTACTGCTGTGTCTGCCTCATCTTCTGGGTTCTGACGATTATTAGTGACTGTTTCTCGCACCGGGTCCTGACAGAAACACTGAGCCATTATAATGAACCCAGAGGCAGCCAGTACCCAGGATCTTTTTTCCATGCTGTCCCACCACGAGGGGACTGTCCAACGCCACGAAGCTGCTCTGGTTCAGCAAGAGGCCTTAATGGCTAGACATTCTCAACTTCTGTCAGAGATGCTGACTTCCATAAAGCAGATTTCGGATCGACTTTCCCCGGCAACCGCTTCTGCTCCAGTTCATCAGATTCAAGTGCCCCTGGCAGTTAACCCCCTGGCTGAACCTCGTCTACCGCCTCCCCAACGGTTCTCAGGGGATCCGAGTGTTTGTAAGGGGTTTTTCACCCAATGTTCTCTCTCCTTTGAGCTGCAACCATCGTCGTTTCCCACCGACCGGTCCAAGATAGCATATATCATCACCCTGCTGTCGGGAAAAGCCCTAGCCTGGGCTACTGCTGTGTGGGATGCCCAAAGTCCCTGCTGTGCCAGCTACTCTACCTTTGCTGAAGAATTCAAGCGAGTGTTTCAAGGTCCTACCAACGGCCCTGACTCAGCCAAACAGCTCCTGACTCTCCGCCAAGGTCGGCGCAGCGTGACGGACTATGCCATCCAGTTCCGCACTGTGGCAGCAGCAAGTGGCTGGAACAACGAGGCGCTCACAGTGTGTTTTTTGAAGGGTCTTTCTGACACCATCCAATATGAACTGGCCACTCGGGAACCACCGGACAACCTCGAGTCCCTTATCAAGTTGGCTTCACGCATAGACCAGCGTCTGAGAGAGAGAGAACTAAACCGTAGACCGCTCACCCTAGCTCCTATCGGTTCCAGCTCCGAGTCTCCACCTTTATCCTCGCTGGCTCCACCAGAACCCATGCAGGTTGGACGCATCTCCCAGGCTGAGAGAGACCGCCGGATGAGGGAGCGATGCTGTCTATATTGCGGCAAACCGGGCCATTTCCGCTCCACGTGTCCCGGGCTCCAGGGAAACGCACTCTCCCGTGCAGGCCTGGGAGGACTGTAACGGGAAACATAACCTCCTCCCATCCATCCAACTCCCGCCTGCTCATTCCAGTTACCCTTTCCTGGGACGACCACGAGTTTTCTCTTCAAGCCTTGGTAGACTCTGGAGCCGCAGGTAACTTCATGGATGGGGTCTGGGCGAAAGAGAATGGCGTTCCTTCTGAACCTCTGAGTGACCCCATAAGGGTTACTACGTTGGATAGAAGCCCTTTGGGATCTGGACTTGTTACTCGTGCCACTACCCCCTTGCGACTTTCAGTTTCCCAACACCAGGAAGTGATGAACTTTCATCTGATCTCCTGTTCCGAGTTCCCTCTCGTCCTTGGTTATCCCTGGCTTCACAGCCATAACCCTCACATCGACTGGTCTGTGGGCACTATCAAGCAGTGGGGTCCTACGTGCCAAGCCACTTGTATCTTCCCGAGTTCCCCGAGTTCCCCTTCCGAGTCTCTAGAATCCATCGACCTGTCCCGAGTTCCCGAGTGTTACCATGACCTCAAACTGGTATTTAGCAAACAGAGGGCCACCAAACTACCACCCCATAGACCTTACGATTGCACCATCGACCTGTTTCCGGGGACCTGCCCTCCCAGGGGTCGGATCTTTTCCCTTTCTCCTCCCGAACGAGCTGCTATGGATACCTACATCAAGGACGCTCTGGCAGCAGGCCTCATGCGTCCATCTACCTCGCCGGCGGGAGCAGGGTTTTTCTTTGTGGCCAAGAAAGACGGTGGATTACGACCTTGCATCGACTACCGGGGACTCAATGCCATAACCGTCCGTAACCGCTACCCGCTACCCCTTATGGCCACAGCCTTTGAGCTGCTCCAGGAAGCAGTTGTCTTCGCTAAGCTTGACCTGCGGAACGCATACCATCTTGTGCGGATCAAACCCGGGGACGAGTGGAAGACCGCTTTCAACACGCCTACTGGTCACTACGAATACTCGGTGATGCCCTTCGGCCTGACCAACGCTCCGGCTGTGTTCCAAGCGCTCATAAACGATGTGCTTAGGGATATGCTTAACATCTTCGTGTTTGTTTACTTGGATGACATCCTCATCTTTTCGAGCTCCCTTCAAGAACACACTAAGCATGTCAGACAAGTGCTCAAACACCTCCTAGACAGCCATTTGTACGTTAAGCCGGAAAAGTGTGAATTCCATTCCTCTCGAGTACAATTCCTGGGATTTATAGTGGAACCCGGTCGAGTCCAGATGGACCCCAAGAAGGTAGGGGCGGTAGCGGATTGGCCCACCCCCAAGTCCGTTAAGGAAGTTCAGCGTTTCCTGGGCTTCACCAACTTTTACCGCAAGTTCATCAAGAACTTCAGCTCGGTGGCAGCCCCTCTCTCAGCTGTAACCAAGGGTGGCAACACAAGGTTTCTGTGGGGAAGAGAAGCTGAGACGGCCTTCCAAGGACTCAAGCAGCGCATCCTCTCTGCTCCCATCCTGACACTACCAACGGCGGATGAACCTTTTGTGGTGGAGGTAGACGCATCAGAGGTTGGGGTTGGAGCTGTCCTGTCTCAGAGGGGTGAAGACAAGAAGCTTCATCCTTGCGCCTTCTTCTCTCACCGGCTTACCCCGGCCGAGAGGAATTACGATGTGGGGGATCGTGAACTCCTAGCGGTTAAGATGGCATTGAAGGAATGGAGACACTGGCTCGAGGGGGCTTCTCAACCGTTTCAAGTGCTTACGGACCACAAAAATCTGGAGTATATCCAGCAGGCGAAGCGGTTGAACTCCAGACAAGCTCGATGGTCTCTTTTCTTCAGCCGATTTCAGTTTATCCTCACCTATAGACCCGGGTCGAAGAATCTCAAACCGGACGCCTTGTCACGAATCTACTCTCCTGCCATTCGAGAAGATACTGACATGACTGTCCTTCCGGCCGCTAAGATCGTGGCTCCGATCTCGTGGCAAGTGGAGGATACCGTGAAACAAGCTCAAGCCATCGAACCGGGCCCTGGAGGAGGTCCTGCTAATCAGTTGTTTGTTCCCAAGGCAGCAAGGTCCCAAGTCCTTCTGTGGGGGCACTCCTCTCGCCTCACCTGTCACCCGGGCGTAGGTCGCACCTTGGAGTTCATCCAGCGTAAGTTCTGGTGGCCCACCATAAAAGAAGACGTTGCCACTTTCGTCAAGGCCTGTTCCGTGTGCTGCCAGGGCAAATCTTCTCACCTCCGCCCTCAAGGACTCCTTCACCCTCTATCTATTCCCCACCGACCCTGGTCCCATATCTCGTTGGACTTTATTACTGGCCTTCCTCCGTTCCATGGTAATACTACGATCCTAGTCATCATCGACAGGTTTTCTAAGGCGGCCAGGTTTGTTCCCTTGACCAAATTACCTTCTGCCAAGGAAACAGCTGAGTTGGTGATTAACCATGTGTTCCGAGTCTTTGGGATTCCGCAAGATATGGTTTCCGACAGAGGTCCCCAGTTCGCCTCAAGGTTTTGGAAGGCCTTCTGCCAACTCGTAGGGGCCACGGCCAGTTTATCTTCAGGGTACCATCCGGAGTCCAATGGCCAAACTGAGAGGATGAATCAGGAGCTGGAAACCACCCTCAGATGCATGGTTTCCAACAACCCGTCCACATGGTCATCATTCATTGTTTGGGCCGAGTACGCGCACAACACCTTGTGCTCCTCCTCCACTGGTATATCCCCGCATGAGTGTCAGTTTGGCTATGCGCCTCTATTGTTTCCGGACCAGGAGGCAGAAGTCAGAGTGCCTTCAGCCTCGAGGTTCATCAGACGCTGTCGGCTTACGTGGAAGAAGGCACGTCTTAATCTTCTGCGTTCCTCTCAGCAGTACCAACGACAAGCCAACAGACGTCGCCGTCCCGGTCCTACCCTGTACCACGGCCAGAGAGTATGGCTCTCAACTAAGAATTTACCACTACGGGTGGAGTCTCGCAAGCTGTCCCAGAGGTTCATCGGTCCCTTTAAGATTGCCAGGAGAGTCAATCCCGTTACTTTTCGCCTGCACTTACCCAGATCCCTTAAGATCAATCCAACATTTCACATTTCTTTATTAAAACCTGTTGTTTTTTCTCCCCTTATCCCGGCAGGCAGACCTCCCCCTCCGCCCCGTGTCATCGGTGGCCAGTCGGCTTATACCGTCCACCGGATACTGGATTCCCGCCGGGTGCAGCGGTCCTGGCAGTATCTGGTGGACTGGGAAGGCTACGGTCCCGAGGAGCGCTCCTGGGTTCCTGCCAAGGACATACTGGACCCTGACCTCATTCGTCAGTTCAGGACCCTCCACCCTGAGAAGGCTGGTAGGAACGTCAGGAGCCGTTCCTAGGAGGGGGATTCTGTCAGGTTTTGGCCAAGACTGTTCGGGTTTTGGTCACTAGATGTCCCCATTGCACCTTTTTTGTACCTTTTGTTTTTCTTGCTCTTATTATTGTTTGCACCTGTAGGTCATTCCCTTGTTAGTATTTAAACCCTGTGTGTTCCTCAGTTCCTTGCTCAGTGTTTGTAAGTTAACACCCAGCCCCAGCCCAAGCCTTGTTTTATTCAGATATTTCTCTTGTTGGATTTTCCAGAGGTTCTCTGGTTTAGTTCTTGTGTATTATTTGAGTAGTCTTTTGAGGTTTGTTTTTCCCTGCTGTTTTTTACCACTTTGTGGAGTTTCTTTTGTATTTTGGAGGATTTCCATTTTGTGCCTTTTGGCTTTATTTTTGGACATTGTGGATTTAGTTTCTTTGCCTGAAGATTTTGTTCTTTAATTAAACCACCATCTCTAGTACTGCTGTGTCTGCCTCATCTTCTGGGTTCTGACGATTATTAGTGACTGTTTCTCGCACCGGGTCCTGACAACCAGTTCTTGACAATAGGACGATTGAATATTATTGTCTTGCAGACAAGTGAAAGATGTTTGAAATGATAGGGGATATCATAAAATTCATCAACCGTGTCCTTTTGGAGATGGGTGTCAGTGGTGTTCACAAGAATGTGGTGGGTATCATAAGAGTCTTCATCATAACACCAAGCCTCATGATTGTGGTCAATGTGTCTGTGGAAACTGTCCTCGGTGCTGTAACGAACCATGCTCTCTCAGATGTGGTATCACATCTGTTAATACCTCTTTTCTATAACTTTGTGTGAAATCTATTTCTTATTGCAACGGCAAGTAAAATATGCCCTTTGTGTTTTATAGGAATGCAAGGTGTTTAATGTGAATGATTTTATGCTTACCGCTAATGTTTTTATTCTGTCTATTTTTTCATGTTTTCTATTGTTTTCCAAAAATATATTTTAAGTATATTTATTTTTAAAATGGTCTAGGGGGCATAAGAATATTTTGAAGATCAAATCAAATCAAATGTATTTATATAGCCCTTCTTAGATCAGCTGATATCTCAAAGTGCTGTACAGAAACTCAGCCTAAAACCCCAAACAACAAGCAATGCAGGTGTAGAAGCACGGTGGCTAGGAAAAACTCCCTAGAAAGGCCAAAACCTAGGAAGAAACCTAGAGAGGAACCAGGCTATGAGGGGTGGCCAGTCCTCTTCTGGCTGTGCCGGGTGGAGATTATAACAGAACATTGCCAAGATGTTCAAATGTTCATAAATGACCAGCATGGTCAAATAATAATAATCACAGTAGTTGTCGAGGGTGCAACAAGTCAGAACCTCAGGAGTAAATGTCAGTTGGCTTTTCATAGCTGATCATTGAGAGTATCTCTACCGCTCCTGCTGTCTCTAGAGAGTTGAAAACAGCAGGTCTGAGACAGGTAGCACGTCCGGTGAACAGGTCAGGGTTCCATAGCCGCAGGCAGAACAGTTGAAACTGGAGCAGCAGCACGGCCAGGTGGACTGGGCAAGAAGTCATTAAGAAGTCATTATGCCAGGTAGTCCTGAGGCATGGTCCTAGGGTTCAGGTCCTCCGAGAGAGAGAAAGAAAGAAAGAGAGAAAGAGAGAATTAGAGAGAGCATACTTAAATTCACACAGGACACCGGATAAGACAGGAGAAGTACTCCAGATATAACAGACTGACCCTAGCCCCCCGACACATAAACTACTGCAGCATAAATACTGGAGGCTGAGACAGGAGGGGTCAGGAGACACTGTGGCCCCATCCGATGATACCCCCGGACAGGGCCAAACAGGCAGGATATAACCCCACCCACTTTACCAAAGCACAGCCCCCACACCACTAGAGGGATATCTTCAACCACCAAGATAAATACACAACACAGAGGATGAAAGGACGAGAGTACTAAATACGAAATAGAGTACTAATGGTCAATAGGGAATTGTCAATGGAAATAGTTGGTTCAGTTCAACAGCTGTTTAGAATCTGTGGAATGTCAGTCCTGAACTCAGAGCTACGTGTGCCACGTTTTCATTGGTCTGTACATTGAGTCTGGAGCAGGATACCTGTTAGAAAAAGCCATATCTCAGACTGGCCAATAAAAATAAAAGATTAAGATGGGCAAAAGAACACAAACACTGGACAGAGGAACTCCATCTAGAAGGCTAGCATCCTGGAGTCGCCTCTTCCCTGTTGACATTGAGACTGGTGTTTTGCGGGTACTATTTAATGAAGCTGCCAGTTGAGGACTTGTGAGGTGTCTGTTTCTTGTTATTTGTCCATTGGCCCAGTTGTACTGCAAGGACTTCTGATTGGTCATCCCCAGGCTAGGGTGGGGGGTTATAAGTGGCATCCTGTTTCTTTGTTCTGTGGAGAAAAGCTGAGGACAGGGGAAATTAACATCTACCATCTACCACCCAGCATAACATCTATGATTTGTCCTTCTCAAATAAATCAATTTTTCTCCCCCTAATTTGCTTTGGGGTCTGTGTTATTGAAGAATAATATGAACTGCTAACACTCGCCACCATTTGCCTTGATGACAGCTTTGCACACTCTTAGCATTCTCTCAACCAGCTTCACCTGGAATGCTTTGCCAACAGGCTTGAAGGAGTTCCCACATATGCTGAGCACTCGTTGGCTGCTTTTCCTTCACTCTGCAGTCTGACTCATCCCAAACCATCTCAATTTGTTTGAGGTCAGGGGATTGTGGAGGCCAGATCATCTGATGCACCACTCAATTACTCTTCTTCTTGGTAAAATATCCCTTAAATAGCCTGGACATGTGTTGGGTCATTGTCCTGTTGAAAAATAAATGATAGTCCAACTAAGCCAGATGGGATGGGTTATTGCTGCAGAATGCTGTGGTAGCCATGCTGGTTAAGTGTGCCTTGAATTCTAAATAAATCACAGACAGTGTCACCAGCAAAGCACCCCCACACCATAACACCTCCTCCTCCATGCTTTACGGTGGGAAATGCACATGCGGAGATCATCCGTTCACCCACACCGCGTCTCACAAAGACACAGCTGTTGGAACCAAAAATCTAAAATTTGAACTCATCAGACCAAACGACAGTTTACCACCGGTCTAATGTCCATTGCTCGTGTTTCTTGGCCCAAGGACGTCTCTTCTTATTATTGGTGTCCTTTAGTAGTGGTTTCTTTGCAGCAATTCGACCATGAAGGCCTGATTCACACAGTCTCCTCTGAACAGTTGATGTTGAGATTAGAGGTCGACCGATTAATCGGAATGGCCGATTAATTTGGGTATTTTTGGACACCGATTTGGCAGATTTTTTATTTTTTTACACCTTTATTTAACTAGGCAAGTCAGTTAAAAACACGTTCTTATTTTCAATGACGGCCTAGGAACAGTGGGCCTTGTTCAGGGGCAGAACAACAGATTTTTACCTTGTCAGCTCGGGGATTCAATCTTGCAACCTCACAGTTAACTAGTCCAACGCTATAACCACCTGCCTCTCATTGCACTCCACGAGGAGCCTGCCTGTTACGCGAATGCAGTAAGAAGCCAAGGTAAGTTGCTAGCTAGCATTAAACTTATCTTATAAAAAACAATCAATCAATCAATCATAATCACTAGTTAACTACACATGGTTGATGATATTACTAGTTTATCTAGCATGTCCTGTGTTGCATATAATCGATGCAGTGCGCATTCACGGAAAAAGGACTGTCGTTGCTCCAATGTGTACCTAACCATAAACATCAATGCCTTTCTTAAAATCAATACACAGAAGTATATATTTTTAAACCTGCATATTTAGCTAAAAGAAATCCAGATTAGCAGGCAATATTAACCAGGTGAAATTGTGTCACTTCTCTTGCGTTCATTGCACGCAGAGTCAGGGTATATGCGATAATAATAAACGTTTTGTTTTCGAAATGATAGTTTCCGGATTCGACCATATTAAGGACCAAAGGCTCGTATTTCTGTGTGTTATTATGTTATAATTAAGTCTATGATTTGATATTTGATAGAGCAGTCTGACTGAGCGATGGTAGGCAGCAGCAGGCTCATAAGCATTCATTCAAACAGCACTTTAGTGCGTTTTGCCAGCAGCTCTTCACTGTGCTTCAAGTATTGCGCTGTTTATGACTTCAAGCCTATCAACTCCCGAGATTAGGCTGGTGTAACCGATGTGAAATGGCTAGCTAGTTAGCGGGGTGCGCGCTAATAGCGTTTCAAACGTCACTCGCTCTGAGACTTGGAGTAGTTGTTCGCCTTGCTCTGCATGGGTAACGCTGCTTCGAGGGTGGCTGTTGTCGAGAGCGAGGAGAGGGACGGAAGCTATACTGTTACACTGGCAATACTAAAGTGCCTATAAGAACATCCAATAGTCAAAGGTATATGGAATACAAATGGTATAGAGAGAAATAGTCCTATAAATACTATATTAACTACAACCTAAAACCTCTTACCTTGGAATATTGAAGTCTCATGTTAAAAGGAACCACCAGCTTTCATATGTTCTCATGTTCTGAGCAAGGAACTTAAACGTTAGCTTTTTTACATGGCACATATTGCACTTTTACTTTCTTCTCCAACACTTTGTTTTTGCATTGTTTAAACCAAATTGAACATGTTTCATTATTTATTTGAGGCTAAATTTATGTATTATATTAAGTTAAAATAAGTGTTCATTCAGTATTGTTGTAATTGTCATTATTACAAATAAAAATAAAAATCGGCCGATTAATCGGTATCGGCTGTTTTTGGTCCTCCAATTATCGGTATCGGCATTGAAAAATCATCTAGTTGAGATGTGTCTGTTACTTGAACTCTGTGAAGCATTTGTTTGGGCTGCAATTTCTGTGGCTGGTAACTCTAATGAACTTATTATCTGCAGCAGAGGTAACTCTGGGTCTTCCATTCCTGTGGCATTCCTCATGAGAGCCAGTTTCATCATAGTGCTTGATGGCTTTTGCGACTGCACTTTTTCCGGATTGACTGACCTTCATGTCTTAAAGTAATGATTGGCTGTCGTTTCTCTTTGCTTATTTGAGCTGTTCTTGCCATAATATGGACTTGGTATTTTACCAAATAGGGCAATCTTCTGTATACCACCCCTACCTTGTCACAACACAACTGATTGGCTCAAACGCATTAAGAAGGAAAGAAATTCCATAAATTAACTTTTAACAAGGCACACCTGTTAATTGTAATGCATTCCAGGTGACTACCTCATGGTTGAGAGAATGCCAAGAGCGTGCAAAGCTGTCATCAAGACAAAGGGTTGCTATTTTGAATAATCTCAGATATAAAATAGATTTTGATTTGTTTAACACTTTTTTGCTTTCTACCAGATTTCATGTGTTATTTTATAGTTTTGATGTCTTCACTATTATTCTACAATGTAGAAAATAGTACAAATTAAGAAAAACCCTGGGATGTCCAAACTTTTAACTGGTACTGTATATATACACATATATAGACCAAATTAATTACTTAAAAAAATAGATTTTCTTATGGGGTGCTGCAGCACCCACAGCACCCCAACTTCTCGTTGCTATGAGTGTAGGGGTGCAGGAGGTCCGTAATGTATGTGGGCGCCAGTCCATTGAGTGCTTTGTAGGTGAGCATGAGCAATTTGAAGATGATTCTGTATTGAACTGGAAGCCAGTGGATTTTGATGAGAGTGGGGGTGATGTGGTCCCAAGGTCTGATGTGTGTGATGACTCGTGCGTAGGCCAGGTACCAAAACAAAGGCATGAATGAGGGTTTCTGCGGTGGGGTCAGTGAGATAGGGTCTGAGTCCTGAGATGTTTTTGAGATGTAAGAAGGCTGACTTGGTGATATTCCGGATGTGGGGTTCAAATGAAAGAGTTGGGTCAAATGTCACCCAAATATTCCTGACTTTGGAGTTGGAGTGGATAGTGCAGCCGTCAACTGTCATGTTGAGTTGAATACTCTGACACACTCAAATCTTTTTCAGTCAAAGGATCGAGGGCAGGGGTAGGCAACCCTGTTCCTGGAGTGCCACAGGTACTGCAGGATTTTGTCCCAACTTGGCACCATACCTGACCAACTGAGCTCATTGATCAGTTCAGTGATTGCCTAAATTCAACATACTTGGTTTTCCAGGTTGGTTAAATCAAAAACATGAAGTGCCTGCAGCAGTCCGGGACCAGGGTTTCCTACCCCTGGTTGTCTATCCCTGGTCTAGGGTCACATCTATCCACCGCTCATCCTCTTACACTCACTGAGACACAGGAAGTCAGACCCCACTGAACCATGTTTTGTTCAAGTCCTGGGTGGGCTTGTTTGCTATAACAGTAAAAGACAAAGACTCTGAACAATAATGTTGAGGGAGTCGCACAATAAATTTGAGGCACTGTCAGCATGTAGGCGTTTTGTCTGGAGTCTTTATCATGCGTTTTACTTTAGGGGGTCTCCTGTTTCTCATGTCCTTGAAACGGTCTCTTATAGCTAGTGTTAGGAGCCTACAATAATGTCCTGCCATTGCTGTCACGTATACTCCCTCTCCGGCCTCTAGGTCATCAGGCTGCTGATCCCGTACACCTGTCACCATCATCTTGCGTACCTGCGCCTCATGACACTCACCTGGACTCTATCACCTCCTTGATTATCTTCCCTATATCTGTCACTCCCCTTGGTTTGCCTTGGGTCCGGGAACTGCTACAGGCTCTCGTGCCTCAACCAGATCGTCGGGCTTCCCCCCCCTCAGCCGGCTCGTCTGGCTTTCATTCCTCCGCCGGATCACCGGGCTCTCCTGCTTCCATCGGCTCGTCAGGTTCTCATGCCTCAGCCGGATCGCCAGGCTCCCCTGCCTCAACCGATCTGTCAGGTTCCCGCGCCACAGCTGAATCGACAGGTTCCCGCGCCTCAGCTGGCATGACAGGTTCTTGCGCATCAGCAGGGGTGAACGGTCCGCTCCTGATCCCCGGGTTCGTCCCCTTTGACGGCGTCCTGTGGCTGGAGGGGGTACTGTGTCAGGGAGGGGGTACTGTCACGTATACTCCCTCTCCGGCCTCTAGGTCATCAGGCTGCTGATTATCCCGCACACTCACCATCGTCTCGCGCACCTGCGCCTCATGACACTCACCTGGACTCTATCACCTCCTTGATTATCTTCTCTATCTGTCACTCCCCTTGGTTCTTTCCTCGGGTGTTATTGACTATGTGTTCATGTCGGCGCGTTTGTGTTTCGTGTTTATTGTATTTATTAAAACACTCACTCCCTGAACTTTCTTCCCGACTCTCAGCACACTCGTTACAATTGCAATGCTTATCTGTTAATAATATATTGTTGATACAGTATTTTTATGAATGCAGTATATGTCGATGTTTTGAAGTTCTTGTAAAATATCCCGTAAATATTGACTGTCTTCCTCTTTTTCTCTTCATTCCTCTCAGATGCATCTCTTCTGGTGGATCACCCACATCTTTCTATCCCTCCCTTCTCTCCTCTCTCTTGTCCAATCCCTCACGTGCGACAATGAGACACAGTATGCTTGGTAAGCCAATGGTGCTGCAACAAATGTCCACCAGGTTAGCCATTTTGAATAAGACGTGTGTGTGTGTGAGTGTAAAATGTACTGTATTGTCCTATGCAGGCCAGCGTATGGTGGGACGCTGCATTGGTCAGAACAGCCCAAACAATGGTGCTGAATAGTCAGAATGTAATTGATAGCAAGTATATCAACACCTGTGCCAGATTTAACTGGGTTCAGTTGATTAGAGGACATAAAATGTTTTGTGATTCAGTATTATTCTCTCTCAAAAAAAGTTACCCACTGGGCACAGACGTCAGTTCAACGTCTAGTTTTGATTTATATTTGGTTGAGCTATCAACTAACGTGAAATCAACCAAAAATGTCACCTTGTCATTGGATTTAGGTTAAAAGTTGGGTGAAGAAGAAACAGAATTCCCTTACGGGGATGACTTTTTGTAAATCCAATCAGTGTTCCATGTTGATTCAACATCATGACATTACATTTTTTGCTTGAAATTATGTGGAAACAACGCTGATTGAACCAGTTTTCATCCAGTAGGTAGTGTGAACACCAATTAGAAACCACTTAGAATATATTAAATAACGTTTTCAACTCTGTCAAAATCAGTCCTATTATTTGTGTGGTCGTTGATACGGTTTGTTTGCTGGTCAAGCTTAGCGTCACCATAGTGAAATAAAATCACAGACCATGTTGTTCCAGGAACTGGTAAGACAAAACACATCTGTAAAAGAGGTTCCTTTTTACTATAAGCACATTTCAGTTCCCATACCACATGGAAGTAGTGTACTCAGTCAAACTTGTTACGGTACACACAGGTATCCAAATGCATTAATCAGCAATGATGAAGCCAAGTTTTATTGTTTCAACCAATCAGAAATCCTGTAATACATTACTCTTGCCTAAATGGATCTGAGTGAAATATTTTGTTTGATGGTGACTAGGCCCATTCACACCTCTCTGGCCTACAGGACCTCTGCCATAAACAGAGTAAGTCAACCACCTTTTCATCAGTTGCTGACTGCAGAGGCAAGACACTTCCAATCTCATCTCTGGTAAGAAATAACATTGCTGCAGTTTTTGTGGCTCAATTATGTTTTCATGACTTTTACCCTCAAGACATTCATACAATCGTTGGCAGGCAGCATTTGTAAGTAGGTTACACAACTAGCACCACCAGTCATTCAGGTGGTTTATACCAGTATGTGTCCTCACATGACACCTATTACAGACTACCCCTCTACTTCTTCAGTAAGCTTCTCCAGTCCCATGGGAAACAGTGTCCAGCGGCCACATGTTCCATGAAAAACATGTAAGTCAACTTGTAAGTCGCTCTGGATAAAAGCGTCTGCTAAATGACTTAAATGTAAATGTAATGTAAATGTAAAAAGCTGCAGTTCCATGAAAAAGCTGCAGCATCTCCCTCAAAAAGTACTACACAAGATCTACACAAAACCTACTGGTTATACTACTTTATTGATACTGAGATGTGTAGTGATTTATGTAATGATAAATTGGGAAATTTTTACTACTGGTGAACCCTACATATTTCCTATTTAAATCACTACATATTTCTCCCTTAATGACTACTGTGTAACTAATGAGCTTTTGGGTATCTAATACTTAAAACCTACACATACAACAATTCCTACATGTTCACTACTGAATTACTACACAATGCCTACACATTACTGCTGTATGCCTACTCAATCCCTATTGATACTACTGCCAGTGCCATCTGTGTGTTTAGTGTTGTCACTACTGAATTGCTCCTGATCCTTTTTCCTTTCCTACATAAACCCTTTTGAATTACTATTAAAAACATTTACTACTGTTTGCTTATTCAAAATCACTATTGACATCTTGTTTAACTACTAGACTGGTGCACTTGTTGTTTCTAACTGTAGTTATATCATCAAACAAGAAATAATACGCTTATACAAACTTTATAGCACTTTGTATTAATAAAATGAAGTCCCTTTGAGGCCTTGTTTTCATGCAGCTTTGATAGAGCTATCTTCAGATCCTCTTTTTTTTTTTTTTTGCAGACACTTCTCCATCACGTAACATTTTTAGAAAATAAAGAAAAGCACAAAAAACAACCAATTATGTCATTATCAATAATCTGCTAACAGAGGTCACATAATACAACAGAAAAACATTTGATAAACAATGTTAATTTTATCATCAATGGCCTCCAGTCTTCTTACAGATGTAGGATCTTAATTTGAGCTAGTTTGCTACAGCAGGAAAATACATCTGCAATAACAGGAAATGTGAATTATTTGGATTATAGTTAATGGACATTTGTGTAGGGGTCGATACATTTTCGTAAGGGCAAATCAAGTCTGAAACTTCAAAGTGGAAATCGAAGCTGTATAAATCTCTTTAAGCCTCATGCACTACAAGTTTGCATTTCCTGTTGTCCAGGACAATTCTCAGCAACAAAAGAGTGATCAAATTAAGATCCTACATCTGTATGTCGAGGGCTTCCTTGGCAACAGGTTAAAAGAGGTAGGTAGAATGGGTAAGTAAACCAACGGGAACATACTGTACATTTGCATACAAACACACACACTTATTAGCTAGCATGACAAAAACAGAGGCTACATGGCTACATTTCAATAGGGCTAGCAAACATATATGCTAAACTCAATACATCTCTATGACAACGGCTAACGGCTAATACCATTTTGGCTAGCAATCTAAAAAGATATATAAACGGCTAAACAACGATATGAAAGTATTCATAAAACATAAAGGAAAGTTAAACTTACAAATGGTGCCTGCATAAGTGCTATCAAAGACAGGATGATGAAGGATGGAAGGTGATTACATTCGGGATTGTCAAAAAAAGTAGCTAGCTAACAACAACCAACAACTTCCTGTTTTGCCTTCTGTGGTTTCAAAAAGCCAGTGTAGTCTGGCTGTAGTGTTGTGATACTTATTTACTACCATCATCAAGTAGTCAAAACTCTGCCTGATTACTGTTGAAAAGACTGTTTAGTAAAGCTGTAATGTTTTTGCTAGTTATGAACTACCAACATAAAGTTGTAAAAATCTCTACCTGATTACAACACGACTGTTTTCCTACTGAACACTACAGAACTCTACCTCTGTATCTTGAGTAGTTGTAACGATCGTCCTGGAAAGAAGGTGACCAAAATGCAGCGTGGTAAGTGTTCATTGTAATTTAATAAAATAACCTGAATACTGAAACAACAAAACCAACAAAGAGAGTGAATGAAACGAAACAGTTCTGTCTGGTGCAACAACACAAAACAGAAAACTACCCACCACACACAGGTGGAAAAAGGCTACCTAAGTATGGTTCTCAATCAGAGACAACGATAGACAGCTGCCTCTGATTGAGAACCACACCCGGCCAAACACACAGAAAAGAAAACATAGAACACCAGACATAGAATGCCCACCCCAACTCACACCCTGACCAAACCAAAATAGAGACATAAAAAGGATCTCTAAGGTGAGGGCGTGACAGTAGTGCATAAATTACACATTCACTACACAATCCCTGCAAGTCTCTAAATAGTCACACATGTACAAATAGGTTTTGTGTAGTAATTCAGAAGTACTTTTTCATGAGGGCACTTCATGTTATGGTGAGGATATATTTAACTGTCAATCAGCCCAGAACAATAACAATGTGAAACACCGTACGTTGCTACACAGTAACAAAGAGGAAACATTATTTTGGGAAAAACGCTGTTTCCTCTTCACAATTACTGATCACGTGCTTTGTTCATATTTTCAACTGTCTCCATTTATGTGTCTTTATTAATAAAACCCATCTTGAATGGGTGAGGGGTAGTGAGAGTGGAAGTGGGCTGCCTGGCAACTGTACTTCACCTTTCAAATGGCACATTACTTCCTGTTTACGTTAATAACTCATAATATATCAATATTAATATAATATCAAGGCTGTTTGACCACAAAAATGTTTAGAATACATTGATATCCAATTTCGTGAGTGCATCTGTGCATCTCTGTGTGTGTGTAGTTGGGGGTTGGTGTTGGGTGTCTTTGCATGTGAACAGTGCTGAGAAGAGCAGAGTTTAGGGCCCATTATAGAAATATATAGAGGACTCATTGTGTGTATATAACCTGTTTTAACCTCTACTTCATCCCGAATCCGGGATCCTCCTCATCAAAAAAGCTGACTAGCATAGCCTAGCCTAACGGGACAGGGATATCATATAATATAATTTTACAGCAAATGAAAGATAAACATCTTGTGAATCCAGCCATCATTTCCGATTTTTAAAATGTTTTACAGCGAAAACACAATATGTATTTCTATTAGCTAACCACAATAGCCAAACACACAACTGCATATTTTCACCATGTTTCCACCGCATAGGTAGCTTTCACAAAACCGACAAAATAGAGATAAAATTAGTCACTAACCAAGAAACAACTTCATCAGATGACAGTCTTATAACATGTTATACAATACATTTATGTTTTGTTCGAAAATGTGCATATTTGAGGTATAAATCATAGTTTTACATTGCAGCCACCATCAAAAATAGCACCAAAGCAGCCAGAATAATTACATAGAGCAACGTGAAATACATAAATACTCATCATAAAACATTTATGAAAAATACATGGTGTACAGCAAATGAAAGATAAACATCTTGTGAATCCAGCCAATATTTCCGATTTTTTAAAGTGTTTTACAGCGAAAACACAATATAGAATTATATTAGCTTACCACAATAGCCAAACACACAAACGCATTTATTCACCGCAAAGGTAGCTTTCGCAAAAACCAGCAAAAGATATAAAATTTATCACTAACCTTTGGACAACTTCATCGGATGACAGTCTTATAACATCATGTTATACAATACATTTATGTTTTGTTCGAAAATGTGCATATTTGAGGTATAAATCATAGTTTTACACTGCAGCCACCATCAAAAATAGCACCAAAGCAGCCAGAATAATTACATAGAGCAACGTGAAATATATAAATACTCATCATAAAACATTTATGAAAAATACATGGTGTACAGCAAATGAAAGATAAACATCTTGTGAATCCAGCCAATATTTCCGATTTTTTTAAGTGTTTTACAGCGAAAACACAATATAGAATTATATTAGCTTACCACAATAGCCAAACACACAAACGCATTTATTCACCGCAAAGGTAGCTTTCGCAAAAACCAGCAAAATATATAAAATGAATCACTAACCTTTGGACAACTTCATCAGATGACAGTCTTATAACATCATGTTATACAATACATTTATGTTTTGTTCGAAAATGTGCATATTTATAGCTACAAATCCTGGTTATACATTGTGAATACGTAGCAACGATTCACCAGAATCTCCGGAGATATTTTGGACACTCACCTAATCTGACCAAAGAACTCATCATAAACTTTACATAAAAATACTTGTTGTATGGCAAATGAAAGATACACTGGTTCTTAATGCAACCACTGTGTTAGATTTAAAAAAATAACTTTACCACAACATACAGCTTGGGTTATTGTGAGACAGTGCTCACCAACACGGCGGAGAATAGACATCAACATATTACACAGAAATACGAAATAACATCATAAATGTTGTCTTACTTTTGCTGAGCTTCCATCAGAATGTTGTACAAGGAGTCCTATTTCCAGAATAAATCGTTGTTTGGTTTTAGAATGTCCATTTCTTCTGTCGAATTTGCGCCACAATGCTAGCCAAGGTTGCTAACATTCCCATCCTCTCTTGGCGCAAAGAACGGAAAACTCCAAAAGTCCCAATAAACGTTGAATAAACTGATAAAACTCGGTTGAAAAAACCTACTTTAAGATGTTATTATCATATGTATCAAATAAAATCAGAGCAGGAGATATTCGCCGTGTATACCGAACGCTTTTCAGAAGACAATGTCGAGGTCCCTCGCGCGCCGTCGAAGACAAAGAAAATACCGGACCTGTCACTCCAAAAGCTCTTGTTAGGCCTCAGATCAAGCTAGACACCCCATTCCACCTTCCACTGCCTGTTGACATCTAGTGGAAGGCGTATGAAGTGCATGCATATCGATAAATAAAAGTCAGTTGAATAGGCAGGCCCTGAAACAGAGCCTCGTTTTCAGATTTTTCACTTCCTGTATGGAAGTTTGCTGCAAAATGAGTTCTGTTTTACTCACAGATATAATTCAAACAGTTTTAGAAACTTGAGAGTGTTTTCTATCCAATAGTAATAATAATATGCATATTGTATGATCTAGAACAGAGTACGAGGCCGTTTCATTTGGGCACAATTTTTTCCAAAGTGAAAACAGCGCTCCCGTATTGACAAGAAGTTTTAACATCAACATTGCCATTGAGGGCTTCCACTATGAACTGGCCATGCTGTCACAGACGCTATAATGGCACAGATATAAAGATGAGATCTCTTAGTGTTCCACATGCAGCTTGTTCTATCGATAGCTCACCTCACATACTACAGCTGCACCGGACGCTGCAAAGGTGTGAAAAAAACACTGCAACTACACCATGTGCACAGACCAGACAAGAAGAACAGAGACCGACACTGAAACAAGCCAGATGTGTGTGTGTGTGTGTGTGTGTATGTGTGTGTGTGTGTGTGTGTGTGTGTGTGTGTGTGTGTGTGTGTGTGTGTGTGTGTGTGTGTGTGTGTGTGTGTGTGTGTGTGTGTGTGTGTGTGTGTGTGTGTGTGTGTGTGTGTGTGTGTGTGTGTGTGTGCGTGCGTGTGCGTGTGTGTGTGTGTGTGCGAGAGACAGGTGATGTGGTTTGATGGCTTCGGTGGGGATTACAACATGAAAGAAAGTAGTAGAAAAAGGATGTAAAGAGGGTTAGAAAGTAAGATAAGATTTTTTTAAATCAAATACGTTGAAATCAAGATAAAGAACATTTGGTTCATTCATAATGAAAACATTAGAGATCACAATGTCATAATACTAGTTCCGCATTTAAGATGCCATATGTCCGTGGCAGAGTTATTGCAAATTATATATCTCTTTTTTCATGGGCCTAATGGGAAAGACTTATTTTAACTGTCAAAATGTATGACCTTTTAATGTGGCATGAACACAACCAGTCATAATGTTTTAATCTAATTGTCAGAACAGCTACCTGCTCAAGTTTGTCTACTCCAAAATCATTCCAGCATCCAAACAGTGCACTGTGTGCACCTGCCATTTGATGAATGGAAAGACACAATTGTTACAAATTGCTAAAAAGTCACATTTGACAATTGTTATTAGGTTCACACTTTTGTTGCCTGAATTAAAAATTGGACAATGGTTAAATTAGCAGTAATTACTTAGATACCCCCCAAAGTTTGACTTTTGTTGCATTTAAGGGTGCTTATCTCTCATTCAGGGGGGTTTAGTCCCCCGTAATTCACACTCTGGGGTATGTGGAGTCTGTTCAGTGTGACTGTGGTTAATTGTGCCAACCTCAGCACAGGATCTTATCATCCTTCACCTTTGTGCAAGCCAACAATGTTAAACAATTTTTTTTCTCATCTCTCTTCTTTTTGTTATGGCGTCCAACAATGTGTTTGAAATAATAACACATTCGTTACAAACAACAGGAAAACAAGGCATGGAATATAATGAATACAAATTAATGCTCATTCACAAATAAATCTGATACAAATCTGTGATCAACATTGGGCCTGTAGAAGTATTACAAATGAATAAGTATTGCATATGAATGCCTTTGAGTCTCCTGGTTCCTCCCCATTTACTGAAAATAGCAGTTCTGTTTGACATCATGCTCACAACGTCGCCAGCCCATCATCTCTGTGGAAACTGATTGATTGACTGCATCAATACCATTCAAAGGCATGGTAAGTGTCCCGATATACACATATTCCAACTGCATATACAAAATACTCACTATCACATTGAATAACAACATTGATTTTGTACAGGTTTATTTTATTTGTCTATTGCTTTAAAAACATAAGTTGGGAGCATTAATGGTATTATAAGCAATTTTATATTACTTTTCATAATGCACATTGTTAATAACAATAGGCTTTCAATTAGTTAAATGCACTGAAAAAAAATTCTACATTTGAATCAGACCTAAGAGAAGCACCTTAACATTAAGTGTAGGTGTGAACAGTCTTTGAATGAGTCAAATTGAATCGTCTGAAAATACCGAAACCCATAAGTTATTGACATTTGACAACTCCGATAGGGCTTTAGGTGTCCCCACATCACATTTAGCATGTTTCACAGGTGCAGTGCAGGGTATATAATATGTGTGAAAAGAAAGACAGTACCCACACATTTTGTTAAGATGTTCAGATGTTCCACAATAACGCGCCAATATTTTGACTCACAGTTGCATTATTGGGGTGCATCTGAAAATATTGTGACTATATTCTCCTTCCTTCTCATAGTATGTTTTGGACATCTAACCCCTTTTAAACATTGTGTGAGCTACAGACTTCTGGGTTGTACCATTAGATTTGTTTAGAGATAGATACCAACCATTAACAAGGGTTGAGTGGCATTTGTGAGACAAGGGTGGACCCCTGGTCTTTTTACAAAAATGTATGTAAAAGCTATCTATGAAAAACTGAAACTCTCACAAACACACACATGTAACATGTTGCGCTCTATGACGCTCACAAGCTACACAAGAGTCGTTAAAACATAAGGGGTTTTTCTACATAGAAGATCATAGTGAATCCCAGGACATAGTGTCTATAATACTGTAATAAGCTAACATAGTTGCTGTCAAACTCCAACAGTTGTCACTGACTAGTTGGATATTCATTTCCCAGTGAGCAAACATTCCGTACTTATAGCATTCATTAAAATTCATTTTTCATGTTTTTTTTTTTGCTTTAGCAGAGTTTAAAAATGTGTTTGTGTAATTGTTTATGTCAAATAGTTTTGTGTTGTACTTACAGCCCTGGTTGTCCTGAAAATAAAATGTTAAAACATTTCATTGTGAGGCTAAATATAAGGACTGGACATGCAGATAAAAGCCGATTTTTGTTGGGGTCTCTGGACTGATAGGGTTAACTGAAGACGATGTTGGCGATGAAACTACAGAAAGCCATTCATATCCAATGGAAGAGAAGCAAAGTGGGCAGCTTTCCCAAACTTTGGTTCCGCCCTGTTCAGACTCCATCACCCATGCTCGCATCGCCCAACGGTCCCCTCGCCCACTTCACTTCCCTTCATTGAAAATGTATGGGGCTCCGGTTGTGTTATGTGGAAATGCACTATAATGGCTGTTGATACCTAGCACTACCTAGCCTGCTTGCTAGCACCAAAATCAGGGTGAAGCTAGTGTGGCTATGCAAATGATCATGTTATGTGTAAGTTCACTACAAGGAAATTAGATCAAGTGTTAACCAGTGATAGTGACACCTGCATAGCTGTTGTTTTGGTGGTGTTCAAATCAAGTAAAATTGTATTGGTCACATGCAGATGTTAATGCGAGTGTAGCGAAATGCTTGTTCTTGTAATTCCGACTATGCAGTAATATCTAACAAGTAATCTAACAAATTCACAACAACAACCTTATACACACAAATACACACAAATGTAAAGGGATGAATAAGTATGTACATATAAATATATGGATGAGCGATGGCCGTGCGGCATAGGCAAGATGCAGTAGATGGTGTAGAATACAGTATATACTGTACATATGAGATGAGTAATGTAGGATACGTAAACATTATTAAAGTGGCGTTATTTATAGTGACTAGTGATACATTTATTAAGTCTGTTTATTTAAGTGGCCAGAGATTTGAGTCTGTATGTTGGCAGCAGCCTCTCTATGTTAGTGATGGCTGTTTAACAGTCTGATGGCCTTGATATAGAAGCTGTTTTTCAGCCTCTCGCTCCCAGCTTTGATGCACCTGTACTGACCTCGCCTTCTGGATGATAGCGGGGTGAGCAGGCAGTGGCTCGGGTGGTTGTTGTCCTTGAGGATCTTTTTGGTCTTCCTGTGACATCGGGTGCTGTAGGTGTCCTGGAGGGCAGGTAGTTTGCCCCCGGTGATGTGTTGTGAAGGCCGCACTAACCTCTGGAGAGCCTTGTGGTTGAGGGCGGTGCAATTGCCGTACCAGGCGGTGATACAGCCCGACAGGATGCTCTCGATTGTGCATCTGTAAAAGTTTCTTCAGCCTCCTGAGGTTGAAGAGGCGCTGTTGCGGCTTCTTCACCACGCTGTCTGTGTGGGTGGACCATTTCAGTTTGTCCGTGACGTGTACGCCGAGGAACTTATCACCTTCTCCACTACTGTCCCGTCGATGTGGATGGCGGGGTGCTCCCTCTGCTGTTCTCACTTTGGCTCTTCTATAGTGATGGCGTCTTTTTGTAAGCACTAACTCCGCCATGGCCAAAGCATACGGAAATGTTTTTATTTATTTGGTGGGGGGTAGGGGGGGGGGGGGGCGGGTTGGTTAGATCTTATATGTTTTGTTCTATGAGATCATCTTCATCAGTTAACATCACTTTTGTGAATTCTGAAGAATTTATGTAATAAAAACAAACAAATAAAGACATTTTTTCCGAAAGGTCATGTTAACTGTTAGATATTATCTCATAGAACAAAAGGTATAAGATCTCTGTACCTTATTTTCGGCGTTTATCCCAAAACCCCATTCTTTCCCCATTAATTTCCCCCATAGGAATGGCTGAACGAACCAAAGGCAACTAATTTCTGTATCAGTCAGTAGACAGCGCCCCCTTGGGTGCACAATGGAGCCGTCTGTATGATCATTTGTCATAAATATATAATCATCTGAATTACAGTCCCAGTCATCTGAAAATATATTTGTCACACATATATCATACTAAAGCCACATAAATCCTACTGGTGAAACACTCCAGGAAAAACAATACTTTTGGCACTTTTTCTGACATTGCATTTTACTCACACACCGTGAAGCCTAAATCAAACTGAATGTAAAACTGAATTTGTTCTGTTTCCTTTACAGGAATCTTTCACGGCCAATGGTGAGAAATTTACAATTAACATATCTGTCATTGACCTCGAATATTATTTTGACAAGGAGTATAGTAACTACACCGATACCAGTGACACGTGCTGTTCTACTGGGGAGGTGTGCAGCTTGGAGGAGGGTATGAGATTTGATGCTGTGTTCCTGCCCGTGTTCTACTCCCTGACACTGGTTCTGGGGCTGCTGGGTAACGGGTTGGTCCTGTTGGTTCTGGTCCAGAGGAGGCGTGGCTGGAGCGTGACGGACACCTTCATCCTGCACCTCTGTGTGGCTGACATCCTGCTGCTCCTCACACTGCCCTTCTGGGCTGCTCAGGCCGCTGGGGAATGGAGCTTCGGGACCCCCCTCTGCAAGATCACTGGAGCCATATTCACAGTAAGGGGGGTGGAGGGGAGGGTCTGGTCTGGGAAGCAAGAGTATACGTATCTGTAATAACACATAAATAAACTGCAACAAAATTGTTATCAAGATACCCAATTACAGCAGTAGTCTTTGTCTGAACCTTGTAACAGTTGTATAACAGTCATGTTTCCCTCTGTCTCGGTGTCTCTGTCTCAGATCAACTTTTACTGTGGCATCTTCCTGCTGGCCTGCATCAGTCTGGACCGCTACCTGTCCGTGGTCCACGCGGTCCAGATGTACTCTCGCAGGAAGCCCTGGATGGTGCAGGCCAGCTGCCTGTCCGTGTGGCTCCTCTCCCTCCTCCTCTCCATCCCCGACTGGCACTTCCTGGAGTCTGTGAGGGACACCAGACGAGACAAACAGGAGTGTGTCCACAACTACCCGTCTCTCTCCCAGTCTGGGTTTGACTGGCGCCTGGCCTCCCGCCTGCTCTACCACACGGTGGGCTTCCTCCTTCCCTCTGCCGTGCTACTCTTCTGCTACTCCTGCATCCTGCTGCAGCTGCAGCGTGGCTCCCAGGGCCTCCAGAAGCAGAGGGCCATCCGGGTCATCCTGGTGTTGGTGCTGGTCTTCTTCCTCTGCTGGACGCCCTACAACATCACCCTCATGGTGGACACCCTCTACTCCAACAACACCTGCGAGAGCCATAAAGCCCTGGACATCTCCCTGACGGCCACCTCCTCTCTGGGCTACCTGCACTGCAGCCTCAACCCTGTGCTCTACGCCTTCGTGGGGGTGAAGTTCCGGCGCCACCTGCTGGACATGCTGAGGTCCCTGGGCTGCAAGCTGAAGAGTGGAGTCAGGCTGCAGACTGCCAGCCGGAGGAGCTCCATGTGGTCTGAGTCTGGAGACACCTCCCACACCTCTGCCATCTATTAAGGACTTATCTCTCTATCCCAAGGTCTCCCAAACTATGTCCTAAGGACCTCAAATGGTGCATGTTTTGTTTTTTACCCTAGCACTACACATCTGATACAAATAATTGGCTAATCGTCAAGCTTTGATAATGTGAATCAGCTGTGTAGTGTTAGGGCAAAAACCAAAACGTGCACGCCTTGGTGTCCCGAGGACCGAGTTTAGGAAACACTGCTCTATCCTGTTGCTCTTGAGTTGTCGTTGACTCAATAATTGGATTATCAATGTGACCTTTAGCCTACTCCAACCTCCCCTCCAGTAGATTTGGGCTGGAGGAAAGGTTGTTAGATCCGCCGTGTTTCACCATCAGCTTTTCCCAATAGAGCATGCTCAGAAAACTAATTATTTTGTAGAATTATTGCCTATTAAATAAACTCTTTGTAAATAATGGAGCCTATAATGAAGTTACACATAAGTAAATCAGATGTACATACTAAAAAATAATAACGTGATTACAAAATTATATTTCCACTATAAAAAAAAAGATATCATTTTTTTTTAGAGTATGAACAATATCTTATGGGTTTTAAGCTTGTCATTTATCATTTTACTTACCTGCTTTATGTTTTGTTAAATGACAACTGGCATATGTGCTCTGTTATAGTTAATGCACTTGTTATTACTGACACATGCAATGATTTGATGTATATTTTTTTCATAACAAAAATGCACAGTATCCTATGACAGGTTAAAATTTCAAGGAACCATAGTGAAATACTGAATAAAGTTGAATTCTTTATACTATCGTTCAGAATCTCTGTCTTTTAATGGTTGGTTAAAAAATGTCTGTACATCAAAAACGAAACCCCCTAGAGGAAGCCACTAAGATCAGCAGAGATTTAGCCACACCACCAACAAGGGCCTGTTCAGGATGATTCAACATCACAGAACAATCATAGACATGTATGATTGTCTGGCATGTAGAATGGGGAATTGTGTCAGCTCTATACATTACATTTCTATCTGTAAACATTCTGAACATTCCACCTCACTAAACACAACATGGTAGGCCTGCTGGTAGTCTAGCGGTTAAGAGTGTTGCACCAGTAACCGGAAGGTCTCTGGTTTGAATCTCTGTGGAGATTAGGTAAAAAACAAATTGCTCTGGAAAAGAGTGTCTGCAAAAAGATAACATAATTACCCAAATTCTCTGTGATTTCAGCTGAAAAATACATACTTTTACTGTGGCAGGAAGCCAAGTAAAGCTTACCAACATGGGGTGACAAAGCTTGGCACACAAAAAATTAAATATAACACAGGAGTGAAGAGCGATATGAGAAGTCACCACCCAAGATGACGAAGAGACAGTCTGCCTCTCTTCCTGTCCCTTCTCTGCTTTACTACAGCATCTGTGCACCTAAATGTTTATTCTAGAAGGACATGCAGTAGCAACAAAAACTTTCACTTGTTCCATTCAAGAGCTTCATAAGCACTTCAGCCTTTAGTTAGCTTTACTTAATCATCAACAATGTTGAGTGACAGGACTTAAATGGACAGCATCATTCAGTCCAACTGAACAGCTTGCCTCTACCACCTTTTAGCAAGAAGAGAAAAGTATCATCTACTTTAGCTGATACAGGAAGAGAAACAGGAAGCAGGTCATATCTTGAGTTTGGTGTGTTGCTTCTACTGCCACATGATTCCTCTGTCCTCCATATCTCATAGAAAACAAGAGGTGAAATATCACACAGTGAAACAAAACCAAAACATGTATAAACATGAGCGAAAACAGGAAGGAGGAAAAGTGGTTAAAATTGTGTTTTGTGCTAAAGAATTGGAAACCAGACATTCAGCTTAACCAAAATACAAATAGGGTCAAGATCTGTCATGAATATTCCAGGTCAGTTCTTCTGTTCCATTCCATGTCAAATTTGTTCTGAATCACATATACAGTATATACAGTACCAGTCCTAAGTTTGTACACACCTACTCAATCAAGGGTTTTTCTATATTTTTACTATTTTCTACATTGTATAATAATAATTGTGAAGACATCAAAACTATGACATTTTGATTTGTTTAACACTTTTTTGCTTACTACATGATTCCATATGTGTTATTTCATAGTTTTGATGTATTCACTATTATTCTACAATGTAGACAATTATAAAACATTTAGAAAAACCCTTGAATGAGTAGGTGTGTCCAAACTTGACAGTTACAGGATATTTTTTTTTACAACTCATTTACATGACATAATCTGCTCAAAAATAGCCCATTGTATTTAAAAGACATGTATTGACTTGTATGTCAATGTTTAGCATTGAAAACAAAGGATTAGTGAGTCACACACCGTGCAACCCTAAAATCATCTCTCTTTCTCTATATCTCTCCCCACCCTCTCTCTCCACCTCCTTCTTTTCTGTTTCTTCTTATCTTGCCTTCTCCCACAGTGTGACCTGGTTGACAATGCCCACTACAGTCCTCTCTTAGTAAAATAAACAGTGGAGTATTCAGACGGATATCGATTAACCATGGCTGTGTGTCATCAGGCCTGCCAAAGGCCTAAACAGCCTGTTGCAACAAATAAATTAACTCAAGCCTGGGACGTCTGGGACGGAGTGGGAAACCCTGTCTCATGCTGCTGTCAGACACGTTAAAACCAGCCAGTAGAAAGGGTAAAACAACATTGGGCTTCCCCAGAGTGGGTCAATTTACAGGATATTGTGACACCGACTTGAGGAAATCAAAAGTGAAACAATTGTTGTAAAAAGGGAAACATACTCTTATTCATTAATTATATACAGTAATGGAAAAATAAAATAACAGTATATAATTGAAAAAAATAACATTATAGTTACACAATAGAACAGTAACATACACAAGTCTTACTAAAACTTCAATATTCTGTGAGAAAAGTTGGGGATTTCTTCATACAGATAATTATGAATGAATCGTGAATAATATTGAGTGAGAAAGTTACAGATATATAAATATCATACTCTATCATATTTTCATCGAAAATCCTATGCTCCCCTGTTATTGGTAATGGCGAGAGGTTAGCATGCCTTGGGGGCATGATCTTTGTGCATCTGTAACTTTCTTACTCATCACAAATCACGATTGATTCAGGATTATCCGTAATCATGGTAGCCACTTTAATATAGAAGAAAACACATTCTATACTTATTTATAATAAAAGTGACTCCAAAATGAAACAATACAATATTTATCATTAATTTCTATTCGGCACAACATAATCTGAAACACATCAAAAACAAACTGCAAACGCATCCAACAAGTTTGTAGAGTCACATGCTTGATGTAGTCATTGCGTGCTAGAATTATGGGACCAAATACTAAACTTTTGACTAAATTTAACACACTAAAGTGAATTTGTCCAAATACTTATGACACCTTCTAGGACTAGATACATAAAGTGCATTCATTTCTAAACAGTAAAACAGATACTTATGAAAACACCCTCAAATAAAAGGTGACATGCTGTACTGTCTAATATTGTCACGTCCTGACCTTAGTATTCTTTGTTTTCTTTATTATTTTTGGTTAGGTCAGGGTGTGACAAGGGTGATATATGTTTTTTGTCCTGTCTTTGTCCTGTCTATGGTTAGTTGCCTGTGTCAGCACTATTATTATATAGCTTCACGTTCATTTTGTTGTTTTTGTATAGTTCGTTCAGTGTTATTTCTTTATTAAAGAAGATGTACTCAAATCACGCTGCGCTTTGGTCTCATCACTATAACGAACGTGACAAATATAAAACATTTGATTTCAAATCCAAAATGCTGGAGTATAGAGCCACATAAAAAGTTTTAGCTTCACTTTCCAAATAAATATGTAGGGGAGTGTAACAATCTAAATGTATGATGTATGTGTCTGCTGAGAACGTTGTTTACTCTAAAATCCATTACATTCAGTGAAGTGCTCTGTAATAATAATAATACAATAGATATAGGTTTGAATAATTAATGCATGAATCTTTCCAACAGATTCTCCAGAGCCGGACGGCATCGATAGGTAAAACAAAACGTGAAGATCAGACAACCCACTGACTTTATACAAATATACATTTAGTCTGAGCGTTTTCCATTAAAGTGCAATTCAAAGAAAGCAGTCCTCATAAGGGACTTTCTACTATGCATGTCTTTCTCTCATGACCCAGGTCACAGTCATCCACCAATCCCCAGACCCATGACCCATACAACTTCCCCTCAAGGCAGGAAGAAATACTATATTAGTCATTAGGATCCTCTTCCTACCCATCAGCTCTGGGTGGACTGTACCTGTCCCATGGTTGTCATTGGGTTCAACGTCCCCATCTCCTCTGCTTGGTCAGGTGAGTCTTCAACCACACCTGAATCCCATAGTGAGAGTTTCGGATCGTTCTGCACCACCTCAACACACCTCACCATATCCAGCACGTGTCGCCGGAAGTTTCTACACAGGCCGAGATGGAGCACTGGGTTGAGGCAAGCGTGCAGGCAGGCTAGAGCGAACGTAACCACCAGAGTGTTCTCCAGAGCTGTCCTCCTGTTCTCACAGGACCCAGAAACAGGCACCCCAGGCCTCCCCTGAAAGGTGTCCACCATTAGGGTGATGTTGTAGGGCGTCCAGCAGAGGAAGAAGACCAGCACCAACACCAGGATGACCCGGATGGCCCTCTGCTTCTGGAGGCCCTGGGAGCCACGCTGCAGCTGCAGCAGGATGCAGGAGTAGCAGAAGAGCAGCACGGCAGAGGGGAGGAGGAAGCCCACCGTGTGGTAGAGCAGGCGGGAGGCCAGACGCCAGTCAAACCCAGACTGGGAGAGAGACGGGTAGTTGTGGACACACTCCTGTTTGTCTCGTCTGGTGTCCCTCACGGACTCCAGGAAGTGCCAGTCGGGGATGGAGAGGAGGATGGAGAGGAGCCACACGGACAGGCAGCTGGCCTGCACCATCCAGGGCTTTCTGCGAGAGTACATCTGGACTGCATGGACCACGGACAGGTAGCGGTCCAGACTGATGCAGGCCAGCAGGAAGATGCTACAGTAAAAGTTGATCTGAGGAGAGAGAGATATATATATATAGAGAGAGAACAGAGAGATATACACTTGAGAAAGTTCTTAGCTGGAATGAACATTAAGATGAAACAGCTGTGTTCCTCCTCTGTACTTCCTCTTTTCCCAGAAATGTTGACAGTTTATTTTTGTACTCATTAAGAGTACATTAACCCTGATCTGGATTGAAGGATGTATTGAAAGTGTATCCGATGACTTAGCAGAATAATAGGATGTAAAATCTCTTCGTCCCCTTCTTATCCTACACTACCCAGCCCTCGGATTTCACAGGACTAGAACCCCCCATCATATACCACACTACTCCACACTAGTCCAAATCCTTTACCCCCTCTCCCCATCCCCATCCCCAACCCCCAGTTCATGTGTTCATACAGATATATACACTTGCTAGACCAGTTGCCCCCCACCCCCCACAAGTCCTTACTGTGAACATGGCTCCAGTGATCTTGCAGAGGGGGATCCCGAAGCTCCATTCCCCAGTGGCCTGAACAGCCCAGAGGGGCAGCGTGACCAGCAGCAGGGTGTCGGCCAAGACCAGGTGCAGGATGAAGGTGTCCGTCACGCTCCAGCTCCTCCTCCTTTGGACCAGAACCACCAGGACCAGCACGTTACCCACTAGCCCCAGGACCAGCGTCAGGGAGTAGAGCATCGGGAGGAACACCGTGCCAAAACACACCGCAACGCCATCTTCAGGGGAGCATTCCTCTTTATAAACATAGTCCTCATCGTAGTTATAGGTGCTATTCTCTAGAAATATCCCACCCAGGTCCAAATCCATGTCTGTCTGTAGAGAAGTCGAGAATCAGTTTATCGTTTGGGTAATACAGACCAATCTATTGGGTTTCAGACAAAAACAATGCGAGCAGAATGTGTGTTGGCGAGGACAACAATTTCCTCTTTCACCAAGTTATACCTAGAGAGATCTGTCTTTAGTCTCCGGTCCTCTGCTCTAACACTTACAAGTTGTGTGAGAAAGAGAGGTATCCCCTGAAGTGTCTCATCTGACAATGGCCAGATCATATTATACTCACGCTGCTCACATGATTCCGATGTCACCAGATGAGGCAACACCACACACAGCATAGTAACAGTGGAAAGTACAGTTCCCCTTACAGGGGCTGTCCACTGCACTGCAGACCATCTGACTGGTGCCGTTGACACACTATGGGAGTTTGTTTCGTTGTGCTCGAACCACACTCTCTAACCTCTCTGTAGGTATTCTATACTTATCAGATTTTCTGTTAAACCAGAAAGACTGGTGGGAGATGGCAAGAGAGAGGGGGAGACAGAGAGAAAGCAAAAGAGAGACAGAGAGAGAGAAGACTTGTCCTGGGAAATTTGGACGCACAGACATATGCACAAGCACACACACACACACACACACACACACACACACACACACACACACACCACACACCACACACCACACACACACACACACACACACACACACACACACACACACAGGAATTCAAATAGCATGAAAGACATAAGCGGAGTAAAGAGAACTTGTGTAGGACAAAGACCACAGACGAGTAGAAAAGAGAAAACACATAGACAGTAAAAGGGGTTTGAAATGAGAAATGTACTTACCACATAAGCCGTGTTCTATAGTTAAATAAAGGTTCAATTTAAAACAAAAATAGCCGATCATTCTGTAGTCCCAGTAGTATTGCAGAGACTGGAGACAAACACTGCTCTGTTTGCTTACACTATAAGTAGAGAACAGACAGTTTGTTTGAATGGCTGCATTCCCTGAGCAGGAAAGAGAGAGAACAAAACAAAAGTGAAGGAGGTCAAGGGGATGAGGCAGGACTTTTAGAAGAGAGGAGGTATAGTCATTTCAGTCCTCTACTCTCACGGTAAGCAGAGTTGTACAGTACACATGTCACACAACCAGAGAACCAGCGCCAATATTTTTGGAGCTTTACAGAAGAGAGTATACCTCAGCTGCCGGTTGTCCATCAATAACACGTACTTGGCAGGGCTTACGCTCACAAAAGCAGTGCTCTGCGCAGTGTGAACACGGTCGCGAGCCGTTGAGAGTGGATTTGTCAGAATGTATTGTGTCGATGTTGCAGCCTGGTCTCATAGACAAGACTTAACATAGTAAACGTAAATCCGGAATCAGGACACTTAAATTAGTATCATATGTTATGTTTGGGATGGTTACATAAGACAGATGGTTACTTTAAGGCAGTCCTTCTCAAATAGTGGGGCGCACCCCCCTGGAGGGGCTCGGAGCGATGCCAGAGGATCTGTGCGTGTGATCCCGGGGAACATGCTTTTTTTTGCCGCAAAGAGTAGTTTTTTTTTGCACCGAACAAAAGCACACAGCACAGAGCAGGATATATGAAGTGCAGATAACAAACCCTTAAGAGACACCATGGAAAAATATTTAACAGGGATGAAAAGAAAGGCGGAGAGAGACGGAGATAATGAGACAAACGTAAGTCTCCCGAAAGCTAAGACGAGGAAATAGGACGACGCGTATGTAGCGCTTGGCTTCACTGTGACTACGGTGGGAGACGAGGAAAGACCGGTATGTTTACTGTGTCTAAAAATGTTGGCAGCGGACAGCATGAAGCCAAATAAATTAAGGCGTCACTTAAAGACATTACACCCCAATCACGCTGATAAGCCGCTTGAGTTTTTTCAGCGAAAACGTGCCGAATATTGCCAACAATCGTCCCGCTTTGTGAATGCTACTTCAGTAAACCAGCGATTACTGCTGGCATCATATGAGGTGGCGTACCAAATTGCTCAGTGCAAAAAACCCCACTCCATAGCAAAGGAGCTGATACTGCCTGCAGCATTAGACATGGTCTCTGTCATGCTGGATGACGCAAGTGCTGCAAAAATAAAAACTATGACTTCCTCATTTTGATTTAAAAAAAATCAGCACAAATTGTTTTATTCATTTTTGTTTTATAGGTCAGTGTTTCATATATTGTGCTCCTGAGTTAATGTTGCTGATCAATTTGAATGTATTATTATTCATTGATTATATTTTATTTTATTTTTCAGTATGAAATGGTCAAAAAATGTTTACAGTTTGAATAAGGCTTGAATTATTTTTTACATTTCAGGCAAATTGATGCACTTTAAGTCTTTTCTGTTACAGACTAAAAAACAATGTTAATAAAGTTATTCTTTGTTGTAAGTTGATCTGTATTTCTTTCTTTTTTCTTTTTTTGTTTTCTTTAATGTTAATAAGGATACAATGTTATGCAGAGGTGTAATTATAACAATTTTATAGACAAATGATACTATTTACAGTCGCGGCGGAGAGTTGGGGGGCGCGAAATGTTTACTTCTTCCTAGGGGGGGCGTAACAGAAAATAATTAAGAAGCACTGCTTTAAGGAAACAACGAAAGTATGGTGGTTGGTCGGGGTTGGTGTATAACGTGAACGTCTAGCAACCCAAAGGTTGTGAATTCAAATCTCATCATGGATGAAATGTAGCATTTTAGTTAATTAGCAACTTTTCAACTACATACTACTTTTAAACTACTTTGCAACTACTTAGAATGTTAGCTAACGCTTCCCCTAACCTTAACCCTTTAATCTAACTCCTAAACTTAACCCTAACCTCAAGCTTAGCTAAGAAAGGGCAAGCTAGCTAACATTAGCCACCTAGCTAGAATTCGTAACACATCATACATTTAGAAAATTCATAATATATTTTACATTTTGCAAATTCGTAAAGTAAACATTTTGCAGATTCGTAACATATTTTACGTTTTGCAAATTCATAACAATATAGGAATTTTAATTCGTAACATATCTTACGAAAAGGGCGATGGACATCCACATATTAATACATACCATACTAAACGTAACATATCATAATAAATTGAGCGTCCCAGATTTAAATACAAAGTAATACGAAATGCTCTAAGACCAGGTTGGGCCATAGGATATGTACTGTATGTATGCATAACCATGTTTCTTTTAGTAAGCTAATCTTGTGTCTTCAGATCAGTGAAGGAGGAGAGGAGATGAGAGCAGGAGGTGTTCTTAGTCTAAACTATTGAGATGGACATGCACCACTAATTTAATATGACTGAAGCACTATTCTGGCAGGCACAGTGTAGCACAACTACTGCTGGTGAAGTCTAGAATATGCATGCAAACTAGAAGTCTCCAACACCTCATGTTATGTTTGGACCATGGCTCTCATATGAAAAAGAGCGGTGCCTAACACTAGAGAAGCGGATAAACATTTCCCTCGTGGTAACCGCAGCTGCTTATACCAGCAGTATATCTCCTTCACTATCTCTCCCCACCTCCTTATTTTCTGTTTCCTCTTATCTTACCTTCTCCCAGTTTCACCTGGTTGACAATGCCCACTACAGTCCTCTCTTAGTAAAACAAACAGTGGTGTATTCAGACGGATATGGAGGACACAGACCCGTGAAAAGTGCACAGGACACAAAGAGCAATATTACTGTCTCCCTCTCCCACCACATCTGACCAATGATGTCACTAACCATGGCTGTGTGTCATCAGGCGTGCCAAAGGCCTAAACAGCCTGTTGCAACAAAGGAATTAACTCAAGCCTGGGACGTCTGGGACGGAGTGGGAAACCCTGTCTCATGCTGCTGTCAGACAGGGTAAAACCAGCCAGTAGAAATGGTAAAACAACATTGGGCTTCCCCAGAGTGGGTCAATTTACAGGATATTGTGACACCGACTTGAGGAAATCAAAAGTGAAACAATTGTTGTAAAAAGGGAAACATACTCTTATTCATTAATTATATACAGTAATGGAAAAATAAAATAACAGTATATAATTGAAAAAAATAACATTATAGTTACACAATAGAACAGTAACATACACAAGTCTTACTAAAACTTCAATATTCTGTGAGAAAAGTTTGGGATTTCTTCATACAGATAATTATGAATGAATCTGAATAATATTGAGTGAGAAAGTTACAGATATATAAATATCATACTCATAAATATCCGAAATATCATACAGAAAATCCTATGCTCCCCTGTTATTGGTAATGGCGAGAGGTTAGCATTCCTTGGGGGCATGATCTTTGTGCATCTGTAACTTTCTTACTCATCACTAATCACGATTGATTCAGGATTATCCGTAATCATGGTAGCCACTTTAATATAGAAGAAAACACATTCTATTCTTATTTATAATAAAAGTGACTCCAGAATGAAACAATACAATATTTATCATTAATTTCTATTCGACATAACATAATCTGAAACACATCAAAAACAAACTGCAAACGCATCCAACAAGTTTGTAGAGTCACATGCTTGATGAAGTCATTGCGTGCTAGAATTATGGGACCAAATACTAAACTTTTGACTAAATTTAACACACTAAAGTGAATTTGTCCAAATACTTATGACACCTTCTAGGACTAGATACATAAAGTGCATTCATTTCTAAACAGTAAAACAGATACTTATGAAAACACCCTCAAATAAAAGGTGACATGCTGTACTGTCACCTAATATTGTCACGCCCTGACCTTAGTATTCTTTGTTTTCTTTATTATTTTTGGTTAGTTCAGGGTGTGACAAGGGTGATATATGTTTTTTGTCCTGTCTATGGTTAGTTGCCTGTGTCAGCACTATTATTATATAGCTTCACGTTCATTTTGTTGTTTTTGTATAGTTCGTTCAGTGTTATTTCTTTATTAAAGAAGATGTACTCAAATCACGCTGCGCTTTGGTCTCATCACTATAACGAACGTGACAAATATAAAACATTTGATTTCAAATCCAAAATGCTGGAGTATAGAGCCACATAAAAAGTTTTAGCTTCACTTTCCAAATAAATATGTAGGGGAGTGTAACAATCTAAATGTATGATGTATGTGTCTGCTGAGAACGTTGTTTACTCTAAAATCCATTACATTCAGTGAAGTGCTCTGTAATAATAATAATACAATAGATATAGGTTTGAATAATTAATGCATGAATCTTTCCAACAGATTCTCCAGAGCCGGACGGCATCGATAGGTAAAACAAAACGTGAAGATCAGACAACCCACTGACTTTATACAAATATACATTTAGTCTGAGCGTTTTCCATTAAAGTGCAATTCAAAGAAAGCAGTCCTCATAAGGGACTTTCTACTATGCATGTCTTTCTCTCATGACCCAGGTCACAGTCATCCACCAATCCCCAGACCCATGACCCATACAACTTCCCCTCAAGGCAGGAAGACATACTATATTAGTCATTAGGATCCTCTTCCTACCCATCAGCTCTGGGTGGACTGTACCTGTCCCATGGTTGTCATTGGGTTCAACGTCCCCATCTCCTCTGCTTGGTCAGGTGAGTCTTCAACCACACCTGAATCCCATAGTGAGAGTTTCGGATCGTTCTGCACCACCTCAACACACCTCACCATATCCAGCACGTGTCGCCGGAAGTTTCTACACAGGCCGAGATGGAGCACTGGGTTGAGGCAAGCGTGCAGGCAGGCTAGAGCGAACGTAACCACCAGAGTGTTCTCCAGAGCTGTCCTCCTGTTCTCACAGGACCCAGAAACAGGCACCCCAGGCCTCCCCTGAAAGGTGTCCACCATTAGGGTGATGTTGTAGGGCGTCCAGCAGAGGAAGAAGACCAGCACCAACACCAGGATGACCCGGATGGCCCTCTGCTTCTGGAGGCCCTGGGAGCCGCGCTGCAGCTGCAGCAGGATGCAGGAGTAGCAGAAGAGCAGCACGGCAGAGGGGAGGAGGAAGCCCACCGTGTGGTAGAGCAGGCGGGAGGCCAGACGCCAGTCAAACCCAGACTGGGAGAGAGACGGGTAGTTGTGGACACACTCCTGTTTGTCTCGTCTGGTGTCCCTCACAGACTCCAGGAAGTGCCAGTCGGGGATGGAGAGGAGGATGGAGAGGAGCCACACGGACAGGCAGCTGGCCTGCACCATCCAGGGCTTTCTGCGAGAGTACATCTGGACTGCGTGGACCACGGACAGGTAGCGGTCCAGACTGATGCAGGCCAGCAGGAAGATGCTACAGTAAAAGTTGATCTGAGGAGAGAGAGATATATATAGAGAGAGAACAGAGAGATATACACTTGAGAAAGTTCTTAGCTGGAATGAACATTAAGATGAAACAGCTGTGTTCCTCCTCTGTACTTCCTCTTTTCCCAGAAATGTTGACAGTTTATTTTTGTACTCATTAAGAGTACATTAACCCTGATCTGGATTGAAGGATGTATTGAAAGTGTATCCGATGACTTAGCAGAATAATAGGATGTAAAATCTCTTCGTCCCCTTCTTATCCTACACTACCCAGCCCTCGGATTTCACAGGACTAGAACCCCCCATCATATACCACACTACTCCACACTAGTCCAAATCCTTTACCCCCTCTCCCCATCCCCATCCCCAACCCCCAGTTCATGTGTTCATACAGATATATACACTTGCTAGACCAGTTGCCCCCCACCCCCCACAAGTCCTTACTGTGAACATGGCTCCAGTGATCTTGCAGAGGGGGATCCCGAAGCTCCATTCCCCAGTGGCCTGAACAGCCCAGAGGGGCAGCGTGACCAGCAGCAGGGTGTCGGCCAAGACCAGGTGCAGGATGAAGGTGTCCGTCACGCTCCAGCTCCTCCTCCTTTGGACCAGAACCACCAGGACCAGCACGTTACCCACTAGCCCCAGGACCAGCGTCAGGGAGTAGAGCATCGGGAGGAACACCGTGCCAAAACACACCGCAACGCCATCTTCAGGGGAGCATTCCTCTTTATAAACATAGTCCTCATCGTAGTTATAGGTGCTATTCTCTAGAAATATCCCACCCAGGTCCAAATCCATGTCTGTCTGTAGAGAAGTCGAGAATCAGTTTATCGTTTGGGTAATACAGACCAATCTATTGGGTTTCAGACAAAAACAATGCGAGCAGAATGTGTGTTGGCGAGGACAACAATTTCCTCTTTCACCAAGTTATACCTAGAGAGATCTGTCTTTAGTCTCCGGTCCTCTGCTCTAACACTTACAAGTTGTGTGAGAAAGAGAGGTATCCCCTGAAGTGTCTCATCTGACAATGGCCAGATCATATTATATTCACGCTGCTCACATGATTCCGATGTCACCAGATGAGGCAACACCACACACAGCATAGTAACAGTGGAAAGTACAGTTCCCCTTACAGGGGCTGTCCACTGCACTGCAGACCATCTGACTGGTGCCGTTGACACACTATGGGAGTTTGTTTCGTTGTGCTCGAACCACACTCTCTAACCTCTCTGTAGGTATTCTATACTTATCAGATTTTCTGTTAAACCAGAAAGACTGGTGGGAGATGGCAAGAGAGAGGGGGAGACAGAGAGAAAGCAAAAGAGAGACAGAGAGAGAGAAGACTTGTCCTGGGAAATTTGGACGCACAGACATATGCACAAGCACACACACACACACACACACACACACACACACACACACACACACACACACACACACACACACACACACACACACACACACACACACACACACACACACACACACACACACACCACACACACACACACACACACACACACACACACACACACACACACACACAGGAATTCAAATAGCATGAAAGACATAAGCGGAGTAAAGAGAACTTGTGTAGGACAAAGACCACAGACGAGTAGAAAAGAGAAAACACATAGACAGTAAAAGGGGTTTGAAATGAGAAATGTACTTACCACATAAGCCGTGTTCTATAGTTAAATAAAGGTTCAATTTAAAACAAAAATAGCCGATCATTCTGTAGTCCCAGTAGTATTGCAGAGACTGGAGACAAACACTGCTCTGTTTGCTTACACTATAAGTAGAGAACAGACAGTTTGTTTGAATGGCTGCATTCCCTGAGCAGGAAAGAGAGAGAACAAAACAAAAGTGAAGGAGGTCAAGGGGATGAGGCAGGACTTTTAGAAGAGAGGAGGTATAGTCATTTCAGTCCTCTACTCTCACGGTAAGCAGAGTTGTACAGTACACATGTCACACAACCAGAGAACCAGCGCCAATATTTTTGGAGCTTTACAGAAGAGAGTATACCTCAGCTGCCGGTTGTCCATCAATAACACGTACTTGGCAGGGCTTACGCTCACAAAAGCAGTGCTCTGCGCAGTGTGAACACGGTCGCGAGCCGTTGAGAGTGGATTTGTCAGAATGTATTGTGTCGATGTTGCAGCCTGGTCTCATAGACAAGACTTAACATAGTAAACGTAAATCCGGAATCAGGACACTTAAATTAGTATCATATGTTATGTTTGGGATGGTTACATAAGACAGATGGTTACTTTAAGGCAGTCCTTCTCAAATAGTGGGGCGCACCCCCCTGGAGGGGCTCGGAGCGATGCCAGAGGATCTGTGCGTGTGATCCCGGGGAACATGCTTTTTTTTGCCGCAAAGAGTAGTTTTTTTTTGCACCGAACAAAAGCACACAGCACAGAGCAGGATATATGAAGTGCAGATAACAAACCCTTAAGAGACACCATGGAAAAATATTTAACAGGGATGAAAAGAAAGGCGGAGAGAGACGGAGATAATGAGACAAACGTAAGTCTCCCGAAAGCTAAGACGAGGAAATATGACGACGCGTATGTAGCGCTTGGCTTCACTGTGACTACGGTGGGAGACGAGGAAAGACCGGTATGTTTACTGTGTCTAAAAATGTTGGCAGCGGACAGCATGAAGCCAAATAAATTAAGGCGTCACTTAAAGACATTACACCCCAATCACGCTGATAAGCCGCTTGAGTTTTTTCAGCGAAAACGTGCCGAATATTGCCAACAATCGTCCCGCTTTGTGAATGCTACTTCAGTAAACCAGCGATTACTGCTGGCATCATATGAGGTGGCGTACCAAATTGCTCAGTGCAAAAAACCCCACTCCATAGCAAAGGAGCTGATACTGCCTGCAGCATTAGACATGGTCTCTGTCATGCTGGATGACGCAAGTGCTGCAAAAATAAAAACTATGACTTCCTCATTTTGATTTTAAAAAAATCAGCTCAAATTGTTTTATTCATTTTTGTTTTATAGGTCAGTGTTTCATATATTGTGCTCCTGAGTTAATGTTGCTGATCAATTTGAATGTATTATTATTCATTGATTATATTTTATTTTATTTTTCAGTATGAAATGGTCAAAAAATGTTTACAGTTTGAATAAGGCTTGAATTATTTTTTACATTTCAGGCAAATTGATGCACTTTAAGTCTTTTCTGTTACAGACTAAAAAACAATGTTAATAAAGTTATTCTTTGTTGTAAGTTGATCTGTATTTCTTTCTTTTTTCTTTTTTTGTTTTCTTTAATGTTAATAAGGATACAATGTTATGCAGAGGTGTAATTATAACAATTTTATAGACAAATGATACTATTTACAGTCGCGGCGGAGAGTTGGGGGGCGCGAAATGTTTACTTCTTCCTAGGGGGGGCGTAACAGAAAATAATTAAGAAGCACTGCTTTAAGGAAACAACGAAAGTATGGTGGTTGGTCGGGGTTGGTGTATAACGTGAACGTCTAGCAACCCAAAGGTTGTGAATTCAAATCTCATCATGGATGAAATGTAGCATTTTAGTTAATTAGCAACTTTTCAACTACATACTACTTTTAAACTACTTTGCAACTACTTAGAATGTTAGCTAACGCTTCCCCTAACCTTAACCCTTTAATCTAACTCCTAAACTTAACCCTAACCTCAAGCTTAGCTAAGAAAGGGCAAGCTAGCTAACATTAGCCACCTAGCTAGAATTCGTAACACATCATACATTTAGAAAATTCATAATATATTTTACATTTTGCAAATTCGTAAAGTAAACATTTTGCAGATTCGTAACATATTTTACGTTTTGCAAATTCATAACAATATAGGAATTTTAATTCGTAACATATCTTACGAAATGAGCGATGGACATCCACATATTAATACATACCATACTAAACGTAACATATCATAATAAATTGAGCGTCCCAGATTTAAATACAAAGTAATACGAAATGCTCTGAGACCAGGTTGGGCCATAGGATATGTACTGTATGTATGCATAACCATGTTTCTTTTAGTAAGCTAATCTTGTGTCTTCAGATCAGTGAAGGAGGAGAGGAGATGAGAGCAGGAGGTGTTCTTAGTCTAAACTATTGAGATGGACATGCACCACTAATTTAATATGACTGAAGCACTATTCTGGCAGGCACAGCGTAGCACAACTACTGCTGGTGAAGTCTAGAATATGCATGCAAACTAGAAGTCTCCAACACCTCATGTTATGTTTGGACCATGGCTCTCATATGAAAAAGAGCGGTGCCTAACAATAGAGAAGCGGATAAACATTTCCCTCGTGGTAACCGCAGCTGCTTATACCAGCAGTATATCTCCTTCACTATCTCTCCCCACCTCCTTATTTTCTGTTTCCTCTTATCTTACCTTCTCCCAGTTTCACCTGGTTGACAATGCCCACTACAGTCCTCTCTTAGTAAAACAAACAGTGGTGTATTCAGACGGATATGGAGGACACAGACCCGTGAAAAGTGCACAGGACACAAAGAGGAATATTACTGTCTCCCTCTCCCACCACATCTGACCAATGATGTCACTAACCATGGCTGTGTGTCATCAGGCCTGCCAAAGGCCTAAACAGCCTGTTGCAACAAATAAATTAACTCAAGCCTGGGACGTCTGGGACGGAGTGGGAAACCCTGTCTCATGCTGCTGTCAGACACGTTAAAACCAGCCAGTAGAAAGGGTAAAACAACATTGGGCTTCCCCAGAGTGGGTAAATTTACAGGATATTGTGACACCGACTTGAGGAAATCAAAAGTGAAACAATTGTTGTAAAAAGGTAAAAATACTCTTATTCATTAATTATACACAGTAATGGAATAATACAATAACAGGATACCACTTGTTTAATATAACATTATAGTTACACAATAGTACAGTAACATACACAAGTCCTACTAAAAATGTAATATTCTCTGAGAAAAGTTTGGGATTTCTTCATACAGATAATTATGAATGAATCGTGAATAATATTGAGTGAGAAAGTTACAGATATATAAATATCATACTCATAAATATCATACAGAAAATCCTATGCTCCCCTGTTATTGGTAATGGCGAGAGGTTAGCATGCCTTGGGGGCATGATCTTTGTGCATCTGTAACTTTCTTACTCTTCACAAATCACGATTGATTCAGGATTATCCGTAATCATGGTAGCCACTTTAATATAGAAGAAAACACATTCTATTCTTATTTATAATAAAAGTGACTCCAAAATGAAACAATACAATATTTATCATTAATTTCTATTCGGCACAACATAATCTGAAACACATCAAAAACAAACTGCAAACGCATCCAACAAGTTTGTAGAGTCACATGCTTGATGTAGTCATTGCGTGCTAGAATTATGGGACCAAATACTAAACTTTTGACTAAATTTAACACACTAAAGTGAATTTGTCCAAATACTTATGACACCTTCTAATAGGGCGACTAGATACATAAAGTGCATTCATTTCTAAACAGTAAAACAGATATTTATGAAAACAGCCTCAAATAAAAGGTGACATGCTGTACTGTCACCTAATATAAAACATTTGATTTCAAATCCAAAATGCTGGAGTATAGAGCCACATAAAAAGTTTTAGCTTCACTTTCCAAATAAATATGTAGGGGAGTGTAACAATCTAAATGTATGATGTATGTGTCTGCTGAGAACGTTGTTTACTCTAAAATCCATTACATTCAGTGAAGTGCTCTGTAATAATAATAATACAATAGATATAGGTTTGAATAATTAATGCATGAATCTTTCCAACAGATTCTCCAGAGCCGGACGGCATCGATAGGTAAAACAAAACGTGAAGATCAGACAACCCACTGACTTTATACAAATATACATTTAGTCTGAGCGTTTTCCATTAAAGTGCAATTCAAAGAAAGCAGTCCTCATAAGGGACTTTCTACTATGCATGTCTTTCTCTCATGACCCAGGTCACAGTCATCCACCAATCCCCAGACCCATGACCCATACAACTTCCCCTCAAGGCAGGAAGACATACTATATTAGTCATTAGGATCCTCTTCCTACCCATCAGCTCTGGGTGGACTGTACCTGTCCCATGGTTGTCATTGGGTTCAACGTCCCCATCTCCTCTGCTTGGTCAGGTGAGTCTTCAACCACACCTGAATCCCATAGTGAGAGTTTCGGATCGTTCTGCACCACCTCAACACACCTCACCATATCCAGCACGTGTCGCCGGAAGTTTCTACACAGGCCGAGATGGAGCACTGGGTTGAGGCAAGCGTGCAGGCAGGCTAGAGCGAACGTAACCACCAGAGTGTTCTCCAGAGCTGTCCTCCTGTTCTCACAGGACCCAGAAACAGGCTCCCCAGGCCTCCCCTGAAAGGTGTCCACCATTAGGGTGATGTTGTAGGGCGTCCAGCAGAGGAAGAAGACCAGCACCAACACCAGGATGACCCGGATGGCCCTCTGCTTCTGGAGGCCCTGGGAGCCGCGCTGCAGCTGCAGCAGGATGCAGGAGTAGCAGAAGAGCAGCACGGCAGATGGGAGGAGGAAGCCCACCGTGTGGTAGAGCAGGCGGGAGGCCAGATGCCAGTCAAACCCAGACTGGGAGAGAGACGGGTAGTTGTGGACACACTCCTGTTTGTCTCGTCTGGTGTCCCTCACAGACTCCAGGAAGTGCCAGTCGGGGATGGAGAGGAGGATGGAGAGGAGCCACACGGACAGGCAGCTGGCCTGCACCATCCAGGGCTTTCTGCGAGAGTACATCTGGACTGCGTGGACCACGGACAGGTAGCGGTCCAGACTGATGCAGGCCAGCAGGAAGATGCTACAGTAAAAGTTGATCTGAGGAGAGAGATATATATATATATATAGAGAGAACAGAGAGATATACACTTGAGAAAGCTCTTAGCTGGAATGAACATTAAGATGAAACAGCTGTGTTCCTCCTCTGTACTTCCTCTTTTCCCAGAAATGTTGACAGTTTATTATTGGACTCAGAGGAAGAGCTCATTAAGAGTACATTAACCCTGATCTGGATTGAAGGATGTATTGAAAGTGTATCCGATGACTTAGCAGAATAATAGGATGTAAAATCTCTTCGTCCCCTTCTTATCCTACACTACCCAGCCCTCGGATTTCACAGCACTAGAACCCCCCATCATATACCACACTACTCCACACTAGTCCAAATCCTTTACCCCCTCTTCCCATCCCCTTCCCCAACCCCCAGTTCATGTGTTCATACAGATATATACACTTGCTAGACCAGTCGCCCCCCACCCCCCACAAGTCCTTACTGTGAACATGGCTTCAGTGATCTTGCAGAGGGGGGTCCCGAAGCTCCATTCCCCAGTGGCCTGAACAGCCCAGAGGGGCAGCGTGACCAGCAGCAGGGTGTCGGCCAAGACCAGGTGCAGGATGAAGGTGTCCGTCACGTTCCAGCTCCTCCTCCTCTGGACCAGAACCACCAGGACCAGCACGTTACCCACTAGCCCCAGGACCAGCGTCAGGGAGTAGAGCATCGGGAGGAACACCGTGCCAAAACACACCCCAACGCCATCTTCAGGGGAGCATTCCTCTTTATAAACATAGTCCTCATCGTAGTTATAGGTGCTATTCTCTAGAAATATCCCTCCCAGGTCCAAATCCATGTCTGTCTGTAGAGAAGTCGAGAATCAGTTTATCGTTTGGGTAATACAGACCAATCTATTGGGTTTCAGACAAAAACAATGCGAGCAGAATGTGTGTTGGCGAGGACAACAATTTCCTCTTTCACCAAGTTATACCTAGAGAGATCTGTCTTTAGTCTCCGGTCCTCTGCTCTAACACTTACAAGTTGTGTGAGAAAGAGAGGTATCCCCTGAAGTGTGTCATCTGACAATGGCCAGATCATATTATATTCACGCTGCTCACATGATTCCGATGTCACCAGATGAGGCAACACCACACACAGCATAGTAAGAGTGGAAAGTACAGTTCCCCTTACAGGGGCTGTCCACTGCACTGCAGACCATCTGACTGGCGCCATTGACACACTATGGGAGTTTGTCTCGTTGTGCTCGAACCACACTCTCTAACCTCTCTGTAGGTATTCTATACTTATCAGATTTTCTGTTAAACCAGAAAGACTGGTGGGAGATGGCAAGAGAGAGGGGGAAACAGAGAGAAAGCAAAACAGAGAGAACATGGGAAATGTGGACGTATGGGTGCACGGACATATGCACACAAACACACGAAGCATGAAAGACATAAGCAGAGTAAAGAGAACTTGTGTAGGACAAAGACCACAGACGAGGAGAAAAGAGAAAACACATAGACAGTAGAAGGGGTCTGAAATGAGAAATGTACTTACCACATAAGCCGTGTTCTATAGTTAAATAAAGGTTCAATTTAAAATAAAAATAGCCGATCATTCAGTAGTCCCAGTAGCATTGGAGAGACTGGAGAGAGACTTACACTATAAATAAGCCAGTAGAGAACAGACAGTTTATTTGAATGGCTGCATTCCCTGAGCAGGAAAGAGAGAGAACAACTTGAACTAACAGTTCACACAAAACAAAAGTGAAAGAGGTCACGGGGATGATGCAGGACTTTTAGAGAATTAACGCCTACCACAGCTTCCGATTGTTGGTCAATAACATGTACTTGGCGGGGCTTGCGCTCACAACAGCTGTGCTGCGCGCAGTGCAGCGCAGCGATCTGGCAAGAGTGGATTTGTCCAAACATGTTGTGTTGATGTTGCAGCCTGGTCTCATAGACAAGACGTAACATAGTAAACATAAATCCGGAACCGTGACACAAAAATGTGTATGACACGTTATGTTTGGTATGGTTAGATAAGACAGATGGCTACTTAAGGAAATAACTAAAGTATGGTGGTTGGTTGGGATTGGCGTATAACGTGAACGTCTAGCAACTCAAAGGTTGTGAATTCAAATCTCATCATGGCCAAATGTAGCCTTTTAGCTAACAACTTTTGAGCTACTTTGCAACTACTTAGCATGTTAGCTACCCTAACCTTAGCCCTATTAGGTAGCCCTTTAAGGTAACCCTTCCCCTAACCCTAACCTTAACCCTTTAATCTAACTCCTAACCCTAACCCATAGCGTAGCTAACATTAGCCAACAAGCTAAGGTTAGCCACCTGGCTAATGTTAGCCACCTAGCCACATAGCTAAAAATCGTAATATATTATACTTTTGCAAATCTGTAACAAATTGTACGTTTTGCAAATGCATAACATATAATTGGATTTGCAATTGTTAACATATCATAAGAAATGGGTGATGGACATCCACAAATTAATACATACCATACGAAACGTAACATACAGTATCATCCGGCCGTGATTTGGAGTCCCATAGGGCGGCGCACAATTGGCCCAGCGTTGTCCGTGTTTAGCCGAGGTAGGCCGTCATTGTAAATAAAAATGTGTTCTTAACTGACTTGCCTAGTTAAATAAAGGTTAAATACAAATAAAATAAATAAAAATCATACAAAATGGAGTGCTTCGGTACACACAGAGTAATACGAAATGCTCTGAGACCAGCTTGGCAGATATACTGCTGGTATCAGCAGCTGTGGTTACTTCGCGGGAAATTTTGATCCACTTCTGTATTGGTAGGCGGCGCTGCTATACATATGAGCTCCAAGGTCCAAACATGAAGTGTTGGAGACAGTTCTAGTTTGCATGCTTAACCTAGGCTTCAACCGTGGGAGTTGTGCTACATCGAGGCCTGACAGAATAGTGCTTCAGTTATATTAAATTCGTGGAGCAAGTCAATCTCAATAGTTTAGACTAAAAACACCTGCCCTAATCTCATCTCATCTCCTCTCCTCCTTCACTGATCTGAAGACACAAGATTAGCACCAAGGTAAAGACAGTTTCAGGTTGGATATTCAACGGATATTCGCCTCTAGTTATCCTTACGTCCACTAACAGCAGTTAGGGACCGTCAACATAGTGACAAATCAAATTTTTCAAATTTCAATAGCTCTTTAACCATTACTCCTAACAATTGCAAAACTCGTTGTAGCTAACCTGATGGCATAGACACACATTGCACACCCTTTAGTTTGTCCATTTTCATCTCACATGGTTTTACATGAATTTTTCAAAATGTAGAATTTCAATAGCTCCTTGGTCATGTGACCTGGTGACTTCAAACAAGTTTCAGAATGTCCACTCAGTGGGCCTACACATTGCACACCCTTTAGTTTGTCCATATATCTTTTTTTATATCAGATGGTTTTACATTAATTTTTCAAAGTTTAGAAATTCAATAGCTCCTTGGTCATGTGACCTAATGACTTCAAACAAGGTTCAGAATGTCCACTGACTACCCTTCTATATTGCACACCCTTTAGTTTGTCCATTTTCATCTCACATGGTTATAAATGAATTTTTCAAAATGTAGAATTTCAATAGGTCCTTGGTCATGTGACCTAGTGACTTCAAACAAGGTTCAGAATGTCTACTCGGTGGGCCTACACATTGCACACCCTTTAGTTTGTCCATATATCTTTTTTTATATCAGATGGTTTTACATTAATTTTTCAAAGTTTAGAAATTCAATAGCTCCTTGGTCATGTGACCTAATGACTTCAAACAAGGTTCAGAATGTCCACTGACTACCCTTCTATATTGCACACCCTTTAGTTTGTCCATTTTCATCTCATATGGTTATAAATGAATTTTTCAAAATGTAGAATTTCAATAGGTCCTTGGTCATGTGACCTAGTGACTTCAAACAAGGTTCAGAATGTCTACTCGGTGGGCCTACACATTGCACACCCTTTAGTTTGTCCATTTTCATCTCACATGGTTTAACATACATTTTTCAAAATTTAGCATTTCAATAGCTTCTTGGTCATGTGACCTACTGACCTCAAACAAGGTTCAGAATGTCCACTGACTATACCTTCATATCGCACACTCTGATGTTTGTCTACTTTCATCTCATGCTATTAGACTTAAATCTGTAAGCTTTGCAGGCCCTCATTTTACATGGGTGTTAAATATTTTTTTGTTAAGTCAACAAATGTTCCATCCTCGCAATAACTATCTTTCACATGGACACTGAAAAGATCCGCAAATGGCTGTATGTGGTATGGATCAAGGACAGGGTGTTCAAACAGAGGTGCTTAAAGGAAGGTGCACAGGTAGGCCTAATGAAAAACAATGTTTCATATGCTCTTTTTAATCACAGTAATAGGCAGTGATTTGTCAGTCAGCTTGATAACATGAAAGCATCCTTTTCATAGCATCACTTTCATATACTGTACATTAAGACAAATCCTTCTACGTTGAGTATTAGAACGCAGTTTACATAACCTGATAATGACTTGATACTTGATACAACAAGCCACCTGCAGACAACTTACAAAATGCAATAGTGCATTTGAGGGTTCGTTTTTCTAATGAAAATAGTTATTTGATGCAGGGCCTACTATTTCTAACTGGGAAAATAAATTCCTACGTCTTTTGTGAGTAAAATCCTTTTCCCAAAATTGATTTAGGTACCTTTTTGTGAAGAGGTATGAGGGTTGTGATATGTGTCATTTAATAGTAAAATCATTTAAGGGATCAATACATTTCTATATTGCTTCCCCAGTGTCTGCATGAACCATCAGGCCAAGTGTTTTTGGTTGACCCTGCTGGACAGAAGGGGGAATCGGAACACGCTGCATTTAAATTCAGGTCTTAGTTATTCCATTGTACTGGATCTAATACATATTAGCATTTTACATACATTCATAAGTGTAATACTTTTTTATGACGTACTGTGAAAAACTCTCTTGGCTGCTGGCTCTGTCACTTTCAGACATGTGCAGAGCAGACTTGAACCACAGGGGCTCTCTGTAAAGAGAGAGTAATCCAAAAGGCACAGACACACCCCTTGACTTTCATTTGGCACCGTTAACCTGTATGTATTCTCTCCTGATTGCCTCTGTGGTGCACAGTCTGGCAGTCTGACTAAAGTGCCAGAGGTATGAGGAGAGACACCCTCCTTTGTATTTATGGGAACAAATATTTCCTAACACTTTGGATCCTATTCTTGGACAGTTAGAAGACACAATGCATCAATGCAAACACAAATGTATTACTAATTACTGTCCATGAGTAACCTCAACCTTGTGGGTCTATGGGTGTTTGGACCAATAAAGTGCCAACTCAATTCTACCACTGACTAGTCTCTCATGCCCCTATGAACGGGGACACAGGGCAATTGTTTTTAATCTAAACCAGCCCTTTTTACTGGAGTACACTAACCCCTAATTGGGTCTCTTTTCTTGACACATAGTAGCAGTTTACCAGATAACAAGTCAAGAAGAACAAAAAGTAGATTGTTGTAAGGGTGTATTACATCCTGTGCTGGCCCCATTGTCATATCTATTCTGGATTCTGAGTGGTAAAATCATAGCTGAAAAATGCCTTTATGTATGTGTATAAATTTTCCGCCAAGACAGAACTGCCAAAGGGGGTGGAGTTGCAATCTACTGCAGAGATAGCCTGCAGAGTTCTGTCATGCTATCCAGGTCTGTGCCCAAACAGTTCGAGCTTCTACTTTTAAAAATCCACCTTTCCAGAAACAAGTCTCTCACTGTTGTGACAGAACCCCCTCAGCCCCCAGCTGCGCCCTGGACACCATAAGTGAATTAATTGCCACCCATTTATCTTCAGAGTTTGTAATGTTAGGTGACCTAAACTGGGATATGCTTAACACCCCGGCCGTCCGACAATCTAAGCCCTCAATCTCACCCAAATTATCATGGAACCTACCAGGCACAACCCCAAATCCGTAAACCCGGGCACCCTCATAGATATCATCCTGACCAACCTGTCCTCTAAATACACCTCTGCTGTCTTCAACCAGGATCTCAGCGATCACTGCCTCATTGAATGTGTCAGTAATTTGTCCGTGGTCAAACGACCACCCCTCATCACAGTCAAACGCTCCCTAAAACACTTCAGCGAGCAGGCCTTTCTAATCGACCTGGCCCGGGTATCCTGGAAAGATATTGACCTCATTCTGTCAGTAGAGGATGCCTGGTTTTTCTTTAAAAGTGCTTTCCTCACCATCTTAAATAAGCATGCCCCATTCAAAAAATGTAGAACCAGGAACAGATATAGCCCTTGGTTCACTCCAGACATGACTGCCCTTGACCAGCACAAAAACATCCTGTGGCGTACTGCATTAGCATCGAATAGCCCCCACGATATGCAACTTTTCAGGGAAGTTAGGAACCAATATACACAAGCAGTTAGGAAAGCAAAGGCTAGCTTTTTCAAACAGAAATTTGCATCCTGTAGCACAAACTCCAAAAAGTTCTGGGACACTGTAAAGTCCATGGAGAATAAGAGCACCTCCTCCCAGCTGCCCACTGCACTGAGGCTAGGAAACACTATCACCACCGATAAATCTACGATAATCGAGAATTTCAATAAGCATTTCCCTAAGGCTGGGCTTGCTTTCCACCTGGCTACCCCTACCCCGGTCAACAGCTCTGCACGCCCCACAGCAACAAGCCTCCCCCATTTCTCCTTCACCCAAATCCAGATATCTGATGTTCTGAAAGAGCTGCAAAATCTGGACCCCTACAAATGAGCTGGGCTAGACAATTTGGACCCTCTCTTTCTAAAATAATCCGCCGCAATTGTTGCAACCCCTATTACTAGCCTGTTCAACCTCTCTTTCGTTTCATCTGAGATCCATAAAGATTGGAAAGCTGCCACGGTCATCCCCCTCTTCAAAGGGGGAGACACTCTAGACCCAAACTGTTACAGACCTATATCTATCCTACCTCTATCTATCCTACCGACAGGGGTCGCTGGTGCACCGACAGGGGTCGCGATGAGACAAGGATATCCCTACTGGCCAAACCCTCCTTAATCCGGATGACGCTAGGCCAATTGTGCGTCGCCCCACGGACCTCCCGGTCGCGGCCAGCTGCGACAGAGCCTGGGCGCGAACCCAGAGTCTCTGGTGGCACAGCTAGCGCTGCGATGCAGTGCCCTAGACCACTGCGCCACCCGGGAGGCCCCCTACCTTGCCTTTCTAAGGTCTTCGAAAGCCAAGTTAACAAACAGATCACCGACCATTTCGATTCCCACCGTACCTTCTCCGCTATGCAATCTGGTTTCCTAGCTGGTCATGGGTGCACCTCAGCCACGCTCAAGGTCCTAAACGATATCATAATTGCCATCGATAAAGACAATACTGTGCAGCCGTATTCATCGACCTGGCCAAGGCTTTCGACTCTGTCAATCACCGCATTCTTATCGGCAGACTCAACAGCCTTGGTTTCTCAAATGACTGTCTCGCCTGGTTCACCAACTACTTCTCAGATAGAGTTCAGTGTGTTAAATGGGAGGGCCTGTTGTCCGGACCTCTGGCAGTCTCTATGGGCGTGCCACAGGGTTCAATTCTCAGGCCGACTCTTTTCTCTGTATACATCAATGATGTTGCTCTTGCGGCTGGTGATTCTCTGATCCACCTCTATGCAAACAACACCATTCTGTATACTTCTGGTCCTTCATTGGACACTGTGTTAACTAACCCCCAGACGAGCTTCAATGGCATACAACTCTCCTTCCGTGGCCTCCAACTGCTCTTAAATGCAAGTAAAACTAAATGCATGCTCTTCAACCGATCGCTGCCCGCACCTGCCCACCCGCCTAGCATCACTACTCTGGACGGTCTGACTTAGTATATGTTGACAACTACAAATACCTAGGTGTCTGGTTAGACTTTAAACTCTCCTTCCAGACTCATATTAAGCATCTCCAATCCAAAATTAAATCTACAATCGGCTTCCTATTTCGCAACAAAGCATCCTTCACTCATGCTGCCAAACATACCCTCGTAAAACTGACTATCCTACCGATCCTTGACTTCGGCGATGTCATTTACAAAATAGCCTCCAACACTCTACTCAGAAAATTGGATGCAGTCTATCACAGTGCCATCCGTTTTGTCACCAAAGTCCCATATACTAACCACCACTGCGACCTGTATGCTCTCGTTGGCTGGCCCTCGATTCATATTCGTCGCCAAACCCACTGGCTCCAGGTCATCTATAAGTCCTTGCTAGGTAAAGCACCGCCTTATCTCAGCTCACTTGTCACCATAGCAGCACCCACCCATAGCACGTGCTCCAGCAGGTATATTTCACTGGTCACCCCCAAAACCAATTTTTCCTTTGGCCGCCTTTCCTTCCAGTTCTCTGCTGCCAATGACTGGAACAAATTGCAAAAGTTACTGAAGCTGGAGACTCATATCTCCCTCACTATCTTTAAGCATCAGCTATCAGAGCAGCTTACAGATCATTGCACCTGTACGTAGCCCATCTGTAAATAGCCCATACAACTACCTTATCCCCATATTGTTATTTATTTTATTTATATATATTAATTTTTTTGCTCCTTTGCACCATAGTATCTCTACTTGCACATTCATCTTCTGCACATCTCACTCCAGTGTTTATTTGCGAAATTGTAATTATTTCACCCCTACGGCCTATTTATTGCCTTACCTCCCTAATCTTACTTAATTTGCACACACTGTATATAGACTTTTGTATTGTGTTATTGATTGTACGTTTGTTTATTCCATGTGTAACTCTGTGTTGTTGTTTGTGTCACACTGCTTTGCTTTATCTTGGCCAGGTCGCAGTTGTAAATGATAAGTTGTTCTCATTTGGCTTACCTGGTTGAAGAAAGATGATTTTATTTTATTTTAAATACTGTATGTGGGAATGTCTTATGTCCGTCCTACATGTAGTGTTGGTACATGGACTATTCCTCAACTGCATATATCATAAATTGCTATTGCAAATAGAAGTATTATGTTCAACATCTGACTTTTTCAGATATTATTTTGACACACACACTTTGGTGCTTACAATTCATTCTCTATTGTCATAGATTTGGTGGGCACTGTCATCTGTGATCTTTGTGATATTACTTTCTTTAAGCACGTACTGATGAAACTGTCACTTAATATTTTTTTCTTAAAGTCTACAAACGCTCCACAGTCGTGGCCAAAAGTTTTGAGAATGACACAAATATTAATTTCCACAAAGTTTGCTGCTTCAGTGTCTTTAGATATTTTTGTCAGATGTTGCTATGGAATACTGAAGTATAATTACAAACATTTCATAAGTGTCAAAGGCTTTTATTGACAATTACATGAAGTTGATGCAAAGAGTCAATATTTGCAGTATTGACCCTTCTTTTTCAAGACCTCTGCAATCCGCCCTGGCATGCTGTTAATTAACTTCTGGGCCACATCCTGACTGATGGCAGCCCATTCTTGCATAATCAATGCTTGGAGTTTCTCAGAATTTGTGGGTTTTTGTTTGTCCACTCGCCTCTTGAGGATTGACCACAAGTTCTCAATGGGATTAAGGTCTGGGGAGTTTCCTGGCCATGGACCCAAAATATCGATGTTTTGTTCCCTGAGCCACTTAGTTATCACTTTTGCCTTATGGCAAGGTGCTCCATCATGCTGGAAAATGCATTGTTCGTCACCAAACTGTTCCTGGATGGTTGGGAGAAGTTGCTCTCGGAGGATGTGTTGGTACCATTCTTTATTCATGGCTGTGTTCTTGGGCAAAATTGTGAGTGAGCCCACTACCTTGGCTGAGAAGCAACCTCACACATGAATGGTCTCAGGATGCTTTACTGTTGGCATGACACAGGACTGATGGTAGCACTCACCCTGTCTTCTCCGGACAAGCTTTTTTCCGGATGACCCAAACAATCGGAAAGGGGATTCATCAGAGAAAATGACAGTACCCCGGTCCTCAGCAGTCCAATCCCTGTACTTTTTGCAGAATATCAGTCTGTCCCTGATGTTTTTCCTGGAGAGAAGTGGCTTCTTTGCTGCCTTTCTTGACACCAGGCCATCCTCCAAAAGTCTTTGCCTCACTGTGTGTGCAGATGCACTCACACCTGCCTGCTGCCATTCCTGAGCAAGCTCTGTAGTGGTGTTGCCCCGATCCAGCAGCTGAATCAACTTTAGTAGACGGTCCTGGTGCTTGATGAAGCCTTCTTCCCAACAATTGAACCGCTCTCCTTGAAGTTCTTCATGATCTGATAAATGGTTGATTTAGGTGCAATCTTACTGGCAGCAATATCCTTGCCTGTGAAGCCCTTTTTTGTGCAAAGCAATGATGACGGCACGTGTTTCCTCTGTCAATCAGGTAACCATGATTGACAGAGGAAGAACAATGATTCCAAGCACCACCCTCCTTTTGCCGCTTACAGTCTGTTATTCGAACTCAATCAGCATGACAGAGTGATCTCCAGCCTTGTCCTCGTCAACACTCACACCTGTGTTAACGAGAGAATCACTGCCATGGTGTCAGCTGGTCCTTTTGTAGCAGGGCTGAAATGCAGTGGAAATGTTTTTGGGGGATTCAGTTCATTTGCATGGCAAAGAGGGACTTTGCAGTTAATTGCAATTCATCTAATCCCTCTTCATAACATTCTGGAGTATATGCAAATTGCCATCATACAAACTGAAGCAGCACTTTGTGAAAATTAATATTTGTGTCATTCTCAAAACATTTGGCCACGACTGTACATTTATTCACTCTGTGATAGGGTTGGATCCTATATGCTACTTGTCACGTTCTGACCCTAGTTCTTTTGTATTTTCTTTGTTTTAGTGTTGGTCAGGACGTGAGTTGGGTGGGTTCTATGTTTTCTGTTTCTAGGTTGGGTTTCTCGTTTGGCCTGATATGGTTCTCAATCAGAGGCAGGTGTTAGTCATTGTCTCTGATTGGGAACCCTATTTAGGTAGCCTGTTTTCTGTTGTGTTTTGTGGGTGTTTGTTTCCGTGTGAGTGTTTGTTGCCACACGGTACTGTTTCGGTTTCGTTCATGTTCACATTTATTGTTTTGTATTTCGTAGTGTTCAGTTTATGTTTTAAAATAAACGTTATGGACACTTACCACGCTGCGCATTGTTCTTCCAATCCTTCAAACTTCTCCTCCTCCTCCTCAGATGAGGAGGACGACAGCCGTTACACTACTTTTATTGTCCTGTAAATGGTTCAGTGCCTATAATTTAGGCTGTGTGTAGAATGGGGCATAAAGGAAATTACCTCTACTAATAAATTACTACTAGATTATAGTGATAAGGAAAACAGCATACAAATTTGGCTTGTGTATTCATTTGCCTATAGCTAATCATAATTCCATTATTTTTACATAAAAAAGAGAATACTTCAAAATGAGAAGATCCTGCCATGGAAAAGACGACTGGGCGGACATAAAGTGTAAAGGAGGGGAAATAACTCACACCATGCAGCAGGACACCTTCAGCTGTGGGGTCTTTGTAATGCAGGTTTGATAGTTATATTTTCAATAATGAATGGTTAGCTGTTATGTGACAATTAGGTCAAAAACTAAATTTTATTTTTTGGTGTAGATGGCCAAGGAAGTTGCACAGAACTTCCCCAACATCCCCTCCCAAATTGATATGGAACCTTCAAAAACACATGGAGCAACTGCGAAAAGAAATGGCTGAGGATATACTAAAAATGTCTGGTATGCAATGACATTTAATTCAAAGTAAATGTAAATTCTTTATTTTTATGTAGTTGTGTGGGACAGCCATATGTTCAGTTCATGCCTATGATTTCAGAGTTCAACAAAGCCAACAACTGCTTCATGTGTGCCACTGATAAAGAACCTGGATGTGGCCCAAAGACTGACTGGGTTAGTAACTTTATTTAACATGTTTATAATCTTTTGACAACAATGACGGCATGTAAGACAATTTATGATATAACACAATGGATGGCTAATTCGAAATTCGTTGATATTTGATATTATTTATAACGTATTAGGCTTTGTTTTGTTTTGATTGAATGTTTTGCATGCCAATGGTGGTTCCATGTGCTGTGCCTAGGAATGATGACAAAAGAGTTCAACAGAGTAAAGAACACAAACTGGAAGTGCATTCTTTGTTGTTGAAAATGTATGCTATACCCCATCCACACTGAAGAGGCTCTGAAATGTACATCAACCAGGGATAAAGAGAAAGTTAACACTGTGAAATTTTTCATACTGTCGTGGAAAATCACTTCAAATATAACTCTTACAAGAACTTTGTGAACTCAAATATGATTTTTAATACAAATTGTATTGCAATCTGGAATGTCCGCGGAACACACCCTTTCCCAGAACTCTAGCTCTTATATTTATACACACATAGTATTATGTCCATCCCTTATGCAAATGAAGTTTCTCTTTTTTAAGTCATTCACCACCATTATCTTTTAGTTCAAGCTTCCTACTTGTTCACGCCCAATAACGCCCATATCTGCTTTCAATTAGTTTATAATGGTGACCGGACCCTCTATCTTAGTGTGTCAGCATATCTATCATTAGTGTGTCAGCATAATTTGTCACTTCCTTTCATTAATGTGTCAATGTACTCTTTGTTCAGTTTGCCTTTATTGGAATCAGCAGATTCTGTCCTATACGCCTTCTTTTTAGAAGGAGCTGACTATGGGTCCTTTTTATCATTAGTGTGTCAGGTCAGCAGACCATGTGTCTCCCCCTTTCATTAATGTGTCCAATTGTCTTAGGCATATTTCTCTGGTATGTGTCTTATTGGAATTGTCAGACTATATGTCTCTTCTACCATTAGCATCCAGTTGCCTTATGTTACTACTACAATCCCCCCTCTGGGGCTATTTAGCCACATAAATGATACAAATAAGACTTTGGGATAGTAAAAGAAAATACCTATGATAAACAAGAAAATACAAAAAATAAAAACAAAGTGAAGCATATAAACCAACTAGACCAAACATCTCCAATGTGAAATAGGAGTAAAAGATCTAATCAGAAACATAAAAAAACAAAAACTAACTAGACCAAACATCTCCAATTGTCATAAGAATAATAGATCAAATTTGGTATAAAAAATATAAGGATAAAATATTACATATTTGATGAAGCATGAGCGTGTAGGTACATAGCCTTGCCTGAGGTTATCTCAGTTATGTGAAAATCAAAATAATACAAGGAGTATAATAATAAATGAATAAGAAAAAAATCAAAGACCTACATGCAGTTACAAAAGAAAATTGACACAACATCATTCTAAATTTAAGCATTTCAACATGATCCTCCCTCGCAGACACCTCTCTAATAAAGTGATATCAATGATATCAACCTTTGTTTAGAAGATTAAGGACATGGTCCATAGACACTTGTAACCGGAATACCCTTTGTTACCTAACATGTTTTTTTGAAATTAACCTAGTTTTTAGAAGGCATAACTAGCTTTAATTAAAGGAAACCATATATATATTCATTGATATACATATCTAAAAATTCAACCAAACATACAGAAACACAAGGCCTTAAACAAAAATAGATATACTAAAATCCTTACATAGGAGCACAGTCCTCATCCTGACAGATTCTACAATCACCTCTTTGACATTTTGCGCAAAACACGGGGTCTCCGTGATGGTCATGGCCTTCCACATTAAATTTTGTGCACCACTTGCACCTACGGCGCAAATGACACTTTTTGTGGACATGTACCAGTAGACAGTCGTCTGAATTTGGGAATACAGCATATACAGGCAGACCATCCTTACTGAAATCATGGCAAGCATAACCACCTCCCGGCATCACTCCATAGAGACAGTTTGGATTGCCAAAGGGGCAGTCCAGAGGTCCACCAACTGCATTGCAAAGTTTTCCATATTTATTGGTATAATGGCCTGGGCTCCCAGGTACAGGATTAATTATCACTGGAGGGTCAGCACTCCTTACAGACATCTGTTTAACTGTTGTCTGGACCACAAGTGATTTTATCAAGGGTAAAACACAACTAAATACAAGACCCAGAGCCAATAACCCCCCTCCCAGCACAATAGCCATCCTAGCAAACACAGCTCCCCACTTTCCTAATGCTAGATCCAACCAATCCCAAACATGAGAGTCAAACCCAGCATTTGCCTTAACCTCTGCACGTAAACCTTTAAGTTTAGCCATAGCGATTGCGAAGGATCCATTAGGCGCAGTGTTATTGGGAATAAAAGTGCAACAATCATCTCCAAACATAACACAAACTCCACCCTTCTCCGCTAATAGCCAATTGAGAGCCTGTCTGTTTTGCCAAGTCATTTTACTTGTAGCCTGTACCTGTTCCCCCAACGCTGTTAGAGCCGAGTCGGTATAGTTAATAAATCTCTGTTGGTTATAGTAAATATAATTAATCCACTCTAAATTCTTATTAGGTGTTATCCACAAAAAGATTGATTCAAATCCTGATTTAATCTCATCTCTTGCTTTGTACTCGTTAGGAACACCTCTAGGTTGGCCTATTGCATCCAAATAGACCTTGGGGTCAGACTCATATTCTCTTTTTACTCTATTTTTAGTATTTTGTTGCCTAGCATCACTAGGATCCCATTCAATGATAGTTATCTGTTGAATCAACCTAACTCTTGCACAGAGACCTGTCCATCCCTTTGGCAATGTTGCCCTTAATCTCTTTCCCCCACATATCCAGAAGAAATCTGCAACTACCTTGGTCTGTTCTTCATATGGTGCAATTAAAGGTAGTGCTAGAGTTTGATTTTGACAACTATCATGAATGACCACTTTTCCCACCCAACTTCCAGCTGCTTGATAAGTAGCCCTTCTTGGAGTGTCTGCATTCCATGTGGTATCCGTAGTTAAGTGCCATGTGATCTCGCATTGACCTTTAAACTTCCCCATCTCATTCTGTCCTTTTGTGCTGTTAAAACATTCATATGTTTGTTGATAATCTATCCGATATTTATGTGGGACCTCTAGCTTCTGTACTTCCATCCTTATATCCAATTCTTTACACCACTTTCCCCAACCAGTTTGATTGTAATACTGATGATAATATGGATTACCCAAATATGACAAACATTCAGCTGGGCAATAAGGCCTTTCTGGTCTACTCAAATGACAAAAGTTCTTATTAAAATCAGCACAGTCCTTGTAATCATAAGGACTTGGTACCACCACTAATTCTGTCAGCGGAGAGGGTGCACATAGTAAGCAATTTGTCAATTTTAATTTCATTGCTGTATATTGAGCCCATTCATACCATTCATTTCCTACTAATTTCTTCAATGATTTGTCCTTGTATAGTTCTGGGGTTAAAGCATCAGTTGGAGTCACATTGTCCTTTTCTCGAGGCAGATTGTTAGTGTTTTTCAGAAAGTTCCAAATGTCAGTAAAAAACCCTTTTGGTTCTGATGCCTCAGGTTTCTTTGTGGGTACATTAGACTGTTTGTTAATAGCAATGGATGATACCTTGGTAGTAACCGCTGTAATCCTTGCAGCAGTTTCCACTGTTGTTGTCGTTTTAGTTATCACCAGCTCTTCCTGTTTAGGTATTGGCGTAGGACCAATTCTAATGACTGTGGTGCTACTCCCTTTGGTCAATCTGGTTCTCGTTATTTCAACTATTAAGTCTTCACCTTCAACTGGTTCAATCTGATTCATGGTGAGCACCCACTCGTCTACTTCTTTGGTTAATGTCAGGTCACATCCTTTTGGGTCCCAAATGACTTCTCCCTTTGTTTGGTGATGTGTCCATCCACAGAATGCAATCTCAGGTAGAGGCTTGATCCTTTTGATTGAGATTGTCTTCTGTTCTCCTGTTTCAGTTATGAGTTGAGGTGGAACAGAGATTCTAACCTTGTCAGTCTTTTTTAATTGTTCGGCTGATTCCTCTCTTCTCTTCCTGCTTCCACCATACTTCTTGATTGTGTGTGAGTCTGTTGTTACTGTACTAGTGTTGATTATTATTTTTGCTATGTCAATGTCTTTCTTCTGCCGTTCTAACTTCAATTGTTTGTTAGGGGGACCCTTCAAGAGTTGAAAAGTCAATTGTGGGGAAATCCCCTTCCCTCTCTTGTGAGGCTTCTCTTCCTGTTTCTTCCCCTGAGGCTCCCTCCTCAGGCCGAACTGGGCTTTCATCTGGAAGGGTATCAATTTCAGGGAAGAGATGTTCCCATTCTGCAGGTGGTACTTCGGGATCCCATTGTGGAGGGCTTCTATCAAAGAGGTCTGCCACAGCAGGTATGTCATCAGGAGTAACAGGCATGTTACTCCCCCCCATTTCTGGGCTCTCTGACCATACCTGAGGAAGCTTTGGTTGTTTGTCCCTTTCCTGTTTAGACTGTTTTCCCCTGGTACTTCTTCTGAGATTTTGAATTGATGCACTCGTCGTATCTTGGCTTGTATCTGGTCTGCCATTTTCTTGACTCCTCCCTGGTGTTTTGATCGTTTCCTCTGCTCCTGCTCCCTCCGGGCTCCCGCCTGGTGTATCAGCATCCTCTGTGTTCTCATCTCTATGTGGTTGTATCCTTTTCTCTGTTGGGACTCGTGTGCAGTGGTTTAGATGATACCACGTCTTGCTTCCTTTCACCTGGACTGCTGTTTTTGTGGCTGCGGCCACCTCGTAGGGTCCTTCTCTCCTCGGCTGATCCCACTTCCTTCGGAACACTCGAACGTAGACCAGATCTCCTGGTATCACTGGGAGAGGTCCTTCAGGTCCAGGCTCCGGCACCGTCTTTTTCTCCTGTGAATATATAGCTTTGTGTATTTTGGTTAGATACATCACATACGATTTTAACTTCTTGCAACTATAGGGGGTGCTGTTCCGCATTAGCATATTTGTGTCTCCAAATTAAACTGCCTCGTGCTAAATTCTTGATCGTACAATATGCATATTATTGTTATTATTGGATAGAAAACAGTCTATAGTTTCTATAGGAGTTGAAATTTTGTCTCTGAGTGGTACAGAACAATTTCTACAGCACTTTTCATGACAGGGTTCAGATTTCAGAAATTTTTACCTCTGATCTGGGGTCTGTTTTTAAGGCGACAGTGAATGCTATGAAGAAACCGACACTGCCTACGTCTTCCTCTGGGTGTCTGTACGTCATCACGTTTTCAATGAACTCGATGGGATATTCCCAGCCATTATAAAAGCCCAAAATGTACAGAGACCCCCCTTTCTCATCGTGCGCCTGAAGCGTGAAGGCCATCGGACTTGCCTCGTTCCAAATCGTTTTTTAGAGAGTGATATTTCTCCGGTCATGTTTTCAGTCGTTATAGTTGTTAAAAACATCATAATGTAGTTAATTTGAACCGTTTTATAGCAATTTATATCCGTTTAGTGCGATTTTGAGGAATTTATTTGTCGTGCCCTTTTTAGCTTTGGAAACGTTTCGGGGTGTCGGTCGTTGGTGGTGGACATTTCGAAGGACAGAGGACATCTATCGACCAAAAGACGTTTATAACATAGAAAGGATACATTGCCCAAGAATATGATGGAAGATCAGCTCAAAGTAAGCAATATTTAATATGATAAACCGTGTTTCTGTCGAAATATTTTAAACGCATATTTCGCCATTTTGTTTGGTATAGCTTCACCTGGCGAACCCTGTATTGAAAAGTAAGGATAATTTTAAAAATGTAAATCAGCGGTTGCATTAAGAACTAATTTGTCTTTCGATTCCTGTCTACCCTGTATTTTTTAGTCAAGTATATGATTAGCTTTCAATTAAACTAGATCACTCTGATAGATGACGTCAGACATATTGAGGCTTGATTTCCTAGTATTTTTATTGTGTAACCACGGTTTTGTATGGCTAAATATGCACCTTTTCGAACAAACTGTATATGTATGTTGTAAAATGATGTTACAGGAGTGTCATCGGAAGAATTCTGAGAAGGTTAGTGAAAAAATTAATATCTTTTGGCGGTGATTACGTTATAGCGCTCTTTGGCTGGAATCGATGCTCTGGTAACGTTTTCACATGTGGTATGCTAACTTATCGATTTATTGTGTTTTCGCTGAAAAACGCTTAGAAAATCTGAAATATGGTCTGAAATCACAAGAACTGGGTCTTTCCATTGCTATGCTTTGTCTATTTTTATGAAATGTTTTATGATGAGTAAATTGGTCATACACGTTGCTCTATCTAGTAATTCTAGTGGATTTGTGATGGTCGGTGCAATTGTAAACTGTGATTTCTACCTGAAATATGCACTTTTTTCTAACAAAAACTATCCTATACCATGAATATGTTATCAGACTGTCATCTGATGGTTTTTTTTATAGGTTATTGGCTATCAATATCTTAGTTGAGCCGAATTGGTGATAGCACCTGAAGGAGTAAGAAACTGATGGAGTTAGAATAGTGGTGTATTTTGCTAACGTGTTTAGCTAATAGATTTACATATTTTGTCTTCCCTGTAAAACATTTTAAAAATCTGAAATGGTGGCTTTATTCACAAGATCTGTATCTTTCATCTGGTGTCTTGGACTTGTGATTTAATGATATTTAGATGCTACTATCTACTTGTGAAGCTATTCTATCTATGCTAATCAGTGTGTGGGGGGTGGGGGGTGATCCCGGATCCGGGGTTAGTAGCCGTGAAAGGTTAATTCACTTTGCAATATATCCAAGGAGGGACCTTTATACAATCCTCCTAACATTGGTATAGGCATGGGTCGACCCGTAAGCATTTCATGCGGCGATAGATGCGTGTTTCTGTTAGTTTCCATGCGGCAACTCATTAGTGCAAGCGGTAAAGCATCCACCCAATTAAGCCCTGTAGATCTACAAATCTTTGTTATCTTGTTTTTCAGAAAACCGTTAACTCTCTCAACCATCCCCTGCGATTGGGGATGATAGACACATCCCAGCCTTTGTTTCATCCTTAGCTGCTGTATTATTGTTTTTACAACTTTTTGTATAAACGCTGAACCATTGTCTGAGCTAATTTCGGACGGAATCCCGAATCTGGGAATTACTTCTGTTGATAAGAATTTTATCACTGTTCCTGACCCCTGATCCACTGATGGTACTGCTTCCACCCATCTGCTGAACCTGTCTATGATAACTAACATGTACCTTTTACCCCTTATAGGTTTTATCATGTCTACATAGTCCATCACAATATGTCTAAATGGGCCTTCTGGAACCGGTATGTGACCTATAGGCGTAGCTATACCTTTACGTATGTTGTTTTTTGCACATATTTCACATTTTGACAAAATCTCATCTACTGTTGCCTGTAGATAAGGTGACCAAAAACCTTGTTTTTTGATTTTTCTTATCACCTCCCCCCTTGCACAATGATCAATATCATGTGCATCATTAATAAGTAGCGTCAGTAGAGTGGTGGTGGCCAATATGGCACCATCATGTGTTCTCCATATCCCATGTCTATCTACCGAGGCCCCCCTCTGTAGCCAGGTATTCTGTTCAGTAATACCAGCACGAGCCTGAATTTGAATTAGCTCAGCCGGAGATGTAAGAGGTGCAATAGCAACCATGTCCATTAATGGTGCAATGAGAATAGGAACAATACATTTAGATGCTTTTTTGGCAGCTTCATCCGCTGCATTATTGCCCCTAATAACAAAATCATTACCTTTTTTGTGCGCTTGACACTTGATTATAGCTAACTTCCGAGGATACATTAATGCTGTCATTAATTTAACAATTTGAGCATGATGTTGGATGGGAGTTCCATCACTCTTTCGAAAACCTCTCTGTTTCCAGACTGCACCAAACAAATGACATACGCCGTGTGCGTAAGCGGAATCAGTATAGATATTAACGGTTTTACCTCTTCCTAGCCCACATGCTGCAGTCAGAGCCTGTAATTCAGCTAGCTGGGCAGAGCAAGGCTGAGGACAATGCTCTAATATTTCCTCAGTGAAAGCTTTCCCCTTTTGCTTAACTACCGCAAACCCTGCATGAGTACCTGTATAATCTTTAAAACAAGAACCATCTACAAAGTAACTTTCCAGGTCATATCCCTCTTGACCTATTAATGGAATTGATTCTAAGTCTGGACGTAGTTTGGTAAATGTTAAAGCCTCGGCTACACAATCATGTGCTTCTCCTTCAAAATCAAATGGAATCCTTTCTGCCGGATTCACAGTGTTACATCTTTTAATGAGAACGTCAGGGTACGTGAGTAAGCTCATATAATCCATCGTCCTTGCATTAGTTAACACAAATTTATCCTGTTCTATCAACTCCACTATTTTATGATGAGTGCTGATAATCACCGGATACCCCATGGTTATAGTTGATGCTTTGTCATATGCATAATGCAATGCCGCTAATCCCTGATAACACGGTGGGTATCCCTGAGCTACCGGATCCAATTTAGAGCTATAATAAGCAATAGGTTGTTTCTTCCTACCACTACAAGTTTCTTGCATAAGAACAGCTGCTGCATAATTGTTGCACCTGTTTGCGACGTATAACAAGAATGGTTTAGTGTAATCTGGGGTGGCTAGAGCTGGTGCTGTTTGCATTTCTGTTTTAAGTGTTTCAAATGCAACCAACGCATCAGTGTTCCAATCTAGTCTTGCTCTTAGATTAAGCTGTCCAGCTTCTTTCATTATTTCTCTCAGAGGAGCTGTTTTAACTACATACTCTTCTATCCAATCAGAACTAAATCCTGTCATTCCCAAAAAGGTCATCATTTGAGCTACCGTTTGTGGTAACGGTGCTTTGCTAATACCCTCTAGCTGTCCAGGAGCTATTGCTTTAGTTCCATGAGCTATTGTTCTGCCTAAGTACTCAACCTGAGGTTGACAGTACTGTAGTTTTGTTTTAGAGACTTTGTGTCCTCCTTCTGCTAAGCGTTGCAGTACTTTTAGTGAGTCAGAATGACATTGTTCCAAAGTTGAGGCACAGATCAACAGGTCATCCACATATTGGATCAGTGTGCCATCTAACATTAATTCTTCCAGGTCTGCTCTCAATATCTGATTGAAAAAATGTGGACTATCCTTAAAACCCTGTGGGGTCCTAGTATAAGACAAAGTTTTGCCCCTATATCTAAATGCAAACAAATGTCTGCACTCCTCCGCCAGGGGTATACTAAAAAACGCTCCACATAGGTCAATAACCGTGAAGTATTTGGCCTCCGGGGGAACATTGGTCAGCAGAGTGTGAGGGTTTGGGACTTCAGCAGGACAATCCTGCACTATATCGTTAACAGCTCTTAGATCATGGACCAGTCTCCATTTTTTACCATCGGCTTTAAGAACAGGTAGCAAGGGTGTATTGCAATCACTGGGCATCTCTATCAATACTCCTGCCCTGAGCAGTCCTTCTATTGTCAATCTTATTCCTTCTTCAGCCTCAGGCTTCATAGGATACTGGGTTTTCCATGGAAGTTTGGCATTAGGTTTTATTTTGACAGAAACGGGACTAGCAGATTTAACTAGTCCTACGTCTGTATCGTGTTGCGACCATACCTCAGTTGGTATGGTTTTCTCCATTTCTGCTCTAAGTTCACTGATTAATCCTATTCCTTCACCTAACACTACCTGCTGGCCTGCACTAACCTCTACCTCCCTTGGATCACCAATCAACATAGTAGTGGTAACTATTTTGATGAATGATTTATCCTTTGAATGAAAGATTAGTGGATTGTCAGTTTTATCCCACTTCTGTTTCTCAACTTCCTTCATCATCGATCCTAGATCTTTAGATGTATAACCCTGATTTACCAGTAAAGTAATGTGAGGAACAGAGTCAGAGACATTGAACCATGTCTTCACAAATTCAGACCCGTCTCCATCCATCACATCCATTGCGGCTCCCTGCTTTCCAATAACTATAATTTGAGACATTATTGGTGCTTTCCTTCCATATGCCCCCATAACCCAAAATTGTTCAAGCAATGGGTCCAGATGTGGGTCAAATTGCATTGTGCAATGATATTCAGATTTAGCTCTAACTGCGTTAGGTATTTGGGCCTGGATGAATTTACCCCATTTCCTGACAGTTCTATCCACATCTGCTTCAATGCCTCCTAGCCAATATACATTAGCTGTTCCTTCTGTACCCATCACTGGTAATTGTAATCCTGTTTTTTCAATTATTACTCCATCAGGAGAACATTTAATTTGTAAGCCCAACTTGCATAATGCGTCTCTTCCTAATAGATTAACTGGTGTTTGATCTGACACTAAAATTGGAATTGTGACTGATTTACCATCAGTCGTTAGCCGAACTGGAGCGGTCATTGGAATTAACTGCGTATTTCCCGAGAATCCTATTGTTTTGGCATATTTACCAGACATGGGGAGATGAGAGGCATAATTTGGACTCACACATGTATAAGTAGCTCCAGTATCTATCATCATGGGTGTACCTCTGTTTTCTATTTGAACCTGCAGTATAGGTTCTTGATCAGCCCTTGTTGTTATTATTGGAAACTGACCCTCCCCTTTGAGATTCCCTGGGCATCTCTAGTTTTGTTGATTAGGCCCTGACCATGTGTTCACAGGACCTGAAGGTTGGTTAGGGTTGCCCTGCCAATCGTTATTTTGATTCCAACCATTCTGATTTTGTTGGAAGTTTGGGGTATTATACGTCGGTGGCGATCTACTATTTCTATTTCCCTCAGTTCGATTCTGCCATGGGCGTGTAGGGCACTCTCGCCTGTTGTGTCCTGGTTGCCTACATCCCCAACAGGTGCCTGGTGGCCCTCGAGAGTCTACAGATCCCTTGCCTTTATCAAATTGTACAGTTTTCTGTTGTTTTTTCCCCCCATTCCAAATCGGGGGCTGTGTGTACACATTTACTACTGGCGGTGCAGGTAACACTTGAGCCCGACCAGGGCCGAACAGCTGTGGCTCTCCTGGGGAGACAGCAGCCATTGTTCCCATCTCTGGCCCAGGGGTAGTGACGACAGCCTGGACTTTCTTTTTCCCTTTGTTGGTTAGTTCATCCAACTGCAGCAGGGTCAGTCTTCTCTGAAGACTGATCTATCTGTCTCTGTTCATCTTTTCTGTATTTCTCTACTGCATGGACCACGTAGTCACAGAATTCCCTGTAAGGTTTTGATGTAAGTCCCACCACATCCTCCAGCCTTCTCCTTACTGGCTGGGGCATGGCTTCTATTATTGAATTTCGGAACATAGTTGTCATTAGTTCATTGCCCTCAGGGTCTTGCTCTGTTTCCATCCTCCACCTTTTCAACTGTCCATGTAGGTAGGTAGCTGGGTTTTCTGTGTCCCCGATAATTCCACCTCTTAGTGCTTTGGGATCCACTTTTGTTGGATATGTTTCTCTTAAAGCACGCCAGATGACTGGTCTGTATCTGTCGAACAGTAATCCATCATTTATCACTCCCCCATCTGTACCATCGATGCCACCGTCCTGCATGATCTCTCCCATAGTATGCATGCTCGTCACCCTGGCCAGTAGTGCCCTTATGTCCCCCACCGCCAGCAATTTCCCCACTGTATGTTCTTCAAATGTTCTGATCCATTTACCTGCCCCCTCATGTAAATCAGGTAGACGAACAACCAAACCCTCCAAATCCTGTGTAGCCCATGGCGTATAATGTCCCTGATCGCCTTTTATCAGAATCGGACATTGTTTTCCATAAAAGCCAGATTCTTTTCTTGACCCTTCTCTACGAGCCCTGGGGTAGTTTTCCACCAACTCATCAGTTAAATCCTTATTGGTGCTGCGGGCCCGAGCTTTTTCTTGTTTATCTAGTCTTCTCTTGCTTTCTTCTAGGTTTGACTTTAATAGTCCCAATTCCTTATCTATTTTTTGTCCAAGTAATTGACCCTCTTCTTCTAGTCTATCCCTATATTGTCTATCACTATCTTCCTCTTCTTCTTCTGATAACTCCTTATCTACTCTTGCTGTTTCTAATGCTGCCAGAGCCTTTCTTAAACCCCCATAACAATTGAAGCCATCTCCCTCAATCCTAGAATCTCTTGTAGTCTTTCTCTGGTCCTTGTCTGCTGAATAAGATGATGCACATGCTGCTTCAGGCTCAGCCCTTTCTTCCCCTTCTGTTAAGTCTATTTCGCCTTGTATATCCAAATGACCCTTTATCATTGGAAATTGTCCATTGAAATAAGGTGGGGGGTTAGGCATCCATTCATTTTTCATTTTCATTGTTTTATCATCTTTCTTCAGCATTTCTCTTGCCTTTTTCATGCTTTTTAACAAACCAGATCCTTCTTCTTTGAACATTTTTAGTATTTCATTTTCTCTTTCTCGTTTATTTCTTCTTTTTTGTTTCTTGTCATTTGGTTTGTGGTTCTTTATTAGTGTCTCCATTTCCTCACACACCGAGACATCCAATGTTCCCACCGCTGGCCATTTGGTATTTAGTTTTCTTGTGCGTTTCTCCCATTTTATTGAAGTTTTTATTATTTCTTTTTTACTCAAGGGATGCCTTGCCCCTAAGATCTCTACTGGTGTTCTATTCATTTTATTATAGTTCTAATCAATTTTATGATTTCTTTTTAATACCTTATCTTTATCTTTATTTATTTATATTGTTTATACTTTCTTACCTCTACTTCATGTTCCTTATTGCTTGATCCTAAATTCAATTGATTAGTGTATCAAGCCTCCCCTTGTCTCCTTTTTATCCTGGTCACTCGATTTTGCACCACTGTCTCCTCATCAGGCTATTTTTAGACCGTAGCTTCTGTAGACACAGAGTGATCGACAGCCTGTTTTTTCCTCTTCCTTTGTTACACCGTTCGTGAATCCTTAATCTGTCCTGAATTTCACTATTTATCACTATTTATCTTAACTAACCTAGATTCGTTTTTAACTTTATAGTACAATTTCATTTTATCAACGATTCTACTTTCTGTTTTGTTACCACACTGTTCTATTCATATTATACTATTCGGTTAACTCCTCTTTAATTATTTTTATTCATTATTTATTTTGATACCTTTTTAGTAATTTTACTATGGTCGCTTACTACTTTATCACATCAGTGTTTTTATCCTTGCTTATAACTTATTTTACTTCGATGTTTCTTAACTTCTTTCCCTCTGCCTAATAGCAGTTAACGACACCCTTCATCAACTCTACTCTGTCACAGGAGAGCTGCGCGCTCCCTCTCCTGGACGTTCTGCCTAGACGCACACACAACTTGTCTTTCCTTCCTAATCTTCTATTTTTACACAGATCTACTCATTTCTTACAACATTATCATTCATCCTTTTATGTTTCATCCGTTCATTCAATCCCTTTGTTTTTACCTCAAAACAACTCAGTCTTTCTTTATTAACTTAATTCACTTCCTCCTACATAAGCCTAGACTTCTAACAATATGACGAGACTACTGTCTAATCGGATCAGCTTGTCTTCATATCCTATTCAACCCCCAATACTTATCTTTTCTTCTATTATTAGAGTAGTATTGTGGCGTGACCTACTGAATTACCAAACCCTGGTAGCTAGACAGAGCGGTTTTTTATTCGCAGGATTTCTTTTGCATTTGAACGCCGCACAATCGGGCCAACGTTTTTCCTGCACCTACTACTTCACTCATACAGTCCTCCTTTCAGAGCGGAAACTATGAATATTTATTTAACTACTGATTTATGTTTTGACCGTATAAGTTATTTTTGCAGTTGAACGCCGCACAATCGGGCCAACGTTTTCCTACAACCTACTGATTTATGCTTTGACCGTATAAGTTACTTTTGCAGTTGAACGCCGCACAATCGGGCTAACGTTTTCCTACAACCTACTGATTTATGCTTTGACCGTATCAGCTACTAGTTGTAGCCCTGCGCCTGAGCCCAGCCGCTCAACTAGAGAGTACAAACAGTTGCGCCGATCAGCCCACACAAGGCTGCTCAAAATGAATGGTCCGACGAGAGGGGCAGTCCGAATCACACACACCCGACACGAGTCGCCCGCTCAGGTTGACTGAGGTGTGTTTACGCACATCCCAAAACAGATCCTGATACGGTCGAACCCGGCCAAGCAGAATCAGACGGAACAACTCCCCCAATCAAACCAGACACATGAACCTGTCTCGAGCAGTCCAACCAGAACAAATGCCCGCTCCCCCCAGCCAAACACCCGACACAAGCAAAGTTCACAGTTCCAGTTCACTCAATCTCTAGACATGCGCATTCATACAAAACCCAAACTCACACATGCATGCACATTTATTTGAATTCAAAAGTTCTTTCGTTTTTATCGTTTTTAGGAAATTTGAGAGAGAGACCTACATGACATTCCTCCCGCTGAGACAGGACTCTGAAGCAATCTACACAAACATTTCAACTATTGTAAGAACTTGCTTACCGTATATAGTTGGGTGGCCACCTCTGTTTGTTTAGATTGTCCAAAGAACCCGTCAGCCAAGAACATCTCCGTCCCTGTCACTCCTGGACCAGCTCGCCAATTATGTCGTGGAAAATCACTTCAAATATAACTCTTACAAGAACTTTGTGAACTCAAATATGATTTTTAATACAAATTGTATTGCAATCTGGAATGTCCGCGGAACACACCCTTTCCCAGAACTCTAGCTCTTATATTTATACACACATAGTATTATGTCCATCCCTTATGCAAATGAAGTTTCTCTTTTTTAAGTCATTCACCACCATTATCTTTTAGTTCAAGCTTCCTACTTGTTCACGCCCAATAACGCCCATATCTGCTTTCAATTAGTTTATAATGGTGACCGGACCCTCTATCTTAGTGTGTCAGCATATCTATCATTAGTGTGTCAGCATAATTTGTCACTTCCTTTCATTAATGTGTCAATGTACTCTTTGTTCAGTTTGCCTTTATTGGAATGAGCAGATTCTGTCCTATACGCCTTCTTTTTAGAAGGAGCTGACTATGGGTCCTTTTTATCATTAGTGTGTCAGGTCAGCAGACCATGTGTCTCCCCCTTTCATTAATGTGTCCAATTGTCTTAGGCATATTTCTCTGGTATGTGTCTTATTGGAATTGTCAGACTATATGTCTCTTCTACCATTAGCATCCAGTTGCCTTATGTTACTACTACAATACTTAATTGAAGTTAAGTGTCTGTTGATATGTTGGAAAAGATTAAAGGTCTACAATTCATTGATTTACTGGCCACCATCACTGTGGTTACATGTTCAGTATATGTATTGACCAGCAAACCCACTGCAGCCTACCTCACTAGCTCACTCTCCATCCCTGCTTTGGACAATTAATAGCATGACTCTCATACTTTGCCCTTTTCCTTTATGGTTGATATTAACGATGAAAGGAGATATTATCTGTCAAGGACAAGGCCTCCTGCATGTCTCCCCAGCCTGGTGAGTTCTGTGTCTGTGCTAAGCACTAACCCTCCTGCATGTCTCCCCAGCCTGGTGAGTCCTGTGCCTTCTCCCAGAGCCTTCTGTGTGTCTCTCCAATCCTGTGATAATCCATGGCACGAAGCCTCCAGTGATGATCCATGGCACGAAGCCTCCAGTGATGATCCATGGCACGAAGCCTCCAGTGATGATCCATGGCACGAAGCATCCAGTGATGATCCATGGCACGAAGCCTCCAGTGCTAATCCATGGCAAGAAGCCTCCAGTGATGATCCATGGCACGAAGTCTCCTGTGAGGATCCATGGCACGAAGCCTCCGGTGAGGATCCATGGCACGAAGCCTCCGGTGAGGATCCATGGCACGAAGCCTCCGGTGAGGATCCATGGCACGAAGCCTCCGGTGAGGATCCATGGCACGAAGCCTCCGGTGAGGATCCATGGCATGAGGCCTCCAACGAAGGAGCCTCCAGCGACGCCCTCTAGTCCGGAGCCTCCGGCGACTCCCTCTAGTCCGGAGCCTCCGGAGTCTCCCTCTAGTCCGGAGCAGCCGGAGTCTCCCTCTAGTCCGGAGCAGCCGGAGTCTCCCTCTAGTCCGGAGCAGCCGGAGTCTCCCTCTAGTCCGGAGCAGCCGGAGTCCCCCTCTAGTCCGGAGCAGCCGGAGTTTCCCTCTAGTCCGGAGCAGCCGGAGTCTCCCTCTAGTCCGGAGCAGCCGGAGTCTCCCTCCAGTCCGGAGCAGCCGGAGTCTCACTCCAGTCCGGAGCAGCCGGAGTCCCCCTCCTGTCCGGAGCAGCCGGAGTCCCCCTCCTGTCCGGAGCAGCCGGAGTCTCCCTCCTGTCAGGAGCTGCCTGAGCCGCCCTTCACTCCGGCGCTGCCGGAGTCTCCCGTCTATTCGGGGCCCTCTGATAGGATTCCCAGTCCGGGGTCGGCGGCGAGAGTCGCCGCTCCAAAGGGGCTAAGACTATGGTGGAGTGGGATCCACGTCCCGCACCAGAGCCGCCACCGCGGACAGATGCCCACCCAGACCCTCCCCTATAGGTTCAGGTTTTGCGGCCGGAGTCCGCACCTTTGGGGGGGGGGGGGGGGGGTACTGCACGCCCTGACCATAGATTGCTTTGTATGTTTCTATGTTTTGTTTGGTCAGGGTGTGATGTGGGTGGGCATTCTATGTTGTATGTCTAGGTTGTCTATTTCCATGTTTGGCCTGGTGTGGTTCCCAATCAGAGGCAGCTGTCTATCGTTGTCTCTGATTGGGAGCCATATTTAGGTAGCCTGTTTTTCATTGTGTTTTGTGGGTGATTGTTTCCTGTGTTAGTGTTTGTTTCACATTTCAGGACTGTTTCGGTTTTCATATTCATTCACTTTGATATTTTTGTATTTTTGTCGTGTTCAGTTTTATTAAAATATAATGGACACTTACCATGCTGCGTATTGGTCCGATATCTCCTACTCCTCCTCAGACGAAGAGGACGAAACTTAGAACTACCAATTCTTGTAGATAAATATTAAAGAAAAGGGTAAACACAACACTGGACTGAACCCCCTAATTGTCAAACTGATAATAATGTACAACAATATAGAAGATACATGACTAGAGGTTATGCAATATGGGTGTATATCCACTGCACGCTTCTTAGGTGTGTAATTGACATGACCAAGGAGCTATTGCAAATGTGAAACTACGAAAAATGTACGTTACACCACATGATTTTACAGTACACAAACAAGAGTGTGCAATATAGAAGGGTAGTCAGCGGACATTAGGTCACATGACCAAGGAGCCATATGAGACCATATGAGATAAAAATGGACAAACTAAAGGCTGTGCAATGTGTAGGCCCACTGAGTGGACATTCTGAACCTTGTTTGAAGTCATTAGGTCACATGACCAAGGAGCTATTGAAACTTTACATTTTGAAAAATTAATGTAAAACCATGTGAGATGAAAATGGACAAACGAAAGGGTGTGCAATATAGAAGGGTAGTCAGTGGACATTCTGAACCTTGTTTGAAGTCAGTAGGTCACATGACCAAGGAGCTATTGAAATTTGAATGTAAAAAAAGTTTGTACTTTACGGTCCCTAACTAATTCAACTTGGAATACAAAATGCTGCTCACATTTCCACATGTTTATTGGCTTTGGAAAGCGAATTAATGTCCAAATCGTGAAAATATGACCTGTGCAATGTTGTGCGCAATTTTTCCAACATCATGACACTTATTTGGAGTCTGTGGCTCAAGTGCTTTGAAAGCTTTTGAGGTTTGAAAGCGTGAATATCCGTCGAATATCCAACTTGAAACTGTTTTTACCTTGGTAAGATTAGCCTACTAAAAGCAACAGGCTTTTAAACCTGGTCTCAGAGCATTTTGTATTATTCTATAAGTAATTCTGAGAGATGCAATTTAGTTTGATATGTTACATTTAGTATGGTCAGTTATAGCCTACAGTATATACGGATACTTTTTTCCAGTGTTGTTCAACTTTCTTTCAATCTGACTGGACTGCGTCATCACTGAAAACCCTACAGTGGTTGGCGCATGCCGCTTGTGGAATGTGGGACATGTAGTTTTTAAACAAATAGCAGGGGGGGAAAAATAGATTACGGTAGGTTGTAATCTTTACTCGCACACTGTGCTCATAAATAATTTTACTTTTAAGGGCAAATGCGAGTGAAATACTCGCACTGTAGAGCCCTGCTACTGTTCAAAAGTTTGGGGTCACTGAATTGTTTTTGTTTTTGAAAGAAAAGCACATTTTTTGTCTATTAAAATAACATCAAATTGATCAGAAATACAGTATAGACATTGTTAATGTTGTAAATGACTATTGTAGCTGGAAACGGCAGATTTTTAATGGAATATCTACATAGGCGTACAGAGGCCCATTATCAGCAACCATCACTCCTGTGTTTCAGCAGCACGTTGTGTTAGCTAATCCAAGTTTATAATTTTAAAAGGCTAATTGATCATTAGAAAACCCTTTTGCAATTATATTAGCATAGCTGAAAACTGTTCTGATTAAAACTTCTACCGGGATCTGGGATCATTCTCATCAGAAACGCTGACTAGAATAGCCTAGCCTAGCGCAACAGGGATATCATATAATATAAATACATGAAATCACAAGTCCAATACAGCAAATGAAAGATAAACATCTTGTGAATCCAGCCAACATGTCCGATTTTTAAAATGTTTTACAGCGAAAACACAACATATATTTATGTTAACTCACCACCATATCCCCAAAAACACAGCCATTTTTTCACCGCAAAGATAGCTTTCACAAAACCCACAAATAGAGATAAAATTAATCACTAACCTTTGAACAACTTCATCAGATGACAGTCTTATGACATCATGTTATACAATACATTTATGTTTTGTTCGAAAATGTGCATATTTATGGCCAGAAATCGTGGTTTTACATTGGCGCCATGTTCAGAAATGGCTCCAAAACAGCCAGAATAATTACAGAGAGCAACGTGAAATACAGAAATACTCATCATAAAACTTTTATGAAAAATACATGTTGTACACATAATTAAAGATAAACATCTTGTGAATCCAGCCAACATGTCCGATTTTTTAAATGTTTTACAGCGAAAACACAACATATATTTATGTTAGCTCACCACAATAGCCCAAAACACATGGTGTTTGGTTTTACATTGGCGCCATGTTCAGAAATGGCTCCAAAATATACGGAGAAATTTTTGAGAGCCACGTAATCTAACAGAAAAACTCATCATAAACTTTGATGAAAAATACATGTTGTACATATAATTAAAGATACACTGGTTCTTAATGCAACCGCTGTGTTAGAAAAAAATAATAACTTTAGTAAAAAGCACAGCATGCAATAATCTGAGACAGCGCTCAGCCATTCTCCGCCATGTTGGAGTCAACAGAGTCAACAAAAATACGAAATAACATCATAAATATTCCCTTACCTTTGATGAACTTTCATCAGAATGCAGTGCCAGGAATCCTAGTTCCACAATAAATCGTTGTTTTGTTTTATAATGTCCATTTCTTCTGTCGAATTAGCAACTTTGGCTAGCATGTGTAGCTCACGTGTCCATGAAGATTTGACGCAATGAACGAAAACTTTTAAATGTGATAATAAAAGTCGAATAAACTGGTCAAACTCAGTTGAGAATCAATTTTCAGGATGTTTTTCTCATATATATCCAATAACGTCCCAGACGGAGCATTTCTTCGTGTCTATCTAACGATTTGCAGACAAAGATATGACATACCCAAGTGCGTGGCCAAAAACTGGCAATATGACTGACCTGTCACTCCAAAAGCTCTCATTCGGTCCCACATAAGGCTAGACACTTCATTCCACGTTCTACTGCCTGTTGACATCTAGTGGAAGGCGTATGAAGTGCATACATATCCATAAATATTAGGCAATTGAATAGGCGATGCCTTTCACAGCGACCCATTTCAGAATTCTCACTTCCTGTTTGGAAGTCTGCCTGCCAAATGAGTTCTGTTTTACTCACAGATATAATTCAAACAGTTTTAGAAACTTCAGAGTGTTTTCTATCCACTAGTAATAATGAAATGCATATCATATGATCTAGGACAGAGTACGAGGCCGTTTAATTTGGGCACCATTTTATCCAAAAGTGAAAATGGCGCACCCTATTTCCAAGAGGTTTTAAGAAGCAATAAAACTGTCCTTCTTTAGACTAGTTGAGTATCTGGAGTGTCAGCATTTGAAGGTTCGATTACAGGATCAAAATGTCCAGAAACAAAGAACTTTATTCTGAAACTCGTCAGTCTATTCTTGTCCTGAGAAATGATGCTGGCCTTCTAGGCAGAGTTGCAAAGAAAAAGCCATATCTCAGACTGGCCAATAAAAATAAAAGATTAAGATGGGCATAAGAACACACACTGGACAGAGGAAGATTTGAAAAAAGTGTTAAGGACAGACAAATCTAAGTTTGTGGTGCTTGGATCACAAAGAAGAACATTTGTGAGATGCAGAAAAAAATTTAAGATGCTGGAGGAGTGCTTGATGCCATCTTTCAAGCATGATGGAGGCAATGTGATGGTCTGGGGTCGCTTTGATGGTGGTACAGTGGGAGATTAGTACAGGGTAAAAGGGATCTTGAAGAAGGAAGGCTATCACCCCATTTTGCAATGCCATGCCATATCCTGTGGACGGCGCTTTTTTGGAGCCAATTTGCTCCTACAACAGGACAATGACCGAAAGCACAGATCCAAACTATGCAAGAACTATTTAAGGAAGAAGCAGTCAGTTGATATTCTGTCTATAATGGAGTGGCCAGCACAGTCACCGGATCTCAACCCTATTAAGGATTTGTGGGAGCAGCTTGACCGTATGGTACGTAAGAAGTGCCCATCAAGCCAATCCAATTTGTAGGAGGTGCTTCAGGAAGCATGGGGTGAAATCTCTTCAGATTACCTCAACAAATTCACAACTAGAATGACAAAGGTCTGCAAGGCTGTAATTGGCGCAAATCGAGGATTCTTTGACAAAAGCAAAGTTTGAAGGACACAATTATTATCTCAACTAAAAATCTATATTTATAACCTTGTCAATGTCTTGACTATATTTCCTATTCATTTTGCAAATAATTTCATATATGTTTTCATGGGAAAACAAGAACATTTCTAAGTGACCCCAAACTTTTGAACGGCAGTGTACATATATATATTTTTTGCTATAAATGTGGGGCTCAAAACAGGTGGGGTTCTGCCCCACCTGCCCTGAATGACAGGTCACCACTGAGTATGGTATTTATTCATTTGTGGATGTCCATCTCCCATTTTGTATGATATGTTACGAATTACAATTCCTATTATATGTTACGAATATGCAAAATGCAAAATAAGTTATGAATTCGCAAAACATATTATATGTTACAAATTTGCAAAAATTTACAATATATTTGGAATTTGCAAAATGTATGATATGTTACGAGTTCTGGCTAGGTGGCTAACATAAGCTAGCTTGCAAATGTTAGCTAGGTGTTAGTGTTAAGTTTAATTTAACCAGGCAAGTCAGTTAAGAACAAATTCTTATCTACAAGGACAGCCTAGGAACAGTGGGTTAACTGCCTTGTTAAGGGGCAGAATTACAGATTTTTACCTTGTCAGTTCAGTGATTCGATCAAGCAACCTTTCAGTTCCTAGCCCAACACTCTAACCACTAGGCTACCTGCCACCCCTAGGTTAGGTTAAATGGTTAAGGTTAGGGTTAGGGTAATTGTTTGCTAGCATGCTAAGTAGTTGTAAAGGTGGTAAAAAGTAGTAAGTAGTTGAAAAGTTGCTAATTAGCTAAAATGCTAAAGTTGGCCGTGATGAGATACAAACTCACAACCTTTGGATGCTAGACATTTGCGTTATACATAGTTGCAAAGTAGCTAAAAAGTAGTATGTAGTTGAAAAATGTCTAATTAACTAAAATACTAAGTTGACTGTGATGAGTTTCAAACTCGCCCACCCATCCACCCCGACCAACCACCCTTAAGTAACCATCTGTCTTATGTACCCATCAGTTGCGGTCAGTGCCGTTTAAGATGAGGGAGGACAATTTTTTTTCATGAGAATAGCTTATTTCTATTACAGTACATTGGATGACTGTCATTCATATTCCTTTCATCCAGTTCAATGTGACAGTGATAAGTTTAGGCTACTACATGATTCTCAAATTTTCCCTATACACATCATGAGGTTGCTACAACCTAGCCTATGAATGAAAGTTTACAACGTAGGTGCACACAGGTCGAGATAATTTTTTTAGGTGACAGACAGTGACACATGGACAGACAGTGACACATTCAATATCGCCTTGCACACTCTTCTTGCCAGCATCTAGCTGATCTAGGGTGTAATCATTAGTCCAACAGTTGCAAATAACAGTTTATATTAGACAAATTCAGGTATGTTTATCCCCGTTTTGTTCCTTTTGCTTCCGTTTAACCTCTAATTCCTCCCAAACCCGGATCCGGGAGCACCCCCATCAGTAAAAAAGCTGACTAGCATAGCCTAGCATAGCGTCACAAGTAAATACTAGCATCTAAATATCATTAAATCACAAGTCCAAGACACCAGATGAAAGATACACATCTTGTGAATCCAGCCATCGTTTCTGATTTTTAAAATGTTTTACAGGGAAGACACAATATGTAAATCTATTAGGTAACCACGTTAGCAAAAGACACCATTTTTTTTACTCCACCAGTTTTTTACTCCATCAGTAGCTATCACAAATTCGACCAAATAAAGATATAAATAGCCACTAACCAAGAAACAACTTCATCAAATGACAGTCTGATAACATATTTATTGTATAGCATATGTTTTGTTAGAAAAATGTGCATATTTCAGGTATAAATCACAGTTCTACATTGCAGCTGCAATCTGAAATAGCGTCGATGCAGCCAGAATAATTACAGAGACCAACGTCAAATACCTAATTACTCATCATAAATCATTTCTGAAAAATACACAGCGTACAGCAAATGAAAGCCCAACATCTTGTGAATCCAGCCAATATGTCAGATTTTTACAGCGAAAACACAATTTAGCATTATATTAGTTTACCACAATAGCCAGAAACACAACCGCATTTACCAGCAGCAAATGTTAGCGATCGTAACAATCCAGCAAAATATATATAATTGGACTAACCTTGATAAACTTCATCAGATGACAGTCCTGTAACATCATATTACACAATGCATATAGGTTTTGTTCGAAAATGTGCATATTTAGCGGCACAAATCGTGGTTATACAATGTGAACAGTAGCAGCATTTCATGCATTCTGGCCGGCGCCATCTTGGAGAGGCACCTAATCTAATCGATAAATAATCGTAAACTTGACTAAAAAATACAGGTTGGACAGCAATTGAAAGATGCATTAGTTATTAATGCAACCGCTGTGTTAGATTTTTAAAATTAACGTTACTAGACATACAGTGTGCGTTACAGCCAGACCAGTGCCGCAATAATGGCGGACAAATCCTTTTACATTTTTCCACATAAATACGGAATAACATCATAAATAGCTTCCATCAGAATCTTGGGCAAGTGGTCCTTTGTCCAGAATCATCGTTGCTCGGTTGTAGATTGCCGTCTTCAACTTAGGAATTAGCAGCAAACATTAGCCATGTGGCGAAGACGTGCCCAAATGTTTAAAACGCAATACTAAGGAAATTCCGAAAATTGCAATATACTCGCATAAACTGATATAACTCGGTTTAAAATAACTTCGTTATGATGTTTCTAACACCTATATCGAATTAAATTACAGACGGATATATCTAAGGCCGATAACTGAGCGTTTCAAAATGCCATCCTGAGGTCTTGCTTTGCGTCATGACGAACGTCAAAAAGAGAGCTCCCTCCGTTCCTTGCGGCTTTATAAGGTCTGAGATCTACGTAGAAACTCCATTCCAATTCTCATTGGTTACTGACATCCAGGGGAAGGCGCGTGCAGTTCATGTCGACCCATAGGATACATACAGAGCTTTAAACTGATCTGAGAACAGAGCCTCGTTTTCAGACCTTCGCAGTTCCTGTCATGAATTTCACTGCAGAAAGAGTTCTGTTTCTCCCACAGACATAATTCAAACGGTTTTAGAAACTAGAGATTGTTTTCTATCCAATTGTAATAATAATATGCATATTGTACGAGTAAGAATTGAGTACGAGGCAGTTTAATTTGGGAACGATAAATGTCCAAGTTGAAACAGCACCCCCTATAGTGACAAGATTAATAAACTTATTTTCCACAGAATCGTCAGAATGAATACACCCCCAGATGATTCACTTTTATAGCAGCCACTGTTTTCCTTTTCGCTTCTATGCGCTCCCCTCCTCTCACCGTTTCCCTTCCCTTGTGGACTTCACTGCACTACACATCAGCTGTATGTGACCAGGCGAAAAAACCTTTACAAGCAAAACCATATCATAACCCCTACATACAGCCTACATCGTTGTCACCATATTGGCTAAAATAATGTCATAGTCAGCATAGCTAATACTAGAACTAACATGTTATTTAACCTGCTACAATCATACAGTCAGTAAGCAGTGTAGCAGTTACCTCAGCGAGCCCTAGTGGCAATAAATTAGTAAAACCAAAAGCTTACCTTGACTTGGAAGAGTTCCAGTGTTGTGTTGGATATTCATCGCCAGCTAGCTAACATAGCATCCCTCTATTTGAGCAGGGTGTTTGAGTAGGCTAAACTAGCTCGCTGCATTTGCTAGCTAAGTAATTGAAACAGAAAGTGAAAAAAAATCTGGAAATCTCTATCTTTCTCTTGCTTCTGTAGCTTATGCCTTCTGTACTAGATTCATTATCTGATCCTTTGATTGGGTGGACAACATGTCAGTTCATGCAGCAAGAGCTCTGATAGATGGAAGGATGTCCTACGGAAGTTGTCATGATGAACAATAAACAATGAGCCTCCTAGGTTTTGTATTGAAGTCAATGTACCCAGAGGAGGATGGAAGCTAGCTGTTCTCCGGCTGCATGATGGTGCTACCATACAGAGTGCTGTTGAGGCTACTGTAGACCTTCATTGCAAAACAATGTGTTTTAATCAATTATTTGGTGACATGTGAATATATTTAGTATAGTTTTATCTAAAAAGGATCACTTTTGAAATGTTTTAATTGTATGAAATTCACTGAGGAGGATGGTCCTCCCCTTCCTTCTCTGAGGGGCCTCAACTGGTAACCATACCAAACATAACATATCATACTAAATGGAGTGTCTCGGATTTACATACAGAATAATACGAAATGCTCTGAGACCAAGTTAAATGTCCTGGGAATTTGTTTTTACCTGCCATGTTGTTTCGAAGTAGAGATAACGTATCCTACAGATTAAGAGGATAAGGAAAGAAATATAACATTCATTATTTTATACGTTGTCCACCAGATGGCGAGATTGGCCTTTTTTGGTAAGTACTACTTGAATGTTTCCTGATACTACTTGCTACATTAATGCAGGTAAATTAACCTTGAAATATTGTATAGCCAAAAATATCTAGAGATGTAACAAGATATTTGCATATCATTTATTTATTGATATATGAAAAGTACATTTCCCCCAATGTTTTATTCTACTTCCTCAAATTTCTACAACAGAGAAATACATGTATACAATCCTATGTACATATCTGTTGTGCTGACTGATTTATAACAATCTCATCTAAATAGGTAAATTAGCAAATGTTGAATAACAGTCTGGTACCAAAGGACACGTGAACATTTGCCATCGGTAAAGCTGCATGTCTGTCATGACTTAACACCTTTGTTTCCACTCTTCAGCAAGTGACAAAATGAAGCAATCAACCAAAGAAAAAATTATTGCTGCGAGGATTTGAAATGTATAAGTATTTGCTGCCTTCAAAACTACAAGGCAATATATGAGTAACACATATAGTGATGACTTGGCCCTTTTGAGGGAGTGGGTTTCAAACATTTAAAAAATCTATTTTGCAAGAGATTATCCAGTTCCTTGAAATTATAGTCATCAATTTATCATAAAGCCAAACACTAGACGCAGATGGGGTTAACATGGTCACACTAGAGGCAGATGGGGTTAACATGGTCACACTACTAGAGGCAGATGGGGTTAACATGGTCACACTACTAGAGGCAGATGGGGTTAACATGGTCACACTAGACGCAGATGGGGTTAACATGGTCACACTAGAGGCAGATGGGTTAACATGGTCACACTAGAGGCAGATTTTAACATGGAAGGCTATGCGATTGGATGGACTGTAGAATCTCATGAACAAAAATGACCGCAAAATTGTATTTACAAGAAGAGAGCAAAAGTAGGCTACTATATGAAAAATTCCCCGTCCTGAGAAGGTGTGGTCTTAAAAAGTACCATCATTTTGAGCTACTAGGAGCAAGGCCACTATCAGGAAGCACCAGAGGAACGAATCACAACAAAATAACATACGTTTTTTCCTCACTTTGACACAATGTGCACATCTGTATTTCTTCCCCATTTTGTCATTTTCACAATCATTCCAATTTCTGTTCCCTCTTTTCATGACTCCCTGTCCCCCTTTTGTCTTGTATTCTCTCTTCCTCTCTCTTTTTCTGTCAGTCTCCACATCCCCCTCTCCCTCCCTCTCTCTCTTTCTCCCACTCTCCAGGCTCTCACCAGGGCTGTGATGCACAGACCTTTCACGGTCGTCACTAGTTACCAGAGACACAAAGTCATAATTATGGTTAAACCCCGCCTATTTCTACAATTTCTCTTCTTCAAATCTGATTTTAAACCTAACCTTACCCCTAACCACACTTTTAACCTTATGCCTAACCCTAACCTTAAATTAAGACCAAAAAAGTAAATTTTTGTTTTCATACATTTTTACATTAGAGCCAATTTTGACTTTTTTGGCTGTGGTAACTAGTGACAACCACCTTTAAAAAAGTACTCTAAATTCATAACATACTACCTGCTTTTGTAGAAATAAAAAAAACATAAACCTATTTATTTCTGCAACAACACATTCACTCATCAAAAATTGTAGGCACGCTAGTTACAGTGCCTCCTAAACACATGATTGACATCGGGTAAAGACGATAGGCTATCAGCTGATCATTGTGTTGATGATTGATGTAAACCTGATAGTTAACTAGCATTTTTTGTGATTTCTCTTCAATGCTCCCTAATAATAACTACATTATATAGTATAATATTCATACTCTTCTAACTCATGCTACGGTATATGGCTGGCTAGCTGGTGGCTTGTGTGGATATTTTAGTATATGGTGGTTAGCTAAAGTCCAGACTACCTGTGTTGCTGCTGCCCTGACACACATGTGCAACACCCGACTGATGAAGGGATGGAGTTGGGTCAGAGGGTCGTAGAGAGTCGTAGAGCCTGAATGCAGCTGCTCCTCTCTATGTCTTCTGCCTCTCTGCTGTGCGAAGGCTATGTAGGCCAAACCAAATATTGATGATGATGTAGATCAAATGTTATACTGCTGTGGCAGTACTCTTGATATTTAAACTAGGTAGCTTGCTACACAGACTCGACCGGTGACTGCATCTCACGCCATGCATGTTTGGATACCAGGCACACGCAAGCTCTGTACAGGGCAGACCAATGGGATGGGGGGTGGGGGGTGGTGAACTTGACGACTTTACGATGACTTGTGGGTTCAGAACAACAACAAAAACGTGCTCGGGCACAGGTAGACCCCTCTCTGTGCACGTGGCTGGCTCACGCCATGACAGAGAAGTGGGAGGTGTTCTCGCTCTCTGCTGAGCTGAAGGACCCAGTGGTCCTCCGTGCTCTCCTCTGTCCTCCCCATCTGTTCATCCCTGGATAGAACCTCTGTCCCAGCAGCCCCTTACACATTCTGGTCAGCTCCCTCCTAAACTTCACCCCCACAAAGCCGTACAGCAGCGGGTTCAAGGCACAGTGTGACAGCCCCATGCTCTCAGACACCAGGATCCCGATGTCCACCGTGCGGCCGAACTGGCAGTCTCCACTAATCACGCCCAGCTTCTTCAGGCTTTCGGCCAATTGGAAGGAGTTGTAGGGTGCCCAGCAGAGCACAAAAATGGACACCAGGGAGACGATGAGGTGAAGGGACTTCCTCTTCTGGCGGCGCGAGGCGTTGCAAAGGGAGCGGAAGATACGGATGTAGCAGTAGAGCATGACCAGCAGGGGCAGCCCAAAACCCAGCACCAAGTTGACTAGCGGCATCCCCACCTGCCACTGCACTGAGCTGTGGGGGAACACCGTCTGGCACACCAGCAAGCCCTGATGATCCCCCGAGCGCCCCACTTCCACCTTCACCACCTGTCTAAAGGCGATGTCCACCCCACTCAGGCCAAAGCACACTGTCCAGATGAGGGCACAGGCAATCTGGGCATGGCAGGTGTTGCGTTTCCAGCCGGTGCTGATGGCGTGGACGATGGCTAGGTAGCGGTCGAAACTGATGCAGGCCAGGAACAGGATGCCGCTGTAGCGGTTCAGAGAGAACAGGGCTCCGGAAATCTTGCAGGCGGCCACGCCGAACACCCACAGGTGGGCCCACTGGACGGCGAACAGGGGCAGCGTGAGGGCCAGCAGGAGGTCGGACACGGCCAGGTGGAGCAGGAAGGTGTCGGTGAGGGAGAAGGAGCAGGTCCCACCTGTCTGAGAGGTGCGGTAGCGCATCAGCACACACAGCACCAGGATGTTACCCACCAGCGCCAGCACAAACACCAGGCTGTAGACCACAGGGGAGTAGCTCCGGGTGAAGTCCATGATGCCATCCTGGTTGCAGGGCACGCCACTGGATTGGCTACTGCCTGTTTCAGGTGAAAAGCTGTAGCTGTCTTCATAAAACTGGAGACATAGGAGAGGAAAAGAGAGTGAGAGGAAGGAAAATTAGCTAACTACAACAATGTTCTGGGTCCGTATGCATAAAGCATTCCCCCTGCCCATATAATCTTGTTCATTATGATCTAAAAGGTAAAGCTGATCCTAGATCAGCACTGCTACTCTGAGACGCTTTATGGATACAGGCCCTGGATTCTCCTCATAGGACAGAGCGCATTTGTATCTCTGACTAAACTCAAGATGATGCAGTGCTAAATTCATACAGATATTACACATCTTAATTTTACCTATATAGTCACAGCAAAATTGTTCTGAAGCCACAGGATATGAACATTTAGTCCATAATGGTGCTTGATCGGTGGTTAGAATATTAGCTGGACAAAAGTAGTCTACATGAAAAGTAATGTCAATATAACCGTGTGTTAGTGTAAGTTGTCAGTGAATTAATGTAAATTACAAAGCTTATCTGCATATCCTGTGGTGCAGGAAAATTCTCAGCAACAAAAGCATGATCAAATTAAGATCATACACTTGTAGCTTCTATGATTTTGAACAATATTTTAAGTGGCTTCAGATTCTCTAACCATTGTTTTAAAATAAACGTTTTAATGTACAGATTGTTATACATTGTCATATTTATTTTTATTCTGTTCATTTCTTGACCAACCATGTTGTTGTAAAATATAATTTCTTATTTGACTTATTTGGCTAATAATTTTTTTTAGTCTACTACTCCCAATTATTTCTTGCAGCATCTATAGCTCTTGTAGTCATAAAGAACTACATTAATCAGTATGTGGCATAACAAGACCGTTACTCACATAGTAATCTGTTGTTGCCTTGACGTGATCCATTGTTACCAACGAAACAGCGGAACACCTGAAACACCTTCACAGACTCAGGATACTCTTCTCGTAGTCTCACCCGCGTTCCTCTCTTCTTTTGCCACTCTGAACCAAATAAAAAAGAGAAGATAGTAATTCAGGAACTGAATCCTCTCATATTTTAGGCCAAGCAGACCTATTCAAAGACAGCTGTTAGGAACCGGTGACTGTCCAAAGGGGACTGTGACATATCAAAGGTTTAAAAAACTAAATGTATGTGGCTGACTCAACAGAGACAGACAATGCATGACTAGAAAAAGTTTTCTCTGTCTATCTCTAGCTGTTATTCCTAGGTTATATTGGCGATATGTAGTACATTGCACATGTACAGTACACACAGTGCCTTCAGAAAGTATTCAGACCCCTTAACTTTAAAATGTTTTTGTTAAGTTACAGCCTTATTCTAAAATATATATATTTTAAAAATTCCTCAGCAATCTACACACAATATCCCATAATGATGAAGTGAAAACAGGTTTTTGAAATTTTTGCAAATTTATTAAAACAAAAAATCTGAAATACCTTATTTACAAAAGTATTCAGACTCTTTTCTATGAGACTCGAAATTGAGCTCAGGTGCATCCTGTTTCCATTGATCATGCTTGAGATGTTTCTACAACTGGATTGGAGTCCACCTGTGGTAAATTCGATTGATTGGACATGATTTGGAAAGGCACACACCTGTCTATATAAGGCCCCACAGTTGACAGTGTATGTCAGAGCAAAATCCAAGCCATGAGGTCGAAGGAATTGTCCGCAGAGCTCCGAGACAGGATTGTGTCGAGGCACAGAGGCACAGATCTGGGGAAGGGTACCAAAAAATGTCTGCAGCATTGAAGGCCCCCAAGAACACAGTGGCCTCCATCATTCTTAAATGGAAGAAGTTTAGAACCACCAAGACTCTTCCTAGAGCTGGCCGCCCGGCCAAACTGAGCAATTGGGGGAGAAGGGCCTTGGTCCTGAAGGTAACCAAGAACCCAATGGTCACTCTGACAGAGCTCTAGAGTTTATCTGTGGAGATGGGAGAACCTTCCAGAAGGACAACCATCTCTGCAGTACTCCACCAATCAGGCCTTTATGATAGAGTGGCCAGATGGAAGCCACTCCTCAGTAAAAGGTACATGACAGCCCGCTTGGAGTTTGACAAATGGCATCTAAAGGAATCAGACCAAGAGAATGAAGATTATCTGGTCTGATGAAACCAAGATTGAACTCTTTGGCCTGAATGCCATGCATCACGTCTGGAGGAAACCTGTCAACATCCCTACGGTGAAGCATGGTTGTGGCAGCATCATGCTGTGGAGATTTTTTTTCAGTGGCAGGGACTGGGAGACTAGTCAGGTATGAGGGAAAGATGAATGGAGCAAAGTACAAAGATATCCTTGATGAAAACCTGGTCCAGAGCTCTTAGACTGGGGCGAAGGTTCACCTTTCAACAGGACAACGATCCTAAGCAAATAGCCAAGACAATGCAGGAGTGGTTTCAGAACAAGTCTCTGAATGTCCTTGAGTGGCCCAGCCAGAGCCCGGACATGAACCCGATCGAACATCTCTGGAGAGACCTGAAAATAGCTGTGCAGCGATGCTCCCCATCCAACCTGACAGGTCTTGAAAGGATCTGCAGAGAAGAATGGGAGAAACTCCCCAAATACATGTGTGCCAAACTTGTAGCGTCATACCCAAGAAGACTCAAGGCTGTAATCACTGCCAAAGGTGCTTCAACAAAGTACTGAGTGAAGGGTCTGAATCCTTATGTAAAGGTGATATTTCTGTTTTTAATACATTTGCAAAAATGTCTAAAAACCTGTTTTTGCTTTGTCATTATGGGATACTGTGTGTAGATTGATGAGGGGAAAAAACTATTTAATCAATTTTAGAATAAGGCTGTAACGTAACAAAATGTAGAAAAAGTAAAGGGGTCTGAATACTTTCCGTATGCACTGTATGTTTTATGTGCAGTGTAGTAGCCTACATTCTAAGAAAAAACACACACAATGTCACGTTCCTGACCTGTTTTCCTTTGTCATGTATTTGTTTTAGTTGGTCAGGGCGTGAGTTGGGTGGGTTGGTCTAGGTTTGTTTTTCTATGTTGGGATTTTGTGTTCGGCCTGGTATGATTCTCAATCAGAGACAGCTGTCAATCGTTGTCCCTGATTGAGAATCATACTAAGGCAGCCAGGGTTTCACTTGTGTTGGGTGGGTGTTTGTTCCTGTGTCAGTGTTTGGGCCACACAGGACTGTTTCGGGTTAGTCACGTTTGTTGTTTGTATTTTGTAGTGTCTTGTTGTTGTTTCATTAAATAATGAACACTTACCTCTCCGCATCTTGGTCCGATCCATGCTCCTCCTCGTCTGAGGAGGAGAACGACTACGACAGCCGTTACACACAAACATTGAGAAAACCCCCCGAAAGAAAGTGTATTCAAATGTCTATGAGCGGACTAGATGCAGAGACAGATATACAAATCCCTGACTGCTAGCCAGTCTAATTGAGTACAGAGAGACTGAATGTCTGATGCACGTTCCCATAACGTTGGGAAATGTTTTGAACTTGCCCCATCTGGGGAAGTGAAATCTGTGTTTTGCAGGAGTTGTGTTTTTACTGTCTGTACTGTGGTATTATTCAGTTTCGACCCTGTCTATTGTGGCTAAAACGAGACAAACATTTGCATTGTTTGTGGATATGAATCTGTTGGATGGATACAATCAGACGTGCTTTGATTTCTGTAAGCATTTCTCTGAGCTCACTTTGATATCCAGTTATTTCTAACCTTGCGGCCATGCGATTCAGTTTTCGATACAGTTTCCAAGAGCATGAAAATCATTCTAAAGATATTCCCCACTGTGGAACCATTGCAAAAACAGGATAGTGAAAAAGACAGAGTGTCTAGCATAGAACAATCTGTTAAAGTCTTTACACATAACTAAATGCAAAGATGTATTATATCATTAGTGATGTAAAAGCCTCTCACTTGCTCTCTGTCGGAGTGTTGACGTGTTGGGGACCTGGACCCCTGAGGAGATTGAGCAGGTTTGATATCGCTTGCAGTTAGGTGAGGAAGAAAATGTACCTCTGTTTCAGGTCACAGAGTTACCTCTGATGTGCTTTCACACTGTGTCACCCATGCAACGCCCCAAGGAACTGGAATAGATCAGCTACTTATACGATTTACTGGTTTACTCACTATTTCCCTTAAACATAGATACTGCATGTAAATATGTTATCTAGAATCCGGCCTTATTTAGATGGTGTGATCGTAAATAGTCATAGAGCAACTGTTATCCAGCCGCAAGGAAATGTTCATTTTTTCTGTCCACAACCACACCATGTAGTGAGCATCAGTGTGAAGAAAATGTCACACATTATTTATTTATTTTACCACCGCTGGGGTATCAAAGTAGCATGTCACCATGTGCAACAACGACCTCTAACTTAGGGTAACGATCTCAATCCACATAGATACTTTTTGTGCAATTCAGTTTATTCAGATGTGGATGGATGTCATAGGTGTTCAGATAAATGACGTTAGGTGGTGGAGCTGTCAGGTTTTCTTTATTCACTTTGGTAAAGAATAAAGACGCTACAAGGTTTTTACTCTGGGTTGTGAGGTCAATATTACACAGGGGGTGGGGTATGTAGAGGCACTAAACAGGAGCACAAATGGAAGAAGCAATAATCTGAAAATACCTGCAACACCTTTGCTCTTAATCTTAGTAGAAACTCATTACATAGCATACACAAAATTAGACCTTGTTATTTTTAAAGCAGTGCAGAGACAAGGCTGCATTTGAGAGGGACATTATAGCATGTTGAGGTTGTTACTGTTTGGAGTGGTGGCTTATACTATTATTGTGCAACTTCATAGCTGCTGTTTCCTTCCTCTACACTCTGTGACTCACAGGGCTGTATGAGAGGTGTGATGTTAGTCAATGGAAAAAGGCAACAGATTGTTGGGCATTGAGAGTAAGATAATGTACAAAGTATGTTTTGGTAAACTATTCATGGTATGTGGGGAAATAACTTTCTTATTATATTAATGAGTAATTCGTTGGTGTTATTAGTCATAAGTAAAGTTTAAAAGGGATTATGTAAACGTTGGTTGAAAATCATTAAAACTCTCAGGCTCTGTGTTTCTTTTCTATCCAATTGAGAGAAAGCTTTTCGCTTGATCTAATAGTGTATCAACATAGAATACTATTTGTTTAAGGAAACCAACCGGAAAGCAACTACATTGCACACACAATAGTGTAAGATTTCACATCCTTAATGCAAATGTATTTTAATTATAGCTAAGCTTTCGGTCAGTCGACCTTCATCAGAGCATATCTCCACAAACAATATTCAGACAGATAAGGCCACACAGAGAGCCTTTTAGCGAAAATATATTTAGAATGAGTCAGAGGGAGAATGAAAGAGGCCACCACATGCTCCTGCTCTATGTGTTTTCAGTGGCACGTGACAAAAACTCACTGCAGAAAAGCCCTCACAGAAGTTGCACAGCTGAGTTCTCATTTATCATCCTATTCAAAGGTTTGCATTAGTACTGTGAGCAGTGCACAGGGCCGTGCACAGACCATTCAGGGGCGAGGTGCTCAAAATGAAAAAAGGGCACTCCCCCATTGTTTAAAGAAAAATCTACTTACATTTCTATTTAAGCATATTTTTCACCTTTATTTAACCAGGTAGGCTAGTTGAGAACAAGTTCTCATTTGCAACTGCGACCTGGCCAAGATAAAGCATAGCAGTGTGAACAGACAACACAGAGTTACACATGGAGTAAACAATAAACAAGTCAATAACATGGTAGAAAAAAAAAGAGAATCTATATACAATGTGTGCAAAAGGCATGAGGTAGGCAATAAATCGAATAATTACAATTTAGCAGATTAACACTGGAGTGATAAATCATCAGATGATCATGTGCAAGAAGAGATACTGGTGTGCAAAAGAGCAGAAAAGTAAATAAATAAAAGCAGTATGGGGGGTGAGGTAGGTAAATTGGGTGGGTAGTTTACAGATGGACTATGTACAGCTGCAGCGATCGGTTAGCTGCTCGGATAGCAGATTTTTAAAGTTGTTGAGGGAGATAAAAGTCTCCAACTTCAGAGATTTTTGCAATTCGTTCCAGTCGCAGGCAGCAGAGAACTGGAAGGAAAGGCGTCCAAATGAGGTTTTGGCTTTAGGGATGATCAGTGAGATACACCTGCTGGAGCGCGTGTTGCGGGTGGGTGTAGCCATCGTGACCAGTGAACTGAGATAAGGCGGCACTTTACCTAGCATAGCCTTGTAGATGACCTGGAGCCAGTGGGTCTGACGACGAACATGTAGCGAGGGCCAGCCGACTAGGGCATACAGGTCGCAGTGGTGGGTCGTATAAGGTGCTTTAGTAACAAAACGAATGGCACTGTGATAAACTGCATCCAGTTTGCTGAGTAGAGTATTGGAAGCTATTTTGTAGATGACATCGCCGAAGTCGAGGATCGGTAGGATAGTCAGTTTTACTAGGGTAAGTTTGGCGGCGTGAGTGAAGGAGGCTTTGTTGCGGAATAGAAAGCCGATTCTTGCTTTGATTTTGGATTGGAGATGTTTGATATGAGTCTGGAAGGAGAGTTTGCAGTCTAGCCAGACACCTAGGTACTTATAGATGTCCACATATTCTAGGTCGGAACCGTCCAGGGTGGTGATGCTAGTCGGGCGTGCGGGTGCAGGCAGCGAACGGTTGAAAAGCATGCATTTGGTTTTACTAGCGTTTAAGAGCAGTTGGAGGCCACGGAAGGAGTGTTGTATGGCATTGAAGCTCGTTTGGAGGTTAGATAGCACAGTGTCCAAGGAAGGGCCGGAAGTATATAGAATGGTGTCGTCTGCGTAGAGGTGGATCAGGGAATCGCCCGCAGCAAGAGCAACATCATTGATGTATACAGAGAAAAGAGTCGGCCCGAGAATTGAACCCTGTGGTACCCCCATAGAGACTGCCAGAGGACCGGACAACATGCCCTCCGATTTGACACACTGAACTCTGTCTGCAAAGTAGTTGGTGAACCAGGCAAGGCAGTCATTAGAAAAACCGAGGCTACTGAGTCTGCCGATAAGAATATGGTGATTGACAGAGTCGAAAGCCTTGGCCAGGTCGATGAAGACGGCTGCACAGTAATGTCTTTTATCGATGGCGGTTATGATATCGTTTAGTACCTTGAGCGTGGCTGAGGTGCACCCATGACCGGCTCGGAAACCGGATTGCACAGCGGAGAAGGTACGGTGGGATTCGAGATGGTCAGTGATCTGTTTGTTGACTTGGCTTTCGAAGACCTTAGATAGGCAGGGCAGGATGGATATAGGTCTGTAACAGTTTGGGTCCAGGGTGTCTCCCCCTTTGAAGAGGGGGATGACCGCGGCAGCTTTCCAATCCTTGGGGATCTCAGATGATACGAAGGAGAGGTTGAACAGGCTGGTGATAGGGGGTGCGACAATGGCGGCGGACAGTTTCAGAAATAGGGGGTCCAGATTGTCAAGCCCAGCTGATTTGTATGGGTCCAGGTTTTCCAGCTCTTTCAGAACATCTGCTATCTGGATTTGGGTAAAGGAGAAGCTGGGGAGGCTTGGGCGAGTAGCAGCGGAGGGGGCGGGGCTGTTGGCCAAGGTTGGAGTCGCCAGGAGGAAGGCATGGCCAGCCATTGAGAAATGCTTGTTGAAGTCTTCGATTATCACGGATTTATCGGTGGTGACCGTGTTACCTAGCCTCAGTGCAGTGGGCAGCTGGGAGGAGGTGCTCTTGTTCTCCATGGACTTTACAGTATCCCAGAACTTTTTGGAGTTAGAGCTACAGGATGCAAATTTCTGCTTGAAAAAGCTGGCCTTTGCTTTCCTGACTGACTGCGTGTATTGGTTCCTGACTTCCCTGAACAGTTGCATATCGCGGGGGCTCTTCGATGCTATTGCAGTTCGCCACAGGATGTTTTTGTGCTGGTCGAGGGCAGTCAGGTCTGGAGTGAACCAAGGGCTATATCTGTTCTTGGTTCTGCATTTTTTGAACGGAGCATGCTTGTCTAATATGGTGAGGAAGTAACATTTAAAGAATGACCAGGCATCCTCAACTGACGGGATGAGGTCAATATCCTTCCAGGGTACCCGGGCCAGGTCGATTAGAAAGGCCTGCTCGCAGAAGTGTTTTAGGGAGCGTTTGACAGTGATGAGGGGTGGTCGTTTGACCGCGGACCCGTGGCGGATACAGGCAATGAGGCAGTGATCGCTGAGATCTTGATTGAAGACAGCAGAGGTGTATTTGGAGGGCAGGTTGGTCAGGATAATGTCTATTAGGGTGCCCATGTTTACGGATTTAGGGTTGTACCTGGTGGGTTCCTTGATGATTTGTGTGAGATTGAGGGCATCAAGCTTGGATTGTAGGACTGCCGGGGTGTTAAGCATATCCCAGTTTAGGTCACCTAACAGAACAAACTCTGAAGCTAGATGGGGAGCGATCAATTCACAGATGGTGTCCAGGGCACAGCTGGGAGCTGAGGGGGGTCGGTAGCAGGCGGCAACAGTGAGAGACTTATTTCTGGAGAGATTAATTTTTAAAATTAGAAGTTCGAACTGTTTGGGCATAGACCTGGAAAGTATGACAGAACTTTGCAGGCTATCTCTGCAGTAGATTGCAACTCCTCCCCCTTTGGCAGTTCTATCTTGACGGAAAGTGTTATAGTTGGGTATGGAAATCTCAGAATTTTTGGTGGCCTTCCTAAGCCAGGATTCGGACACGGCAAGGACATCAGGGTTGGCAGAGTGTGCTAAAGCGGTGAGTAAGGCAAACTTAGGGAGGAGGCTTCTGATGTTGACATGCATGAGGCCAAGGCTTTTTCGATCACAGAAGTCAACAAATGAGGGTGACTGGGGACATGCAGGGCCTGGGTTTACCTCCACATCACCCGAGGAACAGAGGAGTAGTAGGATGAGGGTGCGGCTAAAGGCTATCAAAACTGGTCGCCTAGAGCGTTGGGGACAAAGAATAAAAGGAGCAGATTTATGGGCGTGGTAGAATAGATTCTGGGCATAATGTGCAGACAGGGGTATGGTGGGGCGTGGGTACAGCGGAGGCAAGCCCAGGCACTGGGTGATGATAAGAGAGGTTGTATCTCTGGACATGCTGGTCTCATTGGGTGAGGTCACCGCATGTGTGGGGGGTGGGACCAAGGAGGTATCAGAGGTACGGAGAGTGGAACTACAGGGTCCATTGCAAACCAAAACAATGATAATGATAACTAGCCTGAACAACAGTATGCAAGGCATATTGATATTTGAGAGAGACATACAATAAGGCATAAAGTGATTGCAGGTCTTGATTGGGAGAGCTAGCTAAAACAACAGGTAAGATAACAGCAGCAATAACAGGGTGCTAGTCTAACACAGCAACAACAGGTAAAAATGGCGATGACTAGGCAGAGAGGGTCGGATTAACTACACACAGATCCTGAGTTAAAGCACAGAGCCGACAGATAAAACACAAATAAACAGAATGGAGTACCGTGAATTAATGGACAGTCAAGCATGCATCAGCTATGTAGCCAAGTGATCATAGTGTCCAGGGGGCAGCCGTAGATGGAGCAGGGAGGCCTCCACTAAGCTAGCACGCGGCGTTTAAAGTTAGTAGCCCGGGGGGTGGTCTGCTCAGACGGAGGGGGTCTGCTCAGACGTGGTCGTGTCGACAGAGAATCCAAGCCAGATGGCGATGGCGAAAGAGAGGTTGTGAATTGTAGAATTGTGTTTGCTAACTGGTGCTAGCTTCGTGGCAGTGGCGCTAGCAGTGAGTAATATCCAGGCTAATAACAGGGCTGGTGTCTGTGCAGAAGGTAAAAGCTACTAGCAGCGGCAAAAAAAAAATGGCTAAATTAGCTTGTAGCTGGTATTGTAGCCCAAGAATTCGCTGGTAGACCTCTTCAGCTAGCCGGCAGATGGGCCTAGCTCGAGGCTAGCTCAAGGCTAACTGGTGCTTGCTTCGGGACAGAGGTGTTAGCCAGTAGTAGCCACTCGGTTGCAGCTAGCTAGCTGTGATGATACGGTGTAATTGTCCAGAGCTTGCGTCAGGAATCCGGTGATGTGGTAGAGAAAAAGCAGTCCTATATGCTCTGGGTTGATATCGCGCTTGCAGACTGGCAGGTATTGGCCCGGTATTGAAGCTGGCTGTGTCCGAGTTGAGGGTGAAGACCGCAGCAGTGGCTAACTGACTACTAGCTAGTAGCTAGTTATCTGGCTAGCTTCTGATTGGGGTTACGGTTCTAAAGTATAAAAAAATAGCAGGTCCGTACCACATTGGGTGAGGCGGAATGTAGGAATGTATATTCAGTTCCTAGATGGAAAGTGAAATTAAAATATATACGAAATGTACACGAAAAATACGAAGACTATTTACACGGGACAGGACATGACAAAGACACGTCCGACTGCTACGCCATCTTGGATTAGATTAGAACTGATTATTTCTGCAACAACACCCTCACTTACAATCACAAATTGTAAGCAAGCTAGTTACAATCATGGCAGAGGGAAGATATTTCGGGGTGGGGGTGCTGAGGAAAATGGGGTGTTGGTAGAAATTTTTCTCCCCACACTGCTGACAAATATTTTTGTCTGCTCATACAGGAGTAATAAAGGCCCAGTGTACTAATTTGGTGCGAATGTTTTGTTATTGACATTTTATTTAAAAAATATATGTTATTCTTATTCAGGGGGTGCTGTAGCATCCTCAGCACCTCTACTTCCCGCTGCTATGGTTACAGTGCCTCCTAAAGACATGATTGACATCGGGAAAAGAGGGTAGGCTATAATCTGGCCATTGATGTTAATGATTGATGTGAATCTGGTAGTTAGCTAGCTAAATATTTAGTTTTACTGATTGTGATTTATTTTTAATGCTCACTAACGTCTAATATTCATAATCTTCTAACTCATGGTACAGTGCTTGCAAAATAATTCATCCCATTTGGTGTTTTTCCTATTTTGTTGCATTACAACCTGTAATTTAAATGGATTTTTATTTGGATGTCATGTAATGGACATATACAAAATAGTCCAAATTGGTGAAGTGGAATGAAAAAAATTACTTGTTTAAAAAAAAACATTTAAATAACAAACGGAAAAGTGGTGCGTGCATATGTATTCACCCCATTTGCTATGAAGCCCCTAAATAAGATCTGGTGCAACCAATTACCTTCAGAAATCATATAATTAGTTAAATAAAGTCCACCTGTGTACAATCTGTGTCACATGATCTGTCACATGATCTGAATATATATACATGTTGTCACGATCGTCTTTACGTGGAAGAGAGGACCAAGGCGCAGCGTGATACGAATACATCTTCTTTAATGAAATGAAGACGAAACAAACACTATTACAAACTAACAAAACAACAAACCGACGAACGTGAAGCTACAAAACCTACGTGCACACATGCAACATACGTTTAGACATAGACAATTACCCACAACCTGTCTAATGCCTATGGCTGCCTTAAATATGGCTCCCAATCAGAGACAACGATAGACAGCTGTCTCTGATTGAGAACCACTCAGGCAACCATAGACATACCTAAACACCTACACTGAACACAACCCCATAAACTCTACCAAAACCCCCTAGACACTACAAACACCCTCGACTAGACAAAAACATCCCCCATGTCACACCCTGACCTAACTAAAATAATAAAGAAAACAAAGATAACTAAGGCCAGGGCGTGACAGTAACCCCCCCCCCAAAGGTGCGGACTCCGGCCGCAAACCTGACACAGAAGGGGAGGGTCCGGGTGGGCCTTCTTATGGCGGCGGCTCGGGTGCGGGACGTGACCCCCACTTCACCATAGTCACTACCCGCTTTGGTGGCGCCTCTGGAGCGGCGACCCTTTCAGCGAGTCCTGGACTGAATACCATCCCAGAGGGCGCCACTGGACGGAGTGGCAGCTCCGGACTGAGGGGCAGCTCCGGACTGAGGGGCAGCTCCGGACTGAGGGGCAGCTCCGGACTGAGGGGCAGCCCGGACTGAAGGGCAGCTCATGACTGGCAGACGGCTCTGGCAGATCCTGGCTGACTGAGGGCTCTGGCAGATCCTGGCTGGCGGGCGGCTCTGGCAGATCCTGGCTGGCGGGCGGCTCTGGCAGATCCTGGCTGGCGGGCGGCTCTGGCAGATCCTGACTGGCGGGCGGCTCTGGCTGCTCCTGACTGGCGGGCGGCTCTGGCTGCTCCTGACTGGCGGGCGGCTCTAGCGGCTCCTGACTGGCGGACGGCTCTAGCGGCTCCTGACTGACGGACGGCTTTGAAGGCTCAGGACAGACGGGTGGCTTTGAAGGCTCAGGACAGACGGGCAGCTCAGACGGTGCTGGGCAGACGGGCAGCGCAGGCGCCGCTTGGCAGACGGACAGCTCAGACGGCGTTGGGCAGACGGGCAGTGCAGGCGACGCTGGGCAGACGGACAGCGCAGACGGCACTGTGCAGACGGCAGACTCTGGCCGGCTGAGGCGCACAGTAGGCCTGGTGCGTGGTGCCGGAACTGGTGGTACCGGGCTAAGGACACGCACCTCAAGGCTAGTGCGGGGAGCAGCAACAGGACGCACAGGACTCTGGAGACGCACAGGAGGCTTGGTGCGTGGTTCCGGAACTGGTGGTACCGGGCTGGAGACACGCACCATAGGGCGAGTGCGTGGAGGAGGAACAGGGCTCTGGAGACGCACTGGAAGCCTGGTGCGTGGTGTTGGCACTGGTGGAACTGGGCTGGGGCGGGGAGGTGGCGCCGGATATACCGGACCGTGCAGGCGTACTGGCTCCCTTGAGCACTGAGCCTGCCCAACCTTACCTGGTTGAATGCTCCCCGTAGCCCGACCAGTGCGGGGAGGTGGAATAACCCGCACTGGGCTGTGTTGGCGAACCGGGGACACCATGCGTAAGGCTGGTGCCATGTATGCCGGCCCGAGGAGACGGACTGGAGACCAGACGCGTTGAGCCGGCTTCATGGCACCTGGCTCAATGCCCAATCTAGCCCGGCTGATACGAGGAGCTGGAATGTACCGCACCGGGCTATGCACACGTACAGGAGACACCGTGCGCTCTACCGCATAACACAGTGTCTGCCCGTACTCCCGCTTCCCACGGTAAGCACGGGGAGTTGGCGCAGGCCTCCTACCTGACTTCGCCACACTCCCTTGTAGCCCCCCCCCAAGAAATGTTTGGGTTTGACTCTCAGGCTTCCAGCCTCGCTTCCGTGCTGCCTCCTCATATCGCCTCCTCTCGGCTTTAGCTGCCTCCAGCTCTTCACGAGGGAGGCGATATTCTCCCGGTTGTGCCCAATGTCCCTTACCGTCCAGTATTTCCTCCCAAGTCCATGAATCCTGTGTATGTTGCTCCTGCTGCTGCTTAACACGCTGCTTGGTCCTTTTGTGGTGGGTAATTCTGTCACGATCGTCTTTACGTGGAAGAGAGGACCAAGGCGCAGCGTGATACGAATACATCTTCTTTAATGAAATGAAGACGAAACAAACACTATTACAAACTAACAAAACAACAAACCGACGAACGTGAAGCTACAAAACCTACGTGCACACATGCAACATACGTTTAGACATAGACAATTACCCACAACCTGTCTAATGCCTATGGCTGCCTTACCTGTCCAAAATTGTAATCAGTACCGTAACTTTTGACCTACCCAAACTCAGTAACGTAATCTGATTACTAATCTAGTTACTTTTAGATTACTTTCCCCTTAAAGGAAAATTCCACCCAAAAAGTATATTTTGGTATTTGTTTCATTAGTCCATTGTCTACATAGTCCTAAAATGTTTTGCTTGTCAGCAATCAAGTTTTCAAGACATGTAACTTTCAAAATAGGGAAATCCTCTCCCTATGATGAATTTTTTATCATATGATGCAAAACGCAGCATCATATGATGGTAAATGCATCATGTGGGGATGAATTCTGTATTTGGAATGTTACCTATCTTCAAAAGTTGATTGCTGACAAGCAAAACATTTTAGGACTATGTCGACAATGGACTAATGAAACAAATACCAAAATATTTTGGGTTTTCCCTTAATTTATGTAATTTTTGTAATTTATGTAATTTATAGAGCCTAAATGCAACATTTATAGGCATGTTGTTGAAGTGCTGTTGTTGATGTGTTGTTGAAATGCTGAGCGCTCCTACCAGCCTGTAGCGTGTCACAAATGATTCACAATTGATTGCTTAAATGGCAGGCCATAGCCTTGAAATAATTATAATATTGCCGAAATAATTTGTTTTTGTTCCTTCTTAGACTACCTGGCTTGCTCCTGACTGATTTAGAGTTAGTATGTTGTTTAATATTCTGTTGAAATGTTGAATGTCAATTGAAAGTGACAGAATCACACATTACTTCCCAAGCAAAGTAATTTTTTTCTCTCATCCGTTATAGGTTGTAGCGCAGCCTCTGAATGTCATAAAGACAAACCAAATATATCCTATATGCATCGGAGTCACGTCTTTCCCCTGCATTTTACAGCTTGTTTCTAGCATAAAGCATTGCAGACTAAAGCGTCATTATAGATTGTTTAATATAATCAGGTCCATTTAATTTCATTCAAAATCTTAAGCTTACAAGGCCTATGCTTTTAGCCATTTTCTTTAACAAAAGCCACAATACCATCACATACTCCCTCAATTACAGCCCTGGTTTTTAATTTAACACACCAAACTCTTCACTGACAACTAGATATTTAAGGAATGCATGTTGATTGAAGGAATTTGCTGACAAAATGAATAGTAGACTATAATTATCTCTCTAAAAGGTAGCTAATACCTCTTATTTCTTGAATAGGAATAAATAGGCTCCAACACAAAGGCCTCTTGTTGTTAGTAGCTAAAGTCAAATTAAAATGAAGAATGTTCCAATTAATTAGGCTTTCTCGAATTAGCCTACTTTCAGCACCCATGCTCTGTCCATATCTGCGGCTGCCAATTCGTAAGTTATGTAAATTACTCAAATATGGCTTATTTTGAGGTCAATATCTGTATATCTCGGATAAAAAATCTTTATTATGGGCAATGTTTATATTAAAATAAATTATAGCAGTAGCAAGCTTACCACTGGTCCTCCTCATCTTCGCCCTCTCTCTCTCAGTAGGCCTAATCCACACACAGATACAGAATGTTTTGGACAAATATAAAATTATTTTCAGAAGAAGCCTTTGACTCGCCTCCTGAAGTGCCACCGTACACAGCACAGTCATTGGTTAGGCAGCACAAAAGGGTTCACATCAGCAAGAGCAGTGCAGGCCGGGGCTCATGATTGGGAACGCCTATCCATTGCAATGTGTAATGCAGTATAGCCTAGTTTTATATACACTATCCCAGTAGCGCATAAACTCGGGAAGGAAGTAGATTTTCTTAGAAATACAACTTTTCCCAGTGCTTCTCCGAGCATCCTCTTCGTATAGTCTAGGCCTAAAGTGTATAGAATAGGCTATGGATCATTTTATTGAGACCACACTAGGCACACTTGATATTGCTCGCCCAGCAGAGAATCAGGGATGAGGGGAATCATCGGGCACACATCAATATACTATAATAAGCAACTCATTCTCAAACCCTGAGCAATATGACATTTAAATGACAAATTACATGACCCTGCCCTGGACTAAATAAAATAAATACTAAACTCTCACCCTAGCTGAAATTTAAAAAGCATGACCCTCCCCAATTTTCACTCCCTTAGTGTGGAATTGAAACGGTTTTTGGTGTTGTTTCCTCTCTCTAAAGCTCCTGAGCACTATTTTGGTGTTACGAGTTCTGTTTACTGCAGAATTGGAACCCTTTATTTTGGTGTTGTTTCCTCTTGAAAACCCCTGAACACTATCAGATTTAAAGTGTTACTCCACAATGATACATCAATTGAATATACAAAATACAGAAGAAAAAAAAACACACACATTGCAGACTGCTCAAAGAGTTGTGAGACACTAAAAAACATCATAGTCAAACATAGTACAGTATTTCCTTTGGCATCATCTATAATACATTATATCATATATACATTATTGGTACATTACATCATCTATACACACATTTGCACAAACAAACAAGAAGTACAGTACTAACTTCAACATGATAAAAGAGACATGGTATACAACATTTCATCTGGAAGGACAAAAAGTATCATTAAACTCTATTCACAATATTTATAAACATAAATGAACTGCCTAACTTTAATACTCAAAATGATATTAAAAAAAATAGCAAATTAAAAAAGTGATTCTCAAGACATGTTTTTGAAGTTGGCCTTTTCAGTATCTGCACCTGTATACATTTGAAAGTACAGTCACACTTATTTGGGTACAGAATCCAAAATATGTCAAATTAAAATTATAATGCTGCAATAGCATCCACAAAATCATGCAGAACAAGTACTGCTTTGTTTTCCACCACTAAGTAGAAACGTGTTGAAGAAGGGACTGAGCCAATACTCGCAACATTGGGAGATTGAGGTCCTGTGGTGACATCAGATGGTGTGGAAGTCTCCTTAAATGAATAAAATACAATATATTATAAAATTGAATGAAAAAGAATGTAGCATACGCCAATACATGAAATACCATAAAGAGTAACTTAATGAAAACTCCTGTAGAAAAAGTGTGCTGTCTTCCCCAAGGAGATGGGGAAGCATCGGGAGGCCAGCTACTGAATGGTGGCGTGTTACCGTCCAACTTGGGTCTTGTGTCGTTATGTCTTCATCCAAGGCAATGTTCATTCTCTCCACAATGTCTTTGAGGACTGCTTGCTTTGAATTGATCCTTAGCTGTTGGTTGCACTCCATTATTTCTATTTTGGCTCCACCCATATCCAATAACTTCACCGCCAGAGTGCCAGCATGTCTGTGAAAGTACCTAAGCTCAAAAGTTGAGTTAGTGAGTAGCTCAAAGTCTTGAATTAAAAAGGGGTGTTCCTCCAGTATTTCATCTTTATTTTCACGTGTTAAGTAACTATCTCCTTTGTGTGAATGTTTCCTCAAGAATACTTGATAGCTTGTTCAAATCCCTCTTGCCTCTATCTTCCTCATTTCTTCTTTCATTAGTGATACTGCATCTGATGGGATCTGGCATGGCGGTGGCTCCAAGTTCACACTGGTTGGAGTGTCAGTCCTCCTTTTTGCTTTTGATGTCTGGGATCTCACCCACTGCTGCTCTTCTCCTAAAACACGGGACTATGCCTCACCGTCTGTTCTTTAGTTTGTCCGTAATGCACGTAAACCACACCATGGTGGGTGAACCCCATTTGGCCTTCAGGTGTGGCCATTTCAAGATTATGGCATTTGCAATTAGAATTTTATGATACTTTTCAGGATATGTTGCATACTGCAGTGCTTCGTCAACAACTGCAGACAGCAACATACCCCTCAGGTGTTGTTTTATTCACCCACATGGCAGATAAGAATTGATCTCTGAAATCAAAATAAGACTTTGCTGAATATACAGTGCCTATTCAGACCCCTTGACTTTTTCCACAATTTGTTAAATTACAGCCTTATTCTGAAATGTATTAAATAAAAATACTAATACCTTATTTACATAAGTATTCAGAGACTTTGTTATGAGACTCGAAATTGAGCTCAAGGGAATCCTGTTTCCATTGATCATCCTTGAGATGTTTCTACAACTTAATTGGAGTCCAAATTCAATTGATTGGACATAATTTGGAAAGGCACACACCTGTCTATATAAGGTCCCACAGTTGACAGTTCATGTCAGAGCAAAAACCAAGCCATGAGGTCGAAGGAATTGTCCTTAGAGCTCCGAGACAGGATTGTGCCGACGGCACAGATCTGGGGAAGGGTACCTCCCTGACCAAGAACCCGATGGTCACTCTGATAGAGCTTCTCTGTGGAGATGGGAGAACCTTCCAGAACGACAAACATCTCTGCAGCACTCCACCAATCAGGGCTTTATGGTAGAGTGGCCAGACGGAAGCCACTCCTCAGTAAAAGGTACACGACAGCCCGCTTGGAGTTTGCCTAAAGGCACCCAAAGGACTCTCAGATAATGATAAACAAGATTCTCTGGTCTGATGAAACCAAGTTTGAATTCTTTGACCTGAATACCAAGCGTCGCGTCTGGAGGAAACCTGGCACCATCCCTACAGTGAAGCATGGTGGTGGCAGCATCATGCTGTGGGGATGTTTTTCAGCGGCAGGGACTGGGAGAGGGAAAGATGAACGGAGTAAAGTACAGAGAGATCCTTGATGAAAACCTGCTCCAGAGCGCTCAGGACCTGACTGGGGTGAAGGTTCACCTTTCAACAGGACAATGACCCTAAGCACACAGCCAAGACAACGCAGGACTGGCTTCGGGACAAGTTTCTGAATGTCCTTGAGTGGCCCAGCCAGAGCCCGGACTTGAACCCGATCTAACATCTCTGGAGAGATTTGAAAATAGCTGTGCAGCAACGCTCCCCATCCAACCTGACAGCGCTTGAGACGAGCTGCAGAGAAGAATGGGAGAGACTCCCCAAATACAGGTGTGCCAAGCTTGTAGCGTCATACCCAAGAAGACTCAAGGCTATAATTTCTGCAAAAGGTGCTTCAACAAAGTACTAAGTAAAGGGTCTGAATTCTTATGTAAATGTGATATTTTTTTATTTAAAATAAATAATTTTGCCAACATTTCTAAAAAACGTTTTTTTGCTTTGTCATTATGGGGTATTGTGCGTAGATTGATGAGGGAAAAAAACGATTGAATACATTTTAGAATAAGGCTGTAACCTAACAAACTGTGGAAAAAGTAAAGGGATCTGAATACTTTCCGAAGGCATTGTATCTAATGCTGCCTGGTCAAAAAGAGTATGATATTGTGGCTGCCCTTCCATTGAATGCAATGGAAGCCACCGAGCATTTGGCCTCCTTTGATAAAAAAAGAATAGCCAATTAGCGTTGAGCTAAACTGAGTGAGCACCAAAACAAAAGTGTCAAAAATAGCCAGGTTGGATTCGGCTTCAGGCCAATCACATCAAAAGCAAAACGTCATTGACAGAAAACTTTTGTTGCATCTCCTTTTGTCGTTGTTCTCTGGTGGCTAGCTAGCTAGCTAAAATTGGCCATTAAAAAAAAAAAAATAGACATGGATGGAGATAGGGATTTGGACTTGTGATTTTACTTAATTCTCCATACTGGCCAATGATTATAACGGTGATTCTGATCCAACCGTAAATTCATACATTGCACCCCTGGCCTGAGAGGATGGAAGTTCAACATGTAGGATAGCTAGATGTAGTAGGCTAATGTTGATTAGCTGGCTCATTGTTGATCATAAAAGGAAGTTAGGCTTGCAAGGAAGCATTTTAACTAGGTAGCCTAGAACAACAACTAAAAGCATGTACTGTATGACAGTCATAGACCGTTTCGTTAACATGAAAGAGAGGAGGATGGCATTGGTGATTCTCTACCAGTAAGGTGAGTCAACATGTTTTTTCTACTCGCACCCCCACTATCTTTTATTTGTCACTGTATTAGACTAAGCATAGGTGCTTTGATGATGTTGAAATGTTGAAGTTAAAATGGTGCTGGAATAATCTAGCCAGCTCCTTTGCGACTTACGGTAACTCTCTGTGGTTTTAAATCAATAGTTGTTTAGGAGTCTGAAAATTTCGGAAACATTAACTTGCTTGACCATGCTGTAGGCCATGTAACAGTTTGTTAAATGCAATATACTTTGTGGACTTCACCGGACAGATGTTGCTCTCCGGTTTTGTGATAAAATAAAGGTGTGGTTGAAATTATTCTGCCACAGTGTCTTATTGTCTCGGCCTTAGGTCACGGTGGAAAGGCATATGAACTAACGGGTTATAGGGCAAACAACGCAATTATTGCAACACACAGATTGTAATATGGATTTTTTTCTAGCTTGGCTTCCCTAGTGATTTTACCCATGCACTGCTATTGATGACACTGCTCATGTCTCACTTCCTCTCCATAATTTCACCCTTCTCTACACATTTGGGGTGGAAAATAGTATTGAAGTTAGAAAGATGGTCCAGTAGCCGGAAGGTGGATGGTTTGCATCCTGGTGCAGAAAAATGGTTGTGTCCTTGAGCAAGGCACATAATCCCAATTTAAGTTAATAATGGCTTTGACCCCACTATCTATAGGAGCGGGATATGCAATAAAACACATTTCGAAATTCACATATCACCTACAATTTTGATTGTAACATAGTATATAATCTCACAATGGGCCTGTGAACTGTAGCCTACACAGTAATTAGACTATCATTGGAAAATGGTTTAGTTCCCAGTGTCCTTTAAAGTGTTAACATATTTTTGAAAATTGTGGGAAAATATAACAGACCTGTATCTAAATCTTTTTAGATTTTTTTTTGTAAAATATTTATAAAAAAATCAGTATCAATAAATAGATAACAGTAAACTATTTGTATTTCACCATTTGATTCTATGAGTGACACAGTATGCCAAAGCATTCTTTTTGTGTTTTGACACAGATTTTTACATGCACAGAAACACAAAAAATTGTTTTCCAACTACTCTCTTAAAAACAACAAGATTCAGATTGAAGAACCACTTTGGGTGATTCAGAGTACTTCTATTCATAAAAAAAAATACTTTCTCTGTATCCTAACACTTACAGTTGAAATTGGAAGTTTACATACACTTAGGTTGGAGTCATCGTTTTTCAACCACTCCACAAATTCTTGATAACAAACTATAGTTGTGGCAAGTCGGTTAAGACATCTACTTTGTGCATGACACAAGTCATTTTTCAAACAATTGTTTACAGACTAATTATTTCACTTATAATTCACTGTATCACAATTCCAGTGGGTCAGAAGTTCACATACACTAAGTTGACTGTGCCTTTAAACAGCTTGGAAAATTCCAGAAAATGATATCATGGCTTTAGAAGCTTCTGATAGGCTAATGGACATTATTTGAGTTAATTGGAGGTGTACCTGTGGATGTATCTCAAGGCCTACCTTCAAACTCAGTGCCTCTTTGCCTGACATCATGGGAAAATCAAAAGAAATCAGCCAAGACCTCAGAAAAAAAATTGTAGACCTCCACAAGTCTGGTTCATCCTTGGGAGCAATTTCCAAACGCCTGAAGGTACCACGTTCATCTGTACAAACAATAGTACGCAAGTATAAACACCATGGGACCACGCAGCCATCATACCGCTGAGGAAGGAGACGCGTTCTGTCTCCTAGAAATGAACGTACTTTGGTGCGAAAAGTGCAAATCAATCCCAGAACAACAGCAAAGGACCTTGTGAAGATGCTGGAGGAAACAGGTACAAAAGTATCTATATCCACAGTAAAAATGAGTCCTATATCGACATAACCTGAAAGGCCGCTCAGCAAGGAAGAAGCCACTGCTCCAAAACCGCCATAAAAAAGCCAGACTACGGTTTTCAACTGCACATGAAGACAAAGATCGTACTTTTTGGAATAATGTCCTCTGGTCTGATGAAACAAAAATAGAACTGTTTGGCCATAATGACCATTGTTATGTTTGGAGGAAAAAGGGAGAGGCTTGTAAGTCGAAGAACACCTTCCCAACCGTGAAGCACAGGAATGGCAGCATCATGTTGTGGGGGTGCGAGAAAGGAAGCCTACAAAGTTGTATTTTTTATTTTATTTCATCTTGGTTTAACCAGGTAGGCCAGTTGAGAACAAGTTCTCATTTACAAATGCAACCGTGCCAAGATCATGCAAAGCAGTGCGACACAAACAACAACAGAGTGACACATGGAATAAAGAAACGTACAGTCAATAACACAATAGTAAAAAATCTATATACATTGTGTGCAAATGAGGTAAGATTAGGGAGGTAAGGCAATAAATAGGCCGTAGTGGCGAAGTAATTACAATTTAGCATTTAAACACTGGAGTGATAGATGTGCAGAAGATGAATGTGCAAGTAGAGATACTGGGGTGCAAAGGAGCAAAAAAAAAAATAACAATATGGGAATGAGGTAGTTGGATGGGCTGTGTTCAGGTGCAATAAACTGTGAGTTGCTCTGACAGCTGATGCTTAAAGTTAGTGATGGAGATATGAGTCTCCAGCTTCAGTAACTTTTGCAATTTGTTCCAGTCATTGGCAGCAGAGAACTGGAAGGAAAGGCGGCCAAAGTAGGAATTGACTTTGGGGGTGACTAGTGAAATATACCTGCTGGAGCGCATGCTATGGGTGGGTGCTGCTATGGTGACCAGTGATCTGGGGCTTTACCTAGCAAAGACTTATAGATGACCTGGAGCCAGTGGGTTTGGCGACGAATATGAAGTGAGGGGCAGCCAACGAGAGCATACAGGTCGCAGTGGTGGGTAGTATATGGGGCTTTGGTGACAAAACGGATGGTACTATGATAGACTACATCCAATTTGCTGAGTAGAGGCTATTTTGTATATGACATCGCCGAAGTCGAGGATCAATAGGATAGTCAGTTTTACGAGGGTATGTTTGGCAGCATGAGTGAAGGTTGCTTTGTTGTGAAATAGGAAGCCGATTCTAGATTTAATTTTGGATTGGAGACGCTTAATGTGAGTCTGGAAGGAGAGTTTACAGTCTCACCAGACACTTAGGTATTTGTAATTGTTCTAAGTTAGACCGTCCAGAGTAGTGATGCTGGATGGGCGGGCAGGTGCGGGCAGCGATCGGTTGAAGAGCATGCATTTAATTTTACTTGCATTTAAGAGCAGTTGGAGGCCACAGAAGGAGAGTTGTATGCCATTGAAGCTCGTCTGGAGGTTAGTTACCACAGTGTCCAAAGAAGGGCCAGAAGTATACAGAATGGTGTCGTCTGCGTAGAAGTGGATCAGAGAATCACCAGCAGCAAGAGCGACATCATTGATGTATACAGAGAAAAGAGTCAGCCTGAGAATTGAACCCTGTGGCACCCCCATAGAGACTGCCAGAGGTCCGGACAACAGGCCCTCCGATTTGACACACTGAACTCTGTCTGAGAAGTAGTTGATGAACCAGGCGAGGCAGTCATTTGAGAAACCAAGGCTGTTGAGTCTGCCAATTAGAATGCGGTGATTGACAGAGTCGAAAGCCTTGGCTAGGTCGATTAATACGGCTGCACATTATTGTCTTTATCGATGGCGGTTATGATATCGTTTAGGACCTTGAGCGTGGCTGAGGTGCACCCATGACCAGCTCGGAAACCAGATTGCATAGCGGAGAAGGTACGGTGGGATTCGAAATGGTCGGTGATCTGTTTGTTATCTTAGCTTTCAAAGACATTAGAAAGGTAGGGTAGGGTAGATCTAGGTCTGTAACGGTTTGGGTCTAGAGTGTCTCCCCCTTTGAAGAGGGGGATGACCGCGGCAGCTTTCCAATCTTTGGGGATCTCAGACGATACGAAAGAGAGGTTGAACAGGCTAGTAATAAGGGTTGCAACAATTGCAGCTTATCATTTTAGAAAGAGAGGGTCCAGATTGTCTAGCCCAGCTGATTTGTAGGGGTCCAGATTTTGCAACTCTTTCAGAAAATCAGCTATCTGGATTTGGGTGAAAGAGAAATGAAATGGGGGAGGCTTGGGCAAGTTGCTGTGAGGGTTGCAGGGCTGTTGACCGGGGTAGGCGTAGCCAGGTGGAAAGCACGACCAGCCTTAGAAAAATGGTTATTGAATTTCTCAGTTATCGTGGATTTATCAGTGGTGACAGTTTTTCCTAGCCTTAGTGCAGTGGGCAGCTGGGAGGAGGTAATCTTATTCTCCATGGACTTTACAGTGTCCCAGAACTTTTTGGAGTTTGTGCTACAGGATGCAAATTTCTGTTTGTTAAAGCTAGCCTTTGATTCCCTAACTGCCTGTGTATGTTGGTTCCTAACTTCCCTGAAAAGTTGCATATCGCAGGGGCTATTCGATCCTAATGCAGTACGCCACAGGATGTTTTTGTGCTGGTCAAGGGCAGTCAGGTCTGGAGTGAACCAAGGGCTATATCTGTTCCTGGTAAAAAAAAAAATTAATGGGGCTTGCTTATTTAAGATGGTGAGGAAAGCACTTTTAAAGAATAACCAGGCATCCTCTTCTGACGGAATGAGGTCAATATCCTTCCAGGATACCCGGGCCAGGTCGATTAGAAAGACCTGCTCGCTGAAGTGTTTTAGGGAGTGTTTGACAGTGATGAGGGGTGGTCGTTTGACCACAGACCCATTACAGACGCAGACAATGCTGGCTTGCTTCTGAAGCTAAGCAGGGTTGGTCCTGGTCAGTCCCTGGATGGGAGACCAGGTGCTGCTGGAAGTGGTGTTGGAGGGCCAGTAGGAGGCACTCTTTCCTCTGGTCTAAACAAAGATCCCAATGCCCCAGGGCAGTGATTGGGGACACTGCTCTGTGTAGGGTGCCGTCTTTCGGATGGGACGTTAAACGGGTGTCCTGACTCTCTGAGGTCATTAAAGATCCCATGGCATTTATCGTAAGAGTAGGGGTGTTAACCCCGGTGTCCTGGCTAAATTCCCAATCTGGCCCTCAACCATCACGGTCACCTAATAATCCCCAGTTTACAATTGGCTCATTCATCCCCCTCCTCTCCCCTGTAACTATTCCCCAGGTCGTTGCTGCAAATGAGAACGTGTTCTCAGTCAACTTACCTGGTAAAATAACGGTAAAATAAAAAATAAAATAAAATAAAAAATGAGGCATTGATCGCTGTAATCCTGGTTGAAGATAGCAGAGGTGTATTTAGAGGGCAGGTTGGTAAGGATGATATCTATGAGGGTGCCCGTGTTTATGGATTTGGGGTTGTACCTGGTAGGTTCATTGATAATTTGGGTGAGATTGAGGGCATCTAGCTTAGATTGTAGGATGGCCAGGGTGTGAAGCATGTCTCAGTTTAGGTCACCTAACAGTACGAGCTCTGAAGATAGATGGGGGGCAATCAATTCACATATGGTGTCCAGGGCACAGCTGGGGGCAGAAGGTGGTCTATAACAAGCGGCAACGGTGAGAGACTTGTTTCTGGAAAGGTGGATTTTTAGAATTAGAAGCTTGAATTTTTTGGGCACAGACCTGGATAGTATGACCGAACTCTGCAGGCTATCTCTGCAGTAGATTGCAACTCCGCCCCCTTTGGCAGTTCTATCTTGTCGGAAGATTTTATAGTTAGAGATGGAAATTTCACGATTTTTGGTGGCCTTCCTAAGCCAGGATTCAGACACGGCTAGGACATCTGGGTTGGCAGAGTGTGCTAAAGCAGTGAATAAAACAAACTTAGGGAGGAGGCTTCTAATGTTAACATGCATGAAACCAAGGCTTTTACAGTTACAGAAGTCAACAAATGAGAGCGCCTGGGGAATGGGAGTGGAGCTAGGCGCTGCATGGCCTGGTAAACTACTTTCACTACACAATCATGGTGTTTTAAGTCTTTCTGTTTATACAGTGTAGGCCTATGACATGTTTTTTTTCAAAATCAGCACGAATTACTGTAGATTAAGCAATAAAAGCCCCACTCGTGGTCTTCTTAAATTAAAGTAATTTTTGACAGTATGGAGCACAACACCAGGAACTCCCTCAAACTTGTTTTCCAAAGACTGTGGTCCGCACTAGGCAGCTGCTTTAAGAGCTTATTTTTCACTGACTCTCCACTGGTCGCAAAAACAAGCTTGATAGGCAGTTTAAACTTCTTCAATTTAACCATTATTGGGTTAAAATACACATATAGTCTAAATTTGTGAAAAGCCATCCACAACAACCACAATCTGTAAAGTGCAAAACGTTAAATGCGAGCAGAAGTGTGATTCACATCAATGCGCTATGTAGATATCAATAAGCAATATCCGTATCCCCGTGGCTACACCACTGTTGTCTTCTTTACCTCCAAGCGTTTATTCAAGTTGGATCATCTTTGGATACCAACAGCAGTCGCACCATTGGAAGATATACAGTAGGGAAAAGACTGTAGCCTACAGTAGACTGTAGCCTACAAGCCTATTCCTGCTCTTTTCCCGCAATCCATCAAACCCATTTGGTGTGTCATCATAGTGGTCTCCGACTTGTGGTCAGACTCGCTCAGGCTGAACAAATTTAAACTTGCGCCTTTTTCCAATGCTGATTTGAATTTCATTGAGAAAACAGAAAGGTATCAAATGGACATTTCGTGAAACTCCTTTCTGAATTTAAAAGGCATCCTAGAAGTAGGCCTAATCGATTGATAAATTGATTGACAAAGTCATGAATATTTTGAAGAACTGAATGGGCTATGATAGCCTTTGGGCTATGATAAAAAAATATGCCTCCTGGTCAAAATGACCTCAGTGGGTAGTATGAGATTTAATTGTGAAGATGATTGTTTTCTTGACAGTTACCACACAAATGTCAATAGCCAGGGAGACCCCATATATGTTCTGTCATTCTCACTCAGATATCATATTAATATGGCATAAGTCATGGCAAAATGTGTAGAATTGCAGGAAATTCTCTTTAAAACTGTAAAAATGTCTCTCCACCCCATGCCAAAATGGGTAGAATTGAATGAAATTACCTGTAAAACAGAATTTTTTTAACCTCTGCCCCATGAGACAATTGCATGAATTTTGTTACAAAATTGCAAAACAATTATCTTCCCCCCATGGCAAAATGTGTGGAATTGCAGGAAATAAACTTTCAAACTTACATTTGTCTCTCCGCCATCAAGAGGGGGTCACTAAAATGTTTTGCCGCGATGTAGGTGGCCCCCCAACCAAATCTCCCTTAGGGCCCCCCAAAATGCCCTGTCAGTAGTGTTGTATCCCTGATCATTTGTTCAATTTCTGATATTGGATGGGGCCGTTGAGTCTGTTAATGGCCATCACTCTTGCATTAGATGTACAGAACTGCTGGTCTTGATTATCCTCACCCAGTCTATGTATTTTTTAAGAGAGTGTACACAACACAAACTTGGCTTGTACATTCATCATTAAACACACAAACACGCACATGCACACACCTGAGTGGCTGAAGTACAAGGTGCCGCACTATGTTCCTGCTTTGTTCCATTTACCATACTGATAACAACAAGCAAATAAAGAGGTTGACTTTTGAAAGGGCTGAAACTTCTACGCCCAGAAACCAAACATTTGACATTTCTCTTTATGAGGTGTTCCTACAGTTCCAAATGGGTGGGCAGAACGCAGGTACTCTTCGTCTCGTCATATTCCATGGAAATGGCACTGTCACCATATGATGATGTCATCATGGGTATAAGAGCAAAGGGCCCCCGTGGCGCTCCCATTCACAGCTTTTCCCAAAGCTCACCCAGGATATCTAAGGCCCCAGTGGAGACTGACAGGGATTGAGCACCAGCAGGTAAGTGGCAGGAGATAACCATTGGGACTCTAGTCGGCTTTGAATATGAATATTGAATGGTATCAGTGTGTGGAGGTGTAAACGGATGTAGAACTTTGTCCAAACTTCTTCTTCGTCTCTCTGATAGTAATGGCTTATCAGAGTGAGATGGTGATCAGCTCCCAGCCTCAGGTCACCATCAACAACTACACCGTGACCTCCTCTGGGTCTTCAGATTGGAGCTCCAACGTTTGTGACTGCTGCGATGACTGCGGCATCTGTGAGTCCCCCTCTGTGTGTGTAAAATTATGCAAGCACAATGTTTGCATTGTGTTGAGTACACTGTTTAAAAATCCATAGACTGGGTGAGGTTACTCGGTATCAGGAGTTCTGCACAACTAATGTAACCGTGATGACCACTCAAACGGCCACACCAACAATTAATGGTGGAGACAGTGTGTGACTTTAATGTTTTTTCTTCCAGGTCTGTGTGCGACCTTCGTGCCCTGTATCCTGGGCTGTAAGGTTGCACAGGACAATGGGGACAGTTGCTGTGTGCCTTTCCTCCCTGGAGCCTTGATCGCCCTGAGGACAAGCATCCGCAGCAAATACCGCATCCCTGTGAGTGACCCTACTACATCCTCAATACAAACCCTATGTCCAGGACTTAAATATAATGGGAAAAATACAATTCTAAGCCTCCTCAAAGAGTATTTAAATATTTCCTTTATCACTCTAACTGAATGTTAGCGAGTATCATTCCGATCTCGGGTTGATAGGCATTACGTTTTTTAAAGGCAATCCAATTGAGACAATATATGTAGCATTTACCGTGAGTGCGATCTCTGTGAACACAGGAACATTGCCTGAGATGCAATGCATATAACCTCCGATTTAATTGAATACTGGCCTTAGTCTAGTAGTGAAGACTGAAGGAGTCAACAGTTGGCTATTCGTATTAAAAAACAATGCAGTCAAGGATGTGCAAGTTTACAGTTAGCCACAACTGGGTGTTTTCATTCTGTTTTTCTACTGCAGACCATAGAATGCAAAAAAAGATGGTGAAAAAAAGAATGCAAAGAGATGAGAGTTTAGACAAGTCAATCTTATGGGTCCCCCCCCCCTGTTCTCTCTCCACCCTCCTTTATAGAACTCCCTTGTAATAGGGTCAGGAGTTTTTCCTGACAACATGACCCGACCAAGAAAAACTCTGACCCTATTTATAGCCTAACTGCGACCTGACTAAGATTTTACTTTTCAGGTCATATGGTCAAGCAAAAGTCAAGGCCCTACCTATAAGTGTTGTCATAGTGTTTATGTTATGCTTGACATGTTAACCTTTTATGTTTTTACTCAGGGTTCCGTGTGTGATGACTGGGTAGTCATGACCTGCCTGCCTTTCTGCGGACTCTGTCAGATGGCCAGGGAGCAGAAGATGAGAGGCTGATCGGTTAAATGAGGGGAATAGGGACAGGCTTAATGACAATCATGCATCCAGTCATGGGGGAAAAAACACTGTGTGCCTTCTGACGTCACAGGTACGATGTCACAGCCTGGTTGGAATATCCTTTGCTTTGTACACAACTTTGTTGAAGTATTGCCTTGACTGTGGCCAGTCCATCCTATATTTATTATGAGCTGTGTAATACTCTTATAATACCATTATACTACTAAAGAACCGTAGCTTAAACTATACATTATAGTTTACTACTATGAGGTACTTTATATAGTGGTGTTTTGGATCATGATCCAATGGTGTGTATTTTCTTGTCTGAAAATGATTGAGATGTTTCGGATTTCAATAAAGCACAATTTTCACATTCAAATTAAAGTTGTTCTCCACTTTTTTTCATTTCCATGGAGATGGAGAGGAAAATCCAGGGGTAGAAAAGTCAAGAATGTGCTTTTCTAACAAAGCTTTTTTTGACACATTCTTGACTGGAGTCCCTGGGTTTTCATCTCCCTCTCGATGTAAATAAAGAACAATAAATGGAGAGCAACTTTCAATTGAATGTGTCCCATGACTTCAGGTCAGTTGTATATTTTCTTCCTCTTTCTGTACAACCAAAGTGAAAATCGTGTCAGTCATTAATCAAGTATTAAGAGACACACTTTCATAATGTAGCAGAAAGGACCAACATGACACAGCCCTCAGAGCACAGGTAAAGCGGGGCTGGAGGCTTTTGATTAAGATTATATGGGACTTCAGATATGATTTTGCTTTATTTTAATGTTATATTTAGACTCTCTTAACCTAAAAAGAACAAAAGTATTTGATAACTCATAATCAAATTATGTTATGATGGATTATGATAGGTTAATGAAAGTTGTAGATTATGCAGGTGGGGTCCACTGAAAGTTGACTAGCAACAAATAGGACCTAAAAAAACATCCACCATGAGCAGCCACAAAAATTGGCCAAGAAGAGGTAAAGAAAAGAAAAACCCACACCAAACTTAAAGGAAGCAAACCAAAAAGTGGACCAAATCAAAAACAGGGAAGATCAGTTAAAGGATTGTTTGTATAGAAATCAAATAGGTAGAGCCAACTAAAGGCGTTAACCCTCAACGTCTCTCAAGACAATTGGAGCACTGGGCCAGCCACTCTTAAATAGCACCAGGGCTAGCACGGGTGAAACACCTTCCCAAGAACGAGATGACAAACCAGCTTAGGTGTAACACATACTGACTAACGAGTAGACCCAAATCGGTGCGCCCCACGGGCTAACGTCCAACCTCGACATATATAAATGGAAAAACCAAAGCCAGTAACACATAACTACATATGACGACACCGAGGTCCGGACCTCGGTCATTTTTTCTCATTTGAAAATAATAATAAAATATATAATTTGTACACAATAAAGAAAATAAGTGATTGTTCAACTTCTAAATATTGCTTCCAGCGTCGATCAAAGCTCAGAAGGCTTATTTATCTTCTTGATCTGACAGAGTTCTAATCACGCCTGCCTTTGTGAACAAGTGGAATCATTAACAGTGGTTTGTTCGTTATGTTTGCTTGTGTCCCTCGGATTTGTCCTTTTTAGCAGCACATTCACCACTCCCTCAAACGGCCAACTCCGCCCTCACGCGGCACAGGCGGAGGGCCTGAGACATGAAACGGACTACCCCAGCTCAGAGCAGGTGTTGTGCCGAAAACCAAATAACCAAAATATTGTATTTCCAGCTGTTTTAAGCTGGTGTATACAACTACAAATCACATTTCTATGTGAATTTGATCGGGTGGCCCAAAAAGTTACATATTGCAGCTTTAAAACAGTGCCTAAACTGAGCAAAAAATAAACTACTAAATTCTCACAATAACTTTGCTTTACAGAGAGGAGGCTACTGAGACAGACCCGCGATGTAGCTCTCACGCTTCGAATACACCGTAGTATGCAGCATCATCTGGATATGTATGCAACAAAAGTTAAACATTCATCCAATTTCTGTCAAGCCGTCTACACATACAGTTTGAGCATACGTTCGATAGCACCACACCGAACGAACGCACAATGCTGCAAAGCAAAAGCAGCGTTTCATTGGAAATGAATGTAATTCTGGTCCAAAATGCAAAAACGCTGTTGGTGTGATAGAAGCGTCAGTGGTGAGGCTGAGGCAGGCTGCAATGCATGCAGAAGGAAGCAGAAGAGAGAGAGAGGTTTGTACAGTGGTTCCCAAACTTGGGGTGGGGCCCCATGTGGGGTCTCCTGAGAAAATCTGTACTAATCTTATCAAACAAGTTAAGAACTTTAAAAAAGGAGATTTATTTAAATATGAACATATCCACATGGCCTATCTTCCCTATAGGCCTATTTAAAATGCAATCAACAATGTAAAAATGTAATACGTTTTTGTTTATATCGATGTTTGTTTGTCTTATCTCCATCGCCCACTGGATATTATAGTTTACCCATCACCGTTATTTTTTTTTACCACTACAAAACTGATATAAATACAGAATAGTAAGTAATATTCGAATAATTAATGTGAAGGGGCACGTGCTCAGTCCCCTCCTGTACTCCCTGTTCACTCATGACTGTACGGCCAGGCACGACTCCAACACCATCATTAAATTTGCCGATGACACAACAGTGGTAGGCCTGATCACCGCCAACGACGAGACCGCGTATAGGGAGGAGATTAGAGACCTGGCCGTGTGGTGCCAGGACAACAACCTCTTCCTCAGTGTGATCAAGACAAAGGAGATAATTGTGGACTACAAGAAAAAGAGGACAGAGCACGCCCCCATTCTCATCAACGGGGCTGCAGTGGAGCAGGTTGAGAGCTTCAACTTCCTTGGTGTCCACATTACCAACAAACTAACATGGTTCAAGCACACCAAGACAGTTGTGAAGAGGGCACGACAAAACATATTCCCCCTCAGGAGACTGAAAAGATTTGGCATGGGTCCTCAGATCCTCAAAAGGTTCTACATCTGCACCATAGAGCGCATCCTGACTGGTTGCATCACTGCCTGGTATGGCAACTGCTTGGCCTCCGACCGCAAAGCACTACAGAGGGTAGTACGAACTGCCCAGTACTTCACTGGGGCCAAGCTTCCTGCCATCCAGGACCTCTACACCAGGCTGTGTCAGAGGAAGGCCCTAAAAATTGTCAAAGACTCCAGCCACCCTAGTCATAGACTATACTCCCTGCTACCGCACAGCCAAGTCTAGGTCCAAGAGGCTTCTAAACAGCTTCTTCCCCCAAGCCATAAGACTCCTGGACATCTAGTCAAATGGCTACCCAGACTATTTGCATTGCCCCCCCCCCCCCCCCCCCGTCTTTACACCATAGTCACTTTAATAACTCTACCTTCATGTACAGTTGAAGTTGGAAGTTTACATACACTTAGGTTGGAGTCATTAAAACTCGTTTTTCAACCACTCCACACAATTCTTGTTAACAAACTATAGTTTTGGCAAGTCGGTTAGGACATCTATTTTGTGCACGACACCATTATTTTTCCCAACAATTGTTTACAGACAGATTATTTCACTTATAATTCACTGTATCACAATTCCAGTGGGTCAGAAGTTCACATACACTAAGTTGACTGTGCCTTTAAACGGCTTGGAAAATTCCAGAAAATGATGTCATGGCTTTAGAAGCTTCTGATAGGCTAATTGACATTATTTGAGTTAACTGGAGGTGTACCTGTGGGTGTATTTCAAGGCCTACCTTCAAACTCAGTGCCTCTTTGCTTGACATCATGGGAAAATCAAAAGAAATCAGCCAAGACCTCAGGAAAGAAATTGTAGACCTCCACAAGTCTGGTTCATACTTGGGAGCAATTTCCAAACGCCTGAAGGTACCAAGTTCATCTATTCAAACAATAGTACTCAAGTATAAACACCATGGGACCACACAGTCGTCATACCGCTCAGGAAGGAGACGTGTTCTGTCTCCTAGAGATGAACCTACTTTGGTGCGAGAACAGCAAAGGACCTTGTGAAGATGCTGGAGGAAACAGGTATGAAATTATCTATATCCACAGTAAAACAAGTCCTATATCGACATAACCTGAAAGGCCGCTCAGCAAGGAAGAAGCCAATGCTGGGTCTTCCAAATGGACAATGACCCCAAGCATACTTCCAAAGTTGTGGCAAAATGGCTTAAGGACAACAAAGTCAAGGTATTGGAGGGGCCATCACAAAGCCCTGACCTCAATCCTATAGAAAATTTGTGGGCAGAACTGAAAAAGCATGTGTGAGCAAAGAGGCTTACAAACCTGACTCAGTTACACCAGCTCTGTCAGGAGGAATGGGCAGAAATTCACCCAACTTATTGTGGGAAGCTTGTGGAAGGCTACCCAAAATGTTTGACCCAAGATATTTAAGAGACAATTTAAAGGCAATGCTACCCAAATACTAATTGAGTGTATGTAAACTTCTGACCCACTGGGACTGTGATGAAAGAAATAAAAGCTGAAATAAATCGTTCTCTCTACTATTATTCTGACATTTCACATTCTTAAAATAAAGTGGTGATCCTAACTGACCTAAGACGGGGACTATTTAGTAGGATTACATGTCAGGAAATGTGAAAAACTGAGTTTAAATGTATTTGGCTAAGGTGTATGTAAACATACTGTAAATGGAAATGTGCAATATAAATGTACCATTCATACCCTTTGAATGATGCAAGTATAATGATGTAATTGGAATTTCAATTCACTTCACGAATTGACTAAAGTGAAATATCTTTAAACACTATATACTGTACACTATAATTACATAAACTATAATTACAATATAATGTACACACTAAAATTACATGCCACCAAACTGTGGCAGTCTGGTGTAGTGGTTAGCCCCCAAGACACTGGACCACATATACCCCTGGTGATGTGGATACAATTCCCTCTCAACCCGTCCTCTCTGTCTCCCTCTGTATCTGCTTCCCCTCTACATCTTCGACTATCACTGTCCATAAAACAATAACATTTTTTAAAGATTTATTTAAAAACAAAACTGTGATCTTTGTCCAACTTACAAAGACATCATTGGGAGATGTCTGAGGTGAGGTTGAGGTGTATCATGATATGGTGAAGGAAAATACCTAATGGAAAAGAGGAACATAAAGCCGCAAGAGAACTAACAATTAACAATGGCACAGTTCTTTTTTTATTTTCCAATGAAGTCACTGAGAAATGTATTGTAAAGTCACTAAAATGTGTTTCTCCCTTCCCAATTGAGCTGTCTTATTGGCATGCATACCCATGGAGAATATAGGAGTCTAACTCATTTAAAGAAACAAAAATAACACGTTTATTTTCCCTTGTAGAACATTACTCACCTTTTCCCTTTCCTGCTGCACACGTCAGACAACATGGCCGGAGTAAAAGATGTAATGTAAATACCTTTGACCACCTTCCAACCCTCAGGACGCTTCAGGTTGACAATAACCATCTGGAGACCATAGACAACCAGGCATTCCAAAATATGATCTGAACAAAATATCAAATCTCAGCTCCTCTGTATTTTAAGACCTCAAGAAACTTGTCAACCTGTCACTAAATAATAACTCACTGATTATGCTCCCTCCGGGTATTTTCTCTTCACTCTCCAATCTGGGTGTCCTCATATTACGGCAGAACTACCTGAACAACTTCTCTGCGGTGGCAGAATCTGTGACTCACTTAACGAAGCTGACAAAACTAGACCTGTGCAATAACTATCTAACGTCCATCCATCATTCTAACCATACAGACCTACCGGAGTCCCTCACCACCCTCTATCTCTGTAAAAACAAACTGGTTACTTTAGCATGTGAGTGGGGCTTCCTCAGCCATGTACTACTGCTGGATCTCTCCTACAATAACCAGCTCCCTTCGAGGGCTTTTCAAGGTCTGGACTTGCAGAAGCTAAACTACATGCGTTTGCATTCAACCAATGTTACAGTGCCAGAGCTTTTGAACGTCAGCAATGTTAGAGCTGGGAACATAGACTTCTCTGGTATGGGGTTGAAGACTGACAATCTGCTCATGGAGTTATGCAGTCTTGAGTACAAAGGTCACATTTTTAAAAAGCTGTGTCTGGAAACCAATGGGATACTGTCATTGCGGAAGAACACACTTTCCAACTGTCCACCAATCCGAGGTTTATCGGATCTTTCCTTCAACCAGTTGAGGAAGGTAAGATGCCTCCACTTTCTCAAAGAACATGATCAAATCAAGAAGTTCACCAAAGAAAAAAACCACCTCACCTCCCTAATGTCCTGCAACAGACAGAACCTCGTTCCCAAATCTGACAGATCTGAGCAACCATTACAAATCGCATACTCAAAGTCAACTCTTTTGCTTTCCACCACACACCAAATGCGAAGACCCTACAACTCGCAGCAGACACTTTTGACAATCTGACCAACTTGACTTTCCTCTCCTTGGACAACTCCTGTGCCGGGGTGATGCAGCTGCAGCCGGGCGTCTTCAAAAACCTGCGGAAGTTGAGCAAGCTCAGCGCAAGGAACATGGGCATCCAGTCCTTCTCAAAGGAGGTTTTTAGGGATCTGACAGAGCTGCAGATCTTGCTTCTCAACCAAAACGTAATGCAATCCTTAGATGTGAATGTGCTGGAGGCTCTGCGTAATATTCCTCTTAGTTGTACCTGCCTCAACAGCGATCTTCAGTACTGGACTTTCACAAACCAGAGTCCAGTTAGTCTTACTCTATTGACTACATTGCCCAGAAAAAAACTCCAACAAACCATACACAACTTTGACACCAATGTCTTCTACCTGGACCTGGGAGAGTACCTTTAAGCCACCACAACCACTATGATTTTACTGCTGACTATAATCCCGCTTAGTAGACCAGCTACTTCCCAACCTGGAGGGCAACGGAGCCTCTTTCTGGCTGTGCCTGCACCACCGTGACTTTGAGCTGGGCCGCAACATTGTGGACAACATCGTCTCTGCCGTGTACAGTAGCCGCAATACCATCTGCGTGGTTAACAGGCACTTCCGGCACAGCGAGTGTTGCTCCCTGGAGATCCAGTTGGCCAGCTACAGGCTCTTCCACGAGCTCCGGGACGTGCTCCTGCTCATATTCCTGGACCCCATCGCTGAAAGGCAGCTGTTGGCTTACCACCGTATGAGAAAGGTAATGTTGAAGGAGACCTACCTGCAGTGGCCGGGGTCAGACTGCACTGAGCCGGTCAAGGCCCAGGAACTGTTTTGGAACCATCTGAGGAGGGCACTGAGGAGCGGGAGCAGCAGGTTTGAAGAGGAAGAGGGGTGGGAAGAATAGTTAATTCAGCCACCGACGATGATGCTAAGTATTACTTAATGCCTTTAGGAAAGGGTTAGAGGACACACTTTGCCCTAGCAGCAGCCTGATTCCTGGATATGAAACAAAGTTCAATGTTGTAAAAGTACTAAAATGAGGCACACATACACAGAGAGAGGAACTGAATATTTTGTAAATGTGTCCTCAGTACAATGATGTTCTACTTGCTTTGATCGATTGCTATAATAAGCTAGTCATAATTTGTTTCCTTTTTTAATTTGCTCTCATGGCAAACAAACTTAATCCTGTCGTGATCAGTACTTAATAATATTGTAATACTGTGTGTACATTTAAAAGATGTAGAGGGAAATGGAAATGGGTATTAAATTGATGAGACGTACCCTGACAAATCATGTTGCAAAGTTAATTTAAATATTCTATAATAATTATATCACTGGCTCAAATTGTAATACACTGACAGATGAGATCTACTACTTAATGACTAAAGGAAATGGTTAGAGGACACACTTTGCCCTGGCAACAGCCTGATTCCAGGATATGAAACTAAGTTCAATGTAGAAAAGTACTGAAATTATGCCTACCCACACACATACAAAGCCAGAGAGGAACTGAATATCTTGTGAAAGTGCCTTCATTACCACAACATTCTACTTGTGTCACGCCCTGGCCTTAGTATTCTTTGTTTTCTTTATCATTTTAGTTAGGTCAGGGTGTGACATGGGGAATGTTTGTGGGTTTTGTCTAGTTTAGGGTGTGTGTATTGTTTAGGGGGTTTTGTAGTAGGTATGGGGTAGTGTTCAGTGTAGGTGTTTAGGAAAGTCTATGGTTGCCTGATTTGGTTCTCAATCAGAGACAGCTGTTTATTGTTGTCTCTGATTGGGAGCCATATTTAAGGCAGCCATAGGCTTTAGGTGTTTGTGGGTAATTGTCTATGTTGAACGTTTGTAGCTTGTGTGTGCACTAACGTTTGTAGCTTCATGGTCGTTTGTTGTTTTGTTTCAGTTTATGTATAGTGTTGGTTTCGTGTTTTCTCTCTTCTAAATAAAAGAAGATGTATTTTCCACACGCTGCGCCTTGGTCCTCTCTCTCACCCATAGACGATCGTGACAGAATTACCCACCAGAATCGGACCAAGCGGCGTGTAAAACAACAACGGGAGCAGTGCATAAAGGATTCATGGACATGGGAGGAGATATTTGATGGAAAGGGACCTTGGGCACAACCGGGAGAATATCGCCTCCGTCGTGAAGAGCTGGAGGCAGCTAAAGCGGAGAGGCGGCGATATGAGGAGGCAGCACGGAAACAAGGCTGGAAACCCGTAAGTCAAACCCAAAAATTTATTGGGGGGGGGGGGGGGCTCTCGGGTAGTGTAGTTGGGTCAGTCAGGAGACGTGAGCCAACTCCTCCTGCTTACCGTAAGGAGCTGGTGAGGGCGGATTTGGAGGTGAGTGACGCAGAGACAGTAAAGGAGAAATTGGAGGAGAGAGTTATGAGGGATGTACTGGTTTGGTGCATGAGGCACGGCATCCGTCCGACTGAACGTGTTGGTGAGTTAATGTCACCGGGAACAGCTCTCCATACTCGTCCTGAGGTGCGTGCTAGCCATCTGGTTGAGACAGTGCCTACACCACGCACAAAGCCTCCTGTGCGTCTCCAGAGTCCTGTGCATTTTCAGAGCCCTGTTCCTCCTCCACGCACTCTCCCTGTGGTGCGTGTCTCCAGCCCAGTGCCTCCAGTTCCGGCACCACGCATCAAGCCTCCTGTGCGTCTCCAGAGCCCTGTACGCACTGTTCCTTCTCCCCGTACTCGCCCTGATGTGCGTGCCCTCAGCCCGGTACCACCAGTGCCGGTACCACGCACCAGGCCTATAGTACGCCTTGAGAGTCCAGTGTGCCCTGTTGTTGTTCCCCGCACTAGCCTGATGGTGCGTGTCATTAGCCCGGTACCTCCAGTTCCGGCACCACGCACTAGGCCTACAGTGCGTCTCAGCCGGCCAGAGTCTGCCGTCTGCCCAGCGGCGCCTGAACTGCCCGTCTGCCCAGCGGCGCCTGAACTGCCCGTCTGCCCAGCGGCGCCTGAACTGCCCGTCTGCCCAACGGCGCCTGAACTGCCCGTCTGCCCAACGGCGCCTGAACTGCCCGTCTGCCCAACGGCGCCTGAACTGCCCGTCTGCCAAGCACCGTCTGAACTGCCCGTCTGCCAAGCACCGTCTGAGCTGCCCGTTTGCCAAGCACCGTCAGAGCTGCCCGTCTGTCCCGAGCCGCTAGAGCCGTCCGCCAGACAGGATCAGCCAGAGGCGTCCGCCAGACAGGATCAGCCAGAGCCGTCCGCCAGACAGGATCAGCCAGAGCCGTCCGCCAGACAGGATCAGCCTGAGCCGCCCGTCTGCCAAGCACCGTCTGAGCCGCCCGTCTGCCAAGCACCGTCTGAGCCGCCCGTCTGCCAAGCACCGTCTGAGCCGCCCGTCTGCCAAGCACCGTCTGAGCCGCCCGTCTGCCAAGCACCGTCTGAGCCGCCCGTCTGCCAAGCACCGTCTGAGCCGTCAGCCAGCCAGGAGCAGCCAGATCCGTCAGCCAGCCAGGAGCAGCCAGATCCGTCCGCCAGCCAGGAGCAGCCAGATCCGTCCGCCAGCCATGAGCAGCCAGATCCGTCCGCCAGCCATGAGCAGCCAGATCCGTCCGCCAGCCATGAGCAGCCAGATCCGTCCGCCAACCATGAGCAGCCAGATCCGTCCGCCAGCCATGAGCAGCCAGATCCGTCCGCCAGCCATGAGCAGCCAGATCCGTCCGCCAGCCATGAGCAGCCAGATCCGTCCGCCAGCCATGAGCAGCCAGATCCGTCCGCCAGCCATGAGCAGCCAGATCCGTCCGCCAGCCATGAGCAGCCAGATCCGTCCGCCAGCCATGAGCAGCCAGATCCGTCAGCCAGCCATGAGCAGCCAGATCCGTCAGCCAGCCATGAGCAGCCAGATCCGTCAGCCAGCCATGAGCAGCCAGATCCGTAAGCCAGCCATGAGCTGCCGTCCCTCAGTCCGGAGCTGCCGTCTCTCAGTCCGGAGCTGCCGTCCTTCAGTCCGGAGCTGCCGTCCCTCAGTCCGGAGCTGCCGTCCCTCAGTCCGGAGCTACCCCTCAGTACGGAGCTACCCCTCAGTCCGGAGCTACCCATCCGTCCGGTGGCGCCATCTGGGATGGTTTTCAGTCCGGGACTTGCTACAAGGGTCGCCGCTCCAGAGGCGCCACCAAAGCGGGTATTGACAATGGTGGAGTGGGGGCCACGTCCCGCACCCGAGCCGCCACCATAATAAGGCCCACCCCGGATCCCCCCCTTCTATGTCAGGTTGTGCGGTCGGAGTCCGCACCTTTGGGGGGGGGGGGTTACTGTCACGCCCTGGCCTTAGTATTCTTTGTTTTCTTTATCATTTTAGTTAGTTTAGGGATCTGACAGAGCTGCAGATCTTGCTTCTCAACCAAAACGTAATGCAATCCTTAGATGTGAATGTGCTGGAGGCTCTGCGTAATATTCCTCTTAGTTGTACCTGCCTCAACAGCGATCTTCAGTACTGGACTTTCACAAACCAGAGAGTCCAGTTAGTCTTACTCTATTGACTACATTGCCCAGAAAAAAACTCCAACAAACCATACACAACTTTGACACCAATGTCTTCTACCTGGACCTGGGAGAGTACCTTTAAGCCACCACAACCACTGTGATTTTACTGCTGACTATAATCCCGCTTAGTAGACCAGCTACTTCCCAACCTGGAGGGCAACGGAGCCTCTTTCTGGCTGTGCCTGCACCACCGTGACTTTGAGCTGGGCCGCAACATTGTGGACAACATCGTCTCTGCCGTGTACAGTAGCCGCAATACCATCTGCGTGGTTAACAGGCACTTCCGGCACAGCGAGTGTTGCTCCCTGGAGATCCAGCTGGCCAGCTACAGGCTCTTCCACGAGCTCCGGGACGTGCTCCTGCTCATATTCCTGGACCCCATCGCTGAAAGGCAGCTGTTGGCTTACCACCGTATGAGAAAGGTAATGTTGAAGGAGACCTACCTGCAGTGGCCGGGGTCAGACTGCACTGAGCCGGTCAAGGCCCAGGAACTGTTTTGGAACCATCTGAGGAGGGCACTGAGGAGCGGGAGCAGCAGGTTTGAAGAGGAAGAGGGGTGGGAAGAATAGTTAATTCAGCCACCGACGATGATGCTAAGTATTACTTAATGCCTTTAGGAAAGGGTTAGAGGACACACTTTGCCCTAGCAGCAGCCTGATTCCTGGATATGAAACAAAGTTCAATGTTGTAAAAGTACTAAAATGAGGCACACATACACAGAGAGAGGAACTGAATATTTTGTAAATGTGTCCTCAGTACAATGATGTTCTACTTGCTTTGATCGATTGCTATAATAAGCTAGTCATAATTTGTTTCCTTTTTTAATTTGCTCTCATGGCAAACAAACTTAATCCTGTCGTGATCAGTACTTAATAATATTGTAATACTGTGTGTACATTTAAAAGATGTAGAGGGAAATGGAAATGGGTATTAAATTGATGAGACGTACCCTGACAAATCATGTTGCAAAGTTAATTTAAATATTCTATAATAATTATATCACTGGCTCAAATTGTAATACACTGACAGATGAGATCTACTACTTAATGACTAAAGGAAATGGTTAGAGGACACACTTTGCCCTGGCAACAGCCTGATTCCAGGATATGAAACTAAGTTCAATGTAGAAAAGTACTGAAATTATGCCTACCCACACACATACAAAGCCAGAGAGGAACTGAATATCTTGTGAAAGTGCCTTCATTACCACAACATTCTACTTGTGTCACGCCCTGGCCTTAGTATTCTTTGTTTTCTTTATCATTTTAGTTAGGTCAGGGTGTGACATGGGGAATGTTTGTGGGTTTTGTCTAGTTTAGGGTGTGTGTATTGTTTAGGGGGTTTTGTAGTAGGTATGGGGTAGTGTTCAGTGTAGGTGTTTAGGAAAGTCTATGGTTGCCTGATTTGGTTCTCAATCAGAGACAGCTGTTTATTGTTGTCTCTGATTGGGAGCCATATTTAAGGCAGCCATAGGCTTTAGGTGTTTGTGGGTAATTGTCTATGTTGAACGTTTGTAGCTTGTGTGTGCACTAACGTTTGTAGCTTCACGGTCGTTTGTTGTTTTGTTTCAGTTTATGTATAGTGTTCGTTTCGTGTTTTCTCTCTTCTAAATAAAATATGTATTTTCCACACGCTGCGCCTTGGTCCTCTCTCTCACCCATAGACGATCGTGACAACTTGCTTGAAATCCAGCTTTTGTAATGGACAAAACTAACTTAATCCTGCTGTGATCAGTACTTAATAATATTGTAATACTGTATGTATTACAGGAAAATGGATATGGACATGAGAAATAGGATGATCAGACAAATCATGTTGCAAAGTTAATTTACATATTCTATAAGTATACTTCTTGTTGGTAAATATCACTTTCTCAATGAGGAATGCACAAAATAAAACAAATAAATGAATGATCTATTATTAGATTTGAATATAAAATAGTGCGTTACTATGTACAGTATTATATTCACAGGTTTAATTTTATTCGGTCAATCTTAAATGGTGAGAATCTCAATTACATAATCGCATCCTCTCTCATCCTCAAAACCCAGAGGAAAAGGTCAGAGGGGAGGGACCTCTGAGAAGAGAAGATGTGAGAAGTATGTAATTGAGATCTTCCCATGGACAGCAGACAATCCTCTGCATAACGCATTCATGTTGATTTATGTCTTTGATCATCTGTGATAAAGAATTCTGCTTGTCAAAAATAATTTAAAATATACTTTGAGTAGGCCCAGTGGCAAAAAAAACCTGAGGGACACATTTGTGGATATTTTGTTCTGCCAAAGTTCTCACTGTAGCTGTCTGTAAACAGCATACTGTATAAGTTATGCAATCCATTTTATTTTATAGTGCTTCTATATGTTTTTGCATACACACGTTTCAATTAGAAGTATTCATACAATAAAAAATACAATCTGCTGCTGTTACTTTTCCACAGCATAATTGTGTTTTTATTGTCCAGGCTGTAAGTAGTTTTAGAGTATGGAAAACATATGAAAGAAAAGATTTCAAAATATTTGTAAAAATGCAAACATTTCCTGGCTGGCACTTTGTCTTCCTGCCAATCATATGGCCTGACGCTATTCAACAGAGAAATAAAACATCAAGTCAGTTGTAATTGTAAACAATTAGACTTGATGGTATGCATTTGGAAAATACTCACTCATCAACATAGCATATAGCCGAAACATTGCACTTATGCATGTCTCTACTACACAGAGGCATCGCTATGCAGTCTCTGGACAGGCACAGTGGTTGTGGATCAGTACAGTCTCATCCGGGGGAAAGACCAGTGTTCAGGGCTGGGGAAAGCAGGCAGGGACCCGGGGAGCAGAGGAGGGGACAGGCCACTCTCCAGCATGTGGGAGGGGGGATAGTAGGCCATGCCAGGAAGGTGGGACCTGGAGATTACAGGGCTGGTTGGGGGGCGGCGGTTGAAGCGATTGAAAGGGTGGAGCTGATGACTGTCTAGTGGATAGTGGGTGAGAGCAGATGAGGATGAGGAAAATGGCTCCTTTCAATGTCATATGGATCTTGCTGCTGTGGCAAGTGTCTGTCTCTGTGTCTTCACCCTCCGTTATAGTTGTTCTTTATTTTAGGGCCAAGACCGTATTTACAGCCTAAAACTGCAGCCTGGCTGAGATCTCTCTCTTAAAGGTCACTTAGTCAAGAAAAAGTCAAGGCCCTACCTTTAAGTGGTTTCATAGTGTGTGATGTCAAGATTTATGTTTGTTTGTTTGTTTTTATCCAGGGATCCGTGCGTGATGACTAGGTAGCAGTGGTGTAAAGTACTTAAGTAAAAAATACTTTAAAGTACTACTTAAGTATTTTTGGGGGGTATCTGTACTTTACTATTTATATTTTTACTTCACTACATTCCTAAAGAAAATGCTGTACTTTTTACTCCATACATTTCTCCTTACAACACAAAGTACTCATTACATTTTGAATGCTTAGCAGGACAGGAAAGTTGTGAAATTCACGTACTTATCAAGAGAACACGTGCTCATCCCTACAGCCTCTGGTCTGGCAGACTCACTAAACACAAATGCATCTTTTGTAAATAATGTTGGAGTGTGCCCCTGGCTATCCATACAGTTTAAAAACAAGAAAATGGTGCAGTTTGTTTTGCTTAATTTAAGGAATTTGAAATGATTTATGCTTTTACTTGTACTTTTGATACTTAAGTATATTTAAAACCAAATAAACTCAGCAAAAAAATAAACGTGCTCTCACTGTCAACTGCGTTTACTTTCAGCAAACTTAACATGTGTAAATATTTGTATGAACATAAGATTCAAAAACTGAGACATAAAATGAACAAGTTCCACAGACATGTGACTAACAGAAATTAAATAATGTGTCCCTGAACAAAGGGGGGGTCAAAATCAAAAGTAACAGTAACAGTCTGTGTCTGGTGTGGCCACCAGCTGCATTAAGTACTGCAGTGCATCTCCTCCTCATGGACTGTACCAGATTTGCCAGTTCTTGCTGTGAGATGTTACCCCACTCTTCCACCAAGGCACCTGCAAGTTCCCAGACATTTCTGGGGGGAATGGCCATAGCCCTCACCCTCCGATCCAACAGGTCCCAGATGTGTTCAATGGGATTGAGATCTGGGCTCTTCGCTGGCCATGGCAGAACACTGACATTCCTGTCTTGCAGGAAATCATGCACAGAACGAGCAGTATGGCTGGTGGCATTGTCATGCTGGAGGGTCATGTCAGGACGAGCCTGCAGGAAGGGTACCACATGAGGGAGGAGGATGTCTTCCCTGTAACGCACAGCGTTGAGATTGCCTGCAATGACAACACTCAGTCCGATGATGCTGTGACACACTGCCCCAGACCATGACGGACCCTTCAACTCCAAATTGATCCCGCTCCAGAGCGAGATCAGTCCTGTCTGGTCCAGCGATGGTGGGTTTGTGCCCATAGGCGACTTTGTTGCCAGTGATGTCTGGTGAGGACCTTCCTTACAACAGGCCTACAAGCCATCAGTCCAGACACTCTCAGCCCATTGTGGACAGTCTGAGCACTGATGGAGGGATTGTGCATTTCTGGTGTAACTCGGGCAGTTGTTGTTGCCATCCTGTACCTGTCCCGCAGGTGTGATGTTCAGATGTACCGATCCTGTGCAGGTGTTGTTACATGTGGTCTGCCACTGCGAGGACGACCAGCTGTCCGTCCTGTCTCCCTGTAGCACTGTCTTAGCACTGTCTCACAGTACAGACATTGCAATGTATTGCCCTGGCCACATCTGCAGTTCTCATGTCTCCTTGCAGCATGCCTAAGGCACATTCACGCAGATGAGCAGGGACCCTGGGCATCTTTCTTTTGGTGTTTTTCAGAGTCAGTAGAAAGGCCTCTTTAGTGTCCTACATTTTCATAACTGTGACCTTAATTGCCTACCATCTGTAAGCTGTTAGTGTCTTAACGACCGTTCCACAGGTGCATGTTCATTAATTGTTTATGGTTCATTGAACAAGCATGGGAAACAGTGTTACTTTTACTCAAGTACTGTATGACAATTGGATACTTTTTCCACCACTGCTGGGTAGTCATGGCCTGCCTGCCTGCCTCTCTGCAGAATCTGTCAGACGGCCAGTTTACAGTTTCCTCAAAGGATGTACTTTGTATAGTGTTGTTTTATATCATGATTCAGTTAAGAAATGTGTGTATTTGTTTGTCTGAAAAGTACCTGATTACCTGAGTAAATAAAGCTTCTACCAAAGCCTCTTTTGGCAATTTTTTATTTGTAAAGGTTTGCTAAATGTTCATGGTCCTCCAGACTACCTGCCACACCCTCTTCAGCCAACTACCTCGGTGTGGTGGACACAATTAATCCAACCAACTACAAAAACACAAACAGGAATTACGTAAAAAAATATATAGATATAAAAAAATATTTTAGAAATACGACAAACAAAAACTTTAATTGTCATAACTGCCAACCAGGAACACCTTTCCTTTTTATATGAAATAAGACCCATCCCTCTTAACGCGTTATTTGGTCCTACTTATCAGTAGAATATTGAGACCTCCCACTTTCTTTTGCAATCAATCCTTCTAGTGTATAATAGTGTTTCACAGTTATTTTGAAATAATTCAATAAACAAATATTTATTTACTGAGTTTTAAAAATGAAAACCTTCCCCAGCAGAATAAAGAGATTGTATATGCTGTTGAATCTGTGTATATTGTGTTTGGCACATTGTTGACTGGAGTCCCTGGGTTTTCCTCTCCCTCGCCATGTACATGAAGAACAATAAATGGAGAACAACTTTTATTTGATCGTGTCGCATGACTCCATGTCCGTTGTCCCTTTCCTTCCTCTTTCTGTACAACCAAAGCGAGGCAGTCATTACACGATGAATAAGAGCCTAGCTTTCATAATGTAGCAGAAAGGACATGATACAGACATGATACAGCCCCCAGAACGGAGGTAAGGCTGGACTCAAGGCTTTTAATTAAAGATGAAATGGGACTTGAGATATGATTTTGCTTTATTTTAATGTGATTTGTAAAATAACTCTTGAAACGTGTTTGATAACCCTTCATTCAATTATGTTATGATGGATTATGATAGGCAAATGAAAGCTGTAGAAGTTGCTATGGATTATGATGAATGAAATTAAACTAATTTGTCAGATTATGAAAATTGCTGCATGCAGCATTACAAAAGTCAATGCTTTGATTTCTCACAGTGGTTGAGGGTCTTTCAATAAACGAGGGTACTAGCTGTTTAATTAGCCTACATTTTGCCATTTTTCCACATCATCAGGAAGAACATTTCTGAATGATAGTCAAGTGACGATCAACTGTCGTGTTCGTGCATTTTGGGTTCACAAGTTCCAGTGCCTTCAGAAAATATACTGACCCCTTGACTTTCTCCACATTTTGTTAAGTTACAGCCTTATTCTAAAATGTATTCAATTTTTTTTGCCCCTCATCAAATCTACACACAATACCCCATAATGACAAAGCAAAAACAGGTTTAGAAATGTTGGCTAATTTTATTAAAAATAAAACCCGGAAAACAGACCCTTTACTCAGCACTTTGTTGAAGCACCTTTGGAAGCAATTAGTCTCCAGTCTTCTTGGGTATGACACTACAAGCTTGGCACACCTGTATTTGGGGAGTTTCTCCCGTTCTTCTCTGCAGATCCTCTCAAGCTCTGTCAGGTTGGATGGGGAGCGTTTCTGCACAGCTATTTTCAGGTCTCTCCAGAGATGTTCGATCAGGTTTAAGTCTGGCTGGGCCACTCATGGACATTCATAGACTTGTCCCAAAGCCACTCCTGCGTTGTTTTGGCTGTGTGCTTAGGGTCATTGTCCTGTTGGAAGGTGAACCATCGCCCCAGTTTGAGGTCCTGAGAGCTCTGGAGCAGGTTTTCATCAAGGATCATGATTATGCCACCACCATGCGTCACCGTAAGGATGGTGCCAGGTTTCCTCCAATCTTGGTTTCATCAGACCAGAGGTCTGAGAATCTTTACTGTAGGTGCCTTTTTGCCAATTCCAAGCGGGCGGTCATGTGCCTTTTACTGTGGAGTGGCTTCCATCTGGCCACTACCATAAAGGCCTGATTGGTGGAGTACTGCAGAGATGGTTGTCCTTCTGGAAGGTTCTCCCATCTCCACAGAGGAACTCTGGAGCTCTGTCAGAGTGACCATCGGGTTCTTGGTCACCTCCATGACCAAGGCCCTTCTTCCCAGATTGCTCAGTTTTGCAGGGCGGTCAGCTCTAGGAAGAGTCTTGGAGGTTCCAAACTTCTTTCATTAAAGAATATTGGAGGCCACTGTGTTCTTGGGGACCTTCAATGCTCCAGACATTTTTTTGGTACCCTTCCCCAGATCTGTGGCTCGACACAATCCTGTCTCGGCACTCTACGGACAATTCCATCGACTTCATGGCTTGGTTTTTGCTCTGACATCACTGTCAATTGTGGGACCTTATATAAACAGGTATGTGCCTTTCCAAATCATAACTTTCAGACGTTTTTGTGCCTCGGATTGAACACAGTCTAACGCGCATTGTGTCGGCAGACTATAATATAAACACAACATGTAAAGTGTTGGTCCCAACATACACACAAAAAACATCTCTCAAATTGTGTGCACAAATCTGTTTACATCCCTGTTAGTGAGCATTTCTCCTTTGCCAAGATAATCCATCCACCTGACAGGTGTGGCATATCAAGAAGCTGATTAAACGGCATGATCACTACACAGGTGCTCCTTGTGTTGTGGACAACAAAAGGCCACTTTAAATGTGCATTTTTGTCACACAACACAATGCCACAGATGTCTCAAGTTTGAGGGAGTGTGCAATTGTGGGTGAGAGGGGGGGTGCTGAGGCGTATTTCTGTCTGTAATAAAGCCCTTTTGCGGAGAGTCTGGGCCTTGCTCCCCAGTGGGTGGGCCTATGCCCTCCCAGGCCCACCCATGGCTGCACCCCTGCCCAGTCATGTGAAATCCATAGACTAGGGCCTAACTTAATGAAATGGACTGATTTGATCCCAATGTTACACTTGGGCCCCACTATTTACAGAAAAACCCTTGAGCAGCATTCATACCTATGACACGAGCTGTATGATCCATTTCTTGATCTGGATTGGGGTCATTTCCAACTTAATTTTGTGTCATTCAGGATTAGAACTAAAATGTCAGTTCAAATTGTCATACTATTCATACTTTCAAGGATGCAAGTATAATAATTGCAATTCATTTTAGATAAATTCTCATTTAAATTATGTCATTGGAATTTCAAATTGCTTCCCGAATTGACTGAAGTGAAATCTTTTTAAACACTAAAACTGTGAACTGTGGCAGTCTGGTTTAGTGGTTATCCTCCAAGACTCTGGGCCACATATACCCCTGGCGATATGGGTACAATTCCCTCTTAACCCGTCCTCTCTGCATCTGCCTCCCCTCCACATTTCCGACTACATTTTATAAAAAATGTAAATGAATAAAAGATTTAATAACAAAACTGAACTCTGTCCAACTTAAAAGACCCATTGGGAGATGTCTGAGGTGAGGTTGAGGTGTATCATGATAAGGTGAAGGAAAGTACAGTGCCTTACAATAGTATTCATCCCCCTTGGTGTTTTTCCTATTTTGTTGCATTACAACCTGTAATTTAAATATATTTTTATTTGAATTTCATGTGATGGACATACTTCACCAATTTGGACTATTTTGTGTGAAATTAGAAAAATAACTTTTCAAAAAATGTAAAAAAAATTATAATCGGAAAAGTGGTGCGTGCACATGTATGTGGTGCAACCAATTACCTTCAGAAGTCAAATAATTTGTTAAATAAAGTCCACCTGTGTGCAATCTAAGTGTCACACATTGTGTCACATATTGTGTCACATGATCTCAGTATATACAGTGGGGAGAACAAGTATTTGATACACTGCCGATTTTACAAGTTTTCCTACTTACAAAGCATGTAGAGGTCTGTAATTTTTATCATAGGTACACTTCAACTGTGAGAGACGGAATCTAAAACAAAAATCCAGAAAATCACATTGTATGATTTTTAAGTAATTAATTTGCATTTTATTGCATGACATAAGTATTTGATCACCTACCAACCAGTAAGAATTCCAGCTCTCACAGACCTGTTAGTCTTTCTTTAAGAAGCCCTCCTGTTCTCCACTCATTACATGTATTAACTGCACCTGTTTGAACTCGTTACCTGTATAAAAGACACCTGTCCACACACTCAATCAAACAGACTCCAACCTCTCCACAATGGCCAAGACCAGAGAGCTGTGTAAGGACATCAGGGATAGAATTGTAGACCTGCACAAGGCTGGGATGGGCTACAGGACAATAGGCAAGCAGCTTGGTGAGAAGGCAACAACTGTTGGCGCAATTATTCGAAAATGGAAGAAGTTCAAGATGACGGTCAATCGCCCTCGGTCTGGGGCTCCATGCAAGGCAGGACCTGGTCAATGACCTGGAGAGCTGGGACCACAGTCTCAAAGAAAACCATTAGTAACACACTACGCCGTCATGGATTAAAATCCTGCAGCACACACAATGTCCCCCTGCTCAAGCCAGCGCATGTCCAGGCCCGTCTGAAGTTTGCCAATGACATCTGGATGATCCAGAGGAGGAATGGGAGAAGGTCATGTGGTCTGATGAGACAAAAATTGAGATTTTTGTCTAAACTCCACTCGCCGTGTTTGGAGGAAGAAGAAGGATGAGTACAACCCCAAGAACACCATCCCAACCGTGAAGCATGGAGGTGGAAACATCATTCTTTGGGGATGCTTTTCTGCAAAGGGGACAGGACGACTGCACCGTATTGAGGGGAGGATGGATGGGGCCATGTATCGCGAGATCTTGGCCAACAACCTCCTTCCCTCAGTAAGAGCATTGAAGATGGGTCGTGGCTGGGTCTTCCAGCATGACAACGACCCGAAACACACAGCCAGGGCAACTAAGGAGTGGCTCCGTAAGAAAAATCTCAAGGTCCTGGAGTGGATTAGCCAGTCTCCAGACCTGAACCCAATAGAACATCTTTGGAGGGAGCTGAAAGTCCGTATTGCCCAGCGACAGCCCCGAGACTCGGTCTCATGCTACCACTAGAGTGAAAGCACCGCCAGCATTCAAAAGTGACAAAAACATCAGCCAGGAAGCATAGGAACTGAGAAGTGGTCTGTGGTCACCACCTGCAGAACCACTCCTTTATTGGGGGTGTCTTGCTAATTGCCTATAATTTCCACCTTTTGTCTATTCCATTTGCACAACAGCATGTGAAATTTATTGTCAATCAGTGTTGCTTCCTAAGTGGACAGTTTGATTTCACAGAAGTGTGATTGACTTGGAGTTACATTGTGTTGTTTAAGTGTTCCCTTTATTTTTTTGAGCAGTGTATATATATATATATATATATATATATATATATATATTTACCTGTTCTGAAAGGCCCCAGAGTCTGCAACACCACTAAACAAGGGGCATCACCAAGCAAGCGACACGACGAAGACCAAGGAGCTCTCCAAACAGTTCAGGGACAAAGTTGTGGAGAGGTACAAACCAGGGTTGGGTTATAAAAAAATATCTGAAACTTTGAACATCCCACGGAGCAAGATTAAATCCATTATTTAAAAACGGAAAGAATATGGCACCACAACAAACCTGCCAAGAGAGGGCCGCCCACCAAAACTCACGGACCAGGCAAGGAGGGCATTAATCAGAGGCAACAAAGAGACCAGAGATAACCTTGAAAGAGCTGCAAAGCTCCACAGCGGAGATTGGAGTATCTGTCCATAGGACCACTTTAAGCCGTACACTCCGCAGAGCTGGGCTTCACGGAAGTGGCCAGAAAAATCCATTGCTTAAAAAGAAAAAATAAGTAAACACGTTTGGTGTTTGCCTAAAGGCATGTGGGAGACTCCCAAAACAAATGGAAGAAGGTACTCTGGTCAGATGAGACTAAAATTGAGCCTTTTGGCCATCAAGGAAAACGCTATGTCTGGCCAAACCCAACACCTCTCATCACCCTGAAAACATCCTCTCAGGATGGTGTTTTTCATCGGCAAGGACTGGGAAACTGGTCAGAATCTAAGGAATGATGGATGGTGCTAAATACAGGGAAATTCTTGAGGGAAACCTGTTTCAGTCTTCCAGAGATTTGAGACTTGGACGGAGGTTCACCATCCAGCAGGACAATGACCCTAAGCATACTGCTAAAGCAACATTCGAGTGGTTTAAGGGGAAACATTTGAATGTCTTGGAATGGCCTAGTCAAAGCCCAGACCTCAATCCAATTGACAATCTGTGGTGTGACAAAGATTGCTGTACATCAGGAGAACCCATTCAACTTGAAGGAGCTGGAGCAGTATTGCCATGAAGAGTGGGCAAAAATCCCAGTGTCTAGATGTGCCAAGCTTATAGAGACATACCCCAAGAGACTTGCAGCTGTAATTGCTGCAAAAGGTGGCTCTACAAAGTATTGACTTTGGGGGAGGGTTGCATAGTTATGTATGCTCAAGTTCTGTTTTTTGTCTTATTTGTTTCACAATAAAAACTATTCTGTATCTTCAAAGTGGTAGACATGTTGTGTAAATCAAATGATACAACCCCCCCCCAAAAAATAAGTCAGGTTGTAAGGCAACAAAATAGGAAAAATGCCAAGGGTGGTGAATAGTTTCGCAAGCCACTGTACCTAATGGAAAAGAGGAACCTGAAAGCCACGAGAACTAAGACTTTTGTTTTCCAGTGAAGTCACTGAGAAATGTATTGTAAAGTTGCTAAAATGTGTTTTTCCCTTCTTCCATTTAGCTGGCTTTCTTATCAGCATTCTCAACCATGGAGAATAAAGAAGTATAATTCAGGATGATTATGACAGCCATACAGCTCTTTTGAAGAAAGAAAATCAACAGCTTTATTTTCCCAATGCATGCATTTCCTGGAACTTAAAATGAACGTACTGTGATTTTAAAGGACAAGATTCCCCTTGGAAAGAGTTCAGAACCATTGGAGGAGATGTAGAACATTACTCACCTTATTACTCTCCTGCTGCACACGTCAGACAACATGGCCGGGCTAAAATATAAAATATTGGCATCAGTGGCAATTGTCCTTCACATTGCCCAGTTCACAGTTGGCTATAGCTTCAGGAATTGCACTGAGGATCCAACCTCAAACCACACAAAATTCATTTGCATCCGTCACCAGGCAAAGAACATTTCTACCATTGTAGGTGACCTGCCACCTTATGCCACCACAATTATAATCTCCGTAAACCTGATAAAACACATACCTGACAATACCTTTGATCACTTTCCTAACCTCAGGACTCTTCAGATTGACAATAACCATCTGGAGACCATAGATAACCAGCCATTCCAAAATATGAGCCAACTGAAGAGCCTAAACCTGTCCTTGAACAAAATATCAAATCTCAGCTCCTCTGTATTTCAAGACCTCAAAAACCTTGTCAACCTGTCACTAAATAATAACTCACTGATTATGCTCCCTCCGGGTATTTTCTCTTCACTCTCCAATCTGGATGTCCTCATATTACGGCAGAACTACCTGAACAACTTCTCTGCGGTGGCAGAATCTGTGACTCACTTAACGAAGCTGACAAAACTAGACCTGTGCAATAACTATCTAACGTCCCTCCATCATTCTAACGATACAGACCTACCGGAGTCCCTCACCTCCCTCTATCTCTGTAAAAACAAACTGGTCACTTTAGCATGTGAGTGGGGCTTCCTCAGCCATGTACTACTGCTGGATCTCTCCTACAATAACCAGCTCCCTTCGAGGGCTTTTCAAGGTCTGGACTTGCAGAAGCTAAACTACATGCGTTTGCGTTCAACCAATGTTACAGTGCCAGAGCTTTTGAATGTCAGCAATGTTAGAGCTGGGAACATAGACTTCTCTGGTATGGGGTTGAAGACTGACAATCTGCTCATGGAGTTATGCAGCCTTTTGAGTACAAAGGTCACATTTGTTAAAAAGTTGAGTCTGGGAAGCAATGGGATTCTGTCATTGCGAAAGAACACACTTTCAAACTGTCCACCAATCCGAGGTTTATTGGACCTTTCCTTCAACCAGTTGAGGAAGGTAAGATGCCTCCACTTTCTTAAAGGACAGGATCAAATCAAGAACTTCACAGCAGAGAAAAACCACCTCACCTCCCTAATGTCCTGCAACAGACAGAACCTCTCTTTCCCAAATCTGACAGATCTGAGCTACCGTTACAATCGCATACTCAAAGTCAACTCTTTTGCTTTCCACCACACACCAAATGTGAAGACCCTACAACTCAACATAAACATAATCGCCTATCTTGACCATAAGGCTTTCAGTGGGCTGACTAGTCTTGTCACACTGCGTCTGGACAATAACCTCCTGACCGATCTGTACAAGGATAGCTTTGAAGATCTGCATAGCCTGGAAATACTTAATCTACGTAACAATCAGATAGCTGTTATTTTCAACAAGACTTTCCATTCACTCAAATGCCTGCACATTTTGGATCTTGGAGGGAACAAAATCAGTCATTTTGAAGAGTCAGCCTTTGTGGGGCTCGTTAACCTGGCCAATTTGTACCTCGACGGAAACAATCTCAAACAGATCGACAGCGCCAAGTTTAAACCATTCCACGCCACACTTGAAGTTCTTGATCTACATGGGAATCAGGTTAGCTTCTCCTCTAAACGTACCAACTCTCCTTTCGTGAATCTAACAAAACTTCGCAACCTCAAACTAGATGCGCAGATGCCCCACGGCCTCAACATGCTGCCTTATGCCTTTTTCCGTGGTCTCAACTCCCTCCAATCGCTCTACCTCACCGACAATCACATCTTCAGCTTCGCAGCAGACACTTTTGACGATCTGACCAACTTGACTTTCCTCTCCTTGGACAACTCCTGTGCCGGGGTGATGCAGCTGCAGCCGGGCGTCTTCAAAAACCTGCGGAAATTGAGCAAGCTCAGTGCAAGGAACATGGGCATCCAGTCCTTCTCAAATGAGGTTTTTGGGAATCTGACAGAGCTGCAGATCTTGCTTCTCAACCAAAACGTAATGCAATCCTTAGATGTGAAAGTGCTGGAGGCTCTCCCTAAACTGCGCTACCTGGACCTGCGCAACATTCCTCTTAGTTGCACCTGCATCAACTATGACCTGCAGAACTGGACTTTGACTAACCAGAGAGTCCAGTTAGTCTTACAATACAGTCTACAGTGCCAAGATAAAAAACTCCAAAAAAGCTTCTACAACTTTGACACCAATGTTTGCTACCTGGACCTGGGAAAGTACCTTTTTGCTACCACAACCACTGTGATTTTACTGCTGACTATAATCCCGCTTCTCTACAACAAGCTGTATTGGAAACTGAAGTATAGCTTTTATGTGTTCCGCTCCTGGTTCGGCCAACACTGGCGCAGGCTGAGGCAGAAAGAGGAGCACTGCAAATACGATGCTTTCATCTCCTATAACTCGGCGGACGAGCCCTGGGTACTAGACCAGCTACTTCCCAACCTGGAGGGCAACGGAGCCTCTTTCCGGCTGTGCCTGCACCACCGTGACTTTGAGCTGGGCCGCAACATTGTGGACAACATCGTCTCCGCCGTGTACAGCAGCCGCAAGACCATCTGCGTGGTTAGTAGGAATTTCCTGTGCAGCGAGTGGTGCTCCCTGGAGATCCAGCTGGCCAGCTACAGGCTCTTCCACGAGCTCCGGGACGTGCTCCTGCTCATCTTCCTGGAGCCCATCCCTGAAAGACAGCTGTCGGCTTACCACCGTATGAGAAAGGTCATGTTGAAGAAGACCTACCTGCAGTGGCCGGGGTCAGACTGCACTGACCCGGTCAAAGCCCAGGAACTGTTTTGGAACCATCTGAGGAGGGCACTGAGGAGCGGGAGCAGCAGGTTTGAAGAGGAGGATGAGGGGAGGGAGGAATACTTCAATCAGCCACCGACGGATGATAACTATTACTTAATGCCTTAAGGAAAGGGTTATAGGACACACTTTGCCCTAGCAGCAGCCTGATTCCTGGATATGAAACAAAGTTCCATGTAGTAAAAGTACAGAAATTATGCACACACACAGACACATACAAAGACAGAGAGAGGAACTGAATCTCTTGTAAATATGTTCTTTGTGCCATGATTTTCTACTTGCTTGAAATCAAGCATTGTCTATGCTTTGATTGATTGCTATAATAAGCTTAATTCATTTTTGGGGGGCTTTTGTAATTTGCTCATGGAAAAAAAACACATTTAATCCTGTTCTGTACTAAATAATATTGTAATAATGTATGTATATTTAAAAGATGCAGAGGAAAATGGAAATAAGATGATCAGACATACCCTGACAAATCATGTTGCAAAGTTAAAGTATTCTTTAAGTATACTTCTTGTTGGTAAATATCACTGTCTCAAATCAGCAATACACCGACAGATGAGACCTATTACTTAATGACTTAAGGAAAGGGTTAGAGGACACGCTTGGCCCTGGCAGCAGCCTGTTTCCAGGACATTAAACAAAGTTCAATGTAGTAAAAGTACTGACATTATGCCTACCCACATATAGAAACAGAGAGAGGAACTGAAAATCTTATAAATGTGTCCTCCGTGCCATGACTCTGTACCGGAACCCTCTGTATATAGCCTCGCTATTGTTATTTTACTGCTGCTCTTTAATTATTTGTTACTTTTATTTTTTTAAATGTACTTATCACTTATTTTTTTCTTAAAACTGCATTGTTGGTTAAAGGCTTGTAAGTAAGCATTTCACTGTAAGGTCTACACCTGTTGTATTTGGTGCATGTGACAAATAACATTTTACGTTATTTGGTTGTTTGTTCTACTTGCTTGAAATTCAGCATTGTTGATGCTTTGATTGACTGCTATAATAAGCTAAAGCCATCATTTGTTTGCATTTGTAATTTGCTGTCATGGAAAAAATGAACTTAATCCTGTTGTGATCAGTACTTAATATTGTAATACTGTATGTACATTTAAAAGATGCAAAATGGAAATTGGAAATAAGATGATCAGGCGTACCTTGACAAATCATGTTGCAAAGTGAATTTAAATATTCTATAAGTATACTTCTTGTTGGAAAATATCACTGTCTCAATCAGTAGTACACAAACTAAAACAAGTAAATAAATAATCTATTATTAGATTTTAATATAAGACACAGTGAGTGACTATGTAGTCTTTTATTCACAGGTTCATTATATTCAGTCCATCTTACAGGGAGAGAATTGTATACTCCTCGTGTCCTCGCTCCTTCTCAAAACCAATTGACCTTTTTCTCCAGAGGGGAGGGACCTCTGGCTTTCTCATCCAATGGGTTTTGAGAAGGAGACGAGGCGAGGAACATGCAATTGGGATCTAACCATGGACAGCAGACAATCCTCTGCATAATGCATTAATGCTGATTCATGTCTTTTATAATCTGAGCTAAAGCATTCTGCTTGTCAAAAATAATAAAGTATACTTTGAGTATGCCCATTGGCCACAAAAATAACGAGGGACACATTCACATGTGCTGCCAAAGTTGACTTGTCCACTGTAGCTGTCTGTAAACAACATACTGCATAGGTTCTGCAATGCATTTTCTCTTACAGTGCTTCTGTATGTTTTTACATGCGCATATTTCATTTAGAAGTATTCATGCAATAAAAAATACATTCTCCAGTCTGTAAGTAGTTTTAGAGTATGTGAAACATGAAAGAAAATATTATTTAAAATAGTAATGTTTTCTCATTTAACTTATATTTGTAAAAATACAAACAACATTTCCTGGATGGCACTTTGTCTTTCTGCCCCTCATATGATGATATTCAATAACAATAAATAAATCAAGTCAGTTGTAATTGTAAACAATTAGACTTGATGGTATGCATTTGGAAAATACTCAACAGCATTGCGCTTATGCATGTCTCTACTACACAGAGGCATCACTATGCAGTCTCTGGACAGGCACAGTGGATGTGGATCAGTACAGTCTCATCCGGGGGAAAGACCAGCGTTCAGGGCTGGGGAAAGCAGGCAGGGACCCGGGGAGCAGAGGAGGGGACAGGCCACTCTCCAGCATGTGGGAGGGGGGATAGTAAGCCATGTCAGGAAGGTGGGACCTGGAGTTTACAGGGCTGGTTGGGGGGCGGCGGTTGAAGCGATAAAAAGGGTGGAGCTGATGACTGTCTAGTAGTTGATAGTGGGTGGGAGCACAAAAGGAATGGCCTCTTTCAATGTCGTATGGATCTTGCTGCTGTGGCAAGTGTCTGTCTCTGTGTCCCCCTGGTGGCCCTGTGGGATACTGCAGGAAACACTGCATACTCCTCTGATAGAAAGGCCCACTGCTTCTCTCCCTCACTGTTTCTGTCTGGTTTAGAAACCTCAAATCTGGGTCATACCTCCAGTTCTCAAATGGATCCTCCCTGGTTGACTATCTCATGCTTTCCCTGTAGAATACGTCATCCCAGGGCTGAGGCGGACCAGATTGAGCTGCCCAAGGTGAGGCAGGGGTGCAAAGACGTGGTGGCGAGAGGGGGAACCAGAGGGCTGGAGGTCCATGAGGAAGTGCGAGGAGGAAGCGGGCCTAAGTAGTTCTCTGATCAGTTCCCCAACCTGCTCGACACTGGGGTTGGGGTTCCATGCAGCAGCCTAAAGAGAAGCAAGTGTGGCAGCAATTGGTTTGTTATCATACAGTACATCTAAGTATTGCAAAGAAGACTGTCATTTAGAACATTCTGTGACAATTTCACGAACAAAATGTACTGTAGCATTATAGTGGCACGTTCTATTGCTAATTTATTTAGGAAATCCTATCATAATAACCCTACAATTACCAATTATATGTTACATGTAAATTGAGCATTTTAATGTACTATTACGCTATACGACTGATGTTATATATTAGATGTAAATTCACCATTTGAATGTACTATTACGCTATTTGTCTGATGTTATATATTAGATGTAAATTCACCATTTGAATGTACTATTATGCTATATGACTGATGTTATATATTAGATGTAAATTCACCATTTTAATGTACTATTACGCTATATGACTGATGTTATATATTAGATGTAAATTCACCATTTTAATTTACTATTACACTATATAGCTGATGATGACTGATAGCCCAATGTCTTATGCTCGTACCGTGTCCAGGCTGTGCTGCGACCCAAAGCAGCATAGCTGCTTCCTTCTCCTCTTGTTGGGGGGTGACCTCTGGGAGTCCAGGCACGAATGCTCCACCATGCTCTCTCCAAAACCACCATCCAATGGAGCTGTGATAGGAAGACATAGTTGAAAAATCATTCAACTAAACTACACCACTGAAGATATTTTCAAAGTCCCCACTTTGGTGTACAATACTATCGATATCCAAATGCAGTTAGACCAATAAAACATTTGACAAATAATACAGATAGGCCAACATTACAATCAATATGATCTGATTAGTTACAGTATGATTATATGATCAAGAGTATAGAGGATTCCATTTCTTATTGCGGTCCTCAACCCAACACTCACAACCACAAGCACATTATATACCGTACCTGCAGGCCAGCCTCCATCTGCATCTACGATTGTGCTCTGCCCCTGGCTGGCCCTGGTTGTGGTAGGTCCTGTACAGAAGGTGAGATGTCGCTGCATGCTGAGGATGTTCTCCTGCAGCTGGAGCCCGTGCCTCTCCCGTAGGGCCTGCAACAGCACCTCCCTACCTTCCGCCACCAGGTGTCTCCTGCGGAGCAGTGGCAGCTGCAGAGACCTGCACAGACGCACAGCTACCACACTGACAGGGTTGGTGACAGTTTGCTGCATCTGATTGTCTGAGCTCTCACTGCTTCCACCTCTTGCTGGGAAGGAAGACACTGTGATGTTTGGACTGGGCCTGAATGGCTGTGTGTGTGGAAGAATAAGTCCATTGTTTTGGGGGGTCTGCTCCAAAGTGAGGACAACGGGCTTAACCTCGGCCCTTGTGTCAGGTGGTCTCTCATTTTCATTCTTTCCACTGGGTGACAACAGTGTTTCACGGACTACAGGCCTGGGCCCCTTGCTCTTGTTTCGTACCACACGTGAGGGACTCTCTGTGGATGATAGGGTAACTACGTCGCCCTCTGATGTCAGACCGCTGTGATGTGTATGTCCTGGTGTGATACCAGACTCTTGGCTGTTAGAGTGACACGCTACATTCTTCTCCAGACAAACCTGAATAGATGTAAATTTTCTTCTGAAATCCTCTTGTGTATCCCCATGAGAACACTTAAAAAGTCTGCTTTCTGAATTAGACCTACACTCATCACGCGTGTTGGCCTTAGTACTACTCTTTGCTACTACTCTTTCTACTCTCCCTTTAACTGGAGCCTCCTAAACATTGTCAGGAACAGCAACTTCACCCACATCTGAATCAGGCCCAGGAGAGGAGAAAGGAAGGGAAGATGAAGGTGGAAGGGGAGGCAGAGTAGTCGTGGTTTTGCCTCGCCCCCCGCGTTGCCCAAGCTTCTCCAACTTCCTCTGCTCACTCAGCAGCCGCTCAATGTCAATGGAGTTCACCTCATGGTTGAACAAGCCATGGTGGCCGATGAGGCGGTTGTTCGTGATGATGCTGGGCAAGAGCCCAAAGGGGAAGACGCGGGCTAACAGGGCATCTCTCCGTGGAGGAGGGCAACAGCTGCTTTGACAGCAACCATGACAGGGGTCCTTCTCTTTGTGTGTTTTCAGTCGTTTGGTCTTGTTCATCTGGCTGTTTTGTGCTTCTGTGTTCTTGGTATGGCTTGAAGAGCAGCAGTGTGGAGTGGATCTGTTGGTTGGGCAACAGGTTTTTATCTGTAGACTTGAATTGCTTGCTAAAAACATGCAGGACATTCTGCTTCTCTGTTAAGGCTCTGCCATGTAGATGGCTAATCATGAGGTGGAATGCTAGGTGCACAGAAAAGACTGAATAATTTAAAACAATTCTAGATGGCTGTTGGTTCACATGCATAAGTATTATTGGAAAACAGAATCATTTTGGTCATTAACACAAATGAATGAAACCTGGAACATTAGCTAACGTTACACTGTCAGAAAAAGCACTCCAACTAGCAAACCTAGTTACTTGATCTAGCCAACATCATCAAGTTAGCAAGAAGACCAGGACAACAGTTCACAATAACAAAAAGTCTTCAATCAGCACACATTAGCAAAATAATGTTGTTGATTAGCTAGCTAGCTTATGTTGGCCAACGTTAGTAAACAAACAGCAGTCACTCGACATCATTTCTTTCTGGATAAATTAGGCACACGTGCAGGAAATCAAGGCAAATTTAAAAAAGACAACACAGAAAGACACCCTGATACATAATATTACTGGTAAACGCAACACTGTAACGTTAGCTAGCAAGACTCAGAAAACGTGTAATCTACAATTTCGCAAACTATCCAAAAATGGAAGTTGGGGTAAACGTTCTAGTTTTGCATTTGAAGTTGTTGGGTTGCCCAGCAAAGTCCCGGACTAGCCGCCAATATCACATTGAAAAAGTGATGCTAATCAATGAGACTGCGTGTGTGTAGGATATATTCAACAATATCACCAAACTTAGTAAAATAGCACATTTAATTTGCATAATTTCCTCAGCAAGTGGTACGTGCAGTTTTGACTAGCTAGCTAGGGCGAACTAAATGTAATATACAGAGTAACGTTGTAGCTGACTAAACAATCTTGCAATTGCAATCACGTTCAATGAAACAACCATACACGTTTGTGAAATTGGGGAGACGTAAAATGGACATGATTGGATTGACTAATGATGCGAGAGGTCTTTGTAAAGTTATATGTTTGAATTAAGAAGTTGAGAAGCTCTCCTTGTCTGTCAGATAGTTGGTCCCGTGTAGCTCACATAGCAGCGCACGGCGCCTACCAGCTTTAGGGTTGTGGGTTCGATTCCCACGGAGGACAAGTACGGGAAAAAGTATGAAAATGTAAGAACTCTATTGCTCTGAATTAGAGCTTCTGCTAAATGACTAAAACGTCAAATCTGCGCAACGGCGGCACGCCTCTTACCTCGTGAACACCATCGAACTAGTCCAAATCTAGACATGCGGAGGTAGGCTACATTTTATCCGCAACTATAATTCCCTTTGGCAGTCACGTTGATAGCCGTAATTTACTGTGAAAATCGTGTTTTAGGGAGGTATTCATACACATTACTACTTATATGCGTACACATATTACTAGACTGAAAACAAAACGGTATTTTACTGAAGTAGCTCACCTATGAGTGGCCAATGGTACATTCTGTAGTGACTTGAAATGTTACTTTCAGGAACATCAGGCGGACCGAACCACCATTACGGTATTGTAGAACAATAATAATTGTTAGCTATTCAGCGATCTCACCTATTAATATGAAAAAGTCTGTACGCCTGTATGTTGATGCACCACATTGCCAATGCATCATTGGTTCATAGCACTTTATGCTAACTGAATGATTAGCTAGCTACAGTAGTGTATAGCTAGCTGACTATTCCTGTAGCCTGGCTTGAAATATGCCAGGCTACAGGAATGGTCAGCTAGCTAGCTCGTGTTTTGGTTACTTGTGCTAAAGTATTATTTTCTGACATCGTTATTCGTTATATATTATTATTAGCCCCCATAATGCCAGTGTACGCCCATTTGTGAATAGGGTTACACATTTCACTTGGAATTGTTTTGCGCTATTCTACTGTAGTGACCTAGCTAGCTACCTATAGTTAGTTGCTTCATTGATTCACATACAATAAGCATCCATCCATCAGCTCTAATCTACCAAGCCATGATTTTCACTTTGATTCTTTCTGACACTAGACAGACAAAGTGATGAGCTCAGGAGACTCCAACCCCGCCGCCACACCCACTCCTGGTGTGGACACCCAGGGAGATGGGCGATGGATGTCTTTGGTGTGTATCCTGCTGTTTGCCTCACCAATACATTACATCTGCCATTTTAGAATAACAGCAGCAGTTCTAGTCTTGGAAGGTCAATTTCCTCTCGTGTCCTGATTCAGAGTGGTTAGGTTAAATGTGGAAGACACATTTCGGGTTGAATGCATTGACTAGGTATCTCCATTCCTCTCTCCCTCTGCATACAGCATAACCACTTTGTGTCTAACAGCAAGGACAAGGAGCCTGATGTCCTGTTTGTAGGAGACTCTCTTGTCCAGCTCTTGCACCAGTTTGAGGTAATCTCTCTATCCTGACAGCTGTAAGGGGACTGCAAACATTGGTGACGTTTGTTGTTTGAAACTGAAGCTAACATCATTTGCCACATTGAAATATTTTCTGATTACAAGTCTGAAGAAAGTACATGTTAGCTGCTATGTTATGCTAGTTGACATAATGTTGTTGATGTGTCTTTGTCAGGTGTGGCGAGACCTGTTTTCCCCTCTCCACGCTCTCAACTTTGGGGTGGGAGGTGATGCAACACAGCATGTCTTGTGGAGATTGAGCAATGGAGAGTTGGCCCACATCAGCCCAAAGGCATGTATACATACAGACAACATGTTAGGATGTTACATTAGAGTTGATCATACACTCCTCATTGTTCAGATTTAAACCCTAATGGCTGCACAGACCCATGGTCCCAAGCCTGTTCCTGGGCCAAAAAGCACTTTCAGTATCAATCATTCAACATGCTTTTAAATCAAGTGGTATGAATGAAACTGCCCACCAAGTTGATGTTTGTGCCTCTGCCTCCACCAGGTTGTGGTGCTGTGGGTGGGCACCAATAATCATGGTCACACTGCAGAACAGATCTGTGGAGGCATCATGGCCATAGTCCAACTCATCAAGGACAAGCTGCCGAAGGCTTACACTCTCGTACTGGTAGGTTGTATTACCTCTTTTCTACCACAAATGTGACTTAAACCATTAATGGGAAATGTTTGATTAATAATTTTCCTGTATTTGATTTACTGTTACTAAGTACTGATGTTCTATATTTGACCTGTTTAACTGCCAATATCAAATGTCTGCCGGTGTGGAATGTTCTGGTTAAAGTTTGCTGCCAGACTTCGCTGAGGACACAATGATAATGTACAGTTGAAGTTGGAAGTTTACATACACCTTAGCCAAATACATTTAAACTCAGTTTTTCACAATTCCTGACATTTAATCCTAGTAAAAATTCCCTGTCTTAGGTCAGTTAGGATCACCACTTTATTTTAAGAATGTGAAATATCAGAATAATAGTAGAAAGAAAGATTTATTTCAGCTTTTATTTCCTTCATCACATTCCCAGTGGGTCAGATGTTTACATACACTCAGTTTGTAGTCGGTAGCATTGACTTTAAATTGTTTAACTTGGGTCAAACGTGTCGGGTAGCCTTCCACAAGCTTCCCACAATAAGTTGGGTGAATTTTGGCCCATTCCTCCTGACAGAGCTGGTGTAACTGAGTCAGGTTTGTAGGCCTTCTTGCTCGCACACGCTTTTTCAGTTCTGCCCACACATTTTCTATGGGATTGAGGTCAGGGCTTTGTGATGGCCACTCCAATACCTTGACTTTGTTGTCCTTAAGCCATTTTGCCACAACTTTGGAAGTATGCTTGGGGTCATTGTCCATTTGGAAGACCCATTTGCGACCAAGCTTTAACTTTCTGACTGATGTCTTGAGATGTTGCTTCAATATATCCACATCATTTTCCACCTCATGATGCCATCTATTTTGTGAAGTGCACCAGTCCCTCCTGCAGCAAAGCACCCCCACAACATGATGCTGCCATTCCCGTGCTTCACGGTTGGGAAGGTGTTCCTCGACTTACAAGCCTCCCCCTTTTCCCTCCAAACATAACGATGGTCATTATGGCCAAACAGTTCTATTTTTGTTTCATCAGACCAGAGGACATTTCTCCAAACAGTACAATCTTTGTCCTCATGTGCAGTTGCAAACCGTAGTCTGGCTTTTTTATGGCGGTTTTGGAGCAGTGGCTTCTTTCTTGCTGAGCGGCCTTTCAGTATATGTCGATATAGGACTTGTTTTACTGTGGATATAGATACTTTTGTACCTGTTTCCTCCAGCATCTTCACAAGGTCCTTTGCTGTTGTTCTAGGTGGGATTGATTTGCACTTTTTGCACCAAAGTACGTTCATTTCTAGGAGACAGAAAGCGTCTCCTTCCTGAGCGGTAATGACGGCTGCGTGGTCCCATGGTGTTTATACTTGCGTACTATTGTTTGTACAGATGAACGTGGTACCTTCAGGCATTTGGAAATTGCTCCCAAGGATGAACCAGACTTGTGGAGGTCTACAATTTTTTTTCTGAGGTCTTGGCTGATTTCTTTTGATTTTCCCATGATGTCAAGCAAGGAGGCACTGAGTTTGAAGGTAGGCCTTGAAATACGTCCACAGGTACACCTCCAATTGACTCAAATGAAGTCAATTTGCCTATCAGAAGCTTGTAAAGCCATGACATAATTTTCTGGAATTTTCCAAGCTGTTTAAAAGGCAGAGTCAACTTAGTGTATGTAAACTTCTGACCCACTGGAATTGTGATACAGTGAAATAATCTGTCTGTAAACATTTGTTGGAAAAATTAATGGTCATGCACAAAGTAGATGTCCTAACCAACTTGCCAAAACTGTAGTTTGTTAACAAGAAATTTGTGGAGTGGTTGATAAACGGGTTTTAATGACTCCAACCTAAGTGTATGTTAACTTCCGACTTCAACTGTATCTATTACACTGTGATTCTGTAGCCGCTGATGTTGTGACTTCCTTCGGGCTGGTGTTTAGTCAACACTCAGTGCTGTAGGATTAATAGATTCCAAGATGGCGTAGCAGTCAGATGTCTTTGTCCTCGTCTTGTCCCGTGTCCCATGTATATATCTTTTTTCTTGCATATCTTTTTTATATTTTTCCTAAACCTCAACTTCAATATACTCTCCTGCAACCCGCCTCACCCAATGTGGTATGATCTGCTATTTTCTCAAGTATTTTTCTTTACTTTTGAACCAGAATCCCCCAACAGAGGCTAGCCAGCTAACTAGCTACTAGGTAGTAGTCAGCTAACCACTGCTAGCGGACATCAGCTAACCTCTAGCTCGGAAATCTCTCGCCAGTTTGTGCCAGTTTGAACACGATTCAAACCAGAGCATACCGGACTTATTTTCTCTCCATATTCCTGGATTCCTACTTCAAGCTCTGAACCTTTTCAACTGGATCATCGCAGCTAGCTAGCTGCAATCCGAGTTGCTACTCCTGGCTAACGTCTCTGTCTCAAGCACCAATTAGCCTTGAGCTTTCCCATGCTAGGCCCATCTCCCGGCTAGCTGAAGAGGTCCTTCAGCCACTCATTGGGCTACAATACCTATTTTGCCAATTGGCCTGGACCTCTTTCACTACACGAAGCCCTGCTAATCCATCACGACTGGACTTCCGACGTAATCTGCCCGAGGGTTCTTTTTGCAACAAGCCCCTCCGTTGCGACGTCCCCTGAATGCCCATCTGCTAGCCTGCCAGCCACGGCCCGCTAGCTGTCCAGAGCATATCAGACTGTTAGCTGAATAGGTCCATCGGCCAATTTTCTTGGGCCACTATACCTATTTTGCCAATTGGACTGGGCACCTTTACTACACGGAACCCTACTAATCCATCACAGCGAGGCTCCGCATGAGGAGGCTACAACAGACCTCTTCCGTCGCGACGTACCTCTAAGGCCATTCTGCTAGCTTGCTAGCCCCGGCCCGCTGGCTGTCTGAATCGCTGTGTCTCCAGCCAGCTTAACTACTCACTGGACATCTATGATCATTCGGCTACGCATACTTCTCCCTAATGTCAATATGCCTTGTACATTGCTCTTCTGGTTAGTGATTATTGTCTTATTTCACTGTAGAGCCTCTAACCCTGCTCAATATGCCTTAGCTAAACCTTCAGTTCCACCTCCCACACAAGCAGTGACATCACCTGGTTTAAATGATGTTTCTAGAGACAATATCTCTCTCATCGTCACTCTATGCCTAGGTTTACCTCCACTGTATTCACATCCTACCATACCTTTGTCTGTACATTATGCCTTGAATCTATTCTATCGCGCCCAGAAACATGCTCCTTTTACTCTCTGTTCCGAATGTACTAGACGACCAGTTCTTATAGCCTTTAGCCGTACCCTTATCCTACTCTTCCTCTGGTGATGTAGAGGTTAATCCAAGCCCAGCAGTGCTTAGCTCCACTCCCATTCCCCAGGCGCTCCCATTTGTTGACTTCTGTAACTGTAAAAGCCTTGGTTTCATGCATGTTAACATTAGAAGCCTCCCCCCAAGTTTGTTTTATTCACTGCCTTAGCACACTCTGCCAACCCGGATGTCCTAGCCGTGTCTGAATCCTGGCTTAGGAAGACCACCAAAACCCCTGAAATTTCCATCCCTAACTATAACATTTTCCGACAAGATAGAACGGCCAAAGGGGGCAGAGTGGCAATCTACTGCAGAGATAGCCTGTAGAGTTATGTTATACTATCCAGGTCTGTGCCCAAACAATTCAAGGTTCTACTTCTAAAAATCCACCTTTCCAGAAACAAGTCTCTCACTGTTTCCACTTGTTATAGACCACCTTCTGCCCCCAGCTGTGCCTTGGACACCAAATGTGAATTGATTGTCCCCCATCTATCTTCAGAGCTCGTGCTGCTAGATGACCTAAGCTGGAACATGCTTAACACCCCGGCCATCCTACAATCTAAGCTTGATGCCCTCAATCTCACACAAATGATCTATCAATGAACCTACCAGGTACAACCCCAAATCTGTAAACACGGGCATAGACATCATCCTAACCAACATGCCCTCCAAATACACCTCTGCTGTCTTCAACCAAGATCTCAGCGATCACTGCCTCATTGCCTGCACCCATAATGGGTCTGCGGTCAAACGACCACCCCTCATCACTGTCAAACGCTCCCTAAAACACTTCAGTGAGCAGGCCTGGCCCGGGTATCCTGGAAGGATATTGAGCTCATCCCGTTAGTAGAGGATGCCTGGTTATTCTTTAAAAGTGCGTTCCTCACCATCTTAAATAAGTATGCCCCATTATTATTATTATTTTTTAACCTGGAACAGATATAGCCCTTGGTTCACTCCAGACCTGACTGCCCTTGACAAGCACAAAAACATCCTGTGGTGTACTGCATTCGCATCAAATAGCCCCTGCGATATGCAACTTTTCAGGAAAGTTAGAAACCAATATACACAAGCAGTTAGGAAAGCTAAGGTTAGCTTTTTCAAACAGAAATTTGCATCCTGTAGCACAAACTCCCAAAAGTTATGGGACACTAAAGTCCATGGAGAATAAGAGCACCTCCTCCCAGCTGCCCACTGCACTGAAGGCTAGGAAACACTGTCACCACTGATAAATCCACGATAATTGAGAATTTCAATAAGCATTTTTCTACGGCTGGCCATGCTTTCCACCTAGCTACTCCTATCCCGGTCAACTGCCTTGTACCCCCCCACTGCAACTCGCCCAAGCCTCCCCATTTCTCCTTCACCCAAATCCAGGTGGCTGATGTTCTGAAAGGGCTGCAAATTCTGGACCCCTACAAATCAGCCGGGCTAGACAATCTGGACCCTCTCTTTCTAAAATTATCTGCCGCAATTGTTGCAACCCCTATTACTAGCCTGTTCAATCTCTCTTTCGTATCGTCTGAGATCCCCAAAGATTGGAAAGCTGCCGCGGTCATCCTCCTCTTCAAAGGGGGAGACACTCTAGACCCAAACTGCTACAGACCTATATCTATCCTACCCTGCCTTTCTAAGGTCTTTGAAAGCCAAGTTAACAAACAGATCACCGACCATTTCGAATCCCACCGTACCTTCTCCGCTATGCAATCTGGCTTCCGAGCTGGTCATGGATGCACCTCAGCCACGCTCAAGGTCCTAAACAATATCAAAACTGTCATCGATAAGACAATACTGTGCAGCCGTATTTATTGACCTGGCCAAGGCTTTCGACTCTGTCAATCACCACATTCTTATCGGCAGACTCCACAGCCTTGGTTTCTAAAATGACTGCCTCGCCTGGTTCACCAACTACTCCTCAGACAGAGTTCAGTGTGTCAAATCGGAGGGCCTGTTGTCCGGACCTCTGGCAGTTTCTATGGGGGTGCCACAGGGTTAAATTCTCGGGCCAACTCTCTTCTCTGTATACATCAATGATGTCGCTCTTGCTGCGGGTGATTCTCTGATCCACCTCTACGCAGACGACACCATTCTGTATACTTCTGGCCCTTCTTTGGACACTGTGCCAACTAACCTCCAGACGAGCTTCAATGGCGTACAACTCTCCTTCCATGGCCTCCAACTGCTCTTAAATGCAAGTAAAACTAAATGCATGCTCTTCAACCGATCACTGCCCGCCCGTCCATCACTACTCTGGACGGTTCTGACCTAGAATATGTGGGTGTTGGTGTTGGTTAGACTGTAAACTCTCCTTCCAGACGCACATTAAGCATCTCCAATCCAAAATTAAATCTAGAATCGGCTTCCTATTTCGCAACAAAGCATCCTTCACTCATGCTGCAAAACATACCCTCGTAAAACTGACTATCCTACCGATCCTCGACTTCGGCATTGTCATTTACAAAATAGCCTCCAACACTCTACTCAACAAATTGGATGTAGTCTATCACAGTGCCATCCATTTTGTCACCAAAGCACCATATACTACCCACCACTGCGACCTGTATGCTCTCGTTGGCTGGCCCTCGCTTCATACTCGTCGCCAAACCCACTGGCTCCAGGTCATCTACAATTCTTTGCTAGGTAAAGCCCCGCCTTATCTCATAGCAGCACCCACCCGCAGCACGCGCTCCAGCAGGTATATTTCACTGGTCATCCCCAAAGCCACTTCCCCTTTGGCCGCCTTTCCTTCCAGTTCTCTGCTGCCAATGACTGGATCGAACTGCAAAAGTCGCTGAAGCTGGAGTCTCTTATCTCCCTCACTAACTTCAAGCACCAGCTGTGAGAGCAGCTCACAGATCATTGAACCTGTACATAGCCCATCTGTAAATAGCCAATCCAACTACCTCATCCCCATACTGTATTTATTTTGCCCCTTTGCACCCCAGTATCTTTACTTGCACATTCATCTTCTGCACATCTACCACTCCAGTGTTTAATTGCTATATCGTAATTACCTCACCACTATGGCCTATTTTATTGCCTTACCTCCCTTACTTCATTTGCACACACTGTATATATACTTCTTTTTTTTCTACTGTATTATTGACTGTATGTTTATTCCATGAGTAACTCTGTTGTTTGTGTCGAACTGCTCATTTGTAAATGAGAACTTGTTCTCAACTAGCCTACCTGGTTAAATAAAGGTAAAATAAAAAATAAGCGCCTTCTAAGAGAAATTCGTTAGACACTTCTCTTGGCTTCTTTTCTGGAGATGTTCTCCTTGAATTCTTGTAATAAACTGAAAGGATTTAGATTAATATGATTGACTGCTCTCTGTTTTGTTCACCTGGAAAATCCCCTTTACAACCATTAACCTTTTTGATAACACAAACTTAAATTATGAACTGCATACTTTATGGACTCCATTATCATTGCTAACCATATTGGCACATTTGTCCTTTCTAGCATGGGAATCTAGTGACTACAATGCACAGGGGGTTGGTGGGACCTTAATTTGGGAGAACGGACTTGTGGTAATGGGTGGAGCTGAATCAGTGGAATGCTATCACACACATGGTTTTCAGGTGTTTGATGCCATTCCATTTGCTCCATTCCGGACATTATTGTGAGCTCTTCGCCTCTCAGCAGCCTCCTGTGCTATCATGTATGTTTCCAACCACAGGGAGTGCTACCCAGGGGTAAGATGCCCAACTCCCTGCGGGAGAGGAACGCCCAGGTCAACAAGCTGGTTCAGGAGGCTGTGTCCTCTCTCCCCCACGCCTCCCTCCTCAATGTGGACCCCGGCTTGGTGCACTCGGACGGCAGCATCTCCCACCAGGACCTGTATGACTACCTCCACCTCACCCCGCAGGGCTACCAGGCTGTGTGCCAGCCGCTACACACCCACCTCAAGGGCCTGCTGGAGAAACAGGCTGAAAACTGAAGGCCAAAGACCAACTGATGGAGAACTGATGGCCAATGACCAAATGACTCACTACATCAGAGGTAAAAACACTGGTCCTGGAGAGCCACAAGAGTACAGGCTTTTAGCACATTCACTACTTTAATAAGAACACTTAGTATTTTAGTACAGCCTTTTGTTCCATCCCATGATTCAAATAATATCTAGTCCTTGATTGGTTGAATGTGTTGAATGCTGGGCTGGAAGAAAAGCCTTCTCTTGAAAGGCTTTCCAGAACCAGGGTTGGTAACCACTGCACAACTCTATTCTATGGGACGATACTGTAACTTACCACCAAAATGGCTGAGTAGAAGACCACTAAGCACTAATAGGATCAAACATCTGTGTTGCTAGTCAGATTTCACTGCTTATCACCAACTGAGATTTGATTGAGCTGATTTGAGAGATTATCCTCTTTAGTTTCATACTGTATGGTGGATATGATGAATAATATGCCAGGATCTCTCTCCTCTGGCTGATAGATACATTATAAGAGCTTCCCCACAAAGGTTAGGAGAATCTGAAAAGCTACCATCCTAAAGGTTTGTTTTGTTTCCTCTGTCAAAATACCCACATTTCCTGTCTTTTTCTCTTAACTTTGAAAACATATACAGTCCTATTGATCTGATTGGTTACTAATAGTATCATTTAAAATCCCTTTAATGGTATCATGTGTTTAGACACAGAGACCATTTATGTTGACGATGCAACAAGGCGTCACTTGGCCAGTTGGCTCCACTGTTAAAGCATTACTTGTTTCCGGTATCTGTTTACAACCATAACTTTTTGTTTCTTGTGAAGATTTACCCTCAATATGTCTTATTTTGGCTGTACAAATATGGAGAATGAAAGGGAAGGGTATGGTGTTTTTGGAGTGAACGATGAGGGCATTTCAAAGTAGCACTGAGACTGGTGGGTATTTGGCTTGGATATGATACCATAGTCAGTGTGTATGGATGTGTTGTAGCTAGCTTATACTCTTTATTCAAAGGCAGTCCCCCCACGAGACCCAAGACTCCCTGTAAAAGGCTGCTTTGACTGTTTGTATATACTGCCTGTGTAGTCCTACCTGCCTCTGTATTTTGAATGTTGATTGTGGAATATGTGATGTCAAAATGCAATGCATTAAAACCAATGAAGGCTTACACTATGGACATTGCTTCTTTGTTTGCAGCTTTCAACCACTGAAGTGTGTCTGCACGATGGTTCTGCAAAGAAAAGTTTTTAAACCAAAATAATAACATAATTGACCTTCAGCTGTAGCTTGTCAAAACGTCCTGTGTGTGTTTGATTTGTTAATGTACTCAAACTAATGGGTGCGGTGAGAGTTGTTAGGTTCTTATTTTTCAGTAAATAACCCACGGACACTAGAGAAGCTTTGACCAAGTTTAATTCTTCCCAAAGGTTCTGGTCAGCTGTAATCAGACAGCAAAACATTTCTCTCCATCACAGTTATATACATCCTACTTAAGACACTTCCTCTCTCCATTCCTTATAGTTTTAGCCCAACAGGAAGAAGGTAACCAGATACTAAACCCTGATTACTCCCTTAAGGGGAACTGACCTCACCTCCTGACCTCAACCCCTCCTTCACCTAATCCACAGATATCTATCTGTCTTCCCTATATCAACACGTCGCTCTCCTCTCCATCAAACACATTCCAAAGCCTTCTGGCTTTCTACAGACTCTTTCTATTTAAGGCTTCTTCTCTATCATTTAATATCTCAATGTTCAAAGGTTAGCCGATTCTAACAGAGTACACAATAATGGTGAGATTTATTGAATTGGGATGACCAAACAGTTTTATACCTGCGTGTGATGTTCTGAGCACATCCAAGATACCACAACTTGAGTTATGTCTGAGCAGAGAACCACGAGAGCCGTCTAGTGACACACAGTACTGTGATGAGACATTGGACCCACTCCTTTGTATGGTTAGTTGGCAGTGTCAGTTGTCAAGAAGTATTTATTTACCAGCTCCACCATATAGCTTCTAACATGCTCAAGAGACCAAGTGTAAATATCTGTTTTTAAGTTGGTCTTCAGAGAATCAGAGATATCATCGACATGGGGGTGAATGATCCAGCCAATCCAGCGTAGCGGTGTGGAGCCCAATACCGTGACTGATTAATGGAATCCAGCAAGCACCAAACCATTATGCCGTGAAAGAATGTTCATGTCCTGTGATAGTCAATGTGAGATTTGACTAGGTGCAAACAGAACTTCTCTAACCCTTTCACACAAACTGTCATTTTAGTTTGGCCTAATCGCTTGAAAGATGATCTGGGCAGCATATTGACCTATCAGATCAATGATGCTTTAATTTCCTCATTGTTTTGCTAGAGGAACATTTGATCATTGTCTTCATGTTTGCCAAGGAAACACAATCACAGTGTCTGGCTGACAGTTTCAAGCTGCCTTCAAGTCAGGTGAACATTCTATTTAATGAATGTTATTTGCTAGTTTGCTCTCAAAGAAGGTATATTTATTGAACATAAGCCATGAAGGCAGAAGAGTGTTTTGTCATAGTGTCTATCACAGGTCAGTATCATAAGGGGCCCTCATCCACCTGTCAGGCTGACTTCACTCATCAGTAGCACTATGAGGTGTTGTTTTGGCCAACGTCCACTCTTTCCAAAACTCTTGGCGTATATAACAAGGCAGGTGTTGGTTTAGGTAGGGGCACGCGCTTCACACAACATGGCCCTTTCATCTCAGACTGAGACACACGTCTATATAAAGGGCTGAAGTAACTGCAGAGGTTAGTTGTTCATTCAGTTGTAGCGGCAGAGGTTTTATTGCACATTCACAAGGATTTTGTGGCCATAGGAATGGGAATAAAGATACTTTTGCTGTTCTGTGTATTGGCATTCACCGGTCAAGGACAAGGTAAAGTATGGAATATTCTGTGTGATTTACTGTTGCATGTACAGTGAGCTATAGCAGGTTACACTTATTACAGATGCTACTGATGTGCATTATTTGAGGTGTCTGTGAAAGAACTACATTTAGCTCTTAACTTCTCTAGGGTATGTGGGACGGTAGCGTCCCACCTCGTCAACAGCCAGTGAAACTGCAGGGCGCCAAATTCAAAACAACAGAAATCCCATAATTTAAATTCCTCAAACATACAAGTATTTTACACCATTTTAAAGATACACTTGTTGTAAATCCAGCCAAAGTGTCCGATTTCAAAAAGGTTTTACGACAAAAGCACACCAAACGATTATGTTAGGTATGAGCCAAGTCACAGAAAAAGACAGCCATATTTCCAGCCAAAGAGAGGAGTAACAAAAAGCAGAAATAGAGAGAAATTTAATCACTAACCTTTGATCTTCATCAGATGACACTCATAGGACTTCATTGTACACAATACATGTATGTTTTGTTCGGTAAAGTTCATATTTATATCCAAAAATCTGAGTTTAGGCGGGACGCTACTGTCTCACTTGGCAAAATGCAGAGCACCAAATTAAAATTAAAATTAAAGCTACACTGGTTGTGAATCCAGCCAACATGTCAGAATTCAAATAGGCTTTTCGGCGAAAGCAAACGATGCTATTATCTGAGGATAGCACAATAGTAAACAAAGACAGAGAAGCATATTTCAACCATGCAGGCGCGACACAAAACGCAGAAATAAAAATATAATTCATGCCTTACCTTTGACGAGCTTCTGTTGTTGGCACTCCAATTTGTCCCATAAACATCACAAATGGTCCTTTTGTTCGATTAATTCCGTCGATATATATCCAAAATGTCCATATTCAATCAGCTGGCACATATTCAACCTCTCCCTATCCCAGTCTGCTATCCCCACATGCTTCAAGATGGCCACCATTGTTTCTGTACCCAAGAAGGCAAAGGTAACTGAACTAAATGACTATTGCCCCGTAGCATTCACTTCAGTCATTATGAAGTGCTTTGCGAGACTAGTCAAGGACCATATCACCTCCACCTTACCTGTCACCCTAGACCCACTTCAATTTGCTTACCGCCCCAATAGGTCCACAGACGATGCAATCGCCATCACACTGCCCTATCCCATCTGGACAAGAGGATTACCTATGTAAGAATGCTGTTCACTGACTAAAGCTCAGCATTCAACATCATAGTACCCTCCAAGCTCATCATTAAGCTCGAGGCCCTGCGTCTGAACCCCTCCCTGTGCAAATGGGTACTGGCCTTCCTAACGAGCCGCCCCCAGGTGGTGAAGGTAGGAAACGACACCTTCACTGATCCTCAACACTGGGGCCCCACAAGGGTGCATGCTCAGACCCCTCCTGTAGTCCCTATTCACCCATGACTGCGTGGCCAATTACGCTTCCAACTCAATCATCAAGTTTACAGACGACACAACCGTAGTAGACTTGATTACCAACAACGACAAGACAGCCTACAGTGAGGAGGTGAGGGCGCTGGGAGTGTGGTGCCAGGAAAACTACCTGCCCTCCAGGACACCTACAGCACCTGTCAGGAAGGCCAAAAAGATAATCAAGGACAACAACCACCCGAGCCACTGCCTGTTCACCCCGCTATCATCCAGAAGGCGAGGTCAGTACAGGTGCATCAAAGCTGGGACCAAAAGACTGAAAACAGCTTCTATCTCAAGGCCATCAGACTGTTAAACAGCCATCACTAGCACAGAGAGGCTGCTGACTATATATACAGACTTCAAATCACTGGCTACTTTAATAAATGGAACACTAGTCACTTTAATAGTTAACATATCTTGCATTACTTATCTCATATGTATATACTGTATTCTATACTATTCTACTGTATCTTGGTCTATGCCGTGTTGACATTGCTCGTCCATATATTTATATATTCTTAATTCCATCCCTTTACTTAGATTTGTGTGTATTGGGTATGTTGTGAAATCTGATTTGATTACATACAGTTGAAGTCGGAAGTTTACATACACTTAGGTTGGAGTCATTAAAACTCATTTTTCAACCACTCCACAAATCTCTTGTTAACAAACTATAGTTTCGGCAAGTCGGTTAGGACATCTGTCTTGTGCATGACACAAGTCATTTTTCCAACAATTGTTTACAGACAGATTATTTCACTTATAATTCACTGTATCATAATTCCAATGTGTCAGAAGTTTACATACACTAAATTGACTGTGCCTTTAAACATTTTGGAAAATTCCAGAAAATGATATCATGGCTTTAGAAGCTTCTGCTAATTGACATTATTTGAGTCAATTGGAGGTGTACCTGTGGATGTATTTCAAGGCCTACCTTCAAACTCAGTGCCTCTTTGCTTGACATCATGGGAAAATCAAAAGAAATCAGCAAAGATCTCAGATTTTTTTTGTTTACGTCCACAAGTCTGGTTCATCTTTGGGAACAATTTCCAAACGCATGAAGGTACCACGTTCATCTGTACAAACAATAGTATGCAAGTATAAACACCATGGGACCATGCAGCCGTCATACCGCTCAGGAAGGAGACACGTTCTGTCTCCTAGAGATGAACGTACTTTGGTGCGAAAAGTGCAAATCAATCCCAGAACAACAGCAAAGGACCTTGTGAAGATGCTGGAGGAAACAGGTACAAAAGTATCTATATCCACAGTAAAACGAGTCCTATATCGACATATCCTGAAAGGCCGCTCAGCAAGGTAGAAGCTTGGAAAAGGCTCCAAATCCACCATGCTCCAAAACCACCATAAAAAAAGCCAGACTATGGTTTGCAACTGCACATGAGGACAGAGATCGTACTTTTTGGAGAAATGTCCTCTGGTCTGATGACACAAAAACAGAACTGTTTGGCCATAATGACCATCGTTATGTTTGGAGGAAAAACGGGGAGGCTTGCAAGCCGAAGAACACCATCCCAACTGTGAAGGACGGGGGTGGTAGCAACGTGTTGTGGGGTGCTTTGCTGCAGGAGGGTCTGGTGCACTTCACAAAATAGATGGCATCATGAGAAGGAAAATTATGTGGATATATTGAAGCAACATTTCAAGACATCAGTCAGGAAGTTAAAGCTTGGTCGGATATGGGTCTTCCAAGTGGACAATGACCCCAAGACTACTTCCAAAGTTGTGGCAAAATGGCTTAAGGACAACAAAGTCAAGGTATTGGAGTGGCCATCACAAAGCCCTGACGTCAATCCTATAGAAAATTTGTGGGCAGAACTGAAAAAGCGTGTACGAGCAAGGAGGCCTACAAACCTGACTTAGTTACACCAGCTCTGTCAGGAGGAATGGGCCAAAATTCACACAACTTATTGTGGGAAGCTTGTGGAAGGCTACCTGAAACGTTTGACCCAAGTTAAACAATTTAAAGGCAATGCAACCCAAATACTAATTGAGTGTATGTAAACTTCTGACCCACTGGGAATGTGATGAAAGAAAGAAATGCTGAAATAAATCATTCTCTACTATTATTCTGACATGTCACATTCTTAAAATAAAGTGGTGTTCTAACTGACATAAGACAGGTCATTTTAACTAGGATTAGATGTCAGGAATTGTTAAAAACTGAGTTTAAATGTATTTGACTGAGGTGTATGGAAACTTCCAACTTCAACTGTACATATCCATCATACAGACTCATCAATCATTGAAAAATATCCATCATACTTACTGTACATATCCATTCTGATCAACCTCTCTCACTCATCCTCTCTACCAAGGGATTCTTGAAACTGATGTACAACATTCAGGTGTCAGTCAAGCTACAGGTACAGTGTAGTACACAGGGAGAGTTGGAGACCAGATCAACCCCCCCAGACACCATGACAGACTGTGTGACTGTAAGGGTGAGTGATTAGGAAGTCATTGCTATTTGTCCATTATGTATATTTTAAGGGTATACAGTAGTTTGTGTTGTTTAGTTTTTTTTACAATCCTAGCCTGCTTGTCAGTCTGTTTCTTACAAACCATGATAGTAATGTTTTTGAATGGCAATTAGTTGGCAGAAACTGAATGGTACTCAGGCTAATACAGCAGTTTACTTTGTGTCACTCAGGGAGGAGGAGAGAGGGTTGGAGTGGAGGCTGCCTCTGCCAGGAGTCTGCCAAATCCTACCGCAAGCCCAGGAAGGCCTGTGAGTTTCTGTAACACTAACAGCAGTACATTCAAGAGTTTCTACAACACTTGTTACCATGGACTCTCCCAAAGTCACCAATCTGTGTATCTCTCTCCCATCCCATCCTCTCTGACCTACGCACAATCCAGTTGTGGCAATGTGCCTAAGAAAAGGATTTAAGAATCAGTGGAAATGCCAGAAGCTCATGGAAAGAGTACAGAAGTCAAAGGGTGACCAAGGCAAAAACTTCATGAGTATTCCAATTTAAAGAGTTGACCTTTAATAACTACTTTATAAACCTTGTAACAATGTTTTGTAATCTCATATTGCTCGCTCAGGAACCATGACTAGTTTTTTTAATAAAAATGTATTATATAATTATACTCCTTTGAAATACATGTTTTATAACAAGTTTCACTATGTGTGTGAATTGAATTCCAATGTATTATTTTATAATTTTATCATTAGATTTCATATTTCCTTTTGCGTTTTTTGTGCCACCCTAAATAGCTCTGTTGCTACTTCATTAAATTCACATTGCTTCACAGCGATTTTGCCGATAAAGAAATCACCCAAGATTGCACCATTCAGTAGGACATGGGTGAAAAGACTAAACTTAATTTAAGACAATAATTAATGAAGAGGAAGTATAAACATAAGACAAGAGCACAAGCCTTAGTCTCCTCCGAGGATTTACAAGCTTATATATTAAATGTGAAAAACAAGCCATGTTTTACATGAACACCAGTTAAATGTATTATCGTTTTGAAACGTTTTACCTTTAAGGTATTTATAAGGTAATAAACCTGAATTTGTACTTGAACTACAGAGTTTACATACATGATCAAACGCAGAACACAGAAAGGGACTCAGTGAATGGACACCAGGGCAACAGTCAGTCACAAGGGCAGTGAATATCTAAGAACATTTAATTAGAAACAGAAATAGGCAGCACAACTGAGCAGTGGATGTTTGCCCCTTCAATTACCTTGTTGAAGACCAGTTTTTAAAAAGAATATCAGTTTATAGAGATGATTGACATAAAAACACACTGTCGAGGTGGGTTCTATTCTAAGGGGATAGACCCCTCCCATCTGATCTCTTGTTGACTCTCTCCTCACAATGTAAAAGCATTGGGAAGGAGCTGAGCATACTAAACCCAGCCCTATAGTGGCAAGATGGGGCAATTACAATATTGACAATACCACTTATTTCTATCCAGTCCTTTTTCAGATCATCGAGGGGAGTCAGTGAGGGTAGAGGGAAGGGAGTGATTGGCTCCCAGCCAGCAGACGTGCAGTGTGGTAGTCTCAGTGGTTGATCAGAGGCAGAGAGAGAGCTACAAGGCCCATCAACATCAGACCAACTCTGGACTGGAATGGAGGGACAGGTGAGTGGCCTGAAAGAGAAAGAAGATTGGGAGAGAAGGGGGACAAAGAGGTTGGGAGAGGAGGGGGACAAAGATAATGGGAGAGGAGGGGACAAAGATAATCGGAGAAGAGGGGGATATGTAAACTTCCAAATTCAATTGTATATATCTTCTCGATTCCTGTCTGTACCCACCAGTTCAGAAAATGTCTGTATTGCATTTCCATGATGTATGAAAATGATCCCTGCACAAACACGTACGCAAACTAGAACCAAATTAAATTCTACGTAATAAAAACAACTTTGTGACATTTAATTATAAGAACCCACCCACTTACCGGTGACATCCAGACTAATGGTCTTGAACATTGAGATGTTAGTTAGAGAGTTCTTGGCCACACAGGTGTATATCCCTGCATTTTTCAAGGAGACGCCTACAGCCATCAAAGGACCAGTCGCGGGCAATGATTGGTTGTTGTATTTCCATCGGTACTCGCTGGTTGGCCGGGAGTCGGCTGAGCACTTCAGATTGACAGGGATTACTGAGCCAATCACCACTAAGCCTGGGCCAGAGACGTTCACACTCAGAGGGCCATCTACAGAGAGAGGTTCAGAGAGGAGGGGTCATAATAGGGAAAAGTCTAAACGGAATCCTTGGGATATCCAACTCTGAAATCACCCCATTGAAGTTGAAATGTAAAGTGGTTAAGGTAAGGGTAAAGGTCAGAGTTAGGTAAGAGTTATGGTTAAGGTTAGGGTCTTGGGTAGGGACGTCCCAAAGATCCCAGAAGCACTAACCATCATAATAGTGGTGGGTTTCTGACTTTCTACATAATATAACATCAAATGCCTATCTTTTAAAATATTTTACCAACAGATTAAAAAAACAGTACTTACAGTTCACCAGTAGCTGGTATTTAGGGCTGATGTGTGGACCAAAGAGGTTGGTGGCAACGCACTGATAGTTTCCATCGTTAGACACCTTGACTGGACTGAAGTGCAGAGAGTTGTTAGAGATGGTGATGTCAGAGTTCAAGGTGTTGTTCAGGACCAGAGACAGGTTGTCCTTCATCCAGTAGATGGTGTCATAGCGCCCGGTGACATCACAGGTCAGGGTTAGGTTGTCAGATGATATTGGTATTTTGTTTCGTTTCACCATCACTGACTTTATAGCCTCTGTGAGGACAGAGGAAGTGTATTGCTTTATGTACAGTATCAAGATTTGCCATTTGATCAAATGTTTAGTTCCAGCGACGCAAAAGTTGGATATATAAAACATGTATATATACACTGCTCGAAAAAATAAAGGGAACACTAAAATAACACATCCTAGATCTGAATGAATGAAATATTCTAATTAAATACTTTTTTCTTTACATAGTTGAATGTGCTGACAACAAAATCACACAAAAATTATCAATGGAAATCAAATGTATCAACCCATGGAGGTCTGGATTTGGAGTCACACTCAAAATTAAAGTGAAAAACCACACTACAGGCTGATCCAACTTTGATGTGATGTCCTTAAAACAAGTCAAAATGAGGCTCAGTAGTGTGTGTGGCCTCCACGTGCCTGTATGACCTCCCTACAACGCCTGGGCATGCTCCTGATGAGGTGGTGGATGGTCTCCTGAGGGATCTCCTCCCAGACCTGGACTAAAGCATCCGCCAACTCCTGGACAGTCTGTGGTGCAACGTGATGTTGGTGGATGGAGCGAGACATGATGTCCCAGATGTGCTCATTTGGATTCAGGTCTGGGGAACGGGCGGGCCAGTCCATAGCATCAATGCCTTCCTCTTGCAGGAACTGCTGACACACTCCAGCCACATGAGGTCTAGCATTGTCTTGCATTAGGAGGAACCCAGGGCCAACCGCACCAGCATATGGTCTCACAAGGGGTCTGAGGATCTCATCTCGGTACCTAATGGCAGTCAGGCTACCTCTGGCGAGCACATGGAGGGCTGTGCGGCCCCCCAAAGAAATGCCACCCCACACCATGACTGACCCACCGCCAAACCGGTCATGCTGGTGGATGTTGCAGGCAGCAGAACGTTCTCCACGGCGTCTCCAGACTGTGTCACGTCTGTCACATGTGCTCAGTGTGAACCTGCTTTCATCTGTGAAGAGCACAGGGCGCCAGTGGCGAATTTGCCAATCTTGGTGTTCTCTGGCAAATGCCAAACGTCCTGCACGGTGTTGGGCTGTAAGCACAACCCGCACCTGTGGACGTCGGGCCCTCATACCACCCTCATGGAGTCTGTTTCTGACCGTTTGAGCAGACACATGCACATTTGTGGCCTGCTGGAGGTCATTTTGCAGGGCTCTGGCAGTGCTCCACCTGCTCCTCCTTGCACAAAGGCGGAGGTAGCGGTCCTGCTGCTGGGTTGTTGCCCTCCTACGGCCTCCTCCACGTCTCCTGATGTACTGGCCTGTCTCCTGGTAGCGCCTCCATGCTCTGGACACTACGCTGACAGACACAGCAAACCTTCTTGCCACAGCTCGCATTGATGTGCCATCCTGGATGAGCTGCACTACCTGAGCCACTTGTGTGGGTTGTAGACTCCGTCTCATGCTACCACTAGAGTGAAAGCACCGGCAGCATTCAAAAGTGACCAAAACATCAGCCAGGAAGCATAGGAACTGAGAAGTGGTCTGTGGTCACCACCTGCAGAACCACTCCTTTATTGGGGGTGTCTTGATAATTGCCTATAATTTCCACCTGTTGTCTATTCCATTTGCACAACAGCATGTGAAATTTATTGTCAATCAGTGTTGCTTCCTAAGTGGACAGTTTGATTTCACAGAAGTGTGATTGACTTGGAGTTACATTGTGTTGTTTAAGTGTTCCCTTAATTTTTTTGAGCAGTGTATATAAAACAAATGGTTGTATGATCTGATGGATTGTAAATTACTGTTTATTAGGGCTTTATTACAGACAGAAATACTCCTCAGTTTCAATAGCTTTCAAAGTGGCTAGTCTCAGACAATCCTGCAGGTGAACAAGCTGGATGTGAAGGTCCTGGACTGGCATGGTTACACTTGTTCTGTGATTGTGAGGCCAGTTGGATGTACTGAAAAATTCTCTAAAATGGCTTATGGTAGGGAAATTAATATTAAATTATCTGGCAACAGCTCCGGTGGACATTCCTGCAGTCAGCATGACAATTGCACGCTCCCTCAAAACATGACACATTTGTGGCATTGTGTTGTGTGACAAAACTGCACATTTTAGAGTGGCCTTTTATTGTCCCGAGCACAAGGTGCAACTGTGAAATGATCATTCTGTTTAATCAGCTTCTTGATATGCCACACCTGTCAGGTGGATGGATTATCTTGGCAATAAAGAACTGCTCACTAACAGGAATGTATGGTAGGGATGGTAGGTTGGCGCCCCCCCTTGGGTTGTGCCGTGGCGGAGATCTTTGTGGGCTATACTCGGCCTTGTCTCAGGATGGTAAGTTGGTGGTTGAAGATATCCCTCTAGTGGTGTGGGGGCTGTGCTTTGGCAAAGTGGGTGGGGTTATATCCTTCCTGTTTGGCCATGTCTGGGGGTATCATCGGATGGGGCCACAGTGTCTCCTGACCCCTCCTGTCTCAGCCTCCAGTATTTATGCTGCAGTAGTTTATGTGTCGGCGGGCTAGGGTTGGTTTGTTATATCTGGAGTACTTCTCCTGTCTTATCCAGTGTCCTGTGTGAATTTAAGTATGCTCTCTCTAATTCTCTCTTTCTCTCTTTCTTTCTCTCTCTCGGAGCACCTGAGCCCTAGGACCATGCCTCAGGACTACCTGGCATGATGACTCCTTGCTGTCACCAGTCCACCTGGCCGTGCTGCTGCTCCAGTTTCAACTGTTCTGCCTGCGGCTATGGAACCCTGACCTGTTCACCGGACGTGCTACCTGTCCCAGACCTGCTGTTTTTTCAACTCTCTAGAGACAGCAGGAGCGGTAGAGATACTCTTAATGATCGGCTATGAAAAGCAAACTGACATTTACTCCTGAGGTGCTGACTTGCTGCACCCACGACAACTACTATGATTATTATTATTTGACCATGCTGGTCATTTATGAACATTTGAATATCTTGGCCATGTTGTGTTATAATCTCCACCCGGCACAGCCAGAAGAGGACTGGCCACCCCTCATAGTCTGGTTCCTCTCCAGGTTTCTTCCTAGGTTTCGGCCTTTCTAGGGAGTTTTTCCTAGCCACCGTGCTTCTACACCTGCATTGCTTGCTGATTGGGGTTTTAGACTGGGTTTCTGTACAGCACTTTGAGATATCAGCTGATATAAGAAGGGCTATATAAATGAATTAGATTTTTGATGTAAACAAATCTGTGCATAACTTTTGAGAGAAATACACTTTTTGTGCATAAGGACAATTTATGGGAATCTGTAGTCTGATTTACCAATGACGGTGAGCATCTTGGAGACAGTGCTGTTTCTGCCAGTGGCGTTGTTGAAGGCCACACAGGTGTACTCCCCATGACTGGCTAAGGTCAGTGGGCCAGTCTCATACACTGAGCCAGTCTCCACCTGGGAGCCATTGAAGAACCAGCTGAACTGGCTGGGAGGCTGAGAGGAGGCTGAGCAGTTGAAGGTCACTCTTTGTTCTGTTTCGGCAATGGGTGCACCAGCTATCACAGGTTTCTTGGGTCCATCTGTGAAAATCAGATAACGACATCGAAACATTCAACTTTAACTACCTTATGGTTGATTATTGACTTCTTAATATGTCATCACAGTTATTTCCTTCTCTATCTTTGACAAGAATAGATCCCCATTATTACTTACAATTCACTAGGAGTGTGTAGCGGTTGCTAGTTCTGTTGCTCACACTATTTCTGGCCATACACTGATATTCTCCATAGGAAGAATACTGGACAGGGTTGAAGGTCAGTGTTCTGTTGTCGAAAGAGACGTGGGTTCTGTTGTCCAGATGCACTAACGTGAGGTTCTTCCACCAGTGAATGGAGCTAGGATCACCAACGATATTGCAAGTCATTGTAAAGGGGTCACCCTCTATCGCCTGGGTTCCACTGGTGCTTATGGACACTGAGGTTATTGGCGCTGAGAACAAAGTGAAATTGTTTCAATGGTTGCAGTAGGTTTAATGGCTGCAGAGGGATTATTTGTTCTCAAGAAAGTACACCAAACGAATCATTTAAAGGATTACGGTTAGAACGAGTCTCACCAACAACAGTGAGCATCTTGGAGACAGTGCTGTTAAGGCAAGTGATGTTGTTGAAGGCCACACAGGTGTACTCCCCATGACTGGCTAAGGTCAGTGGGCTAGTCTCATACACTGAGCCAGTCGCCACCTGGGACCCATTGAAGAACCATCTGAACTGGCTGAGAGGCTGAGAGGAGACTGAGCAGTTGAAGGTCACGCTGTGTCCTGTTTCTCCTAAAGCTGGTCCTGTTATTAAAGGCATCTCTGGTCCATCTATGATACAATAGACAATCAGTTAGACCAGGTGCATCAAATTAATTCCATGGAGTTCCTAGTGTCTGCTGGTTTTTAGTTTTTCCTTTCAATTGAGACCTAGACAGCCAGGTTTGGGGATTTCCTTACTAATAAGGGACCTTAATACATCAAGCAAGTTCAAGGGATGATCGAAAAACTCAACCTTCTGTGGAATGAGTATGACACATTTGAGTTAAATCCAACGTCTGTCATTGGCCAGAAGGTCAAAGGTCATCAACATTTGTCAGATGGTAATAGAGGTGAGATCCAAACCATCACATTGACTTTACTACAATAATTATAAAGGAAGTTTAAAAAGATTCCACCTCAGGCCATGGGGTCAAAGTTGAACTTGTTAATGCCTACTCACAGTTCACGATCAGTCTATAGTTTGGGCTGGTCATGTTGCTGAGGGGGTTGGAAGCAGAACACTGATAGTCTCCGTTGTCAGAATGCTGGACGGAGTTGAAGCTCAGTGTATTGTTGTTCATAGAGAAGTCTGTTCTGTTGTCAGCATACAGAGGCCAGCCGTTCTTCATCCAGTGAATGGAGTAAACCGTTCCAGCGGTGTCACAGGTCAGAGAGAATCTCTGGTTCAGTATTTGCTGGGCTTCATTGACTTTCACGTTGGTCATGGTTACAGGTGCTGTGGAAGCAGATCAAATGTTTTTTTCAGCACTTTTATCTCAACTTCCATTTTATTATTCTGTAGGTTTAACAGCACGTATACTGTGTCTAAAACCAAATGAAACAAAGTAAATACACTTTTAGTCACTTGATTTTAAGTAGCAGTTACTGACTCACCAACAATGTTGAGTATCTTAGAGACAGTGCTGTTTCTGCAAGTGATGTTGTTGAAGGCCACACAGATGTATTCCCCATGACTGGCTAAGGTCAGTGGGCCAGTCTCATACACTGAGTCAGTCGCCACCTGGGAGCCATTGAAGAACCAGCTGAAGTGGCAGAGAGGCTGAGAGGAGGCTGAGCAGTTGAAGGTCACGCTGTGTCCTGTTTCTCCTAAAGCTGGTCCTGTTATTAAATGCATCTCCGGTCCATCTATGATACAATAGACAATCAGTTAGACCAGGTGCATCAAATTAATTCCATGGAGTTCCTAGTGTCTGCTGGTTTTTAGTTTTTCCTTTCAATTGAGACCTAGACAGCCAGGTTTGGGGATTTCCTTACTAATAAGGGACCTTAATACATCAAGCAAGTTCAAGGGAGGATCGAAAAACTCAACCTTCTGTGGAATGAGTATGACACATTTGAGTTAAATCCAACGTCTGTCATTGGCCAGAAGGTCAAAGGTTATCAACATATGTCAGATGATTTAAGAGGTGAGATCCAAACCATCACATTGACTCCAACACAATATTTATAAAGGATGTTCAAAAAGATTCCACCTCAGGCCATGGGGTCAAAGTTGAACTTGTTAATGCCTACTCACAGTTGACGATCAGTTTGTATTCTGGGCTGGTCATGTTGCTGAGGGGGTTGGAAGCAGAACACTGATAGTCTCCGTTGTCAGAATGCTGGACGGAGTTGAAGGTCAGTGTATTGTTGTTCATAGAGAAGTCTGTTCTGTTGTCAGCACACAGAAGCCAGCCGTTCCTCATCCAATGAATGGAGTAAACCGTTCCAGCTGTGTCGCAGGTCAGAGAGAATCTCTCATTCAGTATTGGTTGGACTCCAATGACTTTCACAATGGTCATGGTCACAGGTGCTGTGGAAAGCAGATGAAAGGGTTTTTCATAACTTTATATCTCAACTTCCATTTTATTATTCTGTAGGTTCAACAGCACAAATACTGTCTAAAACCAACAGAACACAAATTAAAGAAACTTATAGTCCCTTGATATTAAGTAGCAGTTACTGACTCACCAACGACAGTGAGCAACTTGGAGACAGTGCTGTTTCTGCAAGTGACGTTGTTGAAGGCCACACAGGTGTACTCCCCATGACTGGCTAAGGTCAGTGGGCCAGTCTCATACTCTGAGCCAGTCGCCACCTGGGAGCCATTGAAGAACCAGCTGAAGTGGCAGAGAGGCTGAGAGGAGGCTGAGCAGTTGAAGGTCACGCTGTGTCCTGTTTCTCCTAATGCTGGTCCTGTTATAATAGGCATCTCCGGTCCATCTATGATACAAAAGACAATCAGTTAGACCAGGTGTGTCAAATTCCTTCCATGGAGTTCCTAGTGTCTTCTGGTTTTTGTTTTTTCCTTTCAATTGAGACCTAGACAACCAGGTTTGGGGAGTTCCTTACTAATAAGGGACGTTAAAATGTATATCAAGTTCAAGTTAGGTTTGAAAAACCCACTGACAGTCGTCCCTTTGTGGAATGAGTTTGACACATGTGAGTTAAACGCAATATCTTTCATTGGCCAGAAGGTCAAAGGTCATCAACATTTGTCAGATGGTAATAGAGGTGAGATCCAAACCATCACATTGACTTTACTACAATAACTATAAAGGAAGTTTAAAAAGATTCCACCTCAGGCCATGGGGTCAAAGTTGAACTTGTTAATAACTACTCACAGTTCACGATCAGTCTATAGTTTGGGCTGGTCATGTTGCTGAGGGGGTTGGAAGCAGAACACTGATAGTCTCCGTTGTCAAAATGCTGGACGGAGTTGAATGTCAGTGTATTGTTGTTCATAGAGAAGTCTGTTCTGTTGTCAGCATACAGAGGCCAGCCGTTCTTCATCCAGTGAATGGAGTAAACCGTTCCAGCGGTGTCACAGGTCAGAGAGAATCTCTGGTTCAGTATTTGCTGGGCTTCATTGACTTTCACGTTGGTCATGGTTACAGGTGCTGTGGAAGCAGATCAAATGTTTTTTTCAGCACTTTTATCTCAACTTCCATTTTATTATTCTGTAGGTTCAACAGCACGTATACTGTGTCTAAAACCAAATGAAACAAAGTAAATACACTTTTAGTCACTTGATTTTAAGTAGCAGTTACTGACTCACCAACAATGTTGAGTATCTTAGAGACAGTGCTGTTTCTGCAAGTGATGTTGTTGAAGGCCACACAGATGTATTCCCCATGACTGGCTAAGGTCAGTGGGCCAGTCTCATACACTGAGTCAGTCGCCACCTGGGAGCCATTGAAGAACCAGCTGAAGTGGCAGAGAGGCTGAGAGGAGGCTGAGCAGTTGAAGGTCACGCTGTGTCCTGTTTCTCCTAAAGCTGGTCCTGTTATTAAAGGCATCTCCGGTCCATCTATGATACAATAGACAATCAGTTAGACCAGGTGCATCAAATTAATTCCATGGAGTTCCTAGTGTCTGCTGGTTTTTAGTTTTTCCTTTCAATTGAGACCTAGACAGCCAGGTTTGGGGATTTCCTTACTAATAAGGGACCTTAATACATCAAGCAAGTTCAAGGGAGGATCGAAAAACTCAACCTTCTGTGGAATGAGTATGACACATTTGAGTTAAATCCAACGTCTGTCATTGGCCAGAAGGTCAAAGGTTATCAACATATGTCAGATGATTTAAGAGGTGAGATCCAAACCATCACATTGACTCCAACACAATATTTATAAAGGATGTTCAAAAAGATTCCACCTCAGGCCATGGGGTCAAAGTTGAACTTGTTAATGCCTACTCACAGTTGACGATCAGTTTGTATTCTGGGCTGGTCATGTTGCTGAGGGGGTTGGAAGCAGAACACTGATAGTCTCCGTTGTCAGAATGCTGGACGGAGTTGAAGCTCAGTGTATTGTTGTTCATAGAGAAGTCTGTTCTGTTGTCAGCATACAGAAGCCAGCCGTTCCTCATCCAGTGAATGGAGTAAACCGTTCCAGCTGTGTCGCAGGTCAGAGAGAATCTCTCATTCAGTATTGGTTGGACTCCAATGACTTTCACAATGGTCATGGTCACAGGTGCTGTGGAAAGCAGATGAAAGGGTTTTTCATAACTTTATATCTCAACTTCCATCTAATTATACTGTAGGTTCAACAGCACAAATACTGTCTAAAACCAACAGAACACAAATTAAAGAAACTTATAGTCCCTTGATATTAAGTAGCAGTTACTGACTCACCAACGACAGTGAGCAACTTGGAGACAGTGCTGTTTCTGCAAGTGACGTTGTTGAAGGCCACACAGGTGTACTCCCCATGACTGGCTAAGGTCAGTGGGCCAGTCTCATACTCTGAGCCAGTCGCCACCTGGGAGCCATTGAAGAACCAGCTGAAGTGGCAGAGAGGCTGAGAGGAGGCTGAGCAGTTGAAGGTCACGCTGTGTCCTGTTTCTCCTAATGCTGGTCCTGTTATAATAGGCATCTCCGGTCCATCTATGATACAAAAGACAATCAGTTAGACCAGGTGTGTCAAATTCCTTCCATGGAGTTCCTAGTGTCTTCTGGTTTTTGTTTTTTCCTTTCAATTGAGACCTAGACAACCAGGTTTGGGGAGTTCCTTACTAATAAGGGACGTTAAAATGTATATCAAGTTCAAGTTAGGTTTGAAAAACCCACTGACAGTCGTCCCTTTGTGGAATGAGTTTGACACATGTGAGTTAAACGCAACATCTTTCATTGGCCAGAAGGTCAAAGGTCATCAACATTTGTCAGATGGTAATAGAGGTGAGATCCAAACCATCACATTGACTTTACTACAATAATTATAAAGGAAGTTTAAAAAGATTCCACCTCAGGCCATGGGGTCAAAGTTGAACTTGTTAATAACTACTCACAGTTCACGATCAGTCTATAGTTTGGGCTGGTCATGTTGCTGAGGGGGTTGGAAGCAGAACACTGATAGTCTCCGTTGTCAGAATGCTGGACAGAGTTGAATGTCAGTGTATTGTTGTTCATAGAGAAGTCTGTTCTGTTGTCAGCATACAGAGGCCAGCCGTTCCTCATCCAGTGAATGGAGTAAACCGTTCCAGCGGTGTCACAGGTCAGAGAGAATCTCTGGTTCAGTATTTGCTGGGCTTCATTGACTTTCACGTTGGTCATGGTTACAGGTGCTGTGGAAGCAGATCAAATGTTTTTTTCAGCACTTTTATCTCAACTTCCATTTTATTATTCTGTAGGTTCAACAGCACGTATACTGTGTCTAAAACCAAATGAAACAAAGTAAATACACTTTTAGTCACTTGATTTTAAGTAGCAGTTACTGACTCACCAACAATGTTGAGTATCTTAGAGACAGTGCTGTTTCTGCAAGTGATGTTGTTGAAGGCCACACAGATGTATTCCCCATGACTGGCTAAGGTCAGTGGGCCAGTCTCATACACTGAGTCAGTCGCCACCTGGGAGCCATTGAAGAACCAGCTGAAGTGGCAGAGAGGCTGAGAGGAGGCTGAGCAGTTGAAGGTCACGCTGTGTCCTGTTTCTCCTAAAGCTGGTCCTGTTATTAAAGGCATCTCCGGTCCATCTATGATACAATAGACAATCAGTTAGACCAGGTGCATCAAATTAATTCCATGGAGTTCCTAGTGTCTGCTGGTTTTTAGTTTTTCCTTTCAATTGAGACCTAGACAGCCAGGTTTGGGGATTTCCTTACTAATAAGGGACCTTAATACATCAAGCAAGTTCAAGGGAGGATCGAAAAACTCAACCTTCTGTGGAATGAGTATGACACATTTGAGTTAAAACCAACGTCTGTCATTGGCCAGAAGGTCAAAGGTTATCAACATATGTCAGATGATTTAAGAGGTGAGATCCAAACCATCACATTGACTCCAACACAATATTTATAAAGGATGTTCAAAAAGATTCCACCTCAGGCCATGGGGTCAAAGTTGAACTTGTTAATGCCTACTCACAGTTGACGATCAGTTTGTATTCTGGGCTGGTCATGTTGCTGAGGGGGTTGGAAGCAGAACACTGATAGTCTCCGTTGTCAGAATGCTGGACGGAGTTGAAGCTCAGTGTATTGTTGTTCATAGAGAAGTCTGTTCTGTTGTCAGCATACAGAAGCCAGCCGTTCCTCATCCAGTGAATGGAGTAAACCGTTCCAGCTGTGTCGCAGGTCAGAGAGAATCTCTCATTCAGTATTGGTTGGACTCCAATGACTTTCACAATGGTCATGGTCACAGGTGCTGTGGAAAGCAGATGAAAGGGTTTTTCATAACTTTATATCTCAACTTCCATCTAATTATACTGTAGGTTCAACAGCACAAATACTGTCTAAAACCAACAGAACACAAATTAAAGAAACTTATAGTCCCTTGATATTAAGTAGCAGTTACTGACTCACCAACGACAGTGAGCAACTTGGAGACAGTGCTGTTTCTGCAAGTGACGTTGTTGAAGGCCACACAGGTGTACTCCCCATGACTGGCTAAGGTCAGTGGGCCAGTCTCATACTCTGAGCCAGTCGCCACCTGGGAGCCATTGAAGAACCAGCTGAAGTGGCAGAGAGGCTGAGAGGAGGCTGAGCAGTTGAAGGTCACGCTGTGTCCTGTTTCTCCTAATGCTGGTCCTGTTATAATAGGCATCTCCGGTCCATCTATGATACAAAAGACAATCAGTTAGACCAGGTGTGTCAAATTCCTTCCATGGAGTTCCTAGTGTCTGGTGGTTTTTGTTTTTTCCTTTCAATTGAGACCTAGACAACCAGGTTTGGGGAGTTCCTTACTAATAAGGGACGTTAAAATGTATATCAAGTTCAAGTTAGGTTTGAAAAACCCACTGACAGTCGTCCCTTTGTGGAATGAGTTTGACACATGTGAGTTAAACGCAACATCTTTCATTGGCCAGAAGGTCAAAGGTCATCAACATTTGTCAGATGGTAATAGAGGTGAGATCCAAACCATCACATTGACTTTACTACAATAATTATAAAGGAAGTTTAAAAAGATTCCACCTCAGGCCATGGGGTCAAAGTTGAACTTGTTAATAACTACTCACAGTTCACGATCAGTCTATAGTTTGGGCTGGTCATGTTGCTGAGGGGGTTGGAAGCAGAACACTGATAGTCTCCGTTGTCAGAATGCTGGACAGAGTTGAATGTCAGTGTATTGTTGTTCATAGAGAAGTCTGTTCTGTTGTCAGCATACAGAGGCCAGCCGTTCCTCATCCAGTGAATGGAGTAAACCGTTCCAGCGGTGTCACAGGTCAGAGAGAATCTCTGGTTCAGTATTTGCTGGGCTTCATTGACTTTCACGTTGGTCATGGTTACAGGTGCTGTGGAAGCAGATCAAATGTTTTTTTCAGCACTTTTATCTCAACTTCCATTTTATTATTCTGTAGGTTCAACAGCACGTATACTGTGTCTAAAACCAAATGAAACAAAGTAAATACACTTTTAGTCACTTGATTTTAAGTAGCAGTTACTGACTCACCAACAATGTTGAGTATCTTAGAGACAGTGCTGTTTCTGCAAGTGATGTTGTTGAAGGCCACACAGATGTATTCCCCATGACTGGCTAAGGTCAGTGGGCCAGTCTCATACACTGAGTCAGTCGCCACCTGGGAGCCATTGAAGAACCAGCTGAAGTGGCAGAGAGGCTGAGAGGAGGCTGAGCAGTTGAAGGTCACGCTGTGTCCTGTTTCTCCTAAAGCTGGTCCTGTTATTAAAGGCATCTCCGGTCCATCTATGATACAATAGACAATCAGTTAGACCAGGTGCATCAAATTAATTCCATGGAGTTCCTAGTGTCTGCTGGTTTTTAGTTTTTCCTTTCAATTGAGACCTAGACAGCCAGGTTTGGGGATTTCCTTACTAATAAGGGACCTTAATACATCAAGCAAGTTCAAGGGAGGATCGAAAAACTCAACCTTCTGTGGAATGAGTATGACACATTTGAGTTAAAACCAACGTCTGTCATTGGCCAGAAGGTCAAAGGTTATCAACATATGTCAGATGATTTAAGAGGTGAGATCCAAACCATCACATTGACTCCAACACAATATTTATAAAGGATGTTCAAAAAGATTCCACCTCAGGCCATGGGGTCAAAGTTGAACTTGTTAATGCCTACTCACAGTTGACGATCAGTTTGTATTCTGGGCTGGTCATGTTGCTGAGGGGGTTGGAAGCAGAACACTGATAGTCTCCGTTGTCAGAATGCTGGACGGAGTTGAAGCTCAGTGTATTGTTGTTCATAGAGAAGTCTGTTCTGTTGTCAGCATACAGAAGCCAGCCGTTCCTCATCCAGTGAATGGAGTAAACCGTTCCAGCTGTGTCGCAGGTCAGAGAGAATCTCTCATTCAGTATTGGTTGGACTCCAATGACTTTCACAATGGTCATGGTCACAGGTGCTGTGGAAAGCAGATGAAAGGGTTTTTCATAACTTTATATCTCAACTTCCATCTAATTATACTGTAGGTTCAACAGCACAAATACTGTCTAAAACCAACAGAACACAAATTAAAGAAACTTATAGTCCCTTGATATTAAGTAGCAGTTACTGACTCACCAACGACAGTGAGCAACTTGGAGACAGTGCTGTTTCTGCAAGTGACGTTGTTGAAGGCCACACAGGTGTACTCCCCATGACTGGCTAAGGTCAGTGGGCCAGTCTCATACTCTGAGCCAGTCGCCACCTGGGAGCCATTGAAGAACCAGCTGAAGTGGCAGAGAGGCTGAGAGGAGGCTGAGCAGTTGAAGGTCACGCTGTGTCCTGTTTCTCCTAATGCTGGTCCTGTTATAATAGGCATCTCCGGTCCATCTATGATACAAAAGACAATCAGTTAGACCAGGTGTGTCAAATTCCTTCCATGGAGTTCCTAGTGTCTGGTGGTTTTTGTTTTTTCCTTTCAATTGAGACCTAGACAACCAGGTTTGGGGAGTTCCTTACTAATAAGGGACGTTAAAATGTATATCAAGTTCAAGTTAGGTTTGAAAAACCCACTGACAGTCGTCCCTTTGTGGAATGAGTTTGACACATGTGAGTTAAACGCAACATCTTTCATTGGCCAGAAGGTCAAAGGTCATCAACATTTGTCAGATGGTAATAGAGGTGAGATCCAAACCATCACATTGACTTTACTACAATAATTATAAAGGAAGTTTAAAAAGATTCCACCTCAGGCCATGGGGTCAAAGTTGAACTTGTTAATAACTACTCACAGTTCACGATCAGTCTATAGTTTGGGCTGGTCATGTTGCTGAGGGGGTTGGAAGCAGAACACTGATAGTCTCCGTTGTCAGAATGCTGGACAGAGTTGAATGTCAGTGTATTGTTGTTCATAGAGAAGTCTGTTCTGTTGTCAGCATACAGAGGCCAGCCGTTCCTCATCCAGTGAATGGAGTAAACCGTTCCAGCGGTGTCACAGGTCAGAGAGAATCTCTGGTTCAGTATTTGCTGGGCTTCATTGACTTTCACGTTGGTCATGGTTACAGGTGCTGTGGAAGCAGATCAAATGTTTTTTTCAGCACTTTTATCTCAACTTCCATTTTATTATTCTGTAGGTTCAACAGCACGTATACTGTGTCTAAAACCAAATGAAACAAAGTAAATACACTTTTAGTCACTTGATTTTAAGTAGCAGTTACTGACTCACCAACAATGTTGAGTATCTTAGAGACAGTGCTGTTTCTGCAAGTGATGTTGTTGAAGGCCACACAGATGTATTCCCCATGACTGGCTAAGGTCAGTGGGCCAGTCTCATACACTGAGTCAGTCGCCACCTGGGAGCCATTGAAGAACCAGCTGAAGTGGCAGAGAGGCTGAGAGGAGGCTGAGCAGTTGAAGGTCACGCTGTGTCCTGTTTCTCCTAAAGCTGGTCCTGTTATTAAAGGCATCTCTGGTCCATCTATGATACAATAGACAATCAGTTAGACCAGGTGCATCAAATTAATTCCATGGAGTTCCTAGTGTCTGCTGGTTTTTAGTTTTTCCTTTCAATTGAGACCTAGACAGCCAGGTTTGGGGATTTCCTTACTAATAAGGGACCTTAATACATCAAGCAAGTTCAAGGGAGGATCGAAAAACTCAACCTTCTGTGGAATGAGTATGACACATTTGAGTTAAATCCAACGTCTGTCATTGGCCAGAAGGTCAAAGGTTATCAACATATGTCAGATGATTTAAGAGGTGAGATCCAAACCATCACATTGACTCCAACACAATATTTATAAAGGATGTTCAAAAAAATTCCACCTCAGGCCATGGGGTCCAAGTTGAACTTGTTAATGCCTACTCACAGTTGACGATCAGTTTGTATTCTGGGCTGGTCATGTTGCTGAAGATGTTGGAGGCAGAACACTGATAGTCTCCGTTGTCAGAATGCTGGACGGAGTTGAAGCTCAGTGTATTGTTGTTCATAGAGAAGTCTGTTCTGTTGTCAGCATACAGAAGCCAGCCGTTCCTCATCCAGTGAATGGAGTAAACCGTTCCAGCTGTGTCGCAGGTCAGAGAGAATCTCTCATTCAGTATTGGTTGGACTCCAATGACTTTCACAATGGTCATGGTCACAGGTGCTGTGGAAAGCAGATGAAAGGGTTTTTCATAACTTTATATCTCAACTTCCATCTAATTATACTGTAGGTTCAACAGCACAAATACTGTCTAAAACCAACAGAACACAAATTAAAGAAACTTATAGTCCCTTGATATTAAGTAGCAGTTACTGACTCACCAACGACAGTGAGCAACTTGGAGACAGTGCTGTTTCTGCAAGTGACGTTGTTGAAGGCCACACAGGTGTACTCCCCATGACTGGCTAAGGTCAGTGGGCCAGTCTCATACTCTGAGCCAGTCGCCACCTGGGACCCATTGAAGAACCAGCTGAAGTGGCAGAGAGGCTGAGAGGAGGCTGAGCAGTTGAAGGTCACGCTGTGTCCTGTTTCTCCTAATGCTGGTCCTGTTATAATAGGCATCTCCGGTCCATCTATGATACAAAAGACAATCAGTTAGACCAGGTGTGTCAAATTCCTTCCATGGAGTTCCTAGTGTCTGCTGGTTTTTGTTTTTTCCTTTCAATTGAGACCTAGACAACCAGGTTTGGGGAGTTCCTTACTAATAAGGGACGTTAAAATGTATATCAAGTTCAAGTTAGGTTTGAAAAACCCACTGACAGTCGTCCCTTTGTGGAATGAGTTTGACACATGTGAGTTAAACGCAACATCTTTCATTGGCCAGAAGGTCAAAGGTCATCAACATTTGTCAGATGGTAATAGAGGTGAGATCCAAACCATCACATTGACTTTACTACAATAATTATAAAGGAAGTTTAAAAAGATTCCACCTCAGGCCATGGGGTCAAAGTTGAACTTGTTAATAACTACTCACAGTTCACGATCAGTCTATAGTTTGGGCTGGTCATGTTGCTGAGGGGGTTGGAAGCAGAACACTGATAGTCTCCGTTGTCAGAATGCTGGACAGAGTTGAATGTCAGTGTATTGTTGTTCATAGAGAAGTCTGTTCTGTTGTCAGCATACAGAGGCCAGCCGTTCCTCATCCAGTGAATGGAGTAAACCGTTCCAGCTGTGTCGCAGGTCAGAGAGAATCTCTCATTCAGTATTGGTTGGACTCCAATGATTTTCACGTTGGTCATGGTCACAGGTGCTGTGGAAAGCAGATGAAAGGGTTTTTCATAACTTTATATCTCAACTTCCATCTAATTATACTGTAGGTTCAACAGCACAAATACTGTCTAAAACCAACAGAACACAAATTAAAGAAACTTATAGTCCCTTGATATTAAGTAGCAGTTACTGACTCACCAACGACAGTGAGCAACTTGGAGACAGTGCTGTTTCTGCAAGTGACGTTGTTGAAGGCCACACAGGTGTACTCCCCATGACTGGCTAAGGTCAGTGGGCCAGTCTCATACTCTGAGCCAGTCGCCACCTGGGACCCATTGAAGAACCAGCTGAAGTGGCTGGGAGGCTGAGAGGAGGCTGAGCAGTTGAAGGTCACGATGTGTCCTGTCATCGCTGTATCCAGACTCATGATAACAGGTCTCTTTGGACCATCTGGGAAACACAATATAATGAAGATATTGAATGAGATTAGCTATTAGAACTGACATTATTGTGCTTGCTTGGTCTGACCCCATTAATACCCATCCATCCCCTTGGCTTTATTACATTGGTGTCAGAAGTGGGATCCAAACTTACCTCAACTCCATTTCTATAAATTCCACATTACCCTCATTAAAGTTCAAATTTAGAATTACATTTTCACATATCAAGTTTGGTTTTGGGCCATAACAACTACTCACAGTTGACGATCAGTCTGTATTCTGGGCTGGTCATGTTGCTCATTAGGTTGAAGGCAGAACACTGATAGTCTCCGTTGTCAGAATGCTGGACGGAGTTGAAGGTCAGTGTATTGTTGTTCATAGAGAAGTCTGTTCTGTTGTCAGCATACAGAGGCCAGCCGTTCCTCATCCAATGAATGGAGTAAATGGTTCCAGTGGTCTCACAGGTCAGAGTAAACATGTAGTCTGCTACTGGCTGGGCACCCATGACTTTCACCATGGCCATGGTTACTGGAACTGTGAAGAAAACATCAGTGTCACAATAATATTGACTAAAATCACAATCACTGTATGTATGTTGAAAGGCCTATATCTACATGTACAAGTTAAACAGTTTGGATGTCTCTTCTGTCTTACCAATGATGGTGAGCATCCTGGAGACAGTGCTGTTTTTGACAGTGACGTTGTTGAAAGCCACACAAGTATATTCCCCATGACTGGCTAAGGTCAGTGGGCCAGTCTCAAACTCTGAGCCAGTCGCCACCTGGGAGCCATTGAAAAACCAGCTGAACTGGCTGGGAGGCTGAGAGGAGGCTGAGCAGTTGAAGGTCACGATGTGTCCTGTCATTGCTATATCCGGACTAGATATACCAGGTCTCTCTGGTCCAACTGTTAAACACAAGGCAGTATGGTTAATCTTATGGTTTGACTATTTTGACAAAGATTAGTAAGTAAGCAGCCTTCCACAATCCTTGGCTTGTGTGAGTTGGGTTAGGGTTAGGGTTAGGGTTAGGGTTGGAGAAGGAGCTGATAGGAGCAGGAGCCTTCAGTATCTCCTGTTTCTGTAGCGTGTTGCAGCTTGATTTACAAGTACATCCCCTGGACAGGACGCTAGTCTATCACAGGCCCTTACCCCCCAATCTATCTCCTTAATGCTGCTTGCCAAGTATAGACACATTGGGTCCCATAGACACATTGGGTCCCATAAATGTCCCATTTTTACAGTCGTTGTTATGACTCGTCCAAGGATCAAGCTCCCAACCTTCATATCTCAGGGCGGAAACTCTAACTACAAGGCCATTGAATTGGTTTTATCAGACAAAGACTACCAGCTCTTGTAATACTCACAGTTCACCACAAGCTTGTATGTCATGCTGGTCAGGTTGCTAACAGCATTAAAGGCCTCACATAGATATTCTCCATTGTCAGAAAACTGGATTGGGTTCATAACCATTGTGTTGTTCTCCGTAGAGAAGAATGTTCTGTTGTTTAGGGAGATGAGCTGGCCGTTAATCAGCCAGTGAATGTAGTCTACAGGTCCAGTCACCTCACACCGCAGAGTGAACGATTGATCCATTATCGGTGGCTTCCCATCACGGTTCAACGTAACCGCTGATATCGGCTCTATGGTGAAAAGAAGAGGAGAACTTCACTCGATTGGTGGTAAAAATACCATGATATAACATTGTATTCATAACCATCAATAATCAAATATTCACTACCAACTATATGACATTTCGTAACGATGAATGTTGCCTTACCCACAATCGTTATCATTGTGTTTATATTGGCAAATTGGATTGTGACATTGTTGTAGGCTAAGCAGGCGTATCTTCCTGTCTGGTTCTCCCTGGTGTTCTGCAGGCTGAGCTGTGGGCTTTGCTCGTTGAGGAACGTCCCATTAAACCTCCACTTGTAGGACTCAGCGGGTTTGGACTGAGCGGAGCAGGACAGAGTGATGACAGAGCCCGCCTTATAGGCTGTATGTCCCATGGTCATCTCAGGAACTACCATCATGGTGAGGTTACTTGGGCCATCTATGGGAGGAACAAATTACAATGAAGTGTTGGGTAAACATTTTTATTTTATTTATTTTTTATTTTACCGTTATTTTACCAGGTAAGTTGACTGAGAACACGTTCTCATTTGCAGCAACGACCTGGGGAATAGTTACAGGGGAGAGGAGGGGGATGAATGAGCCAATTGTAAACTTTACCTAGAATATGTTTCCATCCTGCTCTATTGTGCAGGCCGAGGAACATAACACAGTGTACTAATGATCCATGCAAATTATGACCTGGATCATGTGATCACAGAGGAATGGTTTGGGATGAAAATAGGCATATTACATCATTGCATGGAATGCTGGATCTCAATGACAAGGTACAATCCATGTCTGTTGTGTATGATTAATGTACAGTATACTGCATACTCTGATACTCACATCTAACATTGAGGCCGATGGGCTGGCTGGTGCCATTGCTGATTCCATTGATGACCTCACATCTGAACGGCCCTTCATCGTATCGTGTCACACTGACTATGGTAAGAGTGTTGTACCCAACACCAAGCCGAACTCTGTCACTGGCTGTGACCTCTGAGCTGCCATTCAGCCAGCGGTAGGAGAGGGAGGTGCCAGAGAAGACAGAGCAGGTGAAAATGGCAGTGTCGTTCAATTCCACTAGATCAGTGGCATTGGCCCTTAGGGTCACGTTTGAAATAGGCTCTGTGGGTGAGAGATTAGAATAACAACCATATTGTTTATATTTGTTTCACACTGTAAAACTTGTTTTGGAAATCTAAATATGCTATTTTTTTAAATTTACTTATCATAGAGACCAAGTTATAGGATTGAGCACTGTAGAGCTCTTTGCACACACATAAAACGTCTTGTGTACGTCTTATCTGAAATGTAAATGAACAGTTTGCTCATACTCTGTGATCTGTTCAGGTTCATTCTTTTCAAAGGTATTATGTAGGCCAACTTCACTATGGGTTCAGAAAACATTGACACATTTAAGTGTTAGCTTTCCATGTCAGGAAAATTACTTTTATTATTGTGACAGAGATGAATCATTGATAGATAATGTATGCCCATCAGTGGAGGCTGGTGAGGGGAGGACGGCTCATAATAATGTCTGGAATGGAGTAAATGGAATGGTATCAAAACATGGTTTTCATTTCACTCCATTACACTCAATTCCAGCCATTATTATTAGCTGTCCTTCCCTCAACAGCCTCCACTGATGTGCAAGTATGTTTGCATGTGAACCTGCTTGCAATAAAGTATGTGAATGGGTAAGTAAGTGTGCGGGTGAGCATGTGTGCGCATAAGTGACGATGTGTGCCAGTGAGTGAGAGTCTACAATCATAGAAAGATAAACAGACAGGCAGAGGTCAGTTCCTTACCCTGGACAGACAAAGTCACCACAGCTTTCAGGGCTGGCTCCATTCCCTGAATGGTATATAAACCGGAGTTGTTGAGTTGGAGAGAGCTTATGGACAGCTCTGAGGAGGAGCTGTTGAATGAGACTCTGCCTCGATAACTTGTACTCACACTAATGGCACCAGGATAGAAAAGTACGATGATTGTAGTTTCATATGACCAGGTCCCTAAGTTGATGGGGCTTTGAGGAACTAGGTTCAGTGTGACATTACTGCCCACAGCTAAGGGGTTCATAGAGGGAACCACCACCTGGCCAGAGACACCTAGAAGAGTATGGATTGATGAGTTTAGTTCATGTTTTTTTTAGATATTATTAATCAGTACATAAGTCTTTAAAGTTCTTGAAAATATTTTACTTGAGATGAATCAAATCTTTAGACTCTGGCACTTTAACAGAAATACAAGCTTTTGTTTAAATTAGTGCCTTCAAGTTGAACGCACAATTTACAACATGACCTACTATCTATTTCTAATGTCTACTCTAGACATTGTTGTCAATGGCAGATAAATAGAAATCTCCACCTTTCTGACTTGATACTGTTTGACTGAAGTGCATCAACCAAACAGAGACATTTGAACAACCTGTTACTTATTTAATCAAGTGTTTGTACCATAAAGCACAAATAGGAATCAATATATTTCCAGAATGAGCTTATTGTCCTCTTTACCTGTAGTGAAGTTGAGCAGCACCAGGATGAGAACCCACACCAGAGGATACTCCATAGTTCTGCCTCTTATCAAACACCACGGATCAGAAGTGAACGGGACACTTTCCTATTAAACAAATGACTGTCCAGACTTCTTGGTAAATCCAAACATGTTGATACTGCACAGTCACAGTCTCCTCTCAATCAACAAATTGTCAGGTGATGCCAATGTACCAACCCACCCTACCTGTCACCAGAACACACTCACACACACCTACTCAACTACCCACGCCCTGTTTTGCTCAAGTACCTTTTTCCCACTGTATTTTTTGTTGACACACGGGGGGGTGTTTTCATGTTGATTATGGTTTACTGTAAATCTGATCAACTCTGTCTGTACTATACGGGTCCTGGGAGAAGGCTGGATGATACATGGCCAATGAGGCCGGGTATAGGTTCTCTGACCCTGTCGAAACTCATGATCTATCAACAGTGGCTAAGGCAAAGTGGGCTCATAAGACACTGTTCACATTGAACCTGTCAAGAAAACACTTACAGCGCCGTGAAAAAGTATTTTCCCCCTTTCTGATGTTCTGTATTTCTGCATAGTTTTGATACTGAATGTTATCAGATCTTCAACCAAAACCCAATTTTAGATAAAGGGAACCTGAGTTTACAATTTTTTTTAAATAAATTGATACTTATTTTATTTATTTAATCAAAAAAGTTATGCAACACCCAATTCCCCTGTGTGAAAAAGTAATTGCCCCTTTACACTCAATACCTGGTTGTCCCACCTATACCTGCAATGACTGCAAACAAACTATAGTGCATCAACCAAACAGAGACATTTGAACAACCTGTTACTTATTTAATCAAGTGTTAGTACCATAAAGCACAAATAGGCATCAATATATTTCCAGAATGAGCTTATTGTCCACTTTACCTGTAGTGAAGTTGAGCAGCACCAGGATGAGAACCCACAACAGGATACTCCACAGTTCTGCAACTTATTACTGCAACCAAACGCTTCCTGTAGTTGTTGATCAGTCTCTCACATTGTTGTGGAGGAATTTTGGCCCACTCTTCCATGCGTAACTTTTTAAATTTTTTAATTTACCCTTTAACCAGGTAGGCTAGTTGAGAACAAGTCCTTATTTACAACTGTGACCTGGCCAAGATAAAGCAAAGCAGTGCGACACAAACAACAACACCGAGTTACACATGGAATAAACAAACATACAGTCAATAATACAATAAAAAAAGCCTATAACATTTTTGACATGCGTTTTTCTAGATTTTTTTTGTGTTATTCTGTCTCTCACTGTTAAAATAAACCTACCATTAAAATTATAGACTGATCATTTCTTTGTCAGTGGGCAAACGTACAAAATCAGCAGGGGAGCAAATACTTTTTTCCCTCACTGTACAAGGCAATAAGGCAATAAATAGGCCATAGTGGTGAAATAATTACAATATAGCAATTATACACTGGAATGATAGATGTGCAGAAGATGAATGTGCAAGCAGAGATACTGGGGTGCAAAGTAGCAAAATAAACAAAATAAATAACAGTAGTTATCCAGTAGTTGGATGGGCTATTTACAGATGAGCTATGTACAGGCACAGTGATCTGTGAGCTGATCTGACAGCTAGTGCTTAAAGCTAGTGAGGGAGATATGAGTCTCCAGCTTCAGTGATTTTTGAAGTTTGTTCCAGTCATTGGCAGCAGAGAACTAGAAGGAAAGGCGGCCGAACGAGGAATTGGCTTTGGGGGTGACCAGTGAAATATACCTGATGGAGCGCTTGCTATGGGTGGGTGCTGCTATGGTGACCAGTGAGCTGAGATAAGGCGGGACTTTACCTAGCAAAAATAACTGTTTTAACTCAGAGACTTTTGGGGGTTTTCAAGCATGTACTGCTCGTTTCAAATCCTGCCACATGTCAATTGGTATTAGGTCTGGACTTTGACTAGGCCATACCAAAACATCAAATTGTGATTTGCATGCATTATTCATGTTGTAAATGACTATTGTAGCTGGAAACGGCATATTTTTGTTATGGAATATCTACATAGGCGTACAGAGGTCCATTATCAGCAACCATCACTCCTGTGTTCATTAAATAGTACCCTCAAAACACCAGTCTCAACATCAACAGTGAAGCGGCGACTCTGGGATGCTGGCCTTCTAGGCAGAGTTGCAAAGAAAAAGCCATATCTCAGACTGGCCAATCAAAATAAAAGATTAAGATGGGCACAGAACACTGACATTGGACAGAGGAACTCTGCCTAGAAGACCAGCATCCCGGTGTCGCCTCTTCACTGTTGACGTTGAGACTGATGTTTTGAGGGTACTATTTAATGAAGCTGCCAGTTGAGGACTTGTGAGGCATCTGTTTCTCATACTAGACACTCTTATGTACTTGTCCTCTTGCTCAGTTGTGCACCTCCCACTCTTCTTTCTATTCTGGTTAGAGCCAGTTTGTGCTGTTCTGTGAAGGAAGTAGTACACAGCGTTGCACCTTTTCAAATGATCAACTTGGATTAGCTAACACAACGTGGCATTGGAACACAGGAGTGATGGTTGCTGATAATGGGCCTCTGTACGCCTATGTAGATATTCCATAACAAAAATCTGCCGTTTCCAGCTACAATAGTCATTTACAACATGAACAATGTCTACACTGTATTTCTGATCAATTTGATGTTATTTTAACAGACAAGAAATGTACTTTTCTTTAAAAAACAAAGACATTTCTAAGTGACCCCAAACTTTTGAACGGTAGTGTATATATATAAACTCAGCAAAAAAAGAAGCGTCCCTTTTTCAGGACCCTGTCTTTCTAAGATAATTTGTAAAAATCCAAATAACTTCATAGATCTTCATTGTAAAGGGTTTAAACACTGTTTCCCATGCTTGTTCAATGAACCATAAACAATTAACGAACATGCACCTGTGGAACGGTTGTTAAGACAATAACAGCTTACAGACGGTAGGCAATTAAGGTCACAGTTATGAAAACTTAGGACACTAAAGATGCCTTTCTACTGACTCTGAAAAACAACAAAATAAAGATGCCCAGGGTCCCTGCTCACCTGCGTGAACGTGCCTTAGGCATGCTGCAAGGAGACATGAGAACTGCAGATGTGGCCAGGGCAATGAATTGCAATGTCCGTACTGTGAGATGCCTAAGACAGGGCTACAGGGTGACAGGACGGACAGCTGTTTGTCCTCGCAGTGGCAGAGCACGTGTAACATCATCTGCACAGGATCGGTATATCCGAACATCACAACTGCGGGACAGGTACAGGATGGCTGCCCGGGTTACACCAGGAATGCAAAATCCCTCAATCAGTGCTCAGACTGTCCACAGTAGGCTGACTGAGGGCTTGTAGGCCTGTTGTAAGGCAGGTACTCACCAGACATCACCGGCAACAACATCGCCTATGGGCACAAACCCACCGTCACTGGACCAGACAGGACTGGCAAAAAGTGCTCTTCACTGACGAGTCGCGGTTTTGTCTCACCAAGGGTGATGGTTGGATTCACGTTTATCGTCGAAGGAATGAGTGTTACACCGAGGCCTGTATTCTGGAGCGGGATCGATTTGGAGGTGGAGGGTCCGTCATGGTCTGGGGCGGTGTGTCACAGCATCATCGGACTGAGCTTGTTGTCATTGTAGGCAATCTCAATGCTGTGCGTTACAGGGAAGACATCCTCCTCCCTCATGTGGTAACCTTCCTGCAGGCTCATCCTGCCATGACCCTCCAGCATGACAATGCCACCAGCCATACTGCTCGTTCTGTGCGTGATTTCCTGCAAGACAGGAATGTCAGTGTTCTGCCATGGCCAGCGAAGAGCCCAGATCTCAATCCCATTGAGCACGTCTGGGACCTGTTGGAGCAGAGGATGTGTGCTCGGGCCATTCCCCCCAGAAATGTCCGGGAACTTGCAGGTGCCTTGGTGGAAGAGTGGGGTAACATCTCACAGCAAGAACTGACAAATCTGGTGCCGTCCACGAGGAGGAGATGCACTGCAGTACTTAATGCAGCTGGTGGCCACACCAGATACTGACTATTACTTTTGATTTTGACCCCCCCCCTTTGTTCAGGGACAAATTATTCCATTTCTGTTAGTCACATGTTTGTGGAACTTGGTCAGTTTATGTCTCAGTTGTTGAATCTTATGTTCATACAAATATTTATACATGAAAATAAACGCAGTTGACAGTGAGAGGACGTTTCTTTTTTCATGAGATGTGTATTCCACCCCTACCTTTATATATATATAAATAGTAACAGTCAAAAGTTTGGACAGACCTACTCAGTGTTTTTCTTTATTTTTACTATTTTATACATTGTAGAATAATAGTGAAGACATCAAAACTATGAAAAAACACAAATGGAATCATGTAGTAACTTCAATGTAGCTACCCTTTGCCTTGATGACAGTTTTGTACACTCTTGGCATTTTCTCAACCAGATTCATGAGGTAGTCACCAGGAATATATTTAAATTAACAGGTGTGCCTTGTTAAAGGTTGATTTGTAGAATTTCTTTCCTTCTTAATGCGTTTGAGCCAATCAGTTGTGTTGTGACAAGATAGAGGTGGTATACAGAAGATAGCCCTATTTGGTAAAAGACGAAGTCCATATTATGGCAAGAACAGTTAAAATAAGCAAAGAGAAACGACAGTCCATCATTACTTTAAGACATGAAGGTCAGTCAATCCAGAAAATGTCAAAAACTTTGAAAGTTTCTTCAAGTGCAGTCGCAAAAACCATTAAGCGCTATGATGGAACTGGCTTACATGAGGACCGCCACAGGAAAGGAAGACTCAGAGTTACCTCTGCTGCACAGGATAATTTCATTAGAGTTAACAGCCTCAGAAATTGCAGCCCATATAAATGCTTAACAGAGTTAAAGTAACAGACACATCTCAACATCAACTGTTCAGAGGACACTGCGTGAATCAGGCCTTCGTGGTCAAATTGCAGCAAAGAAACCACTGCTAAAGGACACCAATAATAGGAAGGGACGTGCTTGGGCCAAGAAACACCAGCAATGAACATTAGATTTGTGGAAATCTGTCCTTTGGTCTGATGAGTCCATATTTGAGATTTTTGGTTCCAACCGCTGTGTCTTTGTGAGACCCAGAGTAGGTGAAAGGATGATCTCTGCATGTATGGTTCCCACTGTGAATTATGGAGGAGTAGGTGTGATGGTGTGGGGGTGCTTGCTGTTGACACTGTCTGTGATTTATTTAGAATTCAAGGCACACTTAACCAGCATGGCTACCACAGCATTCTGCAGCTATACGCCATCCCATCTGGTTTGTGCTTAGTGGGAATTAAATAAACAAATGACCAAAAATGGGTTCTTCAGATGAAAACGGTTCTTGGCAGAACCCTATCCCTTAGCAAAGAACCCTTTTGGAACTATTTTGTCTAAGAGTGAATATGCCATCTACTGACTTTAGAAAAGTAAAAAGAAAAGCTTTTTGCAGTTTTTTTATTACTGCATGTTTGCACTCGGTAATATTGACTGGGATTTAATAGAGACATTAATCCGTCTGTCTCTCTGTTTACCCTTTATTATAGAAACCCACTAACCACAGGTGTTGCCTCCACACATATCACTCTAGTCACTGTATCTACACGGTCCAGCTGTAACTCTTCTAAAGTCAGATATCATCCTGGACAGGAGAGATGAATGGGGTTGCGATACAAGGAAGTTGGAAATTAGCCAAATGGTAAAATGTTTTTCCAAAACCTGCCATCTATCCCTTGATGGAGAGTAATTTCAATACTAATCTCTGGGCTTCCATATTGGCTTGGGGTTTTGATGTAAATGTACATTAATACAACACAGGTGTCAAACACAACAGATATGTTGTATTGTATCTGGGACTAGAACCCACAACCCACCTGAGAGAGAGTAACACACCTCGATACACACAAGGTCACCTTAACAAACAAAGTGTGACTCGTTGACTTTTACACCACAGCAGATGAAGGGATAGGGAAAGGGGGATACCTAATCAGTTGTGTAACTGAATGCCTTCAACTGAAATGTGTCATTTGCATTTAACCCAACCCCTCTAAATTTCCAGCCGATGCTTGGCATTGCGCATGATGATCTTAGGCTTGAGTGCGGCTGCTCGACCATGGAAACCCATTTTATAAAGCTCCCGACGAACAGTTCTTGTGCTGACGTTGCTTCCAGAGGCAGTTTGGAACTCGGTAGTGAGTGTTGCAACCGAGGATAGATAATATTTTTTCGCTATGTGCTTCAGAAACCTGCTGTCCCGTTCTGTGAGTTTGTGCGGCCTACCACTACGCGGCTGAGCCGTTGTTGCCCTGGACGTTTCCACTTCACAATAACAGCCCTTACAGTTGACCGGGGCAGCTCTAGCAGGACCGAAATTTATCCAACTGACTTTGTTGGAAAAGTGGCATCCTATATATAATGTCTCTAATATGGAATTGTAGTAGATACCCAATGAGGCCTGGTGGTAGAGAGGAACCAGTCGCTTGAAGGGATATTCAGGGAGCCTATGTGTTCTTGAGCAAAATCAATTGATCATGATAAATCATACATCATTGGCCATATGATTGTAGGTGTGTTATTGTGTCACTCCCAAATCACTGTAAAGAGTCAGTCAAAGCTCGACATAATCATTGCTGATATTGAGATGTAGAGGCTCAGCGGTTCCATTGAACTCCACTAAGTCTCCTGTGTTGTTGGCCACCAGTCTCACAGCAGAAACAGGTTCTCTGGGTGAGATAGAGAGGGAGAGAGAGATAGAGGGAAACACTTAACAGAAACCAGAGGAAACACAATTCTGGGAAAGGACAAAGACAACCAGTTTTGATTACAAACGTGTCTATAACAATGGTGACTTGCAGAATTCTACCGATACATGCCATGAGTATGGCTGACCTTCAAATAACCATACCCAATTCACACAGCTTGATGTAGATGATTAAGGCCAACAGCCAAGTCATCAGTCACCTGGCCCTGACAAAATGCCAACACAGACATGGTCATCAATTAAGTCAGCACTTCTATGCACACACACACAAAAGTACAAAGAGAGACAAGGACACACACAGGTGCACACTCAAACGAAACCAGTATCTCTACACCATATCAGACAGGCAGAATTGTTGTATTACACTGCAAGTCATTGTACAACCAGGCCTTGCTACTATCTTAACAGTAGTTACAGTGCCTTGCAAAAGTTTTCATCCCCCTTGGTGTTTTTCCTATTTTGTTGCATTACAACCTGTAATTTAAATTGATTTTTATTTGGATTTCATGTAATGGACATACACAAAATAGTCCAAATTGGTGAAGTGAAATTAGAAAAATAACTTGTTTCAAAAAATTCAAAAGATTTCTACATGGAAAAGTGGTGCATGCATATGTAGTCACCTCCTTTGCTATGAAGCCCCTAAATAAGATCTGGTGCAACCAATTACCTTCAGAAGTCACATAATTAGTTATTAAATAAAGTCCACTTGTGTGCAATCTAAGTGTCACATGATCTGTCACATGATCTCAGTATATATATTCACCTGTTCTGAAAGGCCCCAGAGTCTGCAACACCACTAAACAAGCTGCACCATGAAGACCAAGGAGCTCTCCAAACAGTTCGGGGACAAAGGTGTGGAGAAGTACAGATCAGGGTTGGGTTATAAAAAATTATCCCTAACTTTGAACATCCCACGGAGCTTATAAATTAGAAATTGTGTTCCATTACAAACCAATTGAAAGAATAGGGCACCACAACAAACCTGCCAAGAGAGGGCCGCCCACCCAAACTCATGGACCAGGCAAGGAGGGCATTAATCAGAGAGCAACAAAGAGACCAAAGATAACCCTGAAGGAGCTGCACAGCTCCACAGTGGAGATAGGAGTATCTGTCCATAGGACCACTTTAAGCCGTACACTCCACAGACCTGGCCTTTATGTAAGAGTGGCCAGAAAAAAGCCATTGCTTAAAGAAAAAAATAAGTAAACACGTTTGGTGTTTGCCTAAAAGCATGTGGGAGACTCCCCAAACATATGGAAGAAAGTAATCTGGTCAGATGGGACTAAAATTTAGCTTTTTGGCCATCAAGGAAAACGTTACGTCTGGCGCAACACCACCACCTCGCATGGTGATGGCAGCATCATATTGTGGGGATGTTTTTCATCGGCAGGTACTGGGAAACTGGTCAGAATTTAAGGAATGATGGATGGGCGCTAAATACAGGGAAATTCTTGAGGGAAACCTGTTTCAGTCTTCCAGAGATTTCAGACTGGGACGGAGGTTCACCTTCCAGCAGGACAATGACCCTAAGCATACTGCTAAAGCAACACTTGAGTGGTATACGGGGAAACATTTAAATGTCTTGGAATGGTCTAGTCAAAGCCCAGACCTCAATCCAATTGAGAATATGTGGCATGACTTAAAGATTGCTGTACACCAGTGGAACCCATCCAACTTGAAGGAGCAGGAGCAGTATTGCCATGAAGAATGGGCAAAAATCCCAGTGGCTAGATGTGCCAAGCTTATAGAGACATACCCCAAGAGATTTGCAGATGTAATTGCTGCAAAAGGTGGCTCTACAAAGTATTGACTTTGGGAGGGTGAATAGTTATGCACGCTCAAGTTTTCTGTTTATTTGTCTCATTTGTTATTTGTTTCACAATAAAAAATATTCTGCATCTTCAAAGTGGTAGGCATGTTGTGTAAATCAAATGATACAAACCCCCCAAAAATCAATTTTAATTTCATGTTGTAAGGCAACAAAATAGGAAAAATGCCAAGGGGGGTGAATAGTTTTGCAAGCCACTGTATATCTATGGTCAAGGATTTGAAGAGTGTGATGAGTGGAACTTATTTTAGCATCAACTCTGCCATCTCAAATGAATCATAATTTATGACATGTTTTCAGTCAGCACAAAATGAAAAGGAACATTAGTGATTGTTGGTATTGTTCTGTTAAAATATTTAACATAGGGTTTAACAGTAACCTATTCCTGTAACCATACTACGCAGCTTTTATACGTGAGATGAGGTCCTCGTGTCATGTTTTGTCTTTGATCATCATGTCTTGTCCCTGTGCTTCCCTCTGCTGGTCTTATTAGGTTCTTTTCCTCTTTCTCTCTCTCTCTCTCCTCCTCCCTCTCTCCCTCTCCCGCTCTCTCTCTCTATCGTTCCGTTCCTGCTCCCAGCTGTTTCTCATTCTCCTAACGACCTCATTTACTCTTTCACACCTGTCCCCTATTTTGCCCTCTGATTAGAGTCCCTATTTCTCCCTCTGTTTTCCGCTTCTGTCCTTGTCGGATTCTTGTTTGATGTTTGCTGTTCCTGTGTCCTTGTTCCGCCCTGTCGTGTTTTTGCCTTCTTCAGATGCTGCGTGTGAGCAGGTGTCTATGTCAGCTACGGCCTGTGCCTTCCTGAAGCGACCTGCAGTCTGTGGTCGCGTCTCCTGTCGTTCCTCTCTACTGACGAGAGGATTTCAGTTTCCTGTTTTGGATTTACCTTTGATATATCCAGGAGAATCATTGTTTGTTTGATACTGGAATAAAGACTCTGTTTCTATTACGTCGCTTTTGGGTCCTCATTCACCTGCATAACAGAAGAATCCGACCAAGAATGGACCCAGCGACTACGGATTCTCGCAACACTGCCGTCGAGATCCAGGGAGCAATGCTCGGCAGACACGAGCAGGAATTGTCTGCTGCTCGTCATGCCGTTGAGACCCTGTCCGCTCAGGTCTCCGATCTCTCAGGACAGTTTCAGAGTCTTCGTCTCGTGCCACCAGCTACTTCCTGGTCTTCCGAGTCTCCGGAACCTAGGGTTAATAACCCACCATGTTACTCTGGGCAGCCCACTGAGTGTCGCTCCTTTCTCACCCAGTGTGATATTGTGTTCTCTCTCCAGCCCAACACATACTCAAGAGAGAGAGCTCGGATCGCTTACGTCATATCACTCCTTACTGGTCGGGCTCGGGAGTGGGGCACAGCTATCTGGGAGGCAAGGGCTGAGTGTTCTAACGTTTATCAGAACTTTAAAGAGGAGATGATACGGGTTTTTGATCGTTCAGTTTTTGGGAAGGAGGCTTCCAGGGCCCTGGCTTCCCTATGTCAAGGTGATCGATCCATAACGGATTACTCTATAGAGTTTCGCACTCTTGCTGCATCCAGTGACTGGAACGAGCCGGCGTTGCTCGCTCGTTTTCTGGAGGGACTCCACGCTGAGGTTAAGGATGAGATTCTCTCCCGGGAGGTTCCTTCCAGCGTGGACTCTTTGATTGCACTCGCCATCCGCATAGAACGACGGGTAGATCTTCGTCACCGAGCTCGTGGAAGAGAGCTCGCGTTAACGGTGTTTCCCCTCTCCGCATCTCAACCATCTCCTCCCACCGGCTCAGAGACTGAGCCCATGCAGCTGGGAGGTATTCGCATCTCGACTAAGGAGAGGGAACGGAGAATCACCAACCGCCTTTGCCTCTATTGCGGTTCTGCTGGACATTTTGTCATGTCATGTCCAGTAAAAGCCAGAGCTCATCAGTAAGCGGAGGGCTACTGGTGAGCGCTACTACTCAGGTCTCTCCATCAAGATCCTGTACTACCTTGTCGGTCCATCTACGCTGGACCGGTTCGGCTGCTTCCTGCAGTGCCTTGATAGACTCTGGGGCTGAGGGTTGTTTTATGGACGAAGCATGGGCTCGGAAACATGACATTCCTCTCAGACAGTTAGGGAAGCCCACGCCCATGTTCGCCTTAGATGGTAGTCTTCTCCCCAGTATCAGATGTGAGACACTACCTTTAACCCTCACAGTATCTGGTAACCACAGTGAGACCATTTCCTTTTTGATTTTTCGTTCACCTTTTACACCTGTTGTTTTGGGTCATCCCTGGCTAGTATGTCATAATCCTTCTATTAATTGGTCCAGTAATTCTATCCTATCCTGGAACGTTTCTTGTCATGTGAAGTGTTTAATGTCTGCTATCCCTCCTGTGTCTTCTGTCCCCTCTACTCAGGAGGAACCTGGTGATTTGACAGGAGTGCCGGAGGAATATCATGATCTGCGCACGGTCTTCAGTCGGTCCAGAGCCAGCTCCCTTCCTCCTCACCGGTCGTATGATTGTTGTATTGATCTCCTTCCGGGGACCACTCCCCCTCGGGGTAGACTATACTCTCTGTCGGCTCCCGAACGTAAGGCTCTCGAGGATTATCTGTCTGTTTCTCTCGACGCCGGTACCGTGGTGCCTTCTTCCTCTCCCGCCGGAGCGGGGTTTTTCTTTGTTAAGAAGAAGGACGGTACTCTGCGCCCCTGCGTGGATTATCGAGGGCTGAATGACATAACGGTTAAGAATCGTTATCCGCTTCCCCTTATGTCGTCAGCCTTCGAGATTTTGCAGGGAGCCAGGTTCTTTACTAAGTTGGACCTTCGTAACGCTTACCATCTCGTACGCATCAGAGAGGGGGCCGAGTGGAAAACGGCGTTTAACACTCCGTTAGGGCATTTTGAATACCGGGTTCTGCCGTTCGGTCTCGCTAATGCTCCAGCTGTCTTTCAGGCATTAGTTAATGATGTACTGAGAGACATGCTGAACATTTTTGTTTTCGTTTACCTTGACGATATCCTGATTTTTTTCACCGTCACTCGAGATTCATGTTCAGCACGTTCGACGTGTACTCCAGCGCCTTTTAGAGAATTGTCTCTACGTGAAGGCTGAGAAGTGCGCCTTTCATGTCTCCTCTGTCACATTTCTCGGTTCTGTTATTTCCGCTGAAGGCATTCAGATGGATCCCGCTAAGGTCCAGGCTGTCAGCGATTGGCCCGTTCCTAAGTCACGTGTCGAGTTGCAGCGCTTTCTCGGTTTCGCTAATTTCTATCGGCGTTTCATTCGTAATTTCGGTCAAGTGGCTGCCCCTCTCACAGCTCTGACTTCTGTCAAGACTTGCTTTAAGTGGTCCGGTTCCGCCCAGGGAGCTTTTGATCTCCTCAAGAAGCGTTTTACATCCGCCCCTATCCTTGTTACTCCTGACGTCACTAAACAATTCATTGTCGAGGTTGACGCTTCAGAGGTGGGCGTGGGAGCCATTCTGTCTCAGCGCTTCCAGTCTGACGATAAGGTCCATCCTTGCGCTTACTTTTCTCATCGCCTGTCGCCATCGGAACGCAACTATGATGTGGGTAACCGCGAACTGCTCGCCATCCGCTTAGCCATAGGCGAATGGCGACAGTGGTTGGAGGGGGCGACCGTCCCTTTTGTCGTTTGGACTGACCATAAGAACCTTGAGTACATCCGTTCTGCCAAACGACTTAATGCACGTCAAGCTCGTTGGGCGTTGTTTTTCGCTCGTTTCGAGTTCGTGATTTCCTATCGTCCGGGAAATAAGAACACCAAGCCTGATGCCTTATCCCGTCTCTTTAGTTCTTCTGTGGCTTCTACCGACCCCGAGGGGATTCTCCCTGAAGGGCGTGTTGTCGGGTTGACTGTCTGGGGAATTGAGAGACAGGTAAAGCAAGCACTCACTCACACTGCGTCGCCGCGCGCTTGTCCTAGTAACCTTCTGTTCGTTCCTGTCTCTACTCGTCTGGCTGTTCTTCAGTGGGCTCACTCTGCCAAGTTAGCTGGCCACCCCGGCGTTCGGGGTACGCTTGCTTCTATTCGCCAGCGGTTTTGGTGGCCTACTCAGGAGCGGGACACGCGCCGTTTCGTGGCTGCTTGTTCGGACTGCGCGCAGACTAAGTCAGGTAACTCTCCTCCTGCCGGTCGTCTCAGACCGCTTCCCATTCCTTCTCGACCATGGTCTCACATCGCCTTAGACTTTATTACCGGTCTGCCTTCGTCTGCGGGGAAGACTGTGATTCTTACGGTTATCGATAGGTTCTCTAAGGCGGCACATTTCATTCCCCTCGCTAAGCTTCCTTCCGCTAAGGAGACGGCACAAATCATCATTGAGAATGTGTTCAGAATTCATGGCCTCCCGTTAGACGCCGTTTCAGACAGAGGTCCGCAATTCACGTCACAGTTTTGGAGGGAGTTCTGTCGTTTGATTGGTGCTTCCGTCAGTCTCTCTTCCGGGTTTCATCCCCAGTCTAACGGTCAAGCAGAAAGGGCCAATCAGTCGATTGGTCGCATATTACGCAGCCTTTCGTTTCGAAACCCTGCGTCTTGGGCAGAACAGCTCCCCTGGGCTGAGTACGCTCACAACTCGCTTCCTTCGTCTGCTACCGGGCTATCTCCGTTTCAGAGTAGTCTTGGGTACCAGCCTCCTCTGTTCTCGTCCCAGCTCGCCGAGTCCAGCGTTCCCTCCGCTCAGGCTTTTGTCCAACGTTGTGAGCGCACCTGGAGGAGGGTCAGGTCTGCACTTTGCCGTTACAGGGCGCAGACTGTGAGAGCCGCCAATAAACGTAGGATTAAGAGTCCTAGGTATTGTCGCGGTCAGAGAGTGTGGCTTTCCACTCGTAACCTTCCCCTTACGACAGCTTCTCGCAAGTTGACTCCGCGGTTCATTGGTCCGTTCCGTGTCTCTCAGGTCGTCAATCCTGTCGCTGTGCGACTGCTTCTTCCGCGACATCTTCGTCGCGTCCACCCTGTCTTCCATGTCTCTTGTGTCAAGCCTTTTCTTCGCGCCCCCGTTCGTCTTCCCTCCCCCCCCCCCCGTCCTTGTCGAGGGCGCTCCTATTTACAAGGTACGGAAGATCATGGACATGCGTTCTCGGGGACGTGGTCACCAGTACTTAGTGGATTGGGAGGGTTACGGTCCTGAGGAGAGGAGTTGGGTTCCATCTCGGGACGTGCTGGACCGTTCGTTGATTGATGATTTCCTTCGTTGCCGCCAGGGTTCCTCCTCGAGTGCGCCAGGAGGCGCTCGGTGAGTGGGGGGGTACTGTCATGTTTTGTCTTTGATCATCATGTCTTGTCCCTGTGCTTCCCTCTGCTGGTCTTATTAGGTTCTTTTCCTCTTTCTCTCTCTCTCTCTCCTCCTCCCTCTCTCCCTCTCCCGCTCTCTCTCTCTATCGTTCCGTTCCTGCTCCCAGCTGTTTCTCATTCTCCTAACGACCTCATTTACTCTTTCACACCTGTCCCCTATTTTGCCCTCTGATTAGAGTCCCTATTTCTCCCTCTGTTTTCCGCTTCTGTCCTTGTCGGATTCTTGTTTGATGTTTGCTGTTCCTGTGTCCTTGTTCCGCCCTGTCGTGTTTTTGCCTTCTTCAGATGCTGCGTGTGAGCAGGTGTCTATGTCAGCTACGGCCTGTGCCTTCCTGAAGCGACCTGCAGTCTGTGGTCGCGTCTCCTGTCGTTCCTCTCTACTGACGAGAGGATTTCAGTTTCCTGTTTTGGATTTACCTTTGATATATCCAGGAGAATCATTGTTTGTTTGATACTGGAATAAAGACTCTGTTTCTATTACGTCGCTTTTGGGTCCTCATTCACCTGCATAACACCTCGGGACTAAGCTAAAGGTTCTTTGCATCAAGGAGTGGAGCATGGGAATCAGACAACAATATTAGGATGCAACAATTTATTTTCATTTTCAGCGTCACAAGAAAGGTACAATCTCAATAGGACTTTATCATTTCAATGCATCTTCAGCTCCATGAGCTCCGTACAGTTGTCCTACAAGACAGACTTTAACACAGCAATGTCAGATTTCTCACTAACAAATATCACTACATTTTATTGAGAGACAATGTGTTGGGACACTCACGGAGGAAGTGCCCAGGGAGAAAGAGAGCAGTTCTAGGTAGAATATGGGCACCATTGCCTAAAAGCACTACATTCACAATAATTCCTATTAACTTTAAACCACCAAACCTCCAGTCCTATCAGAAATCTTGATTGAAACAAACAGGAAGGCTTGTATACAAAAGGCCACTCAAATACACCTGGCACAGGTAGACCAACAAGGGTGTGTTCAACATAGGTTGACGGTTCTACACCGTTAGAAACAACCTTTCATTTCTACACCGAACAAAAATATAAACGCAACATGTAAAGTGTTGGTCCCATGTTTCATGAGTTGAAATAAAAGATCCCAGAAATGTTCCATGTACACAAAAATCTTATTTCTTTCAAAATGTGTGCACACATCTGTTTACATCTCTGTTAGTGAGCATTTTAGCCTTTGTCAAGATAATCCATTCACCTGACAGGTGTGGGATGTCAAGAAAATGATTAAATAGCATTATCATTGCAGAGTTGCACCTTGTGTTGGGGATAAATAAAGGCCACTCTAAAATGTGCAGTTTTGTAACACAACCCAATGCCACAGATGTCTCAAGTTTTGAGGGAGCGTGCATTTTTTCTTTATTCAAGTCATTTTAGAGAATTTGGCAGTACGTCCGACCGGCCTCATAACCGCAGACCACGTGTAACCACACCTCCACATCTGGCTTCTTCACCTGCGGGATCGACTGAGGGGAGGAGGGGCGGGATGTTGAGGAGTATTTATTTCTGTTAAGAAGCCCTTTTGTGGGGAAAAACTCATTCTGATTGGCTGGGCCTGGCTCCCCATTGGCTGGGCCTGGCTCCCCTTTGGGTGGGCCTCGCTCCCAAGTGGGTGGGCCTATGCCCTCCCAGGCCCACCCATGGCTGCGCCTCTGCCCAGTCATGTGAGATCCATAGATTAGGGCTGTTGGGATCAGCTAAACTTTGAACATTGAGATATTAAATGAATGATAGGAAATGAAAGAGACTGAGTTATGTTAGAAGTGAAGGGTTCTCAGAAGAAAGACAGAAGGCTTTGGAATGTGTTTGATGGAGGAGACGAGAGTGATGTGTTGATACAGGGGAGACAGATGGACATCTGTGTATTAGATGAAAGAGGGGTTGAGGTCAGGAGGTGAGGACAGATTCTCTTTATAGAGTAATAAATGTTTGGAATCCTGTTACCCTCTTTATTAGCTTCCCGTAGAGCCATAAAATGTAAGGATTGGAGAGAAAGGGTAGTGTTTTAAGTAGGATGTATATAAACTGTGAAGTCTGAAATCTTTAGCTGTGTCACGTCCTGACCATAGTTCTTATGTGTTTTGCTTGTTTAGTGTTGGTCAGGACGTGAGCTGGGTGGGAATTCTATGTTGTGTGTCTAGTTTGTCTATTTCTGTGTTCAGCCTAATATGGTTCTCAATCAGAGGCAGCTGTCAATCGTTGTCCCTGATTGAGAATCATATATAGGTCGCTTGTTTTGTGTTGGGGATTGTGGGTGGTTGTCTTCTGTCTTTGTGTTCTGCACCAGATAGGACTGTTTTGGTTTTCACATTTCTTGTTTTGTTGTTTGTAGTGTTCTAATATTATTCTTTATTAAATCATGTTGAACACTAGCCGCGCTGCGTTTTGGTCCTCTCCTTCATCCCAGGAAGAAAGCCGTTACAAGCTGTCTGGTTTCAGCTGTACAGAACCATTGGGAAGATTAAACTTAGTTAAAGCTTCTCTCGTTTCCGTGAGTTAATTACTCTGAAAAATAAGAACCTAACAGGGCCTAATTTATTTATTTCCTTATATGAACTGTAATTCAGAAAAATCTGAGAAATTATTGCATGTTGCATTTATATTTTTGCTTGTCAAATGAATCATGAATGCACTATAAGCCCTTAAGAACATTCTGATTTATTCAACAACAACAAAAAACAGCTTTTATATTGGCAATTAAGATCCACAGGGCCTTCAGGATATTACTTGTCTAATCTAACTAATCTAATAGTGAGCTGGGCTGATGTCTCTGATTCACCTATCACAGTGAGGGTGGAGGTGGCTGTGAGCTGAGGGCTGGTGCTCTGGACCACATAGTCCCCTGAGTCGACCACTGTGATGGAGGTCAGGGTCAGAGTCCCCGTGCTGACGTCCACCGAGGCACTGCCATTGTGGCTCGGGAACACAGCCTGCTGGCCCCCCGACCAGGTCAGGACCTGAGCGTCCCCCACAGCCCAGCTGCCGCTCTGCAGCTGAGTGGCCGGAGACAGCGTCAAGGTCACCGTGTTGCCTCCACAGCCCGGGTTCTCAGAGAGAAGCACATTCTCAGTGCTGGAGCTCAGCACACCTGGAGAAGAGTGGAAAGATGGATCTTTAGCATTCAGAGGTCAACAATCCTGGTCCTGGAACAGAACAGGATGTGCCCACTTTTGTTCCTCTTCCAGCTAATCAGTTGCCGAATAAGACATACATTATTCGAATTCACAGATTTTTGTTATTTTGAGGTGATATTGTTGATAAAACGTTTACTGGAGACAGGAGATCAAGTTGAGACATAGGACGAGGTGGATAATTGTATAATAAGGCAGTTTATTCACAGGTAAAAATATCTTTGAAATCGTGCAGCACGGTCCCTTCTGTCTGACTCGTATGGAATCGTCGGAAAAAAGAGGGCGCTCTAAACAGTTTGTGCTGGTTATATAGGCAACAAGTAAAGTAGGTTGATCTTGTAGTCTGGCCTTCCGATTGGTCGATCTGGGTCGTGGGTAGTCCTGTCCGGGCCTGATGTCGACGTTCCATTGGCTCTTCACACAGTTCTTTGTCTTAAAGTCTCAGAATGCATGTGCGTTTGTTTTAACAGGGGCCTATTCATGGGGGAGGGGAGTGTGTGTGGGTCTGTGGTTATTTATAAGGGTACAAAGTGTGGGGGTATAGTGGGGGATGGGTGCATGTTGTGCCAAGTATAGCTAGTGTTGAGAAGTTGTTAAAACAAGTTACCAGTATCTATTACAATTTCTTACAATATCATGATTGTCAAATATGAACTTGAGGTCACTAGTCTACAATTGGTAGAGTCTACCGGGTAAATACAACTTTGTAATTTCTTAGGTAATGATATAATACAAATACAATAAACAGGTACTCAATCAAATAAAGTTTTCACAGACTATCTAGTCTTAAACTGTATCCACCAGTTGTAATGACTAAATTCCATTTTTTCCCCAATGTCTCTATCTTACACTTTCATTTCTCCATCTTCTGGACTTGTGAATTCACAGTAAATGAAACTGAAACTTACCTCCCTGAGTTACTTGTATTATTGAAAAATAAGACATGTTACCTTGTATCAAAGCCAGTAGAAGAACATGTGGGACCCTTCCTCTTGTCTCCCCCATTGTGTTTTGGTGGTCTATGAGTGCACCTACTCTTTTATATTGATATTTTGGGGTCCAGCCCCCTACACAAACTCCTCAGGAAACAAGTTAATATCATATCTTTATATGCCAGTGTCCATCATATAGTACTTGTTCTTGTCAAACTACAAGAGGTCTCATATTTAGTCGTTTTTTCCGCCTACAAACATTTTCCTTGGTGGCATGGTGTGAATGACCTATTAAGGTAATCTGGTTGACAAATGGTGACAGAGAGTGTGTGTCATCTCTGAGTCGCCTATCCCCCTTCATCCCTCCTGTCTGACTCCTTCACACTTTGATACAGTATGTAGCCTTATTGTGGCAATGATATTGTAGTAAAGAATCATTGCAAATATTTTCACCGATCAATTGGACATCAAAATATATGTATAAATAGGATTCCTTCTATACTATTTAATTATGTGTAGTCGTAGACATCTTTGTCTTTGTCTTGTCGTGTCCTGTTCATATGTAATTTTTTGCCCTTTGTATATATTTTGTATATTTTTCTAATATTTTTTACCTCAGTTTGAACATACTCTCCTGACCCCCCTCACCCAATGTGGTATGGATCTGCTATTTTCTATACTTTAGAACTGGAACCCCCAACAGAAGCTAGCCAGCTAACTAGCTACTAGCTAATAGTCAGTTAGCCACTGCTAGCGGTCATCAGCTAACCTTAGCCTGGTCAACTCCTGCCAGTCTGCATAGCGCGTTTTAACCCAGAGCATACCGGACTGCTCTTTCTCCTCATCTCCGGCTTCCTACCGCAAGATCTGAACCTTTTCACCTGGATCATCGCAGCTAACTAGCTGCAATCCGAGTGGCTACCCTCTGGTTAACGTCTCTGTCCCGAAGTGAGCACCAGTGAGCCTGGAATTAGCTTCGTGCTAGGCCCATCTCCCGGCTAGTTGAAGAGGTCCATCAGCCACTCCTTGGGCTACAATACACATTTTGTCAATTGGCCTGGACACCTTTTACTGCCGACACGGAGCCCCGCCGATTCCACCACCACTGATCTACCGACGTAATCCGCCCAAAAGGGGTTTCAACAGGCTCCTCCGTTGCGACGTCTTCTGAAGGCCCATCCGCTAGCCTGCTAGCCGCGGACTGCTAGCTGTCTAGAGCATATCGGACTGTTAGCTGAAGAGGACCGCCAGCCAAATTCTTGGGCTACAATACCTATTTTGCCAATTGGCCTGGACCCTTTTAATGCCTACACGGAACCCTGCCAATCCAACACGACTCGTCTGCCGACGTAACTGTCCGAGGGGGCTACAACAGACTTCTTCCATCGCAACGTCCCCCCTAAAGCCCTTCTGATAGCCTGCTAGCCCTGGCCCGCTAACCCTGAATCACCGTGTCTCCAGCTCGCCTAGCCTCCCACTGGTCCCTATGATCACTCGGCTACGCATGCCTCTCCCTAATGTCAATATGTCTTGTCCATTGCAGTTTTGGTTAGTGATTATTGTCTTATTTCACTGTAGAGACTCCAGCCCTGCTCAATAAGCCTTAGCTAGCCCGTTTGTTATACCTCCCACACATGCGGTGACATCACCTGGTCTAAATGATGTCTCTAGTAACAAAACCTCTCTCATCGTCACTCAATGCCTAGGTTTACCTCCACTGTATTCACATCCTACCATACCCTTGTCTGTACATTATGCCTTGAATCTATTCTTCCGCACTCAGAAACCTGTTCCTTTTTCTCTCTGTTCCGAACGCACTAGACGACCAGATCTTATAGCCTTTAGCCATACCCTTATCCTACTCCTCCTCTATTCATCTTTTGATGTGCAGTTTAATCCAGGCCCTTCAGCGCCTAGCTCCACTTCCATTCCCCAGGCGATCTCATTTGTTGACTTCTGTAACTGTAAAAGCCTTGGTTTCATGCATGTTAACATTAGACGCTTCCTCCCTTAGTTTGTTTTACTCACTGCTTTAGCACACTCTGCCAACCCGGATGTCCTAGCCGTGTCTGAATTCTGCCTTAGGAAGGCCACCAAATATCCTGAAATTTCCATCCCTAACTATAACATTTTCCGACAAGATAGAACTGCCAAAGGGGGCGGAGTTGCAATCTACTGCAGAGACAGCCTGCAGAGTTATGTCATACTATCCAGGTCTGTGCCCAAACAATTCAAGCTTCTAATTCTAAAAATCTACCTTTCCAGAAACAAGTCTCTCACCGTTGCCACATGTTATAGACCACCTTCTGCCCCCAGCTGTGCCCTGGACACCATATGTGAATTGATTGCCCACCATCTATCTTCAGAGCTCGTACTGTTAGGTGACGTAAATTGGGACATGCTTAACACCTCGGCCATCCTACAATCTAAGCTAGATGCCCTCAGTCTCACACAAATGATCAATTAACCTACCAGGTGCAACCCCAAATCTGTAAACACAGGCACCCTTAGATGTCATCCTGACCAACCTGCCCTCTAAATACACTGTTGTCTTCAACCAGGATCTCAGCAATCTCTGCCTCATTGCCTGTGTGTGGGTCTGCGGTCAAACGACCACCCCTCATCCCTGTCAAACGCTCCCTCTCTCTCTCTTCAACCGAGCAGGCCTTTCTAATCGACCTGGCCTGGATATCCTGGAAGGATATTGACCTCATTCCGTCAATAGAGGATGCCTGGTTATTCGTTAAAAGTGCTTTCCTCACCATCTTAAATAAGCATGCCCCATTAAAACATTTTTGAACCAGGAACAGATATAGCCCTTGGTTCACTCCAGACCTGACTGCCCTTGAACAGCACAAATACATCCTGTGGCATACTGCATTAGCATTGAATAGCCCCCGCGATATGCAACTTTTCAGGGAAGTTAGGAACCAATATACACAGGCAGTTAGGAAAGCAAAGGCTAGCTTTTTCAAACAGAGATTTGCATCCTGTAGCACAAACTCCAAAAAGTTCTGGGACACTGTAAAGTCCATGGAGAATAAGAGAACCTCCTCCCAGCTGCCCACTGCACTGAGGCTAGGAAACACTGTCACCACCGACAAATCCACGATAATTGAGAATTTCAATAAGCATTTTTCTACGGCTGGTCATGCTTTCCACCTGGCTACCCCTACCCCGGTCAACAGCCCTGCACCCCCCACAGCAACTTGCCCAAACCTCCCCCATTTCTCCTTCACCCAAATCCAGATAGCTGATGTTCTGAAAGAGTTGAAAAATCTGGACCCCTACAAATCAGCTGGGCTAGACAATCTGGACGCTCTCTTTCTAAAATTATCTGCAGCAATTGTTGCAACCCCTATTACTAGCCTGTTCAAACTCTCTTTCGTATCGTCTAAGATCCCCAAAGATTGGAAAGCTACCGCGGTCATTCCCCTCTTCAAAGGGGGAGACACTCTAGACCCAAACTGTCACAGACCTATATCTATCCTATTCTGCCTTTCTAAGGTCATCGAAAGCCAAGTTAACAAACAGATCACCGACCATTTCGAATCCCACCGTACCTTCTCAGCTATTCAATCTGGTTTCCGAGCTGGTTATGGGTGCACCTCAACCACGCTCAAGGTCCTAAACGATATCATAACCGCCATCGATAAAAGACAATACTGTGCAGCCATATTCATCGACCTGGCCAAGGCTTTCGACTCTGTCAATCACCACATTCTTATCGGCAGACTCAACAGCCTTGGTTTCTCAAATGACTGCCTCGCCTGGTTCATCAACTACTTCTCAGACAGAGTTCAGTGTGTCAAATCGGAGGGCCTGTTGTCCGGACCTCTGGCAGTCTCTATGGGGGTGCCACAGGGTTCAATTCTCGGGCCGACTCTTTACTCTGTATACATCAATGATGTCCCTCTTGCTGCTGGTGATTCTCTAATCCACCTCTACGCAGATGACACCATTCTGTGTACTTCTGGCCCTTCTTTGGACACTGTGTTAGGTAAACTCCAGACGAGCTTCAATGCCATACAACTCTCCTTCCATGGCTTCCAACTGCTCTTAAATGCAAGTACAACTAAATATATGCTCTACAACAGATCGCTGCCTGCACCTGCCCGCCCGTCCAGCATCACTACTCTGGACGGTTCTGACCTAGAATATGTGGACAATTACAAATACCTAGGTGTCTGGTTAGACTGTAAACTTTCCTTCCAGACCCACATTAAGCATCTCCAATCCAAAATTAAATCTAGAATCCAATTCCTATTTTGCAACAAAGCATCCTTCAATCATGCTGCCAAACATACCCTCGTAAAACTGACTATCCTACCAATCCTTGACTTCGGCGATATCATTTATAAAATAGCCTCCAATACTCTACTCAGTAAATTGGATGCAGTCTATCACAGTGCCATCCGTTTTGTCACCAAAGCCCCATATCCTACCCACCACTGCGACCTGTATGCTCTCGTTGGCTGGTCCTCGCTTCATATTCGTCCCCAGACCCACTGGCTCCAAGTCATCTACAAGTCTTTGCTAGGTAAAGCCCCGCCTTATCTCAGCTCACTGGTCACCATAGCAGCACCCACCCGTAGCACACGCTCCAGCAGGTATATTTCGCTGGTCACCCTGAAAGCCTATTCCTCCTTTGGCCGCCTTTCCTTCCAGTTCTCTGCTGCCAAAGACTGGAACGAATTGCCAAAATCGGTGAAGCTGGAGACTCAAATCTCCCTCACTAACTTTAAACATCAGCTGTGAGAGCAGCTCACAGATCACTGCAACTGTACATAGTCCATCTGTAAATAGCCTATCCAACTACCTCATCCCCATATTGTTATTTATTTTATTGTTTTACTCCTTCGCACCCCAGTATCTCTACTTGCACATTCATCTTCTGCACATCTATCACTCCAGTGTTTAATTGCTAAATTGTAATTACTTTGCCACTATGGCCTATTTATTGCCTTACCTCCCTAATCTTACCTCATTTGCACACACTGTATATAGATTTTTTTATATTGTGTTATTGACTGTATGTTTGTTTATTCCACGTGTAACTCTGTGTTGTTGTTTGTGTCGCACTGCTTTGCTTTATCTTGACCAGGTCGCAGTTGTAAATGAGAACTTGTTCTCAACTGGCCTACCTGGTTAAATAAAGGTGATACCATTTTTTATACATATATATATGTTCTGATGACAGCTTTACTAGATTGGAAAGGGCTAGTCTCTTACAAAAACACCATGACAACAAAATGTGTTAAATGTTTATATAGTCAACAATTACAGAATAGAACGGTCCACACTGTAAATCAAGTATCATATATCGTGTCTGTGATATTGTAACGTAAAACTTTAACATACAGTACCTATATCATTGACATTCCCATTTCACAATTTTCCCAAATATTGAGAAATCTCCCTCTGTTATTCCTGGCAGTGTTTGTGTAACAAGGCAACAACACATTCCCTTCACATCTCCCAGGTCAACACCTGTATAATTGTGTAATCTGTGGGGACAGGTCCCTATCAGGGAACACCTGAGCACACCTATGTGTGTCTATGCCAGATCAGGTTTGATTTATGAACAGTGGAGGAAAAGGTATGCTGCCTGTCATTATCTCACTGTCCAACCAAGGAGCATGAATAGAGGAGCAAACTGGTCATGCGAAAGACATTCAGCTATTCTATGAAACCAACATAAGTACCCACATGCTGTATTACAAAGCTCTCTCAGATTGAGGGTAAGAGGTCATTTTAACCAACATAAAGCCCTGAGAAAGAGAACAGGCACCCAATGATAACAACATCAAAACATGAGAGCTGAGTTGAACAGTGGGATTTTGTACTAATCTCTATTCAGAGCCTGAATGTTCTGCCTGCTCATGTAACAAGTGTTGTATTTCATGTCATTTAATTACACAAAATCTGAACAGTTCCCATGCCTGATATTAGTGTACATTCCTTTTGGTGGTGTAAGTGCCCTTTTTACTGTCGCACACTTCGCTCTCCTTCTGTGTTCCCCCTCATAAACATCCCCTGCCCCCTTACCTCTTCCCTGTCTACCCTGTCTACTGTACACTGTTGTGGAAGAGGTAGGTTACAGTGAAATTATCCCATGGAAATCATAATCAATTCTTCTTAATATTGAGTTAATCCCCCTCGACCTCTGAATGCTCAGCTATGAAAAGCCAACTGACATTTACTCCTCAGGTACTGACCTGTTGCACCCTCTACAACCACTGTGATTATTATTTGAATTTGTTGGTCATTTATGAACGTTTGAACATCTTGAAGAACAATCTGGCCTTAATGGCAATGTACTCTTATAATAACCACCCGGCACAGCCAGAAGAGGACTGGCCACCCTTCAGAGCCTGGTTCCTCTCTTGTTTTCTTCCTAGGTTCCTGCCTGTCTAGGGAGTTTTTCCTAGCCACTGTTCTTCTACATCTGCATTGCTTGCTGTTTTTAGTTTTAGGCTGGGTTTCTGTATAAGCATTTTGTGACATCTGCTGATGTAAAAAGGGCTTCATAAATACATTTGATTTGATTCTGCTCTCAGAACTGCCTCAATTCGTTGGGGCATGGACTCTACAAGTTGTCAAAAACGTTCCACAGAGATGCTGGCCCATGTTGACTCCAGTGTTTCCCACAGTTGTGTCAAGTTGGTTGGATGTCCTTTGGTTGGTGGACCATTCTTGATGCACTTGTACATAGCCCATCTATAATTTAGCCCAAACAACTACCTCTTCCCCTACTGTATTTATTTATTTCTATTTCTACTTTGCACATTCTTCCACTGCAAATCTACCATTCCAGTGTTTTACTTGCTATATTGTTTTTACCTCGCCACCATGGCCTTTTTTTGCCTTTACCTCCCTTATCTCACCTCATTTGCTCACATTGTATATAGACTTATTTTTCTACTGTATTACATGTATGTTTTGTTTATTCCATGTGTAACTCTGTGTTGTTGTATGTGTCGACTTGCTATGCTTTATCTTGGCCAGGTCGCAGTTGCAAATGAGAACTTGTTCTCAACTAGCCTACCTGGTTAAATAAAGGTGAAAAAAAATAAAAATAAAAATAAAAAAAATAAAAAATAAAATGCACACGGGAAACTGTTGAGGGTGAAAAAGCAAACAGCACTGCAGTTCATGACACACTCCTGGCATCTACAACCATACCCCGTTCAAAGGCACTTAAATATTTTGTTTTGCCATGTCTTAATTGTCTCAAGGCTTAAAAATCCTTCTTTAACCTGTCTCCTTTCCTTCATCTACACTGATTGAAGTGGATTTAACAAGTGACATCAATAAGGGTTCATAGCTTTCAACTGGATTCACCTAGTCAGTCTATGTAATGGAAGGAGCAGGTGTTGCTAACATTTTGTACACTCAGTATATATGTAAAAGCTCCAATAATGAATGTATATGGTCCCTGACATATTATTATTATGGCATCCTACAATTATATTGGCATTTTTTAAATCTTGTAATCTATGAATACTGTACATGTTAGCTAGCTACTGTACTTTTTACTGTACATGGCGTCATTGGACTAGCATGTGTATTCATGTCCCCTTTCCTTGTTAATTTATACCTTACAGAGGAATTAGTGTACTGTATACGGGCAGCACAGCATTTGTTTATGGATGTTTTTCCTTTCCTTATCAGGTATGTCATGTGCTATGCTTGTTAAAGGTCCGAAGCAGACGTTTTATCTCAATATCAAAACAATTCTGAGTAACAATTCATTACTTTATTGTGATTGTTTTCAATTAAAATTGTCAAAAAGAAACAGCGATAGCTTCTTAGCAAAAGGACATTTCTGAAGCAAGAACTGTTCCAGTACTGTCTGAATGTGGTCTGAGTGGGGAGGTTAGCTGTTATTGGCAGAGAGGTTTGGCAGAGAGAAAATTTGCTGTTATTGGCAGGTAGGTTTGGAACTCTCTTTCTTATTGGTCTATTAAGTAAGACAGCATGTTGATGTCACCATTGAAGGCAAAAAACTCCATCCCACCAAAACAGGCTGACATTTCAGAAAGTCTTTTCAAACAGCTCTTACACTAAACAGACATTATCATCGTTTTCACAATTTCATAGTATTATTCCAACCTCATAGTGTCAATATATATATAAAACAGAGGGAAAACATGTTTTTGACTGCACTGGGCCTTTAGGATATGTGGAACATATATTTACTGTCCAAGGCTAGCTATGTATGGCACTACTGTACTGTACGTAACGCCTGGCTGTCATTGGGAAAGTTGGATAGCCTAGGTCCATATGCTACTGTACATTTACATTTCATACTGTACATTGTGTTTCATTATATTGCACTGCTTTGTGAAAGGAGATTATTGTTATATTGCCCTGCCCTGTCTACTGTACTCAGGTGGAAGAGAGGAGATGGTGTAGAAGGGAAGCACAGCATTTTTTTAAGGAAGTTTTTCTTTTCCTTTTCAGAGAAGTAAAGATCAACACCAACCCTGATCCTTTGGTCAAATGTAAGCCAATCAAACACAATGCAGAGGCAACCTACACTGGTTTCACCCACAATATTTTAAATGGCATGATTTACATATCAGCAGTCTTATTATCTAATACTCAAGGAAATCTAGGGCGTGAATCCTAACTTCTCTTAAATTAATTTTCACTTCCCTTAAATTAATGTCCACAGCCCTGCTCAACGCTATTCCCTGATAGAATCCCTAATGGGTGAATATGGTGGCAGACAGGTTCTTAGGATTAGGGTTGAGCTGGGGTGTGAACATGAAGCTAGGGTTAGGGTTAGTCAGGGTCATGGTTAGGGATAGGCACACTAACTACCAGATACTGTTTGAATAATGCTTTGACTTCCAATAGAAGGCAAGTGATGTGGTCATAGATAAAGGAGTATATCTAAACAGATGCTGGAGTATGATGCATCCAGTATAGGTTACCCTGTAAATGATAAATAACCAATGGCTTTGTGCCAGTTGTATTCAAATCAAATGTATTTATATAGCCCTTCTTACATCAATCAATCAATCCAGTTTATTTTATATAGCCCTTCGTACATCAACTAATATCTCGAAGTGCTGTACAGAAACCCAGCCTAAAACCCCAAACAGCAAGCAATGCAGGTGTAGAAGCACGGTGGCTAGGAAAAACTCCCTAGAAAGGCCAAAACCTAGGAAGAAACCTAAAGAGGAACCAGGCTATGAGGGGTGGCCAGTCCTCTTCTGGCTGTGCCGGGTGGAGATTAGAACAGAACATGGCCAAGATGTTCAAATGTTCATAAATGACCAGCATGGTCAAATAATAATAATCACAGTAGTTGTCATGGGTGCAACAAGTCTACAGTGTTTTTTCTGTAATAGGGAATTAATGAGCAATGGGTCAGAGAAATGGGAAGATTTTGTCTGTACAGTGAGCCTGAAATATGATACTTGTTATATTGCAAGGATTTCTAATTGGTCAACCACAGGCTAGGGCTGGGTTATAAACTACATCCTGTCCCTTTGTTCACAGGAGAGAATCACAGGAGAGAATCACAGGTGAGAATCACAGGAGAGAATCACTGAGGGAGAATCACTGAGAACAGGGGAGCATGAACATCTACCATCTACCTCCCTGCATGATTCATCCTCTAAATACAACTATTTTCCTCCACCTTATTTGCTTTGGGGTCTGTGTTATTGTAGAGTAACATCAACTGCTAACAACTGTCCCACAATCAAGTGATGTTATGGTGTGAAGATGTTGTGATTATAACAGCAGATTTTCATAGGACTTTTCCTTGAAGACAGCAGGGTTGTCTTTGCTCCCTAGTGAGGGGAGGGACAGTACAGTGTACTCTACTGGTACGTCTGGGAGTGGATCTGGAGGTATGGTGGGTCCCTCTTTTAATATAATGTGCCACTGTACAGTAGTTGGCCACTTAAATCTGCCACAATCAAAGACCAAAGATGACAACTCCACACAGACACAGGTATCTATTACCAGTCATTTGGGGGTTTATTTTACAAGGTCATCTCAACAACAACAATGTACAGAAATATGAATAATAATAATAATAAAGTACGTACAGTGCCTTGCAAAGGTATTCATCCCCCTTGGCGTTTTTCCTATTTTGTTGTATAACAACCTGTAATTTAAATAGATTTTTATTTGGATTTCATGCAATGGACATACACAAAATAGTCCAAATTGGTGAAGTGAAATAAGAAAAATAACTTGTTTTAAAAATGTTTTAAAAAATTCAACTGAAAAGTGGTGCGTGCATATATATTCACCCCCTTTGCTATGAAGCCCCTAAATCAGATCTGGTGAAACCAATTACCTTCAGAAGTCACATAATTACAGAAATAAAGTCCACCTGTGTGCAATCTAAGTGTCACATGATCTGTCACCTGATCTCAGTATAGATTCTATATAGTACTTCCGGCGCCGACAGAGATGGCCGCCTCGCTTCGCGTTCCTAGGAAACTATGCAGTATTACATTTTTCATGTGTTATTTCTTACATTGTTACCCCAGGAAATCTTAGGTTTTATTGCATACAGTCGGGAGGAACTATTGGATGTAAGAGCAACGTCAACTCACCAACATTACAACCAGGAATACGACTTTCCCGAAGCGGATCCTCTGTTTGGTCCACCACCCAGGACAATAGATAGGATCCCAGCAGGCGACCCAAAACAACGGCGCCGCAGACGGAAGGGGCAGACGGTCTTCTGGTCAGGCACCGTAGACGGGCATATCGCGCACCGCTCCCTAGCATACTACTCGCCAATGTCCAGTCTCTTGACAACAAGGTAGACAAAATCCGAGCAAGGGTTGCCTTCCAGAAAGACATCAGAGATTGTAACGTTCTTTGTTTCACTGAAACATGGCTCACTCGGCATACGTCATCAGTCGGTACAGCCACCTGGTTTCTTCACGCATCGCGCCGACAGAAACAAACATCTCTCTGGTAAGAAGAAGGGCGGGGGTGTATGCCTTATGACTAACGAGACGTGGTGTGATCATAACAACATACAGGAACTCAAGTCCTTTTGTTCACCTGACCTAGAATTCCTTACAATCAAATGCCGACCGTACTATCTACCAAGAGAATTCTCTTCAATCATAATCACAGTCGTGTATATCCTCCCCAAGCAGACACATCGACGGCCCTGAAAGAACTTCATTTGACTCTATGTAAACTGGAAACCACATATCCTGAGGCTGCATTTATTGTAGCTGGGGATTTTAACAAGGCTAGTCTGAAAACAAGGCTCCCTAAATTTTATCAGCATATCGAATGCGCGACCCGGGCTGGCAAAACCTTGGACCATTGTTATTCTAACTTCCGCGATGCATATAAAGCCATCCCCCACCCTCCTTTCGGAAAATCTGATCACGACTCCATTTTGTTTCTCCCAGCCTATAGACAGAAACTAAAACAGGAAGCGCTCGTGCTCAGGTCTGTTCAACGCTGGTCCGACCAATCGAATTCCACGCTTCAAGATTGCTTCGATCACGTGGACTGGGATATGTTCCGCATAGCGTCGGACAATAACATAGATTAATACGCTGATTCGGTGAGCGAGTTTATTAGCGAGTGCATCGGTGATGTTGTACCCACAGCGTCTATTAAAACATTCCCCAACCAGAAACCGTGGATTGATGGCAGCATTCGCGCAAAACTGAAAGCGCGAACCACTGCTTTTAAGCAGGGCAAGGTGACAGGAAACATGACCGAATACAAACAGTGTAGCTATTCCCTCCGCAAGGCAATCAAACAAGCTAAGTGTCAGTATAGAGACAAAGTAGAGTCGCAATTCAACGGCTCAGACACGAGAGGTATGTGGCAGGGTCTTCAGTCAATCACGGACTACAAAAGGAAAAGCAGCCCCGTCGCGGACCAGGATGTCTTGCTCCCAGACAAACTAAACAACTTCTTTTCTCACTTTGAGGACAATATAGTGCCACTGACACAGCCCGCTACCAAAACCTGCTGGCTCTCCTTCACTGCAGCTAACGTGAGTAAAACATTTAAACGTGTTAACCTTTGCAAGGCTGCCGGCCCAGACGGCATCCCCAGCCGTGTCCTCAGAGCATGCGCAGACCAGCTGGCTGGTGTGTTTATGGACATATTCAATCAATCCTTATCCCAGTCTGCTGTTCCCACATGCTTCAAGAGGGCCACCATCGTTCCTGTTCCCAAGAAAGCTAAGGTAACTGAGCTAAATGACTATCACTAGCACTCACTTCCGTCATCATGAAGTGCTTTGAGAGACTAGTTAAGGACCATATCACCTCCACCCTACCTGACACCCTAGACCCACTCCAATTTGCTTACCGCCCCAATAGGTCCACAGACGACGCAATCTCAATCACACTGCACACTGCCCTAACCCATCTAGACAAGAGGAATACCTATGTGAGAATGCTGTTCATCGACTACAGCTCAGCATTTAACACCATAGTACCCTCCAAACTCTTCATTAAGCTCGAGACCCTGGGTCTCGACCCCGCCCTGTGCAACTGGCTCCTGGACTTCCTGACGGGCCGCACCCAGGTGGTGAGGGTAGGTAACAACATCTCCACCCTGCTGATCCTCAAAACTGGGGCCCCACAAGGGTGCGTTCTCAGCCCTCTCCTGTACTCCCTGTTCACCCATGACTGAGTGGCCATGCACGCCTCCAACTCAATCATCAAGTTTGCAAACGACACTACAGCGGTAGGCTTGATTACCAACAACGACGAGACGGCCTACAGTGAGGGCCATCGGAGTGTGGTGTCATGAAAAAAAACCCACACTCAATTTCAACAAAACAAAGGAGATGATCCTGGACTTCAGGAAACAGCAGAGGGAGCAGCCCCCTATCCACATCGACGGGACAGCAGTGGAGAAGGTGTAAAGTTTTAAATTCCTCGGCGTACACATGACGGACAAACTGAAATGGTCCACCCACACAGATAGCGTGGTGAAGAAGGCGCAGCAGTGCAACCTCAGGAGGCTGAAGAAATTTGGCTCGTCACCAAAAACACTCACAAACTTTTACAGATGCACAATCGAGAGCACCCTGTCGGGCTGTATCACCGCCTGGTACGGCAACTGCTCCGCCCACAACCGTAAGGCTCTCCAGAGGGTAGTGTGGTCTGCACAATGCATCACCGGGGGCAAACTACCTGCCCTTCAGGACACCTACACCACCCGATGTCACAGGAAAGCCAAAAAGATCATCAAGGACACCAACCACCCGAGCCACTGCCTGTTCACCCCGATATCATCCAGAAGGCGAAATCAGTACAGGTGCATCAAAGCGGGGACCGAGAGACTGAAAAACAGCTTCTATCTCAAGGCCATCAGACCGTTAAACAGCCATCACTAACATTGAGTGGCTGCTGCCAACATACTGACTCCAGCCACTTCAATAATGTAAAAATGTATGAAAAATGTATCACTAGCCACTTTAAACAATGCCACTTCATATAATGTTTACATATCCTACATTACTCATCTCATATGTATATACTGTACTCTATACCATCTACTGCATCTTGCCTATGCCGTTCGGCCATCGCTCATTCATATATTTTTATCTACATATTCTTAGTCATTCCTTTACACTTGTGTGTATAAGGTAGTTGTTGTGAAATTGTTAGGTTAGATTACTTGTTAGATATTACTGCATGCTCGGAACTAGAAGCACAAGCATTTCGCTACACTCGCATTAACATCTGCTAACCATGTGTATGTGACAAATAGAATTTGATTTGATTTGATTCACCTGTTCTGAAAGGCCTGAGAGTCTGCAACATCACTAAACAAGGGGCACCACAAAGCAAGCTGCACCATGAAGACCAAGGAGCTCTCCAAACAGGTCAGGGACAAAGTTGTGGAGAAGTACAGATCAGGGTTGGGTTATAAAAGCTTATCCCAAACTTTGAACATCCCATGGAGCACCATTAAATCCATTCTTTAAAAATGGAAAGAATATGGCACCACAACAAACCTGCCAAGAGAGTGCCGCCCACCTAAACTCACGGACCAGGCAAGGATGACATTAATCAGAGAGGCAACAGAGAGACCAAAGATAACCCTGAAGGAGCTGCAAAGCTCCACAGCGGAGATTGGAGTATCTGTCCATAGGACCATTTTAAGCCGTACACTCCACAGAGTTGGGCTTTACAGAAGAGTGGCAAGAAAAAAAGCCATTGCTTAAAGAAAAGGCATGTGGAAGAAGGTACTCTGGTCAGATGAGACTAAAATTTAGCTTTTTGGCCATCAAGGAAAATGCTATGTCTAACACCTCTCATCACCCCGAAAACACTATCCCCACAGTGACGCATGGTGGTGGCAGCATCATGCTGTGGGGACGTTTTTCATCGGCAGGGACAGGGAAACTGGTCAGAATTGAAGGAATGATGGATGGGCGCTAAATACAAGGAAATTCTTGAGGGAAACCTGTTTCAGTCTTCCAGAGATTTAAGACTGGGACAGAGGTTCACCTTCCAGCAGGACAATGACCCTAAGCATACTGCTCAAGCAACGCTCAAGTTGTATAAGGGGAAATATTTAAATGTCTTGGAATGGCCTAGTCAAAGCCCAAAGCCTAATCCAATTGAGCATCTGTGGTATGATTTAAAGACTGCTGTACACGAGCGGAACCCATCCAACTTGAAGGAGCTGGAGCAGTTTTGCCTTGAAGAACGGGCAAATATCCCAGTGGCTAGATGTGCCAAGCTTATAGAGACATACCTCAAGAGACTTGCAGCTGTAATTGCTGCAAAAGGAGGTTCTACAAAGTATTAACTTGGGGGGGGGGGGGGGGGGGATGAATAAGTTATGCACGCTCAAGTTTTTAGTTTTTTTTGTCTTATTTCTTATTTGTTTCAAAATAAAACATATTCTTAATCTTCAAAGTGGTAGGCATGTTGTGTAACTCAAATGATACAACCCCCCCAAAAATCCATTTTAATTCCAGGTTGTAAGTCAACAAAATAGAAAAAATGCCAAGGGGGGTGAATACTTTCGGCAAGCCACTTTATTGAAAACCAGAAAATATTACATAGAACATATAAATATGTTGGTTTATTATTTTCCCATCATCATCCACTGCATGTGAATGATAAACATAATTCACTGGATAACTTCCAATTACTCAACTATCATTATGCCATCACAAAGGAAACATTATTATGGAAATGAGTAATGAGCATTCTTTTTGGACAGGACTAAATAAAAAAATGTTAGTTTCCTGTTTTATTGTTCGTTCTGAATGTGAACCTGGCCTCATTCAACGTTCTCCTAAGTATTTCCAATCTGCTGTTGTCCTATAGCGTCCCCTCTAGGGATCCAGGAGGAACAGCAGTCCCATACAGATGACCAGCAGTAGAAACAACAGGTCAACTCACTCTCATATAAAGTGGGCCCCTTCAACAACCAGGTGTAGTGTATCCTGGGATGCGGTTGGAGGTACAGGTGAAGGTTGTCTTGAATTCAGCTCTCACTCGACCCACATAGGACAGAACTGTTAAATCAGGTCAACTTTCCAGGGAGATTGATTTACTCTTCACTTCATTGTTACAGCATAATAACCACTGTCGCAATGTCATAACAAAATAGCGAACATATAACACAATGCCAAACACTATGTTACTACACATATAATAAAATGTGGCTCTATATAATTGGGAGTTAACATAATTGTTTTGGTAGTAATGGTAAGAGATTAGAGGTAGTGTTTAATGGTTTTAGGTAGTTGGATACTGACTTGGATAAGTACATGCTGTTGAGACACTGGAAGGATCAAGGCCTCCCAGAGAGAGAGAGAGCGAGAGAGATCAAGCGAGAGCGAGAGAGAGCGAGAGAGAGAGAGAGAGAGAGAGAGAGAGAGAGAGAGAGAGAGAGAGAGAGAGAGAGAGAGAGAGAGAGAGAGAGAGAGAGAGAGAGAGAGAGAGAGAGAGAGAGAGAGAGAGAGAGAGAGAGAGAGAGAGAGAAAGCATGAATATATATGTATATATATATATATATATATATATATATATATATACTGTATATATACATATATATATATACATTCAACTCATTTCATCAACAAAAAATAGTTTCCCCTCCTCCACAAAACAAACTGCTCCTTCATAATCCCACTTCTCCTCAAACACTGGGAGATCTTTTACAGGCGAGAAGAACTCAAAATCCACTTTTATTCTCGCTTTGACTAATCCTTTAAAAACAGATCTTACATCCTGCCCATATCCCATGCCTACTCAGATAAATTGACATCTTAGTCCCAAAATAAAATGTAATAGTTGACATTTTCTTTTCTGTTTATTACTATATTGAAACCCCCAATGAAAAACAATGTTATTTAAAATCTCCCCTACTGTCACGCCCTGATCTGTTTCACCTGTCTTTGTGATTGTCTCCACCCACCTCCAGGTGTCACCTGTTTTCCCCATTAGTCCCTGGGTATTTATTCCGGTGTTCCCTGTTTGTCTGTTGCCAGTTCGTCTTGTCTTCTCAACCAGCGTGTTTTTCCGTGCGCCTGCTTTTTCTTATCTCTCTGTTGCTAGTCCTCCCGATTTTGATCCTTGCCTGCCTTGACGCTGAACCCGCCTGCCTGACCATACTGCCTGCCCTGACCTCGAGCCTGCCTGCCTCTCTGTACCTCCTGGACTCTGACCTTGTTTATTATCTTTTGCCTGTCCACGACCATTCTCTTGCCTGCCCCTTGGATTATAATAAATATCAGACACTCGAACCATCTGCATCCCATGTCTGCATCTGGGTCTCGCTCTGTGCCCTTATACCTACAGCTGTAAACAAAGAGAGGCTTTATCCTCTCACACTCCGTAAAACAGTGAACAATTGTTTCTCTTTTGTTACAAAAAGGACATCCATCTCCAACATCTGAGTTAATAACAGATACAAAAGCAATAACTGCAATGATGCCATGCAAAACCATCCATTACATGTCACCAGTGCCCTTTTGTAACGGTGGCTTGTACAGTGCTCTCCATGCTGACTTTACCTTGTCACCAATACCCAGTTTTCCCCTCCAAGGAGTGTCTTTTCTATTCTTCAATTTATCTTTATTCAAAACATTGACACACCCCCTATATAAGTCTTTCCTATTCACCTCATCCAAACCCACCTCTTCCAACCCTCTCAAATTCAGTAATAATGCCTTTCTTTCTGACTCTGGGATATTGGGTGTAATCCCTATTCTTGGAAATTGTACTTTTCATCTTGTACCTTCTTCTTGTGATTATTAAGCAGAAACCACTCTTCTACTGACAGAGCCTTCCTGCAGCTTCCCGACAATTCTTTCCGACCTGACCCCCAAATGTTTAGCCACCCGTCCTCCATCCATTAAGCTGGGCCCAGCCATGACCATTAACTGTTTTAGGGTGATGATTTTCCCTTTCACCAGAATTTTGGAGAAATGTGGAACAGCTGCAGTTGTACAAACCAGTCTTGCCCCATACACCAGAGGTTCCTCCAGCAGCCAATGCACTGACTCCGCTGGAGTGCTTCTGGACACCTTCATTATACTCCAAACCCTAAGAAGGCCTCTGTAAAACGGAGGTATTCCCTCCCTAGAAATCTGGCTACTATCAAACAAAAACGAAGCCTTCTTTAAACCTAATCCCGACCTTCTGTAATGCAAGAGCTGTCTCCCCTCTCCATTTTCCAGTCCATAAACCAACCTTTGAATAAACTGAAACCATAAAGCATCAGCCCTACTTGCAAGATGTACAAGACCTTGATCCCTCTCCTCTTTTGACAAATACAAAACACTTTGTGGAACCCAATGATATTTATTCCAAAAGAAATCTACAACAATCGCCGGTATCTTAGCCAAAAGTCCAGATGGTGGGTCTAAACATGACAACCGATGCCATAGTGCAGAGGCAACCACATTATTAATAATAATAGTACGCCCCCCTGTATGACATACGAGATAACAACCAACGCCATCTCCTCATCCTCCTTTCCACTATTTCAATGTTTTCCCATTGTCCCCTCATCCCCTAGGTACACTCCAAGATACGTAAACCCTCCTTTATACCATTCCAGCCCCTCTGGCAAAGCAATGATCCCTTCAGAACATTTTCCAATCTGTCAAGCACAACTTTTTCCACAATTTACCTTTGAAGTGGATATTCCCCTAAACCGATCAACCATGAGACTCAAACTATCCACCTCTACTTGATTTTTCACTAAAATAACTACATCAGCATAAGCTGAGAGACGAATAGGAGGAATATCCTCTGAAAGGTACGCCCCTTCAATGCGACTTCTAATGCTATTTAGTAGTGGCTCTATAGCGATGGCATATAACATTCTTGACAAAGAACACCCCTGCCTAATAGCTCTACACACTTTAAATGGAGCACTCAAGCCACCGTTAACTTCCAGTACACTTTCAATGTCACCATATATCACCCTGATCATGGCAGTAAAACCAGAGCTGAAACCAAACGCCTCAAAAGTGTGCCATAAGTATTGATGTTCAACTCGGTCAAATGCCTTTTCCTGATCAATTGAAATTAGACCAGCATCCAACCCAATAGCCTTAGAGACGTCCAAAAACTTCTGAATCAGGAAAATGTTATCCCCTATCTGCCTGCTAGGTCTTATAATCAGTGCACAATAAAGCCACCGGCCTCCAGTTCTTCACCTCCCTAGAGTCACCCTTTTTTGGCAGTAGGGTGAGGACAGCCCTCCTGCAGCTTATCGGTAGTAACCCTCCTGTCAAACTATTGTTAACTACTGCTAGCCAATCCTCTCCCAACATGGCCCAAAAAGACCCAAAACAGTCAATGGGAAGCCCATCAATGCCTGGTGCCCTTCCATTTTCCATGCCTTTTAATGCAGTGTATAGCTCCTGCAAAAACAATGGTTGCTCTAGCTCAACCTGAGCTAATGCAGCCAGCAGTGGGAGTCCATCAAGGAACTGCTGTGTCACTGTTTTATCCTCTTTGTACGCACACTTGTAGAGCTCAGCATAGAACTCTACTGTCCTCTTTCTAATTTCACTAGGGCTAGTGAGCTCTTGTCCAACAGCTGATTTGAGGCAACGAATAATTCTTCTTTGTCCATTCTTTTTCTCTAAACCGAAGAAAAATTTGGATTAGGCATCCATTTCAGAGATTCCCTGAAACGTACTTCTCACCAATGCCCCCTGTGCTCTGATACCCAGCAGGTCTGCCAACGCCCCCTGTGCTCTGATACCCAGCAAGTCTGCCAACGCCCCCTGTGCTCTGATACCCAGCAGGTCTGCCAACGCCCCCTGTGCTCTGATACCCAGCAGGTCTGCCAACGCTCCCTGTGCTCTGATACCCAGCAGGTCTGCCAACGCCCCCTGTGCTCTGATACCCAGCAGGTCTGCCAATGTGGCTTTTTTTTCTCTTGAGGGCCTAAATATGGCCTCGATTTCCTGTGGTCTCAACCAACGTCAGGAGTTCCGTTATTTCAGACACTAGGGCGTTCATTGATCTGGTGATGTCTCTGGTGACATTCATCGTGTACTGATTACAGAATTGTTGAATCTGGATTTTCCTTATATCCCACCACTGTTGAAGGGATACAAAACTGGCCTTTTGAGATCTCCACCTCTTCCAGAAAAAACATTTCCTGAAGTGAGCATCACTCAATAAATGTATATTAAAATGCCAGTATGCACTTTTGGGTTTTACAGCGTTAATGAACATCACCTCGGTTATTTAACAATGATCAGAAGATCCAACTGGGGTTATCACACTTGATTTACAGACCTGAGATTGATGCTCAAAACAATAAAACCTATCTAATCTTGCCAGAGAGATGGTGTTCTCCCTCACATGGGCCCATGTGTACTGCCTCCATGTTGACTCTGTCAAATATCACACAGTTCATGTGTTTTTATTTATTTATTCATTTCACCTTTATTTAACCAGGTAGGCAAGTTGAGAACAAGTTCTCATTTACAATTGCGACCTGGCCAAGATAAAGCATAGCAGTTCGACACATACAACAACACATGGAATAAACAAAACATACAGTCAATAATACAGTAGAAAAATAAGTCTATATACAATGTGAGCAAATGAGGTGAGATAAGGGAGGTAAAGGAAAACTAGGCCATGGTGGCGAAGTAAATACAATATAGCAAGTAAAACACTGGAATGGTAGATTTGCAGTGGAAGAATGTGGAAAGTAGAAATAGAAATAATGGGGTGCAAAGGAGCAAAATAAATCAATAAATACAGTAGGGGAAGAGGTAGTTGTTTGGGCTAAATTATAGATGGGCTATGTACAGGTGCAGTAATCTGTGAGCTGCTCTGACAGCTGGTGCTTAAAGCTAGTGAGGGAGATAATTGTTTCCAGTTTCAGAGATTTTTGTAGTTCGGTCCAGTCATTGGCAGCAGAGAACTGGAAGGAGCGGCGGCCAAAGGAGGAATTGGCTTTGGGGGTGACCAGAGAGATATACCTGCTGGAGCGTGTGCTGTAGGTGGGTGCTGCTATGGTGACCAGCGAGCTGAGATAAGGGGGGACTTTACCTAGCAGGGTCTTGTAGATGACCTGGAGCCAGTGGGTCTGGCGACGAGTATGAAGCGAGGGCCAGCCGACGAGATCATACAGGTCGCAGTGGTGGGTGGTATAAGGAGCTTTGGTTACAAAACGGATGGCACTGTGATAGACTGCATCCAGTTTGCTGAGTAGGTGATGCAACACAGCATGCCTTGTGGAGATTGAGCAATGGAGAGTTGACCCACATCAGCGGCAAAGGTATGTATACACGAAGACAACACGTTAGTACATTACATTAGAGTTGATAGTACACTACTCCTTGTTCAGATTTAAACCCTAATGGCTGCACAGACCCATGGTCCCAAGCCTGTTCCTGGGCCAAAAAGCACTTTCAGTATCAATCATTGAACATGCTTTTAAATCAAGTGGTATGAATGAAACTGCCCACCAAGTTGATGTTTGTGCCTCTGCCTCCACCAGGTTGTGGTGCTGTGGGTGGGCACCAATAATCACGGTCACACTGCAGAACAGATCTGTGGAGGCATCATGGCCATAGTCCAACTCATCAAAGACAAGCTGACTTTGCAGAGGACACACTGATTCTGTAGCCGCTGATGTTGTGACTTGTTTATTCAACACTCGTTGCTGTAGGATTAATATATAAGTGCCCTCTCAGAGAAGCCCGTTAGACATTTCTCTTGGCTTCTGTTCTGGAGATGTTCTCCTTGAATTCTTGTAATAAACTGAAAGGATTTAGATTAATATGATTGACTGCTCTCCCTTTTGTTCACCTGGAAAATCCCCTTTACAACCATGAACCTTTTTGATAACACAAACTTAAATTATGAACTGCATACTTTATGGACTCCATTATCATTGCTAACCATATTGTCACATTTGTCCTTTCTAGCATGGGAATCTAGTGACTACAATGCACAGGAGGTTGGTGGGACCTTAATTTGGGAGAACGGACTTGTGGTAATGGCTGGAGCTGAATCAGTGGAATGCTATCACACACATGGTTTTCAGGTGTTTGATGCCATTCCATTTGCGCCATTCCGGACATTATTGTGAGCTCTTTGCCTCTCAGCAGCCTCCTGTGCTATCATGTATGTTTCCAACCACAGGGAGTGCTGCCCAGGGGTAAGATGCCCAACTCCCTGCGGGAGAGGAACGCCCAGGTCAACAAGCTGGTTCAGGAGGCTGTGTCCTCTCTCCCCCACACCTCCCTCCTCAACGTGGACCCCGGCTTTGTGCACTCGGACGGCAGCATCTCCCACCAGGACCTGTATGACTACCTCCACCTCACCCCGCAGGGCTACCAGGCTGTGTGCCAGCCGCTACACGCCCACCTCAAGAGCCTGCTGGAGAAACAGGCTGAAAACTGAAGGCCAAAGACCAACTGATGGAGAACTGATGGCCAATAACCAAATGACTCACTACATCAGAGGTAAAAACACTGGTCCTGGAGAGCCACAAGAGTACAGGCTTTTAGCACATTCACTACTTTAAGAACACTTTTTAGTATTTTAGTACAGCCTTTTGTTCCATCCCATGATTCAAATAATATCTAGTCCTTGATTGGTTGAATCACGTTTTATGTTTTAAATACTAGGTTGGAAGTGTAAGTAACCGACGCTGGTGATGAGAAGCAGGTACGGAGAGCCAACATATAATCAGGAACAAACGGGTAACAAGACAGGCACAGCTTCAGCACACAGGTGAACAAGGACATGCGACAAGCAATGCTGCAGCAGGGAACAGAGCGGGAAATCAGACAGATATAAAGGAGGTAATGACAGAGGTGATTGAGTCCAATCGCTGATGCACGTGATGGGGAAAAGCAGGTGTGCGTACTGTTGGTGGCAGGAGTGCGTAATCCTGGGGAAGGAGAGCAGGAGCAGGCGTGACAGGAAAAAATCGTGCTCTAAAAAGGCTTTCCTGAACCAGGGTTGGTAACCACTGCACTACTCTATTCTATGGGACGATACTGTAACTTACCACCAAAATGGCTGAGTAGAAGACCACTAAGCACTAATAGGATCAAACATCTGTGTTGCTAATCAGATTTAACCGCTTATCACCAACTGAGATTTGATTGAGCTGATTTGAGAGATTATCCTTCGCTTTAGTTTCATGCTGTATGGTGGATATGATGAATAATATGCCAGGATCTCTCCTCTGGCTGATAGATACATTATAAGAGCTTCCCCGCAAAGGTTAAGAGAATCTGAAAGCTACCATACTAAAGGTTTGTTTTGTTTCCTCTGTCAAATAACCACATTTCCTGTCTTTTTCTCTTAACTTTGAAAACATGTACAGTCCTATTGATCTGATTTGGTTACTAATAATATAATTTAAAATCCCTTTAATGGTGTCATGTGTTTAAACACGTAGACCATTCACGGAGACGGTGCAATAAGGCATCAGTTCGCTCTACTGTTAAAGCATTACTAATTTCCTGTATCTGTTTACCACCGTTGCTTTTTATTTGTGAAGACTTACCCTGAATGTCTTATTTTGGCTGCACACATATGGGGAAGGGTATGGTGAATGATGAGGGCATTTCAAAGTAGCGCTGAGACTGGTGGGTATTTGGCTTGGATATAATACTATAGTCAGTGTGTATGGATGTCTTGTACAGTAGCTGGCTTATACTTGTCTTATACTCTTTATTCAAAGGCAGTCACCCCACGAGACCCAAGACTCCCTATAAAAGGCTGCTTTGACTGTTTGTGTATGTACTGTGTATGTAGGCCTACCAGCCTCTGCACTTGACCATGTTTGTGTTGTTGATCTTGAATGGTGATTGTCAAAATGCAGTGCATTAAAACCAATGAAAGCTTGCAGTGTTTGTGGACATTGCTTTGTTTGCAGCTTCCAACCACTGAATTGTGTCTGCATGATGGCTCTGCTAAGAAGTTTTTTTAAACCAAAATAATTGACCTTTAGCTGTAGCTTGTCAAAACATCCAGTGTGTTTGATTAATGTACTCAAACTAATGGGTGCAGCAAGAGTACACTTAAACACAACAATGGAGTGATGTATTGGATTGGGATGACCAAACAGTTTTATACCTGCATGTGATGTCCTGAGCACATCCAAGATACGGTACCTGTACGAATTGAGTTATGCCTGAGCAGAGAACCACAAGAGAGCTGTCTAGTGACACACTGTACTGTGATGAGACATTGGACCCACTTCTTCGTATGGTTAGTTGGCGTTGTCAGTTGTTAAAAAGTATTTATTTACCTGTTCCACCATATAGCTTCTAACATGCCTGAAAATGGAAGCTCAAGAGACCAAGTGTAAATATCTGTTTTTAAGTTGGTCTTCAGAGAATCAGAGATATCATCGACATGGGGGTGAATGATCCAGCCAATCCAGCGTAGCGGTGTGGAGCCCAATACCGTGACTGATTAATGGAATCCAGCAGAGCACCAAACCATTATGCCGTGAAAGAATGTTCATGTCCTGTGATAGTCAATGTGAGGTTTGACTCGGTGCAAACAACTTCTCTAATGCTTTCATGCAAATACACTGTCATTGAGTTTGCTCAAATCGCTTGAATGATGATCTGGGTAGCAAATTGACCGATCAGATCAATGATACTTTTATTTCCTCATTAGAGGAATATTTGATCATTGTCTTAATGTTTGCCAAGGGACCGCAATCAGTGTCTGGCTGACAGTTTCAAGCGGCCTTCAAGTCTTCAGGTGAACATTCAACCTAAAGAATGTTATTTGTTTGCTCTGATAAAGTATATTTATTGAACATAAGCCATGAAGAGTCATGAAGAGTGTTTTGCTATAGACACTTTCACAGGTCAATATCATGAAGGGCCCTCATCCACCTGTCAGGCTGACTTCACCCATCAGTAGCACTATGAGGTGTTGTTTTGGCCAACGTCCACTCTTTCCAAAACTCTTGGCGTATTTAACACAAGCCACAAGGCAGGTGTTGGTTTAGGTAGGGGCACGCGCTTCATACAACATGGCCCTTTCATCTCAAACTGAGACACACGTCTATATAAAGGGCTGAAGTAACTGCAGAGTTTAGTTGTTCATTCAGCAGAAGCTGCAGAGGTTATATTGCACATTCACAAGGATATTGTGGCCATAGGAATGGGATTAAAGATGCTAATGCTGTTCTGTGTATTGGCATTCACCGGTCAAGGACAAGGTAAAATATTGAACATTCTGTTTGATTTACTGTTGAATGTATTTGGCTTCATCATGTACAGTGAGTTAGGTTACACGTAATACAACTGCTACTGGTGTGCATTATTTGAAGTGTCTGTGAAAGCACTACATTTAACTCTTAACTCATAGGGAGTCTTATAGACAAATTGACATGTGAATTTGATTGTTTCTTTCTGATGTTTTGAGTGTTTCATGAAGCGCTGCAGACAGACATAGCCATCTCATAGTAGTTGCATACAGACATCCATCATACATTAATATTCATCATACAGACATATCCATCATACAGACATCCATCATACATTAATATTCACCATACAGACATATCCATCATACAGACATATCCATCATACAGACATATTTATCATACAGACATCCATCATACATTAATATTCACCATACAGACATATCCATCATACAGACATATCCATCATACAGACATATTTATCATACAGACATCCATCATACATTAATATTCATCATACAGACATATCCATCATACAGAAATATCCATCATACATTAATATTCATCATACAGACATATCCATCATACAGAAATATCCATCATACATTAATATTCATCATACAGACATATCCATCATACAGAAATATCCATCATACAGACATATTTATCATACAGACATCCATCATACATTAATATTCATCATACAGACATATCCATCATACAGAAATATCCATCATACAGACATATTTATCATACAGACATATCCATCATACAGAAATATCCATCATACAGACATATTTATTATACAGACATATCCATCATACAGAAATATCCATCATACATTAATATTCACCATACAGACATATCCATCATACAGAAATATCCATCATACAGACATATTTATCATACAGACATATCCATCATACAGAAATATCCATCATACAGACATATTTATTATACAGACATATCCATCATACAGAAATATCCATCATACATTAATATTCACCATACAGACATATCCATCATACAGAAATATCCATCATACAGACATATTTATCATACAGACATATCCATCATACAGAAATATCCATCATACATTAATATTCACCATACAGACATATCCATCATACAGAAATATCCATCATACAGACATATCCATCATACAGAAATATCCATCATACAGACATATTTATTATACAGACATATCCATCATACAGAAATATCCATCATACAGAAACATCAATCATGCAGAATAATCCATGCATTCGGAAAGTATTCAGACCCCTTGACGTTTTCCAGTTTTTGTTATGTTACAGCAGTATTCTAAAATGTATTAAATTGTTTTTCCCCCTCATCAATCATAAAGACAAAGCGAAAACAGGTTTAGACATTTTTGCAAATAAAATACAAATTAAAAACAGATACCTTATTTACATAAGTATTCAGACCCATTGCTATGAGACTCAAAATTGAGCTCAGGTGCAATAATGGCGCCAGAGGGGATGGCTGCTATTTTACGGGCTCCTAACCAACTGTGCTATTTTGTTAGTTTTTTCGCATTGTTTGTAACTCATTTTGTACATAATGTTGCTGCTACCTTCTCTTATGACCGAAAATAGCTTCTGGACATCAGAACATCATGACAATGATGAGACAGCCTATAGGGGGGAGGTTAGAGACCTGGCCGTGTGGTGCCAGGACAACGACCTCTCCCTCAGTGTAAGCAAGACAAAGGAGCTGATCGTGGACTATAGGAAAAGGAGGCCCGAACAGGTCCCCATAAACATTGACGGGGCTGAATAGGAGCGGGTCAAGAGTTTCAAGTTCCTTGGTGTCCACTTCACATCACAAACTATCATGGTCCAAACACACCAAGACAGTTGTGATGAGGGCACGACAACACCTTTTCCCCCTCAGCAGACTGAAAAGATTTGGCATGGGTCCCCAGAACCTCAAAAAGTTATACAGCTGCACCATTGAGAACATCCTGACCGGTTGCATCACTGCCTGGTATGGCAACTGCTCGGCATCTAACCGTGAGGTGCTACAGAGGGTAATGCATATGGCACAGTACATTACTGGGGCCAAGCTTCCTGACATCCAGGACCTACTGTATATACTAGGCTGTGTCAGAGGAAGGCCCAAAAAAGTGTCAAAGACTCCAGTCACCCAAGTCATAGACTGTTCTCTCTGCTACCGCACAGCAAGTGGTAGCAGAGCACCAAGTTTAGGACCAAAAAGGCTCTGTAACAGCTTCTACCCCCAAGCCATAAGACTACTGAACAATTAATCAAATGGCCACCAGGACTATTTACATTGACCCCCGGCCCTTTTGTTTTTACAGTGCTGCTACTCGCTGTTTATTATCTATGCATAGTCACTTTACATATTACCTTGACTAACCTGTACCCCAGCACATATACTCGGTACCGCTAACCTCTGTATATAGCCTCGTTATTGTACGGAATTGTCTTGTGTTACTTTTTCATATACAGTTGAAGTCGGAAGTTTACATACACTTAGGTTGGAGTCATTAAAACTCGTTTTTCAACCACTTTCCAAATTTCTTGTTAATAACAAACTACAGTTTTGGCAAGACGGTTAGGACATCTACTTTGTGCATGACACAAGTAATTTTTCCAACAATTGTTTACAGACAGATTATTTCACTTATAACTCACTGCATCACAATTCCAGTGGGTCAGAAGTTTACATAGACTAAGTTGACTATGCCTTTAAACAACTTGGAAAATTCCAGAAAATTATGTCATGGCTTTAGAAGCTTCTGATAGGCAAATTGACATCATTTGAGTCAATTGGAGGTGTACCTGTGGATGTATTTCAAGGCCTACCTTCAAACTCAGTGCCTCTTTTCTTGACATCATGGAAAAATCAAAAGAAATCAGCCAAGACCTCAGAAAAAAAAGTGTAGACCTCCACAAGTCTGGTTCATCCTTGGGAGCAATTTCCAAATGCCTGAAGGTACCACAATCATCTGTACAAACAATAGCATACAAGTATAAACACCATGGGACCATGCAGCCATCATACCGCTCAGGAAGGAGACACATTCTGTCTCCTAGAGATGAACGTACTTTGGTGCGAAAAGTGCAAATCAATCCCAGAACAACAGCAAAGGACCTTGTGAAGATGCTGGAGGAAACTGGTACAAAAGTATCTATATCCACAGTAAAACGAGTCATATATCGACATAAACTGAAAGGCCGCTCAGCAGGGAAGAATCCACTGCTCCAAAATTGCCATAAAAAAGCCAGACTACGGTTTGCAACTGCACATGGGGTCAAAGATCGTACTTTTTGGAGAAATGTCCACTAGTCTGATGAAACAAAAACAGAACTGTTTGGCCATAATGACCATCGTTATGTTTGGAGAAAAAAGGGGACGCTTGCAAGCCGAAGAACACCATCCCAACCATGAAGCATGGCGGTGGCAGCATCATGTTGTGGGGGTGCTTTGCTGCAGGAGGGACTTGTGCACTTCACAAAATAGGTGGCATCATGAGAAGGGAAATTATGTGGATATATTGAAGCAACATCTCAAAACATTAGTCAGGAAACTAAAGCTTGGTCGCAAATGGGTCTTCCAAATGGACAATGACCCCAAGCATACTTCCAAAGTTGTGGCAAAATGGCTTAAGGACAATAAAGTCAAGGTATTGGAGTGGCCATCACAAAGCCTTGACCTCAATCCCATGTAAAATGTGTGGGCAGAACTGAAAAAGCATGTGCGAGCAAGCAGGCCTACAAACCTGACTCAGTTACACCAGCTCTGTCAGGAGGAATGGGCCAAAATTCCCCAAACTTATTGTGGGAAGCTTGCGGAAGGCTACCTGAAATGTTTTACTCAAGTTAAACAATTTAAAGGCAATGCTACCAAGTACTAATTGAGTGTATGTAAACTTCGGACGCACTAGGAATGTGATGAAAGAAATAAAAGCTGAAAAAAATAATTCTCTCTACTGTTATTCTGACATTTCACATTCTTAAAATAAAGTGGTGATCCTCACTGACCTAAGACAGGGAATTTTTACTTAGAATAAATGTCAGGAATTGTGAAAAACTGAGTATAAATGTATTTGGCTAAGGTATATGTAAACTTCCGACTTCAACTGTATATTTTTTTAACTTTAGTTTATTTTGGAAATATTATGTTATCTCTATTTCTCAAAATACATTGTTGGTTAAGGACTTGTTAGTATGCATCTCACGGTGAGGTCTACACCTGTTGTATTCAGCATGTGACAAATTACATTTGATTTGATCCTGTTTCCATTGATCATTGTTGAGATGTTTCTACAACATGATTGGAGTACATCTATGGTAAATTCAATTGATTGGACATGATTTGGAAAGGCACACGCCAGTCCATATAACGTCCCACATTTGACAGCGCATATCAGAGCAAAAACCATCCCATGAGGTTGAAGGAATTGTCCGTAGAGCTCAGAGAGAGGATTCTGTCAATGCAGAGATCTGGGGAAGGGTACCAATAAATGTCTGCAGCATTGAAGGTCCCCAAGAACACCGTGTCCTCCATCATTCTTAAATTGAAGAAGTTTGGAACCACCAAGACACTTCCTAGAGCTGGCCGCCCGGCCAAACTGAGCAATCAGGGGAAAATTGCCTTGGTCAGGGATGTGACCAAGAACCCGATGGTCACTCTGACAGAGCTCCAGAGTTCCTCTGTGGAGATCGGAGAACCTTCCAGAAGGACAACCATCTCTGCAGCACTCCACCAATCAGGCCCATATGGTAGAGTGGCCAGACAGAAGCCACTCCTCAGTAAAAGGCACATGGCAGCCCACATGGAGTTTGCCAAAAGGCACCCAAAGGACTCTCAGACCATGAGAAACAAGATTCTCTGCTCTCATGAAACCAAGATTGAAATCTTTGGCCTGCATGCCTTGTGTCACATGTGGAGAAAACCTGGCACAATCCCTAAAGTGAAGCATGGTGGTGGCAGCATCATGCTGTGGGGATGTTTTTCAGTGGCAGGGACTGGTTGACTAGTCAGGATCAAGGGAAAGATGAACGGAGCAAGGTACAGAGAGATCCTTGATGAAAACCTGCTCCAGAGTGCTCAGGACCTTAGAATGGGGCCAAGGTTCACGTTCCAACAGGACACCGACCCTAAGCACACAGCCAAGATAACGCAGAAGTTGCTTTGGGACAAGTCTCTGAATGTCCTTGAATGGCCCGGACTTGAACCCGATCAATCATCTCTGGAGAGACCTGAAAATAGCTGTGCAGTGCCCCTCCCCATCCAACCTGACAGCGCTTGAGAGGATCTGCAGAAAAGAATGGGAGAAACTCCCCAAGTACAGGTGTGCCAACCTTGTAGCGTCATACCCAAGAAGACTCAAGGCTGTAATCACTGCCAAAGGTGCTATAACAAATGACTGAGTAAATGGTTTGAATACTTATGTAAATGTGATATTTTTTATTTAATTTTATACATTTGCAAAAAATAAAAATAAACAGTTTTGTCATTATGGGGTATTGTGTGTAGATTGATGATGGGGAAAAAATAATTTTATCAATTTTAGAATACGGCTGTAACGTAAAAACAAAATGTTGAAAAAAATCAAGGGGTCTGAATACTTTCCAAATGCACTGTACATATCCATTCTGATCAACCTTTCTCTCTCTCATCCTCTCTACCAAGGGATTCCTGAAACTGATGTACAACGTTCCGGTGTCAGTGCCGCTACAGGTACAGTGTAGTACCCAGGGAGAGTTGGAGACCAGATCAACCCCCCCAGACACCATGACAGACTGTGTGACTGTAAGGGTGAGTGATTAGGAACTCAGTGCTATTTGTCCAGTAAGTGGATACAATCCTAGCCTGCTTGTCACTCTGTTTCTGACAGCCCATGATAGTAATGTTTTTGGATGTCAAATAGTTGGCAGAAACTGAATGGTACTCAGGCTAATACAGCAGTTTGCTTTGTGTCACTCAGGGAGGAGGAGAGAGGGTTTGAGTGGAGGCTGCCTCTGCCAGGAATCCTACCGCAAGCCCAGGAAGGCCTGTGAGTAGTCCTGTGTTTCTGTAACACTAACAGCAGTACATTGAAGAGTTTCTACAACACTTGTTACCATGGACGCTCCCAAAGTCACCAATCTGTGTATCTCTCTCCCATCCTCTCTGACCTATACGCAATCCAGTTGTGGCAATGTGCCTAAGGAAAGGATTCCAGAATCATTGGAAATGCCAGAAGATCATGGAAATGGTAGAGATGTCAAAGGGTGATCAAGGCAAAAACTTCATGAGTATCCCAATTTAAAGAGTTGACCTTTAATAACTACTTTATAAACCTTGTAACCATGTTTCGTAATCTCATGTTGCTCTCTCAAGAAATATGACTAGTTTAAAAAATATATATATATTATATAATTATAGTCCTTTGTAATACCTTTTTTTAATGTGTATGTGGAGTGATTTCCAATGTATTATTTTAGCATTTTATCATTAGATTTTATATTTCCTTTTGCGTGTATCATGCAACTCTAAATCCCTCTGTTGCTACTTCATTAGATCCACATTATTTCTGTGTTTTACCCCCTTTTCTACCCGATTTCGATCTTGTCTCACGCTGCAATTCCCCAACGGGCTCGGGAGGGTAACGTCGAGTCATGCGTCCTCCGAAACATGACCCGCCAGTCCGCACTTCTTAACTGCTTAACAAGGAAGCCAGCTGCACCAATGTCTCGGGGGAAACACCGTTCACCTGACAACCAAGTTCAGACTGCAGGCACCCGGCCCGCCACAAGGAGTTGCTAGAGCGCGACGAGCCAAGTAAAGCCCCCCCCCCCCCCTCCGGCAAAACCCTCCCCTAACCCAGTCGACGTTGGGACAATTGTGCGCCGCCCTATGGGACTCCCAATCACGGCCAGTTGTGATACTGCCCGGGATCGAAAGTGTGTCTGTGGTGAAGCCTCTAGCGCCTGCGATGCAGTGACTTAGACCGCTGCGCCACTCAGGAGGCCCAAGATCCACATTTCTTCACAGCAATTCTGCCGATAAAGAAATCAACCAAGATTGCACCATTCAGTAGGACAGGTGTGAAAAGACAACACTTTATTTAAGACAATAATTACTGAAGAGGAAATATAAACATAAGACAAGAGCACAAGCCTTCATCTCCTCCGAGAATTTACAAGCTTATGCAAAAACAAGCCATATTTTACATAAACACCAGTTAACTGTACTATCAATTGAAATGTTTACCTTTAAGGTATTTACAAGTTAAATACACCTGAATTTGTACTTAAATAACAGAGTTTACATACATGATCAAACACAGAACAACACAGAAAGGGACTTAGTGAATGGACTCCAGGGCAACAGTCAGTCACAAGGGCAGTGAATATCTAAGAACTTTTAGAAACAGAACTGCTGCTGCTGCTGAGCAGTGGATGTTTGCCCCTTCAATTACCTTGTTGAAGACCAGTTTTTAAAAAGAATATCAGTTTATAGAGATGATTGACATAAAAACACACTGTCGAGGTGGGTTCTATTCTAAGGGGATAGACCCCTCCCATCTGACCTCTTGTTGACTCTCTCCTCACAACGTAAAAGCATTGGAAAGGAGCTGAGCACACTAAACCCAGCCCTATAGTGGCAAGATGGGGCAATTACAATATCAACAAAACCACTTATTTCTATCCAGTCCTTTTTCAGATCAGTGAGGGGAGTCAGTGAGGGTAGAGGGAAGGGAGTGATTGGCTCCCAGCCAGCAGACAGACATGCAGTGTGCTTACTGTGGTGGTCTCAGTGGTTGCTCAGAGGCAGAGAGAGAGGGCTAGCAGGGCCGTCAGCATCAGACCAACTCTGGACAGGAATGGAGGGGCGGGTGAGTGGCCTGGGGGAGAAAGAAGAAAGGGAGATAAGGGGAACAAAGAGATTGGGAGAGGGGGGGACAAAGATAATGGGAGAGGAGGGGGACGAAGATAATGGGAGAGGAGGGGGACGAAAAATGGGAGAGGAGGGGACGAAGAATGGGAGAGGAGGGGGACAAAGCGAATGAGTGAGTACGTTTTTTGAAAAACTGTATTTGTTTTTATTCCTGTCTGTACCCCCCAGTTCAGAAAATTTCTGTATTGCATTTCCATGATGTATGAAAATTATCCCTGCACAAACACGTACGCAAACTAGAACCAAATTAAATCCAACATAATAAAAACAACTTTGTGACATTTAATTACTCGGTACATCCCACCTAGGTCTTAGTATAAGAACCCACCCACTTACCAGTGACATCCAGACTAATGGTCTTGGACATTGAGATGTTGGTCACAGGGTTCTTGGCCACACAAGTGTAGTCCCCTGCATTCTCCAAGGAGGCGATAACAGCCATCAAAGGACCAGTCCCTAGCACTGATTGGTTGTTGAATATCCACCCGTACTCGCTGGTTGGCCGGGAGTCGGCAGAGCACTTCAGCGTGACTGTGATTACTGAGCCAATCACCACTGAGACTGGGCCAGAGACGTTCACACTCAGAGGGCCATCTACGGAGAGAGAGGGGGGGGGGGGGGGGGGTCATAATAGGGAAATGTCTATAAAGGATACTTGGGACATCCAACTCTTACATCAACCCATTGAGGTTGAAATTTAAAACAGTTAATGTCAGGGTTTAGGCTAGGGACATTCCAAGTATCCCAGATAGCACTAACCATCATACCAGTGGTGGGTTTCTGACTGTTTCTACATTATATAAACATGCTTATTTTAAATATGACTAAAACACCAGTACTTACAGTTCACCAGTAGCTGGTATTTAGGGCTGGTGTGTGGACCAAAGAGGTTGGTGGCAACGCACTGATAGTTTCCATCGTTAGACACCTTGACTGGACTGAAGTGCAGAGAGTTGTTAGAGATGGTGATGTCAGAGTTCAAGGTGTTGTTCAGGACCAGAGACCGGTTGTCCTTCATCCAGTAGATGGTGTCATAACGCCCGGTGACATCACAGGTCAGGGTTAGGTTGTCAGATGATATTGGTATTTTGTTTCGTTTCACCATCACTGACTTTATAGCCTCTGTGAGGACAGAGGAAGTGTATTGCTTTATGTACAGTATCAAGATTTGTCATTTGATCAAATGTTTAGTTCCAGCGATGCAATAGTTGGATACATAAAACAAATATATATATATATATATATATATATATATATATATATGTGTGTGTGTAAACTCAGCAAAAAAAGAAACGTCCCTTTTTCAGGACCCTGTCTTACAAAGATAAATAACTTCACATATCTTCATTGTAAAGGGTTTAAACACTGTTTCCCATGCTTGTTCAATGAACCATGAACAATTAAAGAACATGCACCTGTGGAACGGTCATTAAGACACTAACAGCTTACAGACAGTAGGCAATTAAGGTCACAGTTGTGAAAACTTAGGACACTAAAGAGGCCTTTCTACTGACTCTGAAAAACACCAAGGAAAGATGCCCAGGGTCCCTGCTCATCTGCGTGAACGTGCCTTAGGCATGCTGCAAGGAGGCATGAGGACTACAGATGTGGCCAGGGCAATACATTGCAATGTCTGTACTGTGAGACGCCTAAGACAGCGCTACAGGGAGACAGGACGGACAGCTGATCAACCTCGCAGTGGCAGAGCACGTGTAACAACACCAGCACAGGGTCGGTACATCCGAACATCACAGGTACAGGATGGCAACAACAACTGCCCGAGTTACACCAGGAAAGCACAATCCCTCCATCAGTGCTCAGACTGTCCACAATAGGCTGAGAGAGGCTGGACTGAGGGCTTGTAGGCCTGTTGTAAGGCAGGTCCTCACCAGACATTATCGGCAACAATGTCGCCTATGGCCACAAATCCACCGTCGCTGGACCAGACAGGACTGGCAAAAAGTGCTCTTCACTGATGAGTAGCGGTTTTGTCTCACTAAGGGTACTGTTCGGATTTCGCGTTTATCTTCAAAGGAATGAGCATTACACCAAGGCCTGTACTCTGGAGCGGGAGATATAGGCCATTCATCGATCGATTTGGAGGTGGTGGGTCCGTCAAGGTCTGGGGCAGTGTGTCACAGCATCATCGGACTGAGCTTGTTGTCATTGCAGCCAATCTCAATGCTGTGCGTTATAGGGAAGACATCCTCATCATGTGGTACCCTTCCTACAGCCTCATCCTGACATGACCCTCCAGCATGACAATGCCACCAGCCATACTGCTCGTTCTGTGCGTGATTTCCTGCAAACAGGAATGTCAGTGTTCTGCCATGGCCAGCAAAGTGCCCGGATCTCAATCCCATTGAGCATGTCTGGGACCTGTTGGATCGGAGAGTGAGGGCTAGGGCGATTCCCCCCAGAAATGTCCTAGAACTTGCAAGTGCCTTGGTGGAAGAGTGGGGTAACATCTCACAGCAAGAACTGGCAAATCTGGTGCAGTCCATGAGGAAGAGATGCACTGCAGTACTTAATGCAGCTGGTGGCCACACCAGATACTGACTGTTACTTTTGACCCCCCTTTTGTTCAGGGAAACATTATTCAATTTCTGTTAGTCACATGTCTGTGGAACTTGTTCAGTTTATGTCTCAGTTGTTGAATCTTGTTATGTTCATACAAATATTTACACATGTTAAGTTTGCTGAAAATTAACGCAGTTGACAGTGAGAGGACGTTTCTATTTTTGCTGAGTTTATATATATATAAAACAAATGGTTGTACGATCTGATGGATTGTAAAATACTGTTTTATATTACTGTTTTATATATTTCCTGTTTTATATCATAATATCCTCTTAGTATGAGTTTTTATATCTTTAGAGATTAAAAGTAGTGTTAGGTTCAAACTCTGTGTATGAGAAGAGTTTAATTATTTAGTGGACTGCAGTGTACAGTAGGAATGTATACTCCCAAGGCCTCTCCTGACTGATGAGAAGTCCTGTGATATGCACGGAGGAGCACACATAAATCCTGACTGATGATATGCACGGAGGAGCACAGATAAATCCTGACTGATGATATGCACGGAGGAGCACAGATAAATCCTGGCTGATGATATGTGCACGGAGGAGCACAGACAAATCCTGACTGATGATATGCACGGAGGAGCACAGATAAATCCTGGCTGATGATATGCACGGAGGATTACAGATAAATCCTGGCGGATGATATGCACGGAGGAGCACAGATAAATCCTGACTGATGATATGCACGGAGGAGCACAGATAAATCCTGGCTGATGATATGCACGGAGGAGCACAGATAAATCCTGGCTGATGATATGCACAGAGGAGCACAGATAAATCCTGGCTGATGATATGCACAGAGGAGCACAGATAAATCCTGACTGATGATATGCACGGAGGAGCACAGATAAATCCTGGCTGATGGAAAAGCACATCTTTGTGGAAGGAGGGGGTGAGAGCTCAAGGTATAAGTGAACACTGCACTGTACTGAATTGATGTACACTGCTCAAAAAAATAAAGGGAACACTTAAACAACACAATGTAACTCCAAGTCAATCACACTTCTGTGAAATCAAACTGTCCACTTAGGAAGCAACACTGATTGACAATAAATTTCACATGCTGTTGTGCAAATGGAATAGACAAAAGGTGGAAATTATAGGCAATTAGCAAGACACCCCCAAAAACGGAATGGTTCTGCAGGTGGTGACCACAGACCACTTCTCAGTTCCTATGCTTCCTGGCTGATGTTTTGGTCACTTTTGAATGCTGGCAGTGCTTTCACTCTAGTGGTAGCATGAGACGGAGTCTACAACCCACACAAGTGGCTCAGGTAGTGCAGTTCATCCAAGATGGCACATCAATGCGAGCTGTGGCAAAAAGGTTTGCTGTGTCTGTCAGCGTAGTGTCCAGAGCATGGAGGCGCTACCAGGAGACAGGCCAGTACATCAGGAGACGTGGAGGAGGCCGTAGGAGGGCAACAACCCAGCAGCAGTACCGCTACCTCCGCCTTAGTGCAAGGAGGTGCACTGCCAGAGCCCTGCAAAATGACCTCCAGCTACTGCTGTGTGGGATGCCCAAAGTCCCTGCTGTGCCAGCTACTCTACCTTTGCTGAAGAATTCAAGCGAGTGTTTCAAGGTCCTACCAACGGCTCTGACTCAGCCAAACAGCTCCTGACTCTCCGCCAAGGTCGGCGCAGCGTGACGGACTATGCCATCCAGTTCCGCACTGTGGCAGCAGCAAGTGGCTGGAACGACGAGGCGCTCACAGTGTGTTTTTTGAAGGGTCTTTCTGACACCATCCAAGATGAACTGGCCACTCGGGAACCACCGGACAACCTCGAGTCCCTTATCAAGTTGGCTTCGCGCATAGACCAGCGTCTGAGAGAGAGACCTCAACCGTAGACCTCTCACCCTAGCTCCTATCGGTTCCAGCTCCGAGTCTCCACCTTTATCCTCGCTGGCTCCACCAGAACCCATGCAGGTTGGACGCATCTCCCAGGCTGAGAGAGACCGCCGGATGAGGGAGCGATGCTGTCTATATTGCGGCAAACCGGGCCATTTCCGCTCCACGTGTCCCGGGCTCCAGGGAAACGCACTCTCCCGTGCAGGCCTGGGAGGACTGTAACGGGAAACATAACCTCCTCCCATCCATCCAACTCCCGCCTGCTCATTCCAGTTACCCTTTCCTGGGACGACCACGAGTTTCTTCTTCAAGCCTTGGTAGACTCTGGAGCCGCAGGTAACTTCATGGATGAGGTCTGGGCGAAGGAGAATGGCGTTCCTTCTGAACCTCTAAGTGACCCCATAAGGGTTACTACGTTGGATAGAAGCCCTTTGGGATCTGGACTTGTCACTCGTGCCACTACCCCCTTGCGACTTTCAGTTTCCCAACACCAGGAAGTGATGAACTTTCATCTGATCTCCTGTTCCGAGTTCCCTCTCGTCCTTGGTTACCCCTGGCTTCACAGCCATAACCCTCACATCGACTGGTCTGTGGGCACTATCAAGCAGTGGGGTCCTACGTGCCAAGCCACTTGTATCTTCCCGAGTTCCCCGAGTTCCCCTCCCGAGTCTCTAGAATCCATCGACCTGTCCCGAGTTCCCGAGTGTTACCATGACCTCAAACCGGTATTTAGCAAACAGAGGGCCACCAAACTACCACCCCATAGACCTTACGATTGCACCATCGACCTGTTTCCAGGGACCTGCCCTCCCAGGGGTCGGATCTTTTCCCTTTCTCCTCCCGAACGAGCTGCTATGGATACCTACATCAAGGACGCTCTGGCAGCAGGCCTCATGCGTCCATCTACCTCGCCGGCGGGAGCAGGGTTTTTCTTTGTGGCCAAGAAAGACGGTGGATTACGACCTTGCATCGACTACCGGGGACTCAATGCCATAACCGTCCGTAACCGCTACCCGCTACCCCTTATGGCCACAGCCTTTGAGCTGCTCCAGGAAGCAGTTGTCTTCACTAAGCTTGACCTGCGGAACGCATACCATCTTGTGCGGATCAAACCCGGGGACGAGTGGAAGACCGCTTTCAACACGCCTACTGGTCACTACGAATACTCGGTGATGCCCTTCGGCCTGACCAACGCCCCGGCTGTGTTCCAAGCGCTCATAAACGATGTGCTTAGGGATATGCTTAACATCTTCGTGTTTGTTTACTTGGATGACATCCTCATCTTTTCGAGCTCCCTTCAAGAACACACTAAGCATGTCAGACAAGTGCTCAAACGCCTCCTAGACAGCCATTTGTACGTTAAGCCGGAAAAGTGTGAATTCCATTCCTCTCGAGTACAATTCCTGGGATTTATAGTAGAACCCGGTCGAGTCCAGATGGACCCCAAGAAGGTAGGGGCGGTAGCGGATTGGCCCACCCCCAAGTCCGTTAAGGAAGTTCAGCGTTTCCTGGGCTTCACCAACTTTTACCGCAAGTTCATCAAGAACTTCAGCTCGGTGGCAGCCCCTCTCTCAGCTGTAACCAAGGGTGGCAACACAAGGTTTCTGTGGGGAAGAGAAGCTGAGACGGCCTTCCAAGGACTCAAGCAGCGCATCCTCTCTGCTCCCATCCTGACACTACCAACGGCGGATGAACCTTTTGTGGTGGAGGTAGACGCATCAGAGGTTGGTGTTGGAGCTGTCCTGTCTCAGAGGGGTGAAGACAAGAAGCTTCATCCTTGCGCCTTCTTCTCTCACCGGCTTACCCCGGCCGAGAGGAATTACGATGTGGGGGATCGTGAACTCCTAGCGGTTAAGATGGCATTGAAGGAATGGAGACACTGGCTCGAGGGGGCTTCTCAACCGTTTCAAGTGCTTACGGACCACAAAAATCTGGAGTATATCCAGCAGGCGAAGCGGTTGAACTCCAGACAAGCTCGATGGTCTCTTTTCTTCAGCCGATTTCAGTTTATCCTCACCTATAGACCCGGGTCGAAGAATCTCAAACCGGACGCCTTGTCACGAATCTACTCTCCTGCCATTCGAGAAGATACTGACATGACTGTCCTTCCTGCCGCTAAGATCGTGGCTCCGATCTCGTGGCAAGTGGAGGATACCGTGAAACAAGCTCAAGCCATCGAACCGGGCCCTGGAGGAGGTCCTGCCAATCGGTTGTTTGTTCCCAAGGCAGCAAGGTCCCAAGTCCTTCTGTGGGGGCACTCCTCTCGCCTCACCTGTCACCCGGGCGTAGGTCGCACCTTGGAGTTCATCCAGCGTAAGTTCTGGTGGCCCACCATAAAAGAAGACGTTGCTACTTTCGTCAAGGCCTGTTCCGTGTGCTGCCAGGGCAAATCTTCTCACCTCCGCCCTCAAGGACTCCTTCACCCTTTATCTATTCCCCACCGACCCTGGTCCCATATCTCGTTGGACTTTATTACTGGCCTTCCTCCGTCCCATGGTAATACTACGATCCTAGTCATCATCGACAGGTTTTCTAAGGCGGCCAGGTTTGTTCCCTTGACCAAATTACCTTCTGCCAAGGAAACAGCTGAGTTGGTGATTAACCATGTGTTCCGAGTCTTTGGCATTCCGCAAGATATGGTTTCCGACAGAGGTCCCCAGTTCGCCTCAAGGTTTTGGAAGGCCTTCTGCCAACTCATAGGGGCCACGGCCAGTTTATCTTCAGGGTACCATCCAGAGTCCAACGGCCAAACTGAGAGGATGAATCAGGAGCTGGAAACCACCCTCAGATGTATGGTTTCCAACAACCCGTCCACATGGTCATCCTTCATTGTTTGGGCCGAGTACGCGCACAACACCTTGTGCTCCTCCTCCACTGGAATATCCCCGCATGAGTGTCAGTTTGGCTATGCTCCTCTATTGTTCCCGGACCAGGAGGCAGAAGTCAGAGTGCCTTCAGCCTCGAGGTTCATCAGACGCTGTCGGCTAACGTGGAAGAAGGCACGTCTTAATCTTCTGCGTTCCTCACAGCAGTACCAACGACAAGCCAACAGACGTCGCCGTCCCGGTCCTACCCTGTACCCCGGCCAGAGAGTATGGCTCTCAACAAAGAACTTACCGCTACGGGTGGAGTCTCGCAAGCTGTCCCAGAGATTCATCGGTCCCTTTAAGATTGCCAGGAGAGTCAATCCCGTTACTTTTCGCCTGCACTTACCCAGATCCCTTAAGATCAATCCAACATTTCACATTTCTTTATTAAAACCTGTTGTTTTTTCTCCCCTTATCCCGGCAGGCAGACCTCCCCCTCCGCCCCGTGTCATCGGTGGCCAGTCGGCTTATACCGTCCACCGGATACTGGATTCCCGCCGGGTGCAGCGGTCCTGGCAGTATCTGGTGGACTGGGAAGGCTACAGTCCCGAGGAGCGCTCCTGGGTTCCTGCCAAGGACATACTGGACCCTGACCTCATTCGTCAGTTCAGGACCCTCCACCCTGAGAAGGCTGGTAGGAACGTCAGGAGCCGTTCCTAGGAGGGGGATTCTGTCAGGTTTTGGCCAGGACTGTTCAGGTTTTGGTCACTAGATGTCCCCATTGCACCTTTTTTGTACCTTTTGTTTTTCCTTGCTCTAATTATTGTTTGCACCTGTGTGTCATTCCCTTGTTAGTATTTAAACCCTGTGTGTTCCTCAGTTCCTTGCTCAGTGTTTGTATGTTAGCACCCAGCCCCAGCCCAAGCCTTGTTCTGAACATATGATTCTCTTATTGGATTTTCCAGAGGTTCTCTGGTTTAGTTCTTGTGTATTTTTGAGTAGTCTTTTGAGGTTTGTTTTTCCCTGCTGTTTTTACCACTTTGGAGTTTCTTTGTATTTTGGAGGATATCCATTTTGTGCTTCTTGGCTTTATGTTTGGACATTGTGGATTTAGATTCTTTGCCTGAAGATTTTGTTCTTTAATTAAACCACCATCTCTAGTACTGCTGTGTCTGCCTCATCTTCTGGGTTCTGACGATTATTAGTGACTGTTTCTCGCACCGGGTCCTGACAGTATGTTTATTGTAATTCTTATCAGATTGTAAATGAACACAACAAAGCAAAGAATCTGAAGTCTAGCTTACCAATGACGGTGAGCATCTTGGAAGCAGTGCTGTTCCTGCCATTGATGTTGTTGAAGGCCACACAGGTGTACTCCCCATGACTGGCTAAGGTTAGTGGGCCAGTCTCGTACACTGAGCCAGTTGCTACCTGGGAGCCGTTGAAGAACCAGCTGAACTGGCTGGGAGGCTGAGAGGAGGCCAAGCAGTTTAAGGTCAAGTTGTGTCCTGTTTCTCCTATTGCTGGTCCCGTTATAACAGGCATCTCTGGTCCATCTATAATACAAAAGACAATCAGCTAGGCCCAACTTCTGACTGTCACTCAATAGAGGTTATTGGCCAGAAGGTCAAGGGTCATCAAAATATTTGAATGATGTTAGAGGTGGGATCTAAACATTTACATTGACTTTACTACAATATTTATTAAGGAAGTTCTCAAAGATTCCACCTTAAGCCGTGGGGTTAAAGTTGAACTTTATAGGACTTGTTAACTACGCTCTTGGAGAAAAAAAAGGTGCTATCTAGAACCAAAAAAGGGTTCTTTGGCTGTCCCCACAGAATAACCCTTTGAAAAAACCCTTTTGGTTCCAGGTAGAACCGTTTTGGCTTCCATGTTGCACCCTTTCCACAGAGGGTTATACATGGAACCAAAAAGAGTTCTACCTGGAACCAAAAAGGGTTCTCCTATAGGGGCAGCAGCAAAACCATTTTGGAACCCATTTTTCTAAGGGTGTACTCACAGTTCACGATCAGTCTATAGTTTGGGCTGGTCATGTTACTAAGGGGGTTGGAAGCAGAACACTGATAGTCTCCGTTGTCAGAATGCTGGACAGAGTTGAAGGTCAGTGTTTTGTTGTCCATAGAGAAGTCTGTTCTGTTGTCAGCATACAGAGGCCAGCCGTTCTTCATCCAGTGAATGGAGTAAACCGTTCCAGCGGTGTCACAGGTCAAAGAGAATCTCTCCTTCAGTATTGGCTGGGCTCCAATGACTTTCACCACGGTCATGGTCACAGGTGCTGTGGAAAGTAGGTCAAATGGTTTTTCAGCACTTTATATCTCAACTTCCATCTAATTATACTGTAGGTTCAACAGCACATATACTGTCTAAAACCAAATTAACACAAACAAAGTAAAGGAAGTTTTAGTCCCTTGATTTTAAGTAGCAGTTACTGACTCACCAATGACGGTGAGCATCTTGGAGACAGTGCTGTTTCTGACAGTGACGTTGTTAAAGGCCACACAGGTATATTCCTCACGACTGGCTAAGGTCAGTGAGCCAGTCTCGTACACAGAGCCAGCCGCCACCTGGGAGCCGTTGAAGAACCAGCTGAACTGGCTGGGAGGCTGAGAGGAGGCTGAGCAGTTGAAGGTCACAATGTATCCTGTCATTGCTATATCCGGACTCATGATAACAAGTCTCTCTGGACCATCTGGGAAACACAAAATAATGAAGATAGAAGTATTATATTAGCTATTGGAACTGCCATTAGTGCATTGGCTTGGTCTGACCCCAGCAATACCCAACCATCCCCTTGACTTTATTATATTGGTGTCAGAAGTGGCATCCAAACTTACCCCAACTCCATTACTATGAATTCCATCTTGCGCTCATTATAGGTCAAATGTAGAATTTAATTTGCAGATAAGTTTGGTTTTGGGCAATAATAACTACTCACAGTTGACGATCAGTCTGTAGTTTGGGCTGGTCATGTTGCTGAGGGGGTTGGAGGCAGAACACTGATAGTCTCCGTTGTCAGAATGCTGGATGGATTTGAATGTCAGTGTATTGTTGTTCATAGAAAAGTCTGTTCTGTTGTCAGCATACAGAGGCCAGCCGTTCTTCATCCAGTGAATGGAGTAAATGGTTCCAGTGGTCTCACAGGTCAGAACAAACATGTAGTCTGCTATTGGCTGGGCACCCATGACTTTCACCATGGCCATGGTTACTGGGACTGTGAAGAAAACATCAGTGTCACAATAATATTGACTACATTCACAATCACTGTATGTTGAATGGCCTATATCTACATGTACAAGTTAAACAGTTTGGATGTCTCTTCTGTCTTACCAATGATGGTGAGCATCTTGGAGACAGTTCTGTTTCTGCCAGTGATGTTGTTAAAGGCCACACAGGTGTACTCCCCATGACTGGCTAAGGTCAGTGGGCCAGTCTCATACTCTGAGCCAGTCGCCACCTGGGAGCCGTTGAAGAACCAGCTGAACTGGCTGGGAGGCTGAGAGGAGGCCAAGCAGTTTAAGGTCAAGTTGTGTCCTGTTACTCCTATTGCTGGTCCCGTTATAACAGGCATCTCTGGTCCATCTATAATACAAAAAACAATCAGCTAGACCCAACATCTGACTGTCAATAGAGGTTATTGGCCAGAAGGTCAAGGGTCTTCAAAATATTTTAATGATGTTAGAGTTGGGATCTAAACATTTACATTGACTTTACTACAATATTTATTAAGGAAGTTCTCAAAGATTCCACCTTAAGCCGTGGGGTTAAAGTTGAACTTTATAGCACTTGTTAGCACCTTTTTTTCCAAGAGCGTAGTTATCTAGAACCAAAAAAGGGTTCTTTGGCTGTCCCCACAGAATAACCCTTTGAAAAAACCCTTTTGGTTCCAGGTAGAACTGTTTTGGCTTCCATGTTGCACCCTTTCCACAGAGGGTTATACATGGAACCAAAAAGAGTTCTACCTGGAACCAAAAAGGGTTCTCTTATGGGGACAGCAGCAAACCCATTTTGGAACCCATTTTTCTAAGAGTGTACTCACAGTTGCCGATCAGTCTATAGTTTGGGCTGGTCATGTTACTAAGGGGGTTGGAAGCAGAACACTGATAGTCTCCGTTGTCAGAATGCTGGACAGAGTTGAAGGTCAGTGTTTTGTTGTCCATAGAGAAGTCTGTTCTGTTGTCAGCATACAGAGGCCAGCCATTCCTCATCCAGTGAATGGAGTAAACCGTTCCAGCGGTGTCACAGGTCAAAGAGAATCTCTCCTTCAGTATTGGCTGGGCTCCAATGACTTTCACAATGGTCATGGTCACAGGTGCTGTGGAAAGTAGGTCAAATGGTTTTTCAGCACTTTATATCTCAACTTCCATCTAATTATACTGTAGGTTCAACAGCACATATACTGTCTAAAACCAAATTAACACAAACAAAGTAAAGGAAGTTTTAGTCCCTTGATTTTAAGTAGCAGTTACTGACTCACCAATGACGGTGAGCATCTTGGAGACAGTGCTGTTTCTGACAGTGACGTTGTTAAAGGCCACACAGGTATATTCCTCACGACTGGCTAAGGTCAGTGGGCCAGTCTCGTACACTGAGCCAGCCGCCACCTGGGAGCCGTTGAAGAACCAGCTGAACTGGCTGGGAGGCTGAGAGGAGGCTGAGCAGTTGAAGGTCACAATGTATCCTGTCATTGCTATATTCGGACTCATGATAACAGGTCTCTCTGGACCATCTGGAAACACAAGGTAATGAAGATATTGATAGAGATTAGCTATTGGAACTGCCATTAGTGCATTAGTCCATCCCCTTGGCTTTATTACATTGGTGTCAGAAGTGGCATCAAAACTTACCCCAACTCCATTACTATGAATTCCATCTAGCCTTCATTATAGGTCAAAATTAGAATTAAATGGCAGATATCAAGTTTGGTTTTGTGCCATAATAACTACTCACAGTTCACGATCAGTCTATAGTTTGGGCTGGTCATGTTACTAAGGGGGTTGGAAGCAGAACACTGATAGTCTCCGTTGTCAGAATGCTGGACAGAGTTGAAGGTCAGTGTTTTGTTGTCCATAGAGAAGTCTGTTCTGTTGTCAGCATACAGAGGCCAGCCGTTCCTCATCCAATGAATGGAGTAAATTGTTCCAGTGGTCTCACAGGTCAGAGAGAATGTCTGGTTCAGTATTGGCTGGGATCCCATGGCTTTCACCATGGTCATAGTGACTGGATCTGTGAAGAAAACGTTAGAGTATCACAAGATATTGACTTCAACCACTGTATGTTGAATGGCCTATATCTACAAGTTAAACAGTTTAGATGTCTCTTCCGTCTTACCAACAACAGTGAGCATCTTGGAGACAGTTCTGTTTCTGCCAGTGACGTTGTTGAAGGCCACACAGGTGTACTCCCCATTACTGGCTAAGGTCAATGGGACAGTCTCATACTCTGAGCCAGTCGCCACCTGGGAGCCATTGAAGAACCAGCTGAACTGACTGAGAGGCTGAGAGGAGGCTGAGCAGTTGAAGGTCACGATGTGTCCTGTCATTGCTATATCCGGACTAGTTACAGCAGGTCTCTCTGGTCCAACTATTAATAAACACAAGACAGTATGGTTAATCTTATGGTTTTACTATTTTGACAAAGTTTAGTAAATAAGTAGTCTTCCACAATCCTTGGCTTGTGCAAGTTGGAACAGCTCATAGGAGCAGGAGCCTTCAGTATCTCCTATTTCTGTAGCGTGTTGCAGCTTGATTTACAAGTACATCCCCTGGACAGGTCGCTAGTCAATCACAGGCCTTTACCCCCAAACTATATCCTTAATGCTGAGCGCCAAGTAAAGACATATTGGGTCCTATTTTTACAGTCGCTGGTATGACTCATCCAGGGATCAAGCTCCTAGTGGTGGAAAAAGTACCCAATTGTCATACTTGAGTTAAAGTAAAGATACCTTCATAAAACATGACTCAAGTAAAAGTGAAAGTCAGCCAGTAAAAAACGACTTGAGTAAAGGTCTAAAAGTATTTGGTTTGAAATCTACTTAAGTATCAAAGTAAATGTAATTCCTAAAATATACTTAAGTATCAAAAGTTAAAGTTAAAGTATAAATCATTTCAATTTCCTTATATTAAACAAATTTGACTGCATCATTTTCTTGTTTTAAAATTTTACAGATAGCCAGGGGAACACTCAAACACCATATACAAATCAAGCATTTGTGTTTAGTGAGTCCGCCTAATCAGAGGCAGTAGGGATGACCAGGCATGTTCTCTTGATAAGTGCATTAATTGGACCATTTTTCTGTCCTGCTAAGCATTCAGAATGTAACAAGTACTCTTGGGGTCAGGGAAAATGTAAGGAGTAAAAAGTACATAATTTTATTTAGGAATGTAATGGAGTAAAGGTTGTCCAAAATATAAATAGTAAAGTAAAGTACAGATACCCCCAAAAACTACTTAAGTAGTACTTTAAAGTATTTTACTTAAGGACTTTACACCACTTCAAGCTCCCAACCTTCTAATCTCAGGGTGGACACTCTTAACTACAAGGCCATTGAATTGGTTTTATCAGACAAAGACTACCAGCTCTTGTAATACTCACAGTTCACCACAAGCTTGTATGTCATGCTGGTCAGGTTGCTAACAGCATTAAAGGCCTCACATAGATATTCTCCATTGTCAGACAACTGGATTGGGTTGATAACCATTGTGTTGTTGTCCGTAGAGAAGAATGTTCTGTTGTTTAGGGAGATGAGCTGGCCGTTCATCAGCCAGTGAATGTAGTCTACAGGTCCAGTCACCTCACACCGCAGAGTGAAGGACTGATCCAGTATCGGTAGATTCCCATCACGGTTCAACGACACCGCTGATATCGGCTCTATGGTGAAAAGAAGAGGAGAACTTCACTCGATTGGTGGTAAAAAATACCATGATATAACATTGTATTCATAACCATCAATAATCAAATATTCACTACCAACTATGTGACATTTCGTAACGATGAATGTTGCCTCACCCACGATCTTTATCATTGTGGTCATGGTGGCGTATCGGAGTGTGACATTGTTGTAGGCTAAGCAGGCGTAACTTCCTGTCTGGTTCTCTCTGGTGTTCTGCAGGCTGAGCTGTGGGCTTTGCTCATTGAGGAACGTCCCATTAAACCTCCACTTGAAGGACTCAGTGGGTTTGGACTGAGCGGAGCAGGACAGAGTGATGACAGAGCCCGTCTTGTAGGCTGTATGTCCTACGGTCATCTCAGGAACTACCATCATGGTGAGGTTACTTGGGCCATCTATGGGAGGAACAAATAACAATGAAGTGTTGGGTAAACATTACCTAGAATATGTTTCTGTCCTGCTCTACTGAATACAGTCTACTAATGATCTCTCCAAATAATGATCTGGATCATGTGATCACAGAGGAATGGTTTGGGATGAAAATAGGCATATTACATCATTGCATGGAATGCTGGATCTCAATGACAAGGTACAATCCATGTCTGTTGTGTATGATTAATGTACAGTATACTGCATACTCTGATACTCACATCTAACATTGAGGCCAATGGGCTGGCTGGTGCCATTGCTGATTCCATTGATGACCTCACATCTGAACGGCCCTTCATCGTATCGTGTCACACTGACTATGGTAAGAGTGTTGTACCCAACACCAAGCCAAACTCTGTCACTGGCTGTGACCTCTGAGCTGCCATTCAGCCAGCGGTAGGAGAGGGAGGTGCCAGAGGAGACAGAGCAGGTGAAAATTGCAGTGTCGTTTAATTCCACTAGATCAGTGGCGTTGGCCCTTAGAGTCACGTTTGAAATGGGCTCTGTGGGTGAGAGAGTAGATGGCAGTCAAGATAAGATGGATGTGTCTCAAGAAAGTTTTTTTTGTGTCTTACTGAATTACAACCATATAGTTGATATTGCTTTCACACTGTAAAACTAGTTTTGGAAATCAATCTAAATATGCTATTTTGTTTACTTATCATGGAGACTAAGTTTCAGGATTGAGCCTTGTAGAGCCCTTAGTCTCTTTGCACACACATAAAAAGTATTGTGTATGTCTTGAAAAGAACAGTTTGCTCTGTGATCTGTTCAGGTTCATTCTTTTCAAAGGTATTATGTTGGCCAACTTCGCTATAGGTTCAGAAAACATTGACACATTTAAGTGTTAGCTTTCCATGTCAGGAAAATGACTTTTATTATTGTGACAGAGATGAATCACTGATAGATAATGTATGCCCATCAGTGGAGGCTGGTGAGGGGAGGACGGCTCATAATAATGTCTGGAATGGAGTAAATGGAATGGTATCAAAACATGGTTTTCATGTGTTTGATACCATTCAATTCACTCCATTACACTCAATTCCAGCCATTATTATTAGCTGTCCTTCCCTCAACAGCCTCCTCTGATGTGCAAGTATGTTTGCATGTGAACCTGCTTGCAATAAAGTATGTGAATGGGTAAGTAAGTGTGCGGGTGAGCATGTGTGCGCATAAGTGACGATGTGTGCCAGTGAGTGAGAGTCTACAATCATAGAAAGATAAACAGACAGTTCCTTACCCTGGACAGACAAAGTCACCACAGCTGTCAGGGCTGGCTCCATTCCCTGCACGGTATATCGTCCTGAGTCGTTGAGTTGGAGAGAGCTTATGGACAGCTCTGAGGAGGAGCTGTTGAATGAGACTCTGCCTCGATAACTTGTACTCACACTAATGCCACCAGGATAGAAAAGTGCGATGATTGTAGTTTCATATGACCAGGTCCCTATGTTGATGTGGCTTTGAGGAACTAGGTTCAGTGTGACATTACTGCCCACAGCTAAGGGGTTCATAGAGGGAACCACCACCTGGCCAGAGACACCTAGAAGAGTATGGATTGATGAGTTTAGTTCATGTTTTGAGATATTATTAATCAGTACAAAAGTCTTTAAAGTTCTTTAAAATATTTTAATTGAGATTAATCAAATCTTTAGACTATGGCACTTTAACAGAAATACAAGCTTTTGTTTAAATTATTGCCTTCAAGTTGAACACACAATTTACAACATGACCTACTATCTATTTCTAATGTCTACTCTAGACATTGTTGTCAATGGCAGATAAATAGAAATCTCCACCTTTCTGACTTGATACTGTTTGACTGATGTGCATGAACCAAACAGAGACATTTGAACAACCTGTTACTTATTTAATCAAGTGTTTGTACCATAAAGCACAAATAGGCATCAATATATTTCCAGAATGAGCTTATTGTCCACTTTACCTGTAGTGAAGTTGAGCAGCACCAGGATGAGAACCCACACCAGAGGATACTCCATAGTTCTGCCACTTATCAAACACCACGGATCAGAAGTGAACGGGACACTTTCCTATTAAACAAATGACTGTCCAGACTTCTTGGTAAATCCGAAAATGTCGATACTGCTCAGTCACAGTCTCCTCTCAATCAGCAAATATTTATTCAGGATCATGTAATGTTGCTGGAGTCAGGTGATGCAAATGTACCTATCCACCCTACCTGTCGCCAGAACACACTCACACACACCTACCCAACTACCCACGCCCTGTTTTGCCCACACACATTTTCCCCACTGTGTTTTCTGTTGACACACAGGGGTGTTTTCAAGTTGATTATGGTTTACTGTAAATCTGGTCAACTCTGTCTGTACTATACGGGTCCTGGGAGAAGGCTGGATGGTACATGGCCAATGAGGCCGGGTATAGGTTCTCTGACCCTGTTGAAACTCATGATCCATCCACAGCGGCTAAGGCAAAGTGGGCTCATAAGACACTGTTCACATTGAACCTGTCAAGAAAACACTTACAGTGCCATGAAAAAGTATTTGCCGCCTTTCTGACTTTCTATATTTTTGCATAGTTTTGATACTGAATGTTATCAGATCTTCAACCAAAACCCAATTTTAGAAAAAGGGAGCCTGCGTTTACAAATAACAAAATAAATTGATACTTATTTTATTTATTTAATTAAAAAAGTTATGCAACACCCAATTCCTCTGTGTGAAAAAGTAATTGCTCCTTTACACCCAATACCTGGTTGTGCCACTTTTAGCTGCAATGACTGCAACCAAACGCAATCAGTCTCTCACCTCAATGTGGAGGAATTTTGGCCCACTCTTCCTACTCAGATATTTTTTTGGGTTTCAAGCATGAACTGCTCATTTCAAGTCCTGGCACAGCATCTCAATTGGGATTAGGTCTGGACTTTGACTAGGCCATTCCAAAACATCAGGTTGTGTTCTGCATAATTTCCTTGCTGCATGACTCAGCTGCGCTTCAGCTTCAGCTCACAGCTAGATGACATTCTCCTGTGGAATTCTCTGAAATGGAGCAGAATTCCTGGTTCCTTCTGTTAAGGTACGTTGTCCAGATCCTGAGGCACCAAAGCATCCCCAAACCATCACACTACCACTACCATGCTTGACCATTGGTATGAGGTTCTTATTGTGGAATGCAGTGTTTGGTTTTCGCCAGGCATAATGGGACCCATCTCATCCAAAAAGGTATACTTTTGAATCATCTGTCCATAGAACATTCTTCCAAAAGTCTTGATGATCATCCAGGTGCATCCAGATGATTTTTGCCAAACTTGAATCAACGTTTTGGATGACATGGATCCCATTATGCCTGGCGAACCATCAAGACTCTTCCTGGAGCTGGCCCCCTGGCCAAACTGAGCAATCGGGGAAGAAGGTCCTTGGTCAGGAAGGTTACTAAGTACACAATGGTCACTCTGACAGAGCTCCAGAGTTCCTCTGTGGAGATTGGTAGAACCTTCTAGAAGGAAAACCATGTCTGCAGCACTCCCGCAATCAGGCCTTTATGGTAGGGTGGCCATTTGGAAGCCACTCCTCAGCCCGCTTGGAGTTTGCAAAAGGAACCTAAAAAGTCTCAGACCATGAGATACAAGATTCTCTGGTCTGATAAAACCAAGATTGAACTCGCGTCACGTCTGGAGGAAACCTGGCAACATCCTTTGGTGAAACATGGTGGTGGTAGCATCATGGTGTGGGGATGTTTTTCAGCGGCAGGGACTGGGAGACTAGTCAGGATGGAGGGAAAGATGAACAGAGAAAAGTACAGAGTGATCCTTGATGAAAACCTGCTCCAGAGTGCTCAGGACCTCAGACTGGGGTGACAGTTTACCTTCCAACAGGACAACGACCCTAAGCACACAGTGAAGACAACACCGGAGTGGCTTAGGAACAAGTCTCTAAATGTCCTTGAGTGGCCCAGCCAGAGGCCAGACTTGAACCCAATCGAACATCTCTGGAGAGACCTGAAAATAGCTGTGCAGCGACACTCCCCATCCAACCTGACAGAGCTTGATAGGATCTGCAGAGAAGAGCGGGAGAAACTCCCCAAGTACAGGTGTGCCAGGCTTGTAGCATCATACCCAAGAAGAATCGAGGCTGAAATCGCTGCAAAAGGTGCTTCAACAACGTTTTGAGTAAAGTGTCTGAATACTTATGTAAATGTGATATTTCAGTTTTTTATTTTTAATACATTTGCAAAAGATTCTAAAAACCTGTTTTTGCTGTACATGTACAAATATTCCCATATAGGTACAATTTCCATATAGATATAGATATTTAGGTAAACAGTAATGCTCAGGCACTATTCAATTAAATTCAAAGGGACTTTATTTAAACAGCCACATTAAGTTAAATAAACAATCAACAATAGTGAGAAGACACAAAACAACATCAACAAAAAACGATTTGAATTTAACTTTAAATATTACACTCACAAAAGTTTAAAAAATATAGACATTTCAAGTCTTATTTCACTATTTAATAGAAATACAAAAATACTATAAAATAGCTTATTCATCTAGAACCCTTCTTGACTTCCAAAGAACCATCAAAGAACCCTTTCCTTAGATGGATGGTAAAAAGGTTTTAGGTAGAACCCTTTCCTTAGAAGGATGGTAAAAAGGTTTTAGGTAGAACCCTTTCCTTAGAAGGATGGTAAAAAGGTTTTAGGTAGACCCCTTTCTTAGAAGGATGGTAAAAAGGTTTTAGGTAGAACCCTTTCCTTAGAAGGATGGTAAAAAGGTTTTAGGTAGAACCCTTTCCTTAGAAGGATGGTAAAAAGGTTTTAGGTAGACCCCTTTCTTAGAAGGATGGTAAAAAGGTTTTAGGTAGAACCCTTTCCTTAGAAGGATGGTAAAAAGGTTTTAGGTAGAACCCTTTCCTTAGAAGGATGGTAAAAAGGTTTTAGGTAGACCCCTTTCTTAGAAGGATGGTAAAAAGGTTTTAGGTAGAACCCTTTCCTTAGAAGGATGGTAAAAAGGTTTTAGGTAGACCCCTTTCTTAGAAGGATGGTAAAAAGGTTTTAGGTAGAACCCTTTCCTTAGAAGGATGGTAAAAAGGTTTTAGGTAGAACCCTTTCCTTAGAAGGATGGTAAAAAGGTTTTAGGTAGACCCCTTTCTTAGAAGGATGGTAAAAAGGTTTTAGGTAGACCCCTTTCTTAGAAGGATGGTAAAAAGGTTTTAGGTAGAACCCTTTCCTTAGAAGGATGGTAAAAAGATTTTAGGTAGAACCCTTTCCTTAGAAGGATGGTAAAAAGGTTTTAGGTAGAAACCTTTCTTAGAAGGATGGCAAAAGGTTTTAGGTAGAAGCCTTTGCCTTACAAAGAACCCTCGTCTTCGAAAAAGGGTTCTTCAGATGAAAATGGTTATTGGCAGAACCCTATCCCTTAGCAAAGAACCCTTTTGGAATCCTTTTGTCTAAGAGTGAATATGCCATCTACATCAAAGCCTTTTGCTGTTCCTTTATTATTGCATGTTTGCTCATGGACTGCTTCGCACTCAGTAATATTGACTGGGATTTAATAGAGACATGAATCCGTCTGTCTCTCTGTTTACCCTTTATTATACAAACCCACTAACCACAGGTTCTGCCTCCACACACAGCACTCTAGTCACTGTTTACTGTATCTACACGGTCCAGCTGTAAATAACTCTAAGGTCAGACATAAATACCGTAACCATCCAGGACTGGAGAGATGAACAGGGTTGCGATAGGAAGGAAGTTCGAAATTTACCAAATGGTAAAATGTATTTTCAAAAAATGCCACCTACAGTGGGGCAAAAAAGTATTTAGTCAGCCACCAATTGTGCAAGTTCTCTCACTTAAAAAAATGAGAGAGGCCTGTAATCTTCATCATAGGTACACTTCAACTATGACAGACAAAATGAGAAAAAGAAATCTAGAAAATAACATTGTAGGATTTTTTATGAATTTATTTGCAAATTATGGTGGAAAATAAGTATACTTTTTTGCCCCACTGTATATAGCCCTTCGTACATCAGCTGATATCTCAAAGTGCTGTACAGAAACCCAGCCTAAAACCCCAAATAGCAAGCAATACAGGTGTAGAAGCAAGGTGACTAGGAAAAACTCCCTAGAAAGGCCAAAACCTAGGAAGAAACCTAGAGAGGAACCAGGCTATGAGGGGTGGCCAGTCCTCTTCTGGCTGTGCCGGGTGGAGATTATAACAGAACACGGCCAAGATGTTCAAATGTTCATAAATGACCAGCATGGTCAAATAATAATAATCACAGTAGTTGTCGAGGGTGCAGCAAGTCAGCACCTCAGGAGTAAATGTCAGTTGGCTTTTCATAGCCGATCATTAAGAGTATCTCTACCACTCCTGCAGTCTCTAGAGATTTGAAAACAGCAGGTCTGGGACAGGTAGCACGTCCGGTGAACAGGTCAGGGTTCCATAGCCGCAGGCAGAACAGTTGAAACTGGAGCAACAGCACGGCCAGGTGGACTGGGGACAGCAAGGAGTCATCATGCAAGGTCGTCCTGAGGCATGGTCCTAGGGCTCAGGTCCTCCGAGAGAGAGAAAGAAAGAGAGAAAGAGAAAATTAGAGAGAGCATACTTAAATTCACACAGGACACCGGATAAGACAGGAGAAATACTCCAGATATAACAGACAGACCCTAGCCCCCCGACACATAAACTACTGCAGCATAAATACTGGAGGCTGAGACAGAAGGGGTCAGGAGACACTGTGGCCCCATCCGATGATACCCCCGGACAGGGCCAAACAGGAAGGATATAACCCCACCCACTTTACCAAAGCACAGCCCCCACACCACTAGAGGGATATCTTCAACCACCAACTTACCATCCTGAGACAAGGCATTGTATAGCCCACAAAGATCTCCGCCACGGCACAACCTAAGGGGGGCGCCAACCCAGACAGGAAGATCACGTCATTGACTCAACCCACTCAAGTGACGCACCCCTCATAGGGATGGCATGAAAGAGCACCAATAAGCCAGTGACTCAGCCCCTGTAATAGGGTTAGAGGCAGAGAATCCCAGTGGAGAGAGGGGAACCGGCCAGGCAGAGACAGCAAGGGTGGTTCGTTGCTCCAGAGCCTTTCCGTTCACCTTCACACTCCTGGGCCAGACTACACTCAATCATATGACTCACTGAAGAGATAAGTCTTCAGTAAAGACTTAAAGGTTGAGACCGAGTCTGCGTCTCTCACATGGGTAGGCAGACCATTCCATAAAAATGGAGATCTATAGGAGAAAGCCCTGCCTCCAGCTGTTTGCTTAGAAATTCTAGGGACAATTAGGAGGCCTGCGTCTTGTGACCGTAGCGTACGTGTAGGTATGTACGGCAGGACCAACTAGGAAAGATAGGTAGGAGCAAACCCATGTAACGCTTTGTAGGTTAACACTAAAACCTTGAAATCAGCCCTTGCCTTAACACTGGAGTAATATGATCAAATTTTAACTAACTGAATTTTATTTAGTGCTTTATCCGGGTAGCCGGAAAGTAGAGCATTGCAGTAGTCTAACCTAGAAGTAACAAAAGCATGGATTAATGTTTCTGCATCATTTTTGGACAGAATTTTTCAGATTTTTGCAATGTTACGTAGATGGAAAAAAGCTGTCCTTGAAACAGTCTTGATATGTTCGTCAAAAGAGAGATCAGGGTCCAGAGTAACGCCGAGGTCCTTCACAGTTTTATTTGAGACGACTTTACAACCATCAAGATTAATTGTCAGATTCAACAGAAGATCTCTTTGTTTCTTGGGACCTAGAACAAGCATCTCTGTTTTGTCCGAGTTTAAAAGTAGAGTTTCACAAAGTAAGTTTTCAGCCATCCACTTCCTTATGTCTGAAACACAGGCTTCTAGCGAGGGCAATTTTGGGGCTTCACCATGTTTCATTGAAATGTACAGCTGTGTGTCATCCGCATAGCAGTGAAAGTTAACATTATGTTTTCGAATGACATCCCCAAGAGGTGAAATATATAGTGAAAACAATAGTGGTCCTAAAACGGAACCTTGAGGAACACCGAAATGTACAGTATCTGGGACTAGAACCCACAACGAGACCTGTAATCATCTGCACAATACAAGCGGCACGAAAGCCAAAACAACAAGGCACAGGTACTCACACAACCAACGGACATCGGAACAATAATCAACAGCCCAATGGAGAACAAAGGGCAAATTTATACCAATACAATCAGTGGGAAAAAGGAACTAGGTGTGCATAATTAGACAGTTCAGTGCCTAGAGGCCGGTGACGTCCAAAACTGGTGCACGGAATGAGTAACAGTACCAGAGGGTTCCGTGACGTTGAGGGTCTTTTCATCTACTGTATATCGGGTAAACCATTTAGAAATTACAGCACTTTTTGCATATGATTAAATGTAGAAATGTTTAGAAACATACTCTATTCTTATTTACAATAAAAGTGACTCCAAAATGACACAATACATTATTTACCATTAATTTCTATTGGGCACAAAATAATAGAAAACACAACCAAAACAAATAGCAAATGCATCCAACAAGTTTGTAGAGTCACACGATTGATGTAGTCATTGCATGCTAGGAATATGGGACCAAATACTCAACTTTTGACTTCTTTAATACTCATAAGTGAATTTGTCCCAATACTTTTGGTCCCCTAAAATGGGGGGGACTATTTACAAAAAGTGCTGTCATTTCTAAACGATGTGTCACGACTTCCGCCGAAGTCGGTCCCTCTCCTTGTTCGGGCGGCGTTCGGCGGTCGAAGTCACCGACCTTCTAGCCATCGCTGATCCTCTTTTCATTTTCCTTTGGTTTTGTCTCATCTTCCATCACACCTGGTTCCAATCCCATCAATTACATGTTGTGTATTCAACCCTCTGTTCCCCCTCATGTCCTTGTCGGTGATTGTTTATTGTAAGTGCTTGTGCATCCGTTTTTTTGTTTTTAAACTGCGCCGTTTGGAAACACAGTTTTTGCTCTCCTGCGTCTGACTTCTCTGCCGCCAGTACGCACTCCTTACACGATGTACCCTATATGGAAAAGTGCTGGAGTACAGAGCCAATACAACAACAGTGTCGTTGTCCCAATACTTTTGGAGCTCACTGTATATCTCACTATCTAACCAAACACGCAGACTATATTTAGGAGTAGTAGTATCAGGTGTCTGAGTGTTACTGCTGGGCATGAGGGCCAAGAACAAGATAACTACCACATAGAATTATTGTAATTCTGTCGATAATCTTTAGAGCTAAAGTTATAATTTGAAGGTATTTAATAGTTTCTTCCAAGAACACTATGTCATGAGTTTTGTTTGTAAAGCTAAAAACATCCAGAACTTTGTGACCATCTTCGTGTTCCTGACAGGTAAATGACATTCGTCTGAATAATGGTATATTGGTCCTACCCAGCAGATTCAGCTCACATGCTGTGTTGCTGTGAAGAGTCATTCCTTATGAATGTCACCAACATGTTGGCAGATGTAAACACTGAACAGGGTCAAGGGCACATAACACACTGCTTTATAACTATGGTTAAGGTTTTGAAGTGTGTGATGCTTGGAACTTTTTTTAGGATCATCTATACTGTCTCAAATGAGGCATGCTTTTTGACTAGTTTTCAGTCAGCACAAAATAATAAGGAGTATTAGTGATGTGTTAGTATTGTTCTGTTAAATAAACACATACCTTTCCCTTCCATATACTGTAAGAATATGTCGAATGAATATACTGTGTACCATTTTGGAACATTTAGATTTATTTAAAATAATAATTTGTTTAAAACAACTTTTATCAAAACAATTAAGAACTTTATATTCAAGTCAGAGTCCTATTCCAACAAGAATGCTTGATATATTTTGGTTATTCCACCAGGTCTCTAGAAAATGACAGTACTGAGGGGTGTTAAAATACTGTACATGATATATGACTCCTCATTGTGATACTAATCTGGAAGAATAAACCTTCAATAAAGAAAAAAGAAAAAAAGTTTTGCTAAAATGTTCAGAGAAATAATTCCATTGACAGCATGATAGTGTAATTAGAGAAATATTCTGTATCAGGATGCAATTACAGCAGAAATGTTCCTTCTCAGGATGACAGGTCCAGAAATGTTCCTTCTCAGGATGACAGGTCCAGAAATGTTCCTTCTCAGGATGACAGGTCCAGAAATGTTCCTTCTCAGGATGACAGGTCCAGAAATGTTCCTTCTCAGGATGACAGGTCCAGAAATGTTCCTTCTCAGGATGACAGGTCCAGAAATGTTCCTTCTCAGGATGACAGGTCCAGAAATGTTCCTTCTCAGGATGACAGGTCCAGAAATGTTCCTTCTCAGGATGACAGGTCCAGAAATCCGTGGAAAATATTTGTAAGAAATTGTGAAAGAGTCATGAGTCAGTTTCCCTAAGTTTTGCTCCTGTAAATACCATGGTATTATTCTCTGTTAATATTTGACAAAATATATATTTAAATAGTTGATTATGGTGCAATGTATTTTCTCTTTCTATATATTTCAAGCCAGTGGGGACACACACCCTCCCGATAACATAGCCATTCTACTTTTATCACAGCAAGTACACTGTAGTATAGAATTAAACAAGAGTGACCATGTTCGGTTTTATCAATATCTATGACATTATTTCACCATAATATAAAACTCAAATAGTTTTGTTTCAGTCAATTACCTAATGTATTCACATTGCCCTGGACCATGGCACTACGTACAGGAAATGAGTGTTTAAATAAATATATTTTATGGGTTCACTTAACTGAATGCATTTCTTGACATTGATCTCCAACTGTACTGACACTGACCCACTGCTGATGGTGATCTGTCTGGTGACGTTACTGTATCTCATGGTTCTGTTGTTGAAGACCATGAAGGACACACTGTCTGGACCATCTGTGTATGGAGATATGCATTACTATCATAACTCAACAGACAGTGTTGGTACACTACATGACCATAAGTATGTGGACACCGGCTTGTCAAACATCTCATTCCAAAATCATGGGATTTAATATGGAGTTGGTCCCCCCTTTGCTGCTATAACAGCCTCCCTCTTCTGGGAAGGTTTCCCACTAGATGTTGGAACATTGCTGCGCGGACTTGCTTCCTTTCAGCCACAAAAGCATTAGTGATGTCGGGCACTGATGCTGGGCGATTAGGCCTGTCTCGCAGTCGGCATTCCAATTCATCCCAAAGGTGTTCGATGGGGTTGAGGTCAGGGCTCTGTACAGGCCAGTCAAGTTCTTCCACGCCGATCTCAACAAATAATTTTTGTATGGACCTCGCTTTGTGCACAGGAACATTGTCATGCTGAAGAGGAGAGACGATTTTTTCACGCTACGTGCTTCTGCACTCGGCGGTCCCGCTCTGTGAGGTTTTGTGTCCTACCACTACACGACCGAGCCGCTGTTGCTCCTAGACGTTTCTACTTCACATTAACAGCCCTTACAGTTAACTAGGGCAGCTCTAGCAGGACAGACACTTAACCAACTGACTTTGTTGGAAAGGTGGCATCCTATGGCGGTGCCACGTTGAAAGTCACTGAGCTCTTCAGTAAGGCCATTATACTGCCAATGTTTGTCTATGGAGATTGCATGGCTGTGTGCTCGATTTTAAACACCTGTTAGTAATGGGTGCGGCTGAAATAGCCGAATCCACTAATTTGAAGGGGTGTCCACATACTTTTGTATATACGGTGTATCTACTATGGAAATGTAGTAGATACCCAATGAGGCCTGGTGGTTGAGAGGAACCAGTTGCTTAAAGAGATATTCAGGGAAACTATGTGTTTTTGAGCAAAATCAATTGATCATGATAAATCATACATCATTGGCCATATGATTGTAGCTGTGTTATTGTGTCACTCCCAAATCACTGTAAAGAGTCAGTCAAAGCTTGACATTCAAAGCTGATATTGAGATAAAGAGGCTCAGCGGTTCCATTGAACTCCACTAAGTTGTCTGTGTTGTTGGTCACCAGTCTCACAGCAGAAACAGGTCATGTGGGTGAGATAGAGAGAGATAGAGAGAGGGGGATGGGATACTTAACAGAAACCAGAGGGAACACCATGCTGGAAAAGGACAAAGACAACCAGTTTTGATTACAAACGTGTCTATAACAATGGTGACTTGCAGAATTATACCGATACTTGCCATGAGTATGGCTGACCTTCAAACAACCATACTCAATTCACACAGCTTGATGTAGATGATTAAGGCCAACAGCCAAGTCATCAGTCACCTGGCCCTGACAAAATGTCAACACAGACATGGTCATCAATTAAGTCAGCATTTCTATGCACACACACAAAAGTACAAACAGAGACAAGGACACACACAGGTGCACACTCAAATGAAACCAGTATCTCTACGTCATATCAGACAGGCAGAATTGTTGTATTACACTGCAAGTCATGGTACAAGCCAGGCTATCTTAACAGCCCGGTGTCGGTACACTTATGACAACAGCCACTTCAAGTGCAGGGCGCGAAATTCAAAATATATATTTTTTTAAATATTTAACTTTCACACATTAACAAGTCCAATACAGCAAATGAAAGGTACACATCTTGTGAATCCAGCCAACATGTCCGATTTAAAAAAAATGTTTTACAGCGAAAACAGCACGTATATTTATGTTAGCTCACCACCAAATACAAAAAAGGACAGACATTTTTCACAGCACAGGTAGCATGCACAAAGCCAACCTAACTAACCAAGAACCAACCAAACTAACCAACAAACAACTTCATCAGATGACAGTCTTATAACATGTTATACAATAAATCTATGTTTTGTTCGAAAAATGTGCATATTTCAGGTATAAATCATAGTTTACATTGCAGCTACAATCAGAAATTGCACCGAAAGCAGCCATAATAATTACAGACACCAACGTCAAATACCTAATTACTCATCATAAAACATTTCTGAAAAATACATAGTGTACAGCAAATGAAAGACAGGCATCTTGTGATTCCAGCCAATATTTCCGATTTCTTAAGTGTTTTACAGCGAAAACACAATATAGCGTTATATTAGCTTACCACAATAGCCAAAAATACAAGCCATTTCCCAGCAGTAAAAGTTAGCGATCGTGACAAACCAGTAAAAGATATATAATTTTTGACTAACCTTGATATTCTTCATCAGATGACAGTCCTATAACATCAGGTTATACATACACTTATGTTTTGTTCGAAAATGTGCATATTTAGAGCTGAAATCAGTGGTTATACAATGTGCTAACGTAGCATCTTTTTCCCACAACGTCCGGATATTTTTCTGACACTTTTTCTGACACACATATTCTGACCAAATAGCTATTCATAAACATAACTAAAAAATACATGTTGTATAGGAAATTATAGATCCATTAGTTCTTAATGAAATCGCCGTGTTAGAATTCTAAAAAATTACTTCATTACGACATCCAGCTTCGGTATAGCTAGAGTACCCAAAAGTTGGGCGCCGACGACTAGTTCACATGTACGACAGATATATGAAATAGCATCATAAAAAGTTTCTTACTTTTGCTGATCTTTCATCAGAATGTTGGACAAGGTGTCCTTTGTCAAGAACAATCGTTGTTTGGATTTAGAACGTCCATTTTCCCTCTTGAATTAGCAAGCGCACTAGCCAAGTGGCGCGAATCTCTCCATCGTCAACAAAGTCAGAGAACGAAACACGGCAAATCTCCCGAAAAAATTTCAATAATCTGATTAAACTATATTGAAAAAACATACTTTACGATGATATGGTCACATGTATCAAATAAAATCAAAGCCGGAGATAGTAGTCGCCTATAACGGCAGCTAAACAGAAGGCAAATCCATGTACCTCCTCGCGCTCTCCAGAAAACAGGAAATGGGGGACACGTCATACAAAGAGCTTGTATTCCACTTCAGACCAAGATAAACACTACATTTCTTCTCTCACCGCCTCTTGACATCCAGGGGAAGGTCTATGAAGTGCATGTATACTAATACGTATCATGCCCATTTATAGGCAGGAAGTAGAACAGAGCCTCGATTTCAGACTTTCCACTTCCTGGTCAGGAAGTTTGTGCCAAATGAGTTCTGTTTGACTCACAGATATAATTCAAACGGTTTTAGAAACTAGAGAGTGTTTTCTATCCAATAGTAATAATAATATGCATATTGTACGAGCAAGAATTGAGTACGAGGCCGTTTGAAATGGGCACCTTTTATCTGGCTACTCAATACTGCCCCTGCAGCCCAAACAGGTTAACAGTAGTTACAGTATAGACCCACAGGGCCTGCAGGATATTACTAATCTAACTAATCTAATAGTAAGATCAGCTGATGTGTCTGATGTGTCTCACCTATCACAGTGAGGGTGGAAGTGGCTGTGAGCTGTGGGCTGGTGCTCTGGACCACATAGACCCCCGAGTTGACCTCTTTAATGGAGGTTAGGGTCAATGTGTTGTCCCCACAGCCTGGGTTCTCAGAGGGAAGCACCTCCACAGTGCTGGAGCTCAGCACACCAGGTGAAGAGGGGAAAGATGGGTCTTTAGCATCCAGTGGTCAACAATCCTGGTCCTGGAACACAACAGGGTGTACCCACTTTTGTTCCTCTGCCAGCCATCAGTTGCTGATCAAGACATACATCCCTCTCTTTCTAAAATTATCCGCCAAAATTGTTGCAACCCCTATTACTAGCCTGTTCAACCTCTCTTTCATATCGAATGAGATCCCCAAAGATTGGAAATCTGCCGCGGTCCCCCTCTTCAAAGGGGGAGACACTCTTGACCCAAACTGCTACTGACCTATATCTATCTTACCCTGCCTTTCTAAGGTCTTTGAAAGCCAAGTTAACAAACAGACAACTGACCATTTCGAATCCCACCGTACCTTCTCCGCTATGCAATCTGGTTTCTGAGCTGGTCATGGGTGCACCTCAGCCACGCTCAAGGTCCTGAACGATATCATAACCACCATCGATAAGAGACAATACTGTGCAGCTGTATTCATTGACCTGGCCAAGGTTTTCGACTCTGTCAATCACCACATTCTTATCGGCAGACTCAACAGCCTTGGTTTCTCAAATGACTGCCTCGCCAAGTTCACCAACTACTTCTCAGACAGAGTTCAGTGTGTCAAATCGGAGTTCACCAGTTCACATGCACGACAGATATTAGAAATAGCATCATAAAATGTTTCTTACTTTTGGTGATCTTCCGTCAGAATGTTGGACAAGGTGTCCTTTGTCCAGAAGAGTCGTTGTTTTGATATGGAACGGCAAATATCCCTCTTCATTTAGCATGGGCACTTGCCAAGTGGTACGGATCTCTCCAACGTCAACAAAGTCAGAGAACGGAACACGGCAAAACTCCCGAAAAAATTTCAATAATCTGATTAAACTATATTGAAAAAACATACGTTACTATGATATGGTCACATGTATCAAATAAAATCTAAGACGGAGATGTTAGTCGTTCATAACGACAGCTAAACAGAAGGCATATCCATGTCCAAGTCGCGCGCTTCAGAGTACCGGAAGTGGACGGTCACGTCAAAGAAATAGCTTTTATTCCACCTCAGACCAAGATTTCCCTTGCAGCCATAACAGGTTAAATGCAAGTAAAACTAAATGCATGCTCTTCAACCGATCGCTGCCTGCACCCGCCCGCCCGTCTAGCATCACTACTCTGGACGGTTCTGACTTAGAATATGTGGACAACTACAAATACCTAGGTGTCTGGTTAGACTGTAAACTCTCCTTCCAGACTCACATTAAGCATCTCCAATCCAAAATGAAATCTAGAATTGGCTTCCTATTTCGCAACAAAGCATCCTTCACTCATGCTGCCAAACATACCCTCGTAAAACTGACTATCCTACCGATCCTTGACTTCGGCGATGCCATTTCCAAAATAGCCTCCAACACTTTACTCAGCAAATTGGATGTAGTCTATCACAGTGCCATCCGTTTTGTCACCAAAGCCCCATATGCTACTAACCACTGCGACCTGTATGCTCTCGTTGGCTGTATCTCATTTCATATTTGTCGCCATATCCACTGGCTCCAGGTCATCTATAAGTCTTTGCTAGGTAAAGCCCCGCCTTATCTCAGCTCACTGGTCACCATAGCAGCACCCACTCGTAGCACGCTCTCCAGCAGGTATATTTCACTGGTCACCCCCAAAGCCAATTCCTCCTTTGGCCGCCTTTCCTTTCAGTTCTCTGCTGCCAATGACTGGAACGAATTGCAAAAATCACTGAAGCTGGAGACCCATAACTCCCTCACTAACTTTAAGCACCAGCTGTCAGAGCAGCTCACAGATCCCTGCACCTGTACATAGCCCATCCAACTACCTCATCCCCATACTGTTATTTATTTATTACATTTTTTTGCTCCTTTGCACCACAGTATCTCTACTTGCATATTCATCTTCTGCGCATCTATCACTCCAGTGTTTAATTGCTAAACTGTAATTATTTCGCCACTATGGCCTATTTATTACCTTACCTCCCTTGTCTCCACCTCATTTCCTCATTTGTATATAGACTTTTTTTTATTGTGTTATTGACTGTATGTTTTGTTTATTCCATGTGTAACTCTGTGTTGTTGTTTGTGTTGCACTGCTTTGCTTTATCTTGGCCAGGTCACAGTTGTAAATGAGAACATGTTCTCAACTAGCCTACCTGGTTAAATAAAGGTGAAATAAAAATAAATACAAATTAACATGTATATCTATGGTCAAGGGTTTGAAGTGCGTGATGAGTGGAACTTTTTTTTAGCAGCAACTCTCAAATGAATCATAATTTATGACATGTTTTTGGTATTGTTCTGTTAAAACATGTAACTTAGGGGGTTTAACAGTAACCTATTCCTGTAACCATACTACACAGCTTCTATATGTGAGGTGAGGTCCTCAGGACTGAGCTAAAGGTTCTTTGCATGAAGGAGTGGAGCATGGGAATCAGACAACAATATTAGGATGCAACAATTTATTGTCGTTTTCAGCGTCACAAGAAAGGTACAATCTCAATAGGACTTTATCATTTCAATGCATCTTCAGATCCATGAGGTCCGTACAGTTGTCCTACAAGACAGACTTCAACAGAGCAATGTCAGATTTCTCACAACCAAATACCACTAGGTTCATACGTTTTATTTACATACTCAAACAGACAATGTTTTGGAACACTCATGGAGGGAGTGTCCAGGGAGAAGCAGAGCAGATCGAGGTGGAAGATGGGTGCCAATGCCTAAAAGCACTACATTCACAATGATTCCTATTTCTTATATGAACTTTTTTTTAAACACCATCTCTGCTCCCGTCCTCTCAGTTAGAGGATCCCCTGATTGACACAAACAGGAAGGCTTCTATACAAAAGGCCACTCAAATACACCTGGCACAGGTAGACTAACAAGGGTGTGTTAGAAACACATTTCTGTGTTGGTCACAGAAATGGATTCCTTTGGGTGGTGGACCATTCTTGATTCATATTTGGACCTGTCATAGAAACACATACCTTTCCTTTCTACACTGAACAAAAATATAAACGCAACATGTAAAGTGTTGGTCACAGAAATGTATTTCTGTAAAATGTTTACAGTTTTCTGTAAAATTTGTTTACTTCCCTGTTAGTGAGCATTTTAGCATTTTTCAAGATAATCCATCCACCTGACAGGTGTGGCGTATCAAGAAAATGATTAAACAGCATGATCATTACACAGGTGCACTTTGTGTAATAAAAGGCCATTCTAAAATGTGCAGTAAGTCCGACCGGCCTCACAACCACAGATCACGTGTAACCAAGCCAGCCCAGGACCTACAAGTCTGGCTTCTTCACCTGCAGGATCAACTCAGGGGAGGGGAGGCGGGTGGGGTGCTGAGGAGGATTTATTTCTGTCAAAAAGCCCTTTTGTGGGGGAAAACTCATTCTAATTGGCTGGGCCTGGCTCCTCATTGACTGCGCCTCTGCCCAGTCATGTGAAAACTTAGGGAAACTGGCTAATGACCATTCTTTCCCAATCTTTTACAAGTATTTTCCACAGATTTTTGGACCTGTCATCCTGAGAAGGAACATTTCTGCTGTAATTGCAAAGGAATGATTTATCTGAAAACAGTTTGTATTGTATTTTTTCTTTATTCAAGTTCTATTTATCCAGATTAGTATCACTGAGAGGAATCATATAACATGTATTTCAACACCCCTCAGTACTGTAATTATCTTAAGACCTGGTGGAATAACAAAAATATGTCAAACATTCTTGTTGTAATATGACTTGAACATACAGTAAATATCTTAATTGCCTATATGAAAGCAGATGTTTGTGGTTGTTATTGAATAAATCCAAACGTTCCGTAAGGGTACACAGTGCATTCATGATTTGCAGACAAATTTGACATGTTCTATTATTTCTACTGCTTTTTTATTCTTCTCTGTTAATATTTGGCAAAACACTAGGAACACCTTCTTAATAATTAATTGCACCCTGTTTTGGCCTCAGAACTGCCTTATTCGCTGGGGCATGGACTACAAGGTGTCAAAAGCGTTCCACAGGGATGCTGGCCCATGTTGACTCCAATGCTTCCCACAGTTGTGTCAAGTTAGCTGGATTCCTTTGGCTGGTGGACCATTCTTGATTCACATGGGAAACTGTTGAGCGTGAAAACCCCAGAATCATTGCAGTTCTTGACACTCAAACTGTTGGACTGGGACCTACTACCATACCCGTTGTGTCTTTGGCTATGCCGGATTAAGTGATATGACATGCTATTCTATAAAATCCTTTCTTCGTAATTAATATTACCTGATTGAGCTAATCATGTAAATGTAATTAACTAGAGAGGCGGGGCACCACAAAATAATATTTATAGAGCTATTATCTTCCGAATAAACTCTTAAAGACCTAGTAATATTTTACATCAATAGCAGTCAATATTAATCATCACCTTATTTCAGTCTCATCTGAAAGTTGTAAATTCTTGGTTATCTTCACGGACCCTGGCTAACAAGTTGAATCAGCAATGCAAAATTGGGTTTAATTATTTATTTACTAAATACCTAACTAATCACACAGAATTACATATACACAGAATGAATCATACCTTGATTACACATTTCGTCATAAAGGAAAACGTCCCTAGCGGGCGGAACAGATATGACAGCTGGTACACAAAAGAAAAGGGGGCTGGGTTTGAGTGAAAGAGCGGGAAGACTTGAGGAACCAAGGGAGAAGCCATGCTATCGTAAATACAGTATCCTATGCATTCTATATTACCGCCCATTTGGAAAAGGAAAATGCAATAAATATTTACTCTGAGCTGCGCTTCGGTAGGTTGGTTGGTGGTAGATGGAAGGCCGTGTTGCCCAACCGAGTCCTTTGTCCTTTGAAGAATGTCTCTGCTGGTAAATTGGATACGTTGTAGTAACGTCGTTGTGTGGTAGAGGGGATACTCTGTTCTTTCCTAATTTACTTTTGTAGCTGCTGTTGCTAACTCAACGTCTAGGCGGTATCACTTCTGTAGTGAATAAAAGTTCAAAGTTCATACCATTCGCAACCAAAGCTCACGCTGATGTTGGCTTAGTTCTGTAGTTGACATGTTAGTCCTTTTCAACGTAGGGACCGTCGTCCTCACATCCTTGGAACAGGAGGTTAAATTTTCGTCAAGGGCTTAAATAGTGGAGGGAGAAAAGGGGTGTGTTTCATAATTTACAACCTATGTCTCTTTACGTGGGCAGGCCACTGAGTCGGGCCTAATTCACTCATGAAAACCCAGTTCTTACATTTTAGAAGCTAAAATCACATTTAATCCCATCACGAATAATTTCATATTCAAACATTTAAATTGAACAACAATTCCATGTGAATCCGATAACTCTGATGTGTAGACCTTCCACTGTAGAGTTTATGTCACCCTATCATTGATGAGAATGTGCCAGATGACAACCGAACTGACATCCTATTCATTAAGTACCACCGCATATGTTCAATTGGTCGGATTACCAGAATATAGTTCATTTCCCCCCACCTTCTGATGTTCCCAGAATCTCTATGTCAACCAAGGGGTTTTCAAATTTCACATCAGTAGGGTAGAGAGAGGAAAAAGGGGGGAAGAGGTATTTATGACTGTCATAAACCTACCCCCAGGCCAACGTCATGACACCCCATTCAAAGGCACTTAAATATTTTGTCTTACCCATTCATCCTCTGAATGGCACACATACACAATCCATGTCTCAATTGTCTCAAGGATTAAAAATCCGTATTTAATTTGTCTCCTCCCCTTCATCTACACTGATTGAAGTGGATGTACTGTAACAAGTGACATCAATAAGAGATCATTGCACAAGAGTGACCATGTTCGGTTATAGCAATATCTATGACATTATTTCACCATATTATAAAACAATTTTTTTGTCAATTGCATAATTTATTCACATTGCCCTGGCCCATGGCACTACGTAAATTAAATTAACGTTTGAATAAATATATTTTATGGGTTCACTTAACTGAAAGCATTTTTTGGTCTGTGTGTTATTTTTCAGTCAGTGAGACTTGCTTTCCCATTGGCGTTCAGAAGAGGACCCCAGAAAATGAGGAGAGGAGAAGGAGCCAGACACTGACCCCCAGCTGTTCTGACACTGACCCACTGCTGATGGTGATCTGTCTAGTGACGTTGATGTAGCTCATGGTCCTGTTGTTGAAGGCCAGGCAGGAGCATAGGCCACTCTGGCTCTCCACAGCACTGTATAGCTTCAGATCTAGACTCGTCCAATTCAGATGCTTCCCATTGAAAGTCCATTGAAACTCAGCCTGAGGGTTGGACTGGGCAGAGCAGGACATGGTCAGAATAGACCCGATCAGGAAAGAGGTAGTGGTGTTCAGCCCGTTGACTGTGAAGGACACACCGTCTGAACTGTCTGTGTAGGGAGATAGGAATTATTGTCATGATACCCAAGTAGGCCTGGTGGTAGAGAGGAACCCGTGGCTTGAAGGGATATTCAGGGAGCCGATGTGTTATAGTACAAAATCAATTGATCATGATAGATCATACATCACTGGCCGTATGATTGTAGCTATGTTATTGTGTCATTACCAAATCACTGTAAAGTGTCAGTCAAAGCTTGACGTGGACTGCAGCCAAAATATGTGAATTCATCAAGTGAGTGTGTGTGCATACTCTCATACTCACAGCTGATACTGAGATGTAGAGGCTCAGTGGTTCCATTACTGACGCGTTGAAAGCATTACAGCTAAACGGCCCACCATTGTATCGAGTCACATTGACTATGGTGAGAGTGCTGTTCCCATCACTAAGCTGAATTCCATTACTGGCTGTGACTCAGAGTTGCGGTAAGAGGTAAGAGAGGGAGGAGCCAGAGGAAGAGCAAAACAGACTGACATAGCTTTGAATTCCAATAAATCGCTTTTGTTGTTGGCCACCAGTCTCACAGTAGAAACAGGTTCTGTGGGTGAAAGAGAGAGAGAGAGAGAGAGAGAAAGAGAGAGAGAGAGAGAGAGAGAGAGAGAGAGAGAGAGAGAGAGAGAGAGAGAGAGAGAGAGAGAGAGAGAGAGAGAGAGAGAGAGAGAGAGAGAGAGAGAGAGAGAGAGAGAGAGAGATTGTTACAGGGAAAGAAAGAGAGGGAAAACACATAACAGAAACCAGTAGGAACACCATGCGGGAAAAGGGACAAAGACAACCTGTTTCCATTACGCCCATTGTTTTAGTGGAGTTTGTTGGTGTCAGCCCATTTTTAGGCCATACTTGTCTGTAGCCATGATGACTTGCAGAATCATATCTAAATATGTTATAGCCCTTTCAGCAGTAGTGAAAAAAGTACCCAATTGTCATACTTGAGTAAAAGTAAAGATACATTCTTAGAAAATGACTCAAGTAAAAGTAAAAGTAACCCAGTAAAATTCTACTTGAGTAAAAGTCTAAAAGTATCTGGTTTTAAATATACTTCAGTATCAAAAGTATATGTAATTTCAAAAATATACTTAAGTATAAAAAGTCAAATTATAAATAATTTAAAATGCCTTATATTAAGCATTTTTTAAATTTACGGATAGCCAGGGGCACACTCCAACATTCAGACATCATTTACAAATGAAGCCTGTGTGTTTAATGAGTCTACCAAATCAGAGGCAGGGGGGATGACCAGGGATGTTCTGTTGATAAGTGCGTGAATTGGACCCTTGTCCTGTCCTGCTAAGCATTCAAAATGTAACAAGTACTTTTGGGAGTCAAGGAAGATATATGGACTAAAAAGTACATTATTTTCTTAAGGAATGTAGTGAAGTAAAAGTAAAAGTAGTTACAAATATAGAGTAAAGTACAGATACCAAAAAAACTACTTAAGTAGTACTTCAAAGTATTTTTACTTAAGAACTTTACACCACTGCGTTTCAGTATGATTGTCTTTTAGTTCAATTAAAACCGCTTGAGGTAATTTTATGAAGGCTACTAGTTGTTTGTGAGCCTTGTATTTTTTATAATAGTATGAGAAAGTCAATGTTATGCTTGATCAAAGACCAACAGCCAAATCATCAGTCACCTGGCCCAGAGAAAATGCCAACACAGACATTGTCAACAGTGTAGTCAGCATTTCCATGCATACTATTGATGCGCGGGTTGACTCGTAACCCGCAGTCCCCGCAGTTATATCTGTGGGGTGGGTTCAGGGTCATTATGTATTGTGTGGCTGAAGGGACGGTGGGTTCAGGGTCATTATGTATTGTGTGGCTGAAGGGACGGTGGGTTCAGGGTCATTATGTATTGTGTGGATGAAGGGACGGTGGGTTCAGGGTCATTAAGTATTGTGTGGCTGAAGGGACGGTGGGTTCAGGGTCATTATGTATTGTGTGGATGAAGGGACGGTGGGTTCAGGGTCATTAAGTATTGTGTGGCTGAAGGGACGGTGGGTTCAGGGTCATTAAGTATTGTGTGGCTGAAGGGACGGTGGGTTCAGGGTCATTAAGTATTGTGTGGCTGAAGGGACGGTGGGTTCAGGGTCATTATGTATTGTGTGGGTGAAGGGACGGTGGGTTCAGGGTCATTATGTATTGTGTGGCTGAAGGGACGGTGGGTTCAGGGTCATTAAGTATTGTGTGGCTGAAGGGACGGTGGGTTCAGGGTCATTATGTATTGTGTGGATGAAGGGACGGTGGGTTCAGGGTCATTATGTATTGTGTGGATGAATGGACGGTGGGTTCAGGGTCATTATGTATTGTGTGGATGAAGGGACGGTGGGTTCAGGGTCATTAAGTATTGTGTGGCTGAAGGGACGGTGGGTTCAGGGTCATTATGTATTGTGTGGCTGAAGGGACGGTGGGTTCAGGGTCATTATGTATTGTGTGGATGAAGGGACGGTGGGTTCAGGGTCATTAAGTATTGTGTGGCTGAAGGGACGGTGGGTTCAGGGTCATTAAGTATTGTGTGGCTGAAGGGACGGTGGGTTCAGGGTCATTAAGTATTGTGTGGATGAAGGGACGGTGGGTTCAGGGTCATTAAGTATTGTGTGGCTGAAGGGACGGTGGGTTCAGGGTCATTAAGTATTGTGTGGATGAAGGGACGGTGGGTTCAGGGTCATTATGTATTGTGTGGATGAAGGGACGGTGGGTTCAGGGTCATTAAGTATTGTGTGGCTGAAGGGACGGTGGGTTCAGGGTCATTAAGTATTGTGTGGATGAAGGGACGGTGGGTTCAGGGTCATTAAGTATTGTGTGGGTGAAGGGACGGTGGGTTCAGGGTCATTAAGTATTGTGTGGCTGAAGGGACGGTGGGTTCAGGGTCATTATGTATTGTGTGGATGAAGGGACGGTGGGTTCAGGGTCATTATGTATTGTGTGGATGAAGGGACGGTGGGTTCAGGGTCATTAAGTATTGTGTGGCTGAAGGGACGGTGGGTTCAGGGTCATTAAGTATTGTGTGGATGAAGGGACGGTGGGTTCAGGGTCATTAAGTATTGTGTGGCTGAAGGGACGGTGGGTTCAGGGTCATTAAGTATTGTGTGGATGAAGGGACGGTGGGTTCAGGGTCATTATGTATTGTGTGGATGTAGGGACGGTGGGTTCAGGGTCATTAAGTATTGTGTGGATGAAGGGACGGTGGGTTCAGGGTCATTATGTATTGTGTGGCTGAAGGGACGGTGGGTTCAGGGTCATTAAGTATTGTGTGGGTGAAGGGACGGTGGGTTCAGGGTCATTAAGTATTGTGTGGATGAAGGGACGGTGGGTTCAGGGTCATTATGTATTGTGTGGATGAAGGGACGGTGGGTTCAGGGTCATTATGTATTGTGTGGATGAAGGGACGGTGGGTTCAGGGTCATTATGTATTGTGTGGATGAAGGGACGGTGGGTTCAGGGTCATTAAGTATTGTGTGGATGAAGGGACGGTGGGTTCAGGGTCATTATGTATTGTGTGGATGAAGGGACGGTGGGTTCAGGGTCATTATGTATTGTGTGGATGAAGGGACGGTGGGTTCAGGGTCATTATGTATTGTGTGGATGAAGGGACGGTGGGTTCAGGGTCATTAAGTATTGTGTGGGTGAAGGGACGGTGGGTTCAGGGTCATTATGTATTGTGTGGCTGAAGGGACGGTGGGTTCAGGGTCATTATGTATTGTGTGGATGAAGGGACGGTGGGTTCAGGGTCATTATGTATTGTGTGGGTGAAGGGACGGTGGGTTCAGGGTCATTAAGTATTGTGTAGCTGAAGGGACGGTGGGTTCAGGGTCATTATGTATTGTGTGGATGAAGGGACGGTGGGTTCAGGGTCATTATGTATTGTGTGGCTGAAGGGACGGTGGGTTCAGGGTCATTATGTATTGTGTGGATGAAGGGACGGTGGGTTCAGGGTCATTAAGTATTGTGTGGATGAAGGGACGGTGGGTTCAGGGTCATTAAGTATTGTGTGGCTGAAGGGACGGTGGGTTCAGGGTCATTAAGTATTGTGTGGATGAAGGGACGGTGGGTTCAGGGTCATTAAGTATTGTGTGGGTGAAGGGACGGTGGGTTCAGGGTCATTAAGTATTGTGTGGCTGAAGGGACGGTGGGTTCAGGGTCATTATGTATTGTGTGGATGAAGGGACGGTGGGTTCAGGGTCATTATGTATTGTGTGGATGAAGGGACGGTGGGTTCAGGGTCATTAAGTATTGTGTGGCTGAAGGGACGGTGGGTTCAGGGTCATTAAGTATTGTGTGGATGAAGGGACGGTGGGTTCAGGGTCATTAAGTATTGTGTGGCTGAAGGGACGGTGGGTTCAGGGTCATTAAGTATTGTGTGGATGAAGGGACGGTGGGTTCAGGGTCATTATGTATTGTGTGGATGTAGGGACGGTGGGTTCAGGGTCATTAAGTATTGTGTGGATGAAGGGACGGTGGGTTCAGGGTCATTATGTATTGTGTGGCTGAAGGGACGGTGGGTTCAGGGTCATTAAGTATTGTGTGGGTGAAGGGACGGTGGGTTCAGGGTCATTAAGTATTGTGTGGATGAAGGGACGGTGGGTTCAGGGTCATTATGTATTGTGTGGATGAAGGGACGGTGGGTTCAGGGTCATTATGTATTGTGTGGATGAAGGGACGGTGGGTTCAGGGTCATTATGTATTGTGTGGATGAAGGGACGGTGGGTTCAGGGTCATTAAGTATTGTGTGGATGAAGGGACGGTGGGTTCAGGGTCATTATGTATTGTGTGGATGAAGGGACGGTGGGTTCAGGGTCATTATGTATTGTGTGGATGAAGGGACGGTGGGTTCAGGGTCATTATGTATTGTGTGGATGAAGGGACGGTGGGTTCAGGGTCATTAAGTATTGTGTGGGTGAAGGGACGGTGGGTTCAGGGTCATTATGTATTGTGTGGCTGAAGGGACGGTGGGTTCAGGGTCATTATGTATTGTGTGGATGAAGGGACGGTGGGTTCAGGGTCATTATGTATTGTGTGGGTGAAGGGACGGTGGGTTCAGGGTCATTAAGTATTGTGTAGCTGAAGGGACGGTGGGTTCAGGGTCATTATGTATTGTGTGGATGAAGGGACGGTGGGTTCAGGGTCATTATGTATTGTGTGGCTGAAGGGACGGTGGGTTCAGGGTCATTATGTATTGTGTGGATGAAGGGACGGTGGGTTCAGGGTCATTAAGTATTGTGTGGATGAAGGGACGGTGGGTTCAGGGTCATTATGTATTGTGTGGATGAAGGGACGGTGGGTTCAGGGTCATTATGTATTGTGTGGCTGAAGGGACGGTGGGTTCAGGGTCATTATGTATTGTGTGGCTGAAGGGACGGTGGGTTCAGGGTCATTATGTATTGTGTGGATGAAGGGACGGTGGGTTCAGGGTCATTATGTATTGTGTGGCTGAAGGGACGGTGGGTTCAGGGTCATTAAGTATTGTGTGGATGAAGGGACGGTGGGTTCAGGGTCATTATGTATTGTGTGGATGAAGGGACGGTGGGTTCAGGGTCATTATGTATTGTGTGGATGAAGGGACGGTGGGTTCAGGGTCATTAAGTATTGTGTGGATGAAGGGACGGTGGGTTCAGGGTCATTATGTATTGTGTGGCTGAAGGGACGGTGGGTTCAGGGTCATTATGTATTGTGTGGATGAAGGGACGGTGGGTTCAGGGTCATTATGTATTGTGTGGCTGAAGGGACGGTGGGTTCAGGGTCATTAAGTATTGTTTGGCTGAAGGGACGGTGGGTTCAGGGTCATTAAGTATTGTGTGGCTGAAGGGACGGTGGGTTCAGGGTCATTATGTATTGTGTGGCTGAAGGGACGGTGGGTTCAGGGTCATTATGTATTGTGTGGCTGAAGGGACGGTGGGTTCAGGGTCATTAAGTATTGTGTGGGTGAAGGGACGGTGGGTTCAGGGTCATTAAGTATTGTGTGGCTGAAGGGACGGTGGGTTCAGGGTCATTAAGTATTGTGTGGATGAAGGGACGGTGGGTTCAGGGTCATTAAGTATTGTGTGGATGAAGGGACGGTGGGTTCAGGGTCATTATGTATTGTGTGGCTGAAGGGACGGTGGGTTCAGGGTCATTAAGTATTGTGTGGATGAAGGGACGGTGGGTTCAGGGTCATTAAGTATTGTGTGGCTGAAGGGACAGTGGGTTCAGGGTCATTATGTATTGTGTGGCTGAAGGGACGGTGGGTTCAGGGTCATTAAGTATTGTGTGGCTGAAGGGACGGTGGGTTCAGGGTCATTAAGTATTGTGTGGATGAAGGGACGGTGGGTTCAGGGTCATTATGTATTGTGTGGATGAAGGGACGGTGGGTTCAGGGTCATTATGTATTGTGTGGCTGAAGGGACGGTGGGTTCAGGGTCATTATGTATTGTGTGGATGAAGGGACGGTGGGTTCAGGGTCATTATGTATTGTGTGGCTGAAGGGACGGTGGGTTCAGGGTCATTAAGTATTGTGTGGCTGAAGGGACGGTGGGTTCAGGGTCATTAAGTATTGTGTGGGTGAAGGGACGGTGGGTTCAGGGTCATTAAGTATTGTGTGGATGAAGGGACGGTGGGTTCAGGGTCATTAAGTATTGTGTGGATGAAGGGACGGTGGGTTCAGGGTCATTATGTATTGTGTGGCTGAAGGGACGGTGGGTTCAGGGTCATTAAGTATTGTGTGGATGAAGGGACGGTGGGTTCAGGGTCATTAAGTATTGTGTGGGTGAAGGGACGGTGGGTTCAGGGTCATTAAGTATTGTGTGGATGAAGGGACGGTGGGTTCAGGGTCATTAAGTATTGTGTGGCTGAAGGGACGGTGGGTTCAGGGTCATTAAGTATTGTGTGGATGAAGGGACGGTGGGTTCAGGGTCATTAAGTATTGTGTGGATGAAGGGACGGTGGGTTCAGGGTCATTATGTATTGTGTGGCTGAAGGGACGGTGGGTTCAGGGTCATTAAGTATTGTGTGGATGAAGGGACGGTGGGTTCAGGGTCATTAAGTATTGTGTGGCTGAAGGGACAGTGGGTTCAGGGTCATTATGTATTGTGTGGCTGAAGGGACGGTGGGTTCAGGGTCATTAAGTATTGTGTGGCTGAAGGGACGGTGGGTTCAGGGTCATTAAGTATTGTGTGGATGAAGGGACGGTGGGTTCAGGGTCATTATGTATTGTGTGGATGAAGGGACGGTGGGTTCAGGGTCATTATGTATTGTGTGGATGAAGGGACGGTGGGTTCAGGGTCATTATGTATTGTGTGGCTGAAGGGACGGTGGGTTCAGGGTCATTATGTATTGTGTGGATGAAGGGACGGTGGGTTCAGGGTCATTATGTATTGTGTGGATGAAGGGACGGTGGGTTCAGGGTCATTAAGTATTGTGTGGCTGAAGGGACGGTGGGTTCAGGGTCATTATGTATTGTGTGGCTGAAGGGACGGTGGGTTCAGGGTCATTATGTATTGTGTGGCTGAAGGGACGGTGGGTTCAGGGTCATTATGTATTGTGTGGCTGAAGGGACGGTGGGTTCAGGGTCATTATGTATTGTGTGGCTGAAGGGACGGTGGGTTCAGGGTCATTAAGTATTGTGTGGGTGAAGGGACGGTGGGTTCAGGGTCATTAAGTATTGTGTGGATGAAGGGACGGTGGGTTCAGGGTCATTAAGTATTGTGTGGATGAAGGGACGGTGGGTTCAGGGTCATTATGTATTGTGTGGCTGAAGGGACGGTGGGTTCAGGGTCATTAAGTATTGTGTGGATGAAGGGACGGTGGGTTCAGGGTCATTAAGTATTGTGTGGATGAAGGGACGGTGGGTTCAGGGTCATTATGTATTGTGTGGCTGAAGGGACGGTGGGTTCAGGGTCATTAAGTATTGTGTGGCTGAAGGGACGGTGGGTTCAGGGTCATTATGTATTGTGTGGCTGAAGGGACGGTGGGTTCAGGGTCATTAAGTATTGTGTGGATGAAGGGACGGTGGGTTCAGGGTCATTAAGTATTGTGTGGATGAAGGGACGGTGGGTTCAGGGTCATTATGTATTGTGTGGCTGAAGGGACGGTGGGTTCAGGGTCATTAAGTATTGTGTGGATGAAGGGACGGTGGGTTCAGGGTCATTAAGTATTGTGTGGCTGAAGGGACAGTGGGTGGCGGGCGATTTGAATAAAGAGAAAACAATACCTTCAAAAATCTATAAATCTCTAATTATTGTGCAGTTTTTATCTATAGGCTACATTGAGGTTTTTCTTTAGTTATTTTAGGCTGTCGAGCATTAGTGCATAAACCTAAACTTCAGGGCTTAACTGTACATGAGCCAGATAGCCTACACACCAATCATCAAATAATGCTTTTGGGAACAGGAAGAAAAAGTTAACATCAAGCCAGGGAGGCAGAAGGGACATTGTCGAAGTTGAACTTAATAAGACAAAAGCTGCGGAAGGAGAGTTGAAAATAAAGAGAAGGGAGGGCCAGAAAAGTAATGTTTGGGAAAGATTTGGTGAAGTGGTAAAAGCAGTGTGATGTTATGTGATTTATGTGTGATGTTATGTGTGATGATTGTGAAGCGCTATACAAATTCCACAGTCACAAGACTGGACTTCAAATAGGCCCATGGCAAGTCAAGGGAACTGTAGCCTACTGCTCAGATGGGTTCAATGGAAAATGAAACCTGGACACTGACTGTAGGTCTATAACCTCTCACATAGCCTTAATATTAACTCCTGCAGAATTAAGTATTTCTTGCAGTAAAATGATACACCAAATGTAGGCACAATTTTGACTTGTGAACAGAAGTGGAGAAATATGATGTATTTATTTCTGCATCTTGAGATGCTGTTAGCATCATAAAATCTGATAGTATTTCAACCACAGAAAATATGCATCGAAGCCGAACTGAAATGTTTTCAGAAACACATTGGATCGTTTTCACAGATTTCAATGTCCTTTCACCTGGTCAAACGGATGTCATTTGGACATTTTACACAGAAAATCTTCCTGTTTCTTTAGCGTCATTGTATTTACTCCCCAGATCCTAAACGTCTTTGCTCCGCAAAAAAAGATAACAGAGAAAAGTTTACCGATGTCAACTATACTGAACAAAAATATAAACGCAACATTTAAAGGATTTGTCGTATGTTTTCATGAGCTGAAATAAAAGATCACAGGAATGTTTCATTACAAACAAAAACGTTATTCTCCAAAAAATGTTGCCTAATTTTTTTACATCCCTGTTAGTGAGCATTTCTCCATTGCCAAAATAATCCACCATCTAACAGGTGTGGCATATCAAGAAGCAGATTAAACAGCATGATCATTACACAGGTACACCTTGTGCTGGGGACAATAAAAGGCCACTCTAAAATGTGCAGTTTTGTCACACAACACAATGCCACAGATGTCTCAAGTTTTGAGGGAGCGTGCAATTGGCATGCTGACTGCAGGGATGTCCACCAGAGCTGTTGCCAGAGAATTTAATGTTAAATTCTCTACCATAAGCTGCCTCCAACATCATTTTAGAGAATTAGGCACGTCAGCCCAGGACCTCCACATCCGGGTTCATCACTGCGGGATCGTCTGAGACCAGCCACCCAGACAGCTGATGAAACTGAGGAGTATTTCTGTCTGTAATAAAGCCTTTTTGCGGGGAAAACATAATTCTGACTGGCTAGGCCTGGGCCCCAAGGCACAAGCCTGTGCCCCTCCCAGGCCTACCCATGGCTGCGCCCCAAGGCACAAGCCTATGCCTCTGCCAGGCCTACCCATGGCTGCGCCCCAAGGCACAAGCCTATGCCCCTGCCAGGCCTACCCATGGCTGCGCCCCAAGGCACAAGCCTATGCCCCTCCCAGGCCTACCCATGGCTGCGCCCCAAGGCACAAGCCTGTGCCCCTGCCAGGCCTACCCATGGCTGCGCCCCAAGGCACAAGCCTGTGCCCCTCCCAGGCCTACCCATGGCTGTGCCCCAAGGCACAAGCCTGTGCCCCTCCCAGGCCTACCCATGGCTGCGCCCCAAGGCACAAGCCTGTGCCCCTCCCAGGCCTACCCATGGCTGCGCCCCAAGGCACAAGCCTGTGCCCCTCCCAGGCCTACCCATGGCTGCGCCCCAAGGCACAAGCCTGTGCCCCTCCCAGGCCTACCCATGGCTGCGCCCCAAGGCACAAGCCTGTGCCCCTCCCAGGCCTACCCATGGCTGCGCCCCAAGGCACAAGCCTGTGCCCCTCCCAGGCCTACCCATGGCTGCGCCCCTGACAATTCATTAGGGCCTCAATTGACTGATTTCCTTACATGATCTGTAACTCAGTAAAATCGTTGAAATTGTTGCAAGGAGCGTTTATATTTTTGTTCAGGGTGGATTGAAGCATTCATTTTATCGATCTATTATATTATTTTGTTGAGCAAGGGTTTATAACATATAACGACAAAAGAGAAGCTGCACGTATCTAATTATAGAGAAGTTGACTGACTAATAAATAGCCAACCAAAATGTCAGAAATTATAAGCAGAAACATACTGTATATAAATCAGGCAAAAAACCATCCTGCACCCTCTGTCAAAAAAATCATTATTCCGTATTTGACTGTAGCCTACAGTGCATTTCTATATTTGCGGGTCAGGGTTGGGTGCGGGCCTCAGATTTTCAATTTATCACATCTAGTCGGGCAGTTGCGGAAGAATTATTAGCAATTGCGGGCAGATGCGGGTGATTAACAGCTGACCCGCGCACCACTAATGCACACATACATACAGTGCAGTTGGAAAGCATTCAGACCCCTTGACTTTTTCCACATTTTGTTACGTTACAGCCTTGTTTTAAAATGGAATAAATTCACATTTTTACTCATCAATCTACACACAATTCCCCATAATGTCAAAGTGAAAACAGGTTTTAAGATTTTTTTGCCAATTTATAAAAAAATTAAAACAGAAATACCTTATTTACATAAGTATTCAGACCCTTTGCTATGATACTCAAAATTGAGCTCAGGTGCATCCTGTTTCTATTGCTCATCCTTGAGATGTTTCTACAACTTGATTGGAGTCCACCTGTGGTAAATTCATTTGATTGGGCATGATTTGGAAAGGCACACATGTGTCTGTGTAAGGTCCCACAGTTAACAGTGCATGTCAGAGCAAAAACCAAGCGATGAGGTCGAAGGAATTGTTCGTAGATCTCAGAGACTGGATTGTGTCGAGAAACAGATCGGGGGAAGGGTACCAAAAAATGTCTGCAGCATTGAAGATCCCTAAGAACACAGTGGCCTCCATCATTCTAAAATGGAAGAAGTTTGGAACCACCAAGACTCTTCCTAGAGCTGGCCGCCCGGCCAAACTGAGCAATCAGGGGAAAAGTGCCTTGGTCAGGGGTGTGACAGATGTGGTCAGGGATGTCACTCTGACAGAGCTCCAGAGTTCCTCTGTGGAGATGGGAGAACCTTCCAGAAGGACAACCAAGATTGAACTCTTTGGCCTGAATACCAAGCATTGCTCCCCATCCAACCTGACAGAGTTTGAGAGGATCTGCAGAGAAGAATGGCAGAAACTCCCCAAATACAGGTGTGCCAAGATTGTAGAGCCATCCCCAAGAAAACTTAAGGCTGTAATCGCTCCAAAGGTGCTTCAACAAAGTGCGGAGTAAAGGGTCTGAATACTTATGCAAATGTAATATTTTTAATACATTTGCAAAAGTTTCTAAAAACCTGTTTTTGCTTTGTCATTATGGGGTATTGTGTGTAGATTGATGAAATTAGTATTGAAGATTTTATGAATAAGGCTGTAACGTAACAAAATGTGGAAAAAGTCAAGGGGTCTGAATACTTCCCGAACACGCAGGTGCACACTCAAACTAAACCAGTATCTCTACGCCATAGCAGACTGGCAGAATTGTTGTATTACACTAGGTTATCTTAATAGCAGTTACATTATGGACCCACAGGGCCTTCAGGATATTACTTGTCTAATCTAACTAATCTAATAGTGAGCTGGGCTGATTTCGCTGACTCACCCAGCACAGTGAGGGTGGAGGTGGCTGTGAGCTGAGGGCTGGTGCTCTGGACCACATAGACCCCTGAGTCGACCACTGTGATGGAGGTCAGGGTCAGAGTCCCCATGCTGACGTCCACCGAGGCACTGCCGTTGTGGCTCAGGAACACAGCCTGCTGGCCCACCGACCAGGTCAGGATCTGAACGTCGCCCACAGCCCAGCTGCTGCTCTGCAGCTGAGTGGCCGGAGACAGCGTCAAGGTCACCGTGTTGCCCCCACAGACCGGGTTCTCAGAGAGAAGCACATTCTCAGTGCTGGAGCTCAGCACACCTGGAGAAGAGTGGAAAGAAGGGTCTTTAGCATTCAGTGGTCAACAATCCTGGTCCTGGAACAGAACAGGATGTACCCACTTTTGTTCCTCTTCCAGCTAATCAGTTGCCGAATAAGACATACATTATTCGAATTCACAGATTTTTGTTATTTTGAAGTGATATCATGATGGTCAAATATGAACTTGAGGTCACTAGTCTTTAACATGCAATATTTATGGGACATTTGGTAGAGTCTACCTGGTAAATACAACTTTGTAATTTCTTAGGTAATGATATAATACAAATACAATAAACAGGTACTCAATCAAATAAAGTTTTCACAAACTATCTAGTCTAAAACTGTATCCACTTTAGTACAAGATGTAATTAATTAATTCACATTTTACTGTAAACGTCTCTATTTTACACTTTCATTTCTCCATCTTCTGGACTTGAAATTCACAGTAAATGAAACTGAAACTTACCTCCCTGAGTTACTTGTATTATTGAAAAATAAGACATGTTACCTTGTATCAAAGCCAGTAGAAGAACATGTGGGACCCTTCCTCTTGTCTCCCCCATTGTGTTTTGGTGGTCTATGAGTGCACCTACTCTTTTATATTGATATTTTGGGGTCCAGCCCCCTACACAAACTCCTCAGGAAACACGTTAATATCATATCTTTATATGCCAGTGTCCATCATATAGTACTCGTTCTTGTCAAACTATAAAAGAGGGCTCACATATTATCGTTTTTTATTTCTACAAATATTTTCCTTGGTGGCATGGTTTGAATGACAAATTAGGGGAATCTGATTGACAATGGTGACAGAGAGTGTGTGTCATCTCTGAGTCGCCTATCCCCCTTCATCCCTCCTGTCTGCCTCCTTCACACTTTGATACAGCATGTAGCTTTATTGTGGCAATGGCATTGTAGTAAAGAATCATTACAAATATTTTCACTGATCAATTAGACATAAAAAAAACATATAAATTGGATTATTTCTATAGTATTTAATTGTGTGTAGTTTAAGTCTATATTTTCTGACGACAGCTTTACTGGTTTGGAACAGGGCTAAAGTCTCACAAAAACACCATGACAACAAAATGTGTTAAATGTTTATAATGTAGTCAACAATTACAGAATAGAACGGTCCACACTGTAAATCAAGTATCATATATCGTGTCTGTGATATTGTAACGTAAAACTTTAACATACAGTACCTATATCATTGACATTCCCATTTCACAATTTTCCCAAATATTGAGAAATCTCCCTCTGTTATTCCTGGCAGTGTTTGTGTAACAAGGCAACAACACCTGTAGAATTGTGTAATCTGTGGGGACAGGTCCCTATCAGGGAACACCTGAGCACACCTATGTGTGTCTATGCCAGATCAGGTTTGATTTATGAACAGTGGAGGAAAAGGTATGCTGCCTGTCATTATCTCACTGTCCAACCAAGGAGCATGAATAGAGGAGCAAACTGGTCATGCGAAAGACATTCAGCTATTCTATGAAACCAACATAAGTACCCACATGCTGTATTACAAAGCTCTCAGGTTGAGGGTAAGAGGTTATATTAACCAACATAAAGCCCTGAGAAAGAGAACAGGCACCCAATGATAACAACATCAAAACATGAGAGCTGAGTTGAACAGTGGGATTTTGTACTAATCTCTATTCAGAGCCTGAATGTTCTGCCTGCTCATGTAACAAGTGTTGTATTTCATGTCATATATTTACACAACATCAGAACAGTTCCCATGCCTGATATTAGTGTACATTCCTTTTGGTGGTGTAAGTGCCCTTTTCAATGTTGCACACTTCCTTCTCCTTCTGTGTTCCCCCCCATTAACATGCCCTGCCTTCTTACATCTTCCCTGTCTACGCTGTCTACTCTAGACATGTAGAAGAGGTAAGTCGCAGTGAAATTGTCCCATGGAAATCATAAACAATCCTTCCTAATATTGAGTTGCACCCTGTTTTGCCCTCAGAACAGTCTCAATTCGTCAGGCATGGACTCTACAAGGTCTCGAAAGCATTCCACAGGGATGCTGGCCCATGTTGACTCCAATGTGTCCAACAGTTGTGTCAAGTTGGCACAATGTCCTTTAGGTGGTGGACTTTTCTTGATACACACAGGAAACTGTTGCGCAGGAAAAACCCAGCAGCGTTGCAGTTCTTGACACACTCAAACCGGTGCGCCTGGCAGCTACTACCATACCCCGTTCAAAGGCATTTAAATATTTTCTTCTGCTCATTCACCCCCTGAATGGCACTCATACACAATCCATGTATTAATTGACTCAAGGCTTAAAAACCCTTCTTTATCCTGTCTCCCACCGTGCATCTCTACTGATTGAAGTGGATTTAATAAGTTACATCAATAAGGAACCATAGCTTTCACCTGGATTCACCTAGTCAGTCTATGTTATTAAAGGACTTTTGTACACTCAGTATGTATGTAAAAGCACCATTAATTAATGTATATGGTCCTGACATATTATTATTATGTCATCCTACCATTATATTGGGAGATTCATGCATTTCATGTATTTATATATATTTTTTTATCTTGTAATCTATGAATACTGTTCATGTTAGCTAGATACTGTACTTTTTGCTGTACATGGCGTCATTGGACTAGCATGTGTATTCATGTCCCCTTTCCTTGTTAATTTATACTTTCCAGAGGAATTAGTGTACTGTATACGGGCAGCACAGCATTTGTTTATGGATGTTTTTCCTTTCCTTATCAGGTATGTCATGTGCTATGCTTGTTAAAGGTCCGAAGCAGACGTTTTATCTCAATATCAAAACAATTCTGAGTAACAATTCATTACTTTATTGTGATTGTTTTCAATTAAAATGGTCAAAAAGAAACAGCGATAGCATCTTAGCAAAAGGGCATTTCTCAAGCAAGATTTTTGCTAGAACTGTTTGGGAGTGGTAGTGTGGAAATATATATAAAACACAGTAGAATCTAGTTTTTGACTGCACTGGGCCTTTAGGATATGTGGAACATATATTTACTGTCCAAGGCTAGCTATGTTCACAAGTGCATGGCACTACTGTACTGTACGTAACGCCTGGCTGTCATTGGGAAAGTTGGATAGCCTAGGTCCATATGCTACTGTACATTTACATTTCATACTGTACATTGTGTTTCATTATATTGCACTGCTTTGTGAAAGGAGATTATTGTTATATTGCCCTGCCCTGTCTACTGTACTCAGGTGGAAGAGAGGAGTTGGTGTAGAAGGGAAGCACAGCATTTTTTTAAGGAAGTTTTTCCTTTCCTTTTCAGAGAATTAAAGATCAACACCAACCCTGATCCTTTGGTCAAATGTAAGCCAATCAAACACAATGCAGAGGCAATCTACACCGGTCACACCCACAATTTGGCCTGATTTACAGTATGTCTGAATAATTCATATCACTATTACTCAATGTAATAAAGGGGGTGATCATAAATTCCCCTAATATAATGTAATAATAAACCTAACCCTAACTACATGTCCACAGCCCTGCTCAACGCTATTCCCTGATAGAATCCCTAATGGGTGAATATGGTGGCAGACAGGTGCTTAGGATTAGGGTTGAGCTGGGGTGTGAACATGAAGCTAGGGTTAGGGTTAGTCAGGGTCATGGTTAGGGATAGGCACACTAACTACCAGATACTGTTTGAATAATGCTTTGACTTCCAATAGAAGGCAAGTGATGTGGTCATAGATAAAGGAGTATATCTAAACAGATGCTGGAGTATGATGCATCCAGTATAGGTTACCCTGTAAATGATAAATAACCAATGGCTTTGTGCCAGTTGTATTGAGAAATGAACGCCTCCTCATGTGCCATTTCCAGGTTTGAGGTTAGCTCAGTATCTAGTTTGTGGTATTCTGGGTCCATGACAAATGGTGTCCATTGTTCAATTTCACCATGTCATGCCCTGACCAAACAGGGTAGGCAAACATGGCCTGAGGTTGACAATACCTTATCACACAGAAAGGGATTTGCCAACAGACATTTGAATGTGTGTGATTGTGTTGGACACGGGGCTAGGACTGAGGTAAAGACTTGTTCAACTTGTACATCAGGTTAGCCTTTGCAATAAGTAGGATACTGTAGCTATATGAGCCTACACACTGACAGCCTACAGTATACTATCATGTTATGAAACAACTTCTGTGTATGTAGGTCAGGCTAGTCTCATAATACCACTCTCACATAAACAAGTGATGTTATGGTGTGAAGATGGTGTGATTATTACAGCAGCTTTTCATAGGACTATTTCCTTGAAACTCAACACCCTGGGGAGACAGCAGGTTTGTCTCTGCTCCCTAGTGAGGGGAAGGACAGTACAGTGTACTCTACTGGTATGTCTGGGAGTGGATCTGGAGGTATGGTGGGTCCTTCTTTTAATATAATGTGCCACTGTACAGTAGTTGGCCACTTACCCCTGTCAATCAAAGACCAAAAGTGACAACTCTATACAGAGACAGGTATCCACAGTTGAAGACAGAAGTTTACATACACTTAGGTTGGAGTCATTAAAACTCGTTTTTCAACCACTCCACACATTTCTTGTTAACAAGCTATAGCTTTGGCAAGTCGGTTAGGACATCTACTTTGTGCATGACAAGTAATTTTTCCAACAATTGTTTACAGACAGATTATTTCACTTATAATTCACTGTATCACAATTCCAGCGGGTCAGACGTTTACATACACTAAGATGACTGTACCTTTAAACATTTTGGAAAATTCCAGAAAATTATGTCATGGCTTTAGAAGCTTCTGATCATTTGAATCAGTTGGAGGTGTACCTGTGGATGTATTTCAAGGCCTACCTTCAAACTCAGTGCCTCTTTGCTTGACATCATGGGAAAATCAAAAGAAATCAGCCAAGACCTCAGAAAAAAAATTGTAGGCCTCAACAAGTCTGGTTCATCCTTGGGAGCAATTTCCAAATGCCTGACGGTACCACGTTCATCTGTAGAACAACAGTACGCAAGTATAAACACCATGGGAACACGCAGCCGTCATACCGCTCAGGAAGGAGATGCATTCTGCCTTCTAGAGATGAACGTACTTTGGTGCGAAAAGTGCAAATCAATCCCAGAACAACAGCAATGGACCTTGTGAAGATGCTGGAGGAAGGTTCAAAAGTATCTATATCCACAGAAAAACGAGTCCTATATCGACACAACCTGAAAGGCCGTTCAGCAAGGACGAAGCCACTGCTCCAAAACCGCCATAAAAAAGCCAGACTACGGTTTGCAACTGCACATGGGGACAAAGATTGTACTTTTTGGGGAAATGTCCTCTGGTCTGATGAAACAAAATAAAACTGTTTGGCGATAATGACCATCGTTATGTTTGGAGGAAAAAGGGAGAGGCTTGCAAGCCAAAGAACACCATCCCAACCATGAAGCATGGGGGTGGCAGCATCATGTTGTGGGGTCACTTTGCTGCAGTAGGGACTGGTGCACTTCACAAAATAGATGGCATCATGAGAAGGAAAATTGTGAATATTTTTTTATTTATTTTATTTAACCTTTATTTAACCAGGAAGGGCTATTTGAGATTTAAAATCTATTTTTCAAGAGCGCCCTGGCCAAGATAGGCAGCATCAAGTCATTACAAAAATTACAGACAAACAACATGAAAAACTACAAGTCATCTAGTAAAAACCATAGAATTCACAAGAGTATAACAAAATCAAAAACAGCAAATTAAAAACATTGACACGTCAGGGAATCAGTCTCAAGATCATTCATCAGTGATTTAAAAATACCAATCGGGACGAGTTCTTCCAGTTTAAAAGTATTTTGTAAGGCGTTCCAAGACGATGGCGCAGAGTACATAAAAGCCCTTTTATCAAATTCAGTTTGGACATTTGGAACAGTTAGCAGGATAAAGTCCAGCGAACGAAGAGAGTACCCACCACATTTCTGAACAATAAAAATGCCCAAATAAAAAGGTAGTAAACCCAAAACGGCTTTGTAAATAAAAGTATACCAGTGCCTGAGCCTACGAGTGACTAGAGAAGGCCACCCAACCCTGGTATACAAAGTGCAGTGGTGCGTAAAGGTTTTGCAGTTTAAAATAAATCTCAAAGTGCCATGGTAAAGGGTGTCAATTGATCTCAAACACCGAGCGGAAGCATTCATATATAAAATATCCCCATAGTCTAGTAAAGGCATAAATGTAGCTGATACTAGCCTCCTTCTGGCTTCAAAAGAATAACAGGCCTTATTCCTAAAATAAAATCCCAATTTCAGCTTCAATTTTTTTGTAAATTGTTGAATATGCAATTTAAAAGAGAGGCCGTCATCAATTAAAATTCCAAGATATTTACATGAGGTTACAACCTCAATCTCCTTGCCCTGACAGGTAGTAATAGGTGAAAGGTTCAGAGGTCTATTTCTTGCTTTAGAAAACACCATAAGTTTAGTTTTGTCAGTATTGAGGATAAGCTTCAATTGACACAACGTATGTTGAACAGAATAAAAAGCAGTTTGCAAGTTCTGGAAAGCTTTTGCAAGAGACGAGGCACAACAGTAAATAACAGTATCATCAGCATAAAAATTCAGTTGCGCATTTTGGACATTTTTGTCTAAATCATTTATATAAATAGTGAATAAGAGAGGACCAAGTACAGAGCCTTGGGGCACACCATTAAAGACAGACAATTTAACAGACATAAGCCCATCAAATTGAGTGCACTGAGTTCTATCAGACAGATAGTTAACAAACCATGCAACTGCATGCTCTGAAAGACCTACACTCGACAATCTCTGCCTTAGTATAGCATGATCAACTGTATCAAAAGCCTTAGAGAGATCAATAAAAAGTGAGACACAGTGCTGTTTTTTGTCAAGGGCTTCAGTGATATCATTTAAAACCTTCATGGCTGCTGTAATTGTGCTATGCTTCTTCCTGAAGCCCGATTGGTATATTGATAAAATAGAGTTAGTAAATAAAAACTCTTTTAGCTGTTCACTCACAATGGTTTCAAGTATTTTCACCAGGGGTGACAGCTTTGAGATTGGCCTATAATTACTTAAAAGAGTTGGATCTCCCCCTTTTAAAAGTGGTAGGACAAATGCTGATTTCCAGATTTTCAGAATCTCATTACATTCCATGGTTAGATTGAACAGATATGTAAGTGGTTCAGCTATGAAATCAGCTGCCAGATTTAAAAAGCAGGGATCCAAAAGATCAGGACCTGATCTAAGGATTTCAGGGCTTTATGTACCACCTGCACTGAGAATGGCAAAAAGCAAAAAGTTTGACCAGCTCTCACTGGTTCATCCACACAGGGTTGTACAGAGACAGAGGACACTGAATCAAACAGCCTACCAGAGGATGGAACGTGCTCATTGAAACAATTCAGGATTTCAGTTTTGTCATATACAGCAAGAGTCCTTCAAAACACATGACGGTAATTCATTAACATTACTGTTACCAGACATAGACTTAATAGCATTCCAAAACTTTCTAGGGTCATTCAGGTTATCAGTGGTAACAGACATAAAATATTCAGACTTGGCCTTCCTGAGAAGAAAAGAACACTTGTTTGCCTAAAAATAAGCCAATCAGCATCAGAACAAGATTTCCTTGCTTTAGCCCAGGCTAGATTACGGTCGTAAATAATACAAGACAGCTCAGAAGAAAACCATGGATTATCCCGTAGATTAACCCTGAACCTGCGGAATGGGGCATGTTTGTTTACTATTTGGAAAAAAACATAATGAAAGAATTTCCAGGCAGTTTCCACATCAGGGATAAACTCAATCTTGCACCATCAAAATAAAACAAATCATGAAAGAAAACCTGCTCATTAAAACACTTCAAATTTCTCTTACGAATAAAACGTGGGTTTGTCTTAGGAACCTTAGTATTTCTAACAGCAACAACAGCACAATGGTCACTTAAATCATTACAAAAAACACCAACCGCAGAATATTTATGTGGAACATTTGTCAATATCAAATCAATCAGGGTAGATTTATCTGGGCTTTTAAGATTTGGGTGAGTGGGTGAGTTCATCAAATGGGTAAGATTCATAGAATTACAAAACATTTTTAAATCATCAGACACTGGCTTTAACCAACACCAGTTGAGATCACCAATCAAGATACTTTCACTGTAAAGACGTTTAGACATAAGGTGCGTCAAAGAAGAAAATGCATCACCGAGAGCAGAGGGGGGTCTATAACAGCCAATCACAGTTATAGAGAGACCCTTTGAAACCTCAATATTCAAAGCAATAAATTCCAACTGTTTACAAATAGTTTCAGACTTTGCCACACTTACAGGGAATTTAGTTTTTACATATATAGCCACACCTTTCTTAACTCGATCAGTGCGATAAACATTGTAACCACTTATACAAATATCCTTATCAAAAACAGACTTGCTGAGCCAGGTTTCAGAAAACACAATTACATCAGCATCAGTTGATTTAGCCCAAATCCTAACCCTATCAATTTTTGACAACAGGCTGCGTACATTTAAATGAAAAATACCAAAACCAGATCCTTGATTTAAAATCAGAGGGGGTTTGGAGACATTGCATACCAGGGCCAGGGTTAGGTTGCACGTTACCTGGTATCAACAAATATCAACAAAAGAAGAATAACTAGGCACCTCGGTTTAATAACCTTGCACGGCTTCTCTTTTTTAAGAGACCTACCGCAAGCGTGTGTGAGTTTCCAGACAATAAAAAACAGTCATTTAAAACCCTTAGACTTTGGTAGTGACACAAATTCGTACTGTTCACATCATGCCACAAATACATCGGCACATGGACGAGTGGACCGAGTGAAAAAGAACAAGTTCCTGCAAACAAAATGTCTAATGGGCGAGAGAGCACATTGTCAGATGCACTCACCCAGCAACAATGTTCGTTTTCTCCAGAGTTCAATAAAGTCAGTGCACTAAGCAATACCATGAAAATTGTAATTTTCTCTGACAAATGTAAAAAATAGAGGCCAACGAAGGTAAGGGGAGAGAGGGACAGCGTGTATGTATGAGTCTGTGTGTGCGCGTGTGAGTAGATTGGGTGTTGAGGTCGATTGAGAGAACGGGTTGAGGATTGTTGAGCTGCCACTGACAGCCAGGCGAAAAGCAAAAAGGAGCAGCTTGGACGAGACACTCCGCGGACGAAGGAGGAACTCAGGCCAGCCAGAGATAGGGTTACTTTGGTAAACTTCAAGTAATGAAGTGCCGAGTTGAGAGAGACCCGTGATCTTTACACCAGCAAAAACAAAATAGTTTGCACTACACAACAAGGAAGTTACTCAACCATAAATAAATAGGTTATTAGTAGGTTAAAATGTACTAGTCACAGACAAACGACTTGACATGCTGCCATATATTGAAGCAGCATCTCAAGACATCAGTCAGGAAGTTAAAGCTTGGTCGCAAATGGGTCTTCCAAATGGACAATGACACCAAGCGTCCTTCCAAAGTTGTGGCAAAATGGCTTAAGGACAACAAAGTCAAGGTATTGGAGTGGCCATCACAAAGCCCTGACCTCAATCCTTTAGAACCTTTGTGGGCAGAACTGAAAAAGTGTGCGCAAGCAAGGAGGCCTACAAACCTGACTCAGTTGCACCAGCTCTGTCAGGAGGAATGGGCCAAGATTCACCCAACTTATTGTGGGAAGCTTGTGGAAGGCTACCCAAAACGTTTGACCCAAGTTAAACAATTTAAAGACAATGCTACAAATACTAATTTGACTTCTGACCCACTGGGAATGTGATGAAAGAAATTAAACCTGAAGTAAATCATTCTCTCTACTATTATTCTGACATTTCACATTCTTAAAATAAAGTGGTGATCCTAACTGACCTAAGTAAGACAGGGAATTGTTACTAGAATGAAATGTCAGGAATTGTGAAAACTGAGTTTAAATGTATTTGGCTAAGATGTGTGTAAACTTCCGACTTTAACTGTATTACCACACTCATCTGGGAGTATATTTTACAAGGTCATCTCAACAGCAACAAAGTACAGAAATAATACAAATAATTATAATACAGTACGTATTGCAAATAAGGAAATATTACATAGATAATTTCTCATCATTATCCACTGCATGTGAATGATAAACATAATTCACTGGAAACTTCCAATGACTCAACTATCATTATGCCACAACATAGGAAACATTCTTACATTCTTATATTCTTATTCTGAGAAATTAGCATTCTTATTGGACAGGATTAAGAATTTCCAAACGTTGGTTCCTGTTTTATTGTTCATTCTGAAGGTGAACCTGGTCTCAATCAATGTTCTCCTCTGTCCTTCCCATTATCTGTAGTCTTATAGCGCCGCCTCTAGGGATCCAGGAGGAACAGCTGACCCACACAGAGGACCAGTCCTAAAACTCCACTCAGCCTCAGTGTTTCAGATCCTGATACTGTGGGTCCTGCATGAGGGAACAATAACATGATGCAGTCTGGGATTTTGGAGATGATGGAAACTGTCTAAAACAGTATTTTTACCATGTAGTATGCAGGTATTCTAGCTAGGTTAAAAAACAAAGCATTTCGATTTAAATATTTAGATTTAACAGTACCTACAACTGGGGTTAAGCATGAGTTAATACATTTTGTATCATGATAACTTGGTGATAATAGTGTAGGAATATTTTATGAGGGATATTATTATATAAGTCGAAGTATAGTGTAGTTTTACAATATGGTGAATCAGTTCTTTGGAATTATGATAGTAATTGATTATCTACCTTTATGCATGGCTGAATGAATGTGGTCAGTTCATCATTAAATCTGCCAAAGAGTAATCAGTCTCCATCCAGGGTTTGTCTGGAGAGTCATCTATTCACAATCTAAAGAACCCTCAAACTACAATCACAAAACTGCCATTGCAAGAATTGATTCTGCAGTGTAGCTTCATTTTATCATACAATAAAACAGGAGTAACTACCTGTGACCTTCACTGTCTTGGAGGCCTCTGCAGAGCATCCAGCTGCTGTGTTCTTCACCACACAGGTGAAGTTCTGGACCGTACCAGGTACCGACGGGATCCATTTCAGGATGTTCCTGTTCACGGAGAGGTAGGTGCTAGTGAGGATACCCCCCCTCAACGGCCAGCGGATGGAGCAGTCGACAGTGCAGTTCACCTTGCAGGTAAGGATGTATTCCCTCCCAGGCAACACTGTGCCAGGGCCACTGATACTAACACTCCAATGATCAACGGTCAGCAAAGGAAGAAAATGTCAGCAAAATAGCTTTGCCTCTACATTTTTTTAAAGGAAAATTGGAGAGCATCACCAATATTCACTGATTCTCTCAAATGAAGCGTAGGCGTTACATCTTATACTCACAGTTTAGCAGGTAGCCCAAGCTTATGACCTTGCTTTCAGCCATGTTTGCCATGGTCACCTCGCACTGATAGAAGCCACCATCAGAGGGCAGCAGGGAGTTGAAGTGGAGGGAGGTGTTGTGTTCCAACAGGTTTATCCTGGCGTCTGGAGCTACAACCTGGCCGTCTTTGTACCAAATCACTGGCAGGCCTGGGAAGGAGCCGTCACAGTCCAGGCTGAAGGACTGGTTGAGGACGGGGAGAGAGAGCTGTGGGCTGGGCCTCACGGACACTGAGCCTGGAACACACAGAAAGGAGATCCAGAGGTGTGATTGGAGTTGTTTAGGGTTAGGGATCTTAGGCATATTCAATCAGGGCAGAGCAAGAGCACTTGAAAGAGAAAAGACACATTTCTGTGGACGGACTGTAAGGACAATGGACTATAAAGTATTCTTATTTTCTTCGCACCGCAGCGTGTCGCACAGGATAGAAGGAGTTGACACTAGATTTAGAAATCTGTAATACAGGTTGCAGTGGTGGCTGCAGTAGTGTGAGCTTCTGTAGATCTGTTGGTAGAGCTCTTGCAACACCAGGATAGTGGAATGCATTTCTGGGACCACAAGCACGCATGATTGTAAGTTAAAAACAAAGAAATCTCTTACTTTTCACCTCCAAGATTGTGGTTATGCTCTTTGAGCTCCCACTCTCTGTGTTGACCGCAGTACACTGCAGCTCCACAATGCGGTCCAGACCGTCTGGGGTCCAGGTCAACTCACTCCCATTGAAAGTGCGCCCCTTCAGCAGCCAGGTGTAGGTGCATCCTGGGATGCAGTTGGGGGTACAGGTGAAGGTCGTCTCGTATCCAGCTCTCACCCGACCCACATAGGACAGGCCTGTTAAATCAGGACCACATGCAAGGGAGATTGATTTACTAAACACTTCATTGTTACAGCATAAAAACCACTGTCGCAATGTCATAACAAAATAGCGAACATATAACACAATGCTAAACACTATGATACTAAACATATAGTAAAATGTAGCTCTATATAATTGTGAGTTAACATAATTGCTTTGGTGGTAAAAGTAAGAGATTAGAGGTAGTCTAATCTCTTACTGTGTTGTTACCTAAGGGTAGGTAACAACACATCCGCCACGCTGATCCTCAACACAGTGGCCCCTCAGGGGTGCGTGCTCAGTCCCCTCCTGTACTCCCTGTTCACTCATGACTGTATGGCCAGGCACGACTCCAACACCATCATCAAGTTTGCCGATGACACAACAGTGGTAGGCCTGATCACCAACAACGATGAGACTATAGGGAGGAGGTCAGAGACCTGGACGTGTGGTGCCAGGACAACAACCTCTCCCTCTGTCACGTTCCTGACCTGTTTTCTCTTGTTTTGTATGTCTTTATTGGTCAGGGGGTGAGTGTTGGGTGGGCAGTCTATGTTTTGTATTTCTATGTTGGGTTTTGTGTTCGGCCTGGTATGATTCTCAATTAGAGACAGGTGTGTATCGTTTGTCTCTGATTGAGAGTCATACTAAGGCAGCCAGGGTTTCACTGGTGTTTTGTGGGTGTTTGTTTCCTGTGTTAGCGTTTGGGCCACACAGGACTGTTGCAGGTTAGTCACGTTTGTTGTTTTTGTTTATTTGTAGTGTTTGTTGGTTTGCCATTAAAATCATGAATACCTCCTACTCCGCATCTTGGTCCGATCCATGCTCCTCCTCGTCTGAGGAGGAGAACGACATTGACAGCCGTTACACCCTCAACGTGATCAAGACAAAGGAGATGATTGTGGACTACAGGAAAAGGAGGACCGAGCACGCCCCCATACTCATCGACGGGGCTGTAGTGGAGCAGGTTGAAAGCTTCAAGTTCTTTGGTGTCCACATCACCAACAAACTATCATGGTCCAAATACACTAAGACAGTCGTGAAGAGGGCACGACAAAACCTATTTCCCCTCAGGAGACTGAAAATATTTGGCATGGGTCCTCAGATCCTCAAAAGGTTCTACAGCTGCAAAATCAAGAGCATCCTGACTGGTTACATCACTGCCTGGTATGGCAACACCTTGGCCTCTGACCGCAAGGCACTACAGAGTGTAGTGCATATGGCCCAGTACATCACTGGGGCCAAGCTTCCTGCCATCCAGGACCTCCTCACATTGACTCTGTATATAGCCTTGCTATCGTTATCTCCCTGCTGCTGTTTAATTATTTGTTACTTTTATTTTCAATTATTTACTTATTTTTTGCTGAGAGAGAGAGAGAGAGAGAGAGAGAGAGAGAGAGAGAGAGAGAGAGAGAGAGAGAGAGAGAGAGAGAGAGAGAGAGAGAGAGAGAGAGAGAGAGAGAGAGAGAGAGAGAGAGAGAGAGAGAGAGAGAGAGAGAGAGAGAGAGAGAGAGAGAGAGAGAGAGAGAGAGAGAGAGAGAGAGAGAGACCATTAAATCAGCAGTAAAAACTATAACAAAGCAGTTCCGTAAAAAGCTGAGGGATGGGGCTGGAGAAATCGAACCACTCTCTAATTCATAGACAGAGCTATGGATGCAAGGACTGATCATCCATGATAATGATAACCATGTCTTGAGGCTATATAGTTTGTTTACATTTTCTTTGTTTACAAACATTGGAGTAAAACAAGCTTATATTTTGGATTCTGATGGGGAACAACAGCTGAACTAAGCTCATGAGTCATTTATAAATTCTTCAAAAATCAATGGGTGCATATCATTCATTTACACTGTAAGTCCAAAAATGGTGTAGCAACTGCTGATTGCCACTTTAAGGGCATCATACATCCTGATGAGCTGTGTCTGAATAATGTTGTTTGTCACAGACTCACGTGAGTGGCTAACAATTTGCTCGATATGTTGTACAATGATCACACTGAAATTGTAACTTTGTGTGTGCGCGCGTGCGTGTGAGTTTTTTTTGTCACATCGCCATTTGTAACTCCATCCTTTGTGGGATTAATTGACTAAATGATTCAGTCATCTTTATACATGTGTGAATTAAATGTATACTGTGTGTGTGTGTGTGTGTGTGTGTGTGTGTGTGTGTGTGTGTGTGTGTGTGTGTGTGTGTGTGCGTGTGTGTGTGTGTGAGAAAGACCCCTTACCTGTCAGTGTCAGTACCAACACAGTGTAGATAGTATTCAAATCGAATGCCATAGTATTACTACCTCAGTCTACTACCACTCTCTGTGGCTACCTAAAATATGTGGGCACCTTTAAACCTTCTTTAATACAGGAAGTGTTATGTTGACATGCTGTAATGTCCCAGATTTCAACATACAAGTCACAAAATTATGATTTTTTCATACATTCTTTATACAAGCCTCAACCATCTTGTGTAGAGATTCCAGGTTGCTAAAACATTTTGTTTTTATTTCCGTGTTACTTTACTCAAAGAGTAGGCTGGTTTAAATGAAAGTGTGTACTCTCGAATGTATTGGGAGAGTTCAGATGTGTAAAATGCCTTCCTCTCTTGCCTCATCCCTTCATGACTGCTACTGATTCCGAAATGTCCTGTTGCCCCAAAACAGAATATTTCAGTTGACGACCATCAATAGTTGATTATATTGAATCATGTGTGTTAGAGCTGGGCTGGAACAAAAGCCTACACACTACCCTGTAGTCAACCCCTGTGGTTTGTGTATGATATCCCCCTGGTTAACTGGGTCACTGGAGTTCTTTACTGATCAAGATCCCTGACCTCTTGGCAATACTGTGGTAATCAGGGACTAAACTGACTGGAAGTTACCGTCACTGTAATCTAGTTCCCCTGCTGTGCCCAGTAGCCTGGGGATGAGGTTACCGTCAATGTAAAGGTGAGAAGGTGTGTCTGAGCTGATGTGTTTGCAGGTGTGACCAGGAGCCACCAGGGGGTGATCAGGCTGCAGTATGTTCTATGACCTACCGTTTCACCTGACTACACCATGGACTGCACCAAAGATGTTCTGTTATATTGACAACATAGTCGAGTAACCGTTGCAACAATGGAAAAACATGTCCTCAAAGATGGAAGGCAGGCGGGAGAAGGCGAGATCAGGTGGGACCATTCTAGCCAATGAGAGGGCAGATACAGGTGTGAACGGGTGTGAAGTTTCCAAAACACCACGTACGTCCACTTATACCAGTGCATTCTTAACAACCTAACCATTATGAAACTTCTATTCAGTTTTGTACCACTCTTTCTGTGGCCACCCAAAATATTTGGACACCTTTATAGCCTCATTAGTACAGGAAGGGTTATGTTGACATACTGTAACGTCCTGGATTTCAACATCTGACTCACAAAATTATATTTATTCATACATTCTTGATTCTTTATACACGCCTCAGTCATCGTGTGCTGAGAAACATAGACTAGAGATTCCAGGTAGTTAATTGATGATGTGTTTATTGTTTCCCTGTTTCCTTAAAGAGAGGGCTGGTTTAAATGATGACTTCAACACTAGTATGTGAGTTCAGACTTGTGTAAAATGCCTTCCTCTCTTTCCTCATCCCTTCATGACTGCTACGGGCCCTGTAGCCAATCCCTGCATTTTGTGTATGATATCCCCCTGGTTAACTGGGTCAAAGTCAAGTTCCCTGACCTATTAGCATAGCTGTGGTAATCGGTGACTAAGTTGACAAGAAGTTACAGTCACTGTGAAGGTGTGTCAGGCTTCTGGTCAGTGTGACCAGAAGCCACCAGGGGGTGATCCGCCTGCAGTTTGTTCTGTGACCTACCATTTCACCTGACTGCGCCATGGACTGCACTCTACCCATAGACATAGATAGAAGACTCATCTTTATATCTGTGCCATTATAGGCAATCTACATTTGAAGTAGTCCATTTTCTTCTTCATGATTGGCTGATCCCTCCTGATGATCCAGTTGGACTTGACTCCAACAGGGTCACCAGGAGGGACCTGCCAAAGAAGTTGGAAGTCACACCCAGTTGACTACATTAAAATGGTGGATCCCTCAATGGAGCTGCCCATGCTAATACAGCCTTTTGGCCTCTAGAGGCCTCTACCATTGTCTATTTAGTTATGTATGTAGAACTATTGTGAGGTAAACGGTAGAGAAGAAGGATAATAATGTGGGCAGCAGAACCAGGTTAAAGAAAACACAGCATATCCAGTTATGGAGATGTGTCATCCCATTGGCTAAGGAGCACCATTGAATTTTGGTTGATATATACAGAAGATAACAGCATGAAATAAAGCATTTTCAATTTAAAGAGCAACTGCTCCTTCAGAAAAACTTCTCATTTAGAAAACTGCTAGCGGCCGTGACTGAATTCAAATGTTAATTTGTTTCAGGGTGTGGTTTGATGTGGGTGTCTCGTGTGTGTGTTTGCAGGTGGGAAGAGTTAGCCAAATTTTCTCATTAAATGCTTTCAATATTTAAACATGTCCCATTTGAATTGTGTGATTTACCGCTGCTCCCTAACTAGCCTCATCGGGATATGATGAGAAAAATGCAGTTGCGATTGTGTGTGTCATCATTTGTCATCATGCAGTTGTGTGTCATCATTACAGTATGAGCCATGAACATTTATTCTACTGTCAAAATTGAATACAAAGTGTAAATGAGGATAATTTTGGTTATAAAGTCAGTCTTATCCAAAACAGAGTTTTGTGAGACTTGTGGTTGCAACTGCATCGCAACGTAAATGAATGTTGGGTTTGTTTCAAACCTGCCCACATGCCGACAGCTGGCATTACTCAAGTAATTTTCATTTCGGGGTGCAGTTACATGCGATCCAATCATAATGACTGTGGTAGGTTTGGGTGGACTTCGGATATCCCGATGAGGCTAGTTAGGGAGCAGCGGTAAATCACACAATTCAAATGGGACATGTTTAAATATTGAAAGCATTTAATGAGAAAATTTGGCTAACTCTTCCCACCTGCAAACACACACACGAGACACCCACATCAAACCACACCCTGAAACAAATTAACATTTGAATTCAGTCACGGCCGCTAGCAGTTCTTAATGAACAAAAAACGAGGCCAAATTAGGAAGTACAGTCGCCCTTTAAAACAACACCACAAATGATGAATCTATAACACCAGAGGGCACAGACATGATTCAGCAACTGGCTATGTATGGCCCATGAGTCGAAACATAACAGGATGCTATACCAGTCTACACTCTTAGGAAAAAAAGGTGCTATCTAGAACATACAAGGGTTTTTCAGGTGTCCCCATAGGATAACCCTTTAAAGAATACATTTTGGTTTCAGGTAGAACCCTTTTGTGTTCCATGTAGAACCCTTTTTCCGAGAGGGCTCTATATGGAACCCAAATGGGTTCTACCTAGAAGCAAAACGGGTTATCCTATTGGGACAGGTGAGGAACCCTTTTAGGTTCTAGATAGCACCTTTTTTTCTAAGAGTGTAGAAAAACCCTTTTTGTAAAAGGGCTGCAATGCTACATCATTCCTAGCAGTGGCTGATGTTTGCACACCATTTGCCTTTTATAGGCTTTGAATGGTATGTCATCAATAACCTCTTTTCTCTCTCTCTTTCTCACTTTCTCGCTCTCCACCTCTTGCTCTTTGCCAATCTCTCTCTCCCCTCTCTCACTTCCCCCTCCTCTCCCCCGCTCTCTCTCTCTCTCTATCAAGATAGTATGAATAGAACATTAATTCTTGGGGGAACTTAAAACTATAGAAATTCTATTAAATTTGTGTAAATGCTAATTCAATTCTTAGAACTTTCTCAGCATTTAATGCTAATCATTTCTTGACTCCACTTCCAGTAACTGCAGTCTATGTGTCCAATATAAGAGGAACATGTACATTTGGTTAAGAATGTTGCTTTTGTCTCTTCTCATGAAAAGCCACAAATAGTTACACCAACTGTCACTGCTGCAATCCATGATGCACTTTGGCCTTCTGATAATCTATGAGGAAGTACATGTTCAAAGCACGCAACCCCACCGCAACCACGTTTAACTTTAACACACACAGGTGTAAAAATACAAAAAAGTGGAAGCTTCTCACAGACCCAAGTTAGTCTCTAACGATTTGCCCAATATGTTGTACAGTGATCCCACAGAAATTGTGACTTTGTGTGTGTGTGTACAGTGAATTCAGAAAGTATTCAGACCCCTTGACTTTTTCCACATTCTGTTATGTTACAGCCTTAATCCGAAATGGATACATCATTTTTTCCCCTCATGAATCTACACACCATACCTCATAATGACACATTTTTGCAAATGTTTTAAAAATAGAACATTTAAATATCACATTTAAACAAGTGTGGTAAACCGTGGGGTGTTGGGTTGAGCGTGCAGAGATTGACACAGAGACAGGGAGGCTTTAGTCCGAAAAACAACTTTACTTTAGAAAGAAAATAAATCTATCAAAGAAATAACTTAGGTTTGCTCGGTCTTCCTTCTCTCCCTTCTCTGGTGTCCGTCTCTCTCCTTTCTCTCCCTTCTCTGGTGTCCGTCTCTCTCCCTTCTCTCCCGCGGTGTGCCATCGTGCTCCTTTTATTTAGCCTCCACGGCTGGTTGGCACTATCCTCTAATTACCTCCACTTAGCTGTCCGTGTCGGGGTGCTCAGCTCCCGTATTCCCAGCAGAGGGAGCCAACGTCGCCTCACGTACTTCCCCTCTATTACCATCCCCCGGGGTAGACCTCCTGGGATACCACACAGGTATTCAAACCCTTTAATCAGTACTTTGTCGAAGCCCCTTTGGCAGCAATTACAGCCTCAAGTCTTCTTGGGTATTAAACTAAAAGCTTGGCACACCTGTATTTAGGGAGTTTCTCACATTTTTCTCTGCAGATCCTCTCAAGCTCTGTCAGGTTGGATGGGGAGCGTTGCTGCACAGCTATTTTCAGGTCCCTCCAGAGATGTTTGATCGGGTTCAAGTCTGGGCTCTGACTGGGCCACTCAAGGACATTCATAAACTTGTCCCGAAGCCAATCCTGCGTTGTCTTGGATGTGTTCTTAGGGTCGTTGTCCTGTTGGAAGGTGAACCGTAGCCCCAGTCTGAGGTCCTGAGCACTCTGGAGCAGGTTTTCATCAAGGATCTCTCTGTACTTTGCTCCGTTCATCTTTCCCTTGATCCTGGCTAGTCTCCCAGTCCCTGCTGCTGAAAAACATCCCCACAGCATGATGCTGCCACCATGATAAACATCCCCACAGCATGATGCTGCCACCACCATGCTTCACCGTAGGGATGGTGACGGGTGTCCTCCAGACGTGACATTTTGCATTCAGGCCAAAGAGTTCAATCTTGGTTTCAACAGACCAGAGAATCTTGTTTCTTATGGTCTGAGAGTCCTTTAGGTGCATTTTGGCAAACTCCAAGCGACTGTCATGTGCCTTTTAATGAGGAGTGTCTTCCGTCTGGACACTACCATAAAGGCCTGATTGGTGGAGTGCTGCAGAGATGGTTGTCCTTCTGGAAGGTTTTCCCACCTCCACATAGGAACTTTGGAGCTCTGTCAGAGTGACCATCGGGTTCTTGGTCACCTCCCTGACCAAGGCCCTTCTCACCCATTTTCTCGGTTTGGCCGGGCGGCCAGTTCTAAGAAGAGTCTTGGTGGTTCCAAACTTCTTCCATTTAAGAATGTTCTTGGGGCCATTTTTTGGAACCTTTCCCCAAATCTGTGCCTCGACACAATCCTGTCTCAGAGCTCTACGGACAATTCCTTCGACCTCATGGCCTGGTTTTTGCTCTGACATGCACTGTCAGCTGTGGGACCTTATAAACTTATAAACATATAAACAGGTGTGTGCCTTTCCAAATCATGTCCAATCAATTGAATTTACCACAGGTGGACTCCAATCAAGTTGTAAAAAGATCTGAAGGATGATCAATGGAAATAGGATGCACCTGAGCTCAATTGCGAGTCTTACAGCAAATGGTCTGAACATTTATGTAAATAAGGTATTTCTGTTGTTTATTTTTTATAAATTAGCAAACATTCTGAAAACCTGCTTTCACTTTGTCATTATGGGCTATTGTGTGAAGATTGATGGGGATTTAATTTTTATTTAATCCATTTTAGAATTATGAAGTAACCTAACAAAATGTGGAAAAAGTCAAGGGATCTGAATACTTTCCGAATGCACTGTATGTGTGTGCGCGCACGTTTGTGTGTGTGTGAGACCCCTTACCTGTCAGTGTCAGTACCAACACAGTGTAGAAAGTCTTCAAATAGAATGCCATAGTATTACTACCTAAGTCTACTACCACTCTCTGTTGCCACCTAAGATATGTGGACACCTTTATAATTTCATTAGTACAGAAGGTTTTATGTTGGCATACTATAATGTTGAATATTTTAATCTCTGCTCACAAAATTATGATGTATTCATACACTCATTCTACACGCCTCCGCCATCTTGTGCTGAGAAGTCTTGAGTAGAGGTTCCAGGTTGCTAAAACATTTTGTTTATTGTTTTCTTGTTACCTTAAAGAGAGGGCTGGTTTAAATGATGACTTCAACACTAGTATGTGAGTTCAGACTTGTGTAAAATGCCTTCCTCTCTTGCCTCATACCTTCATCACTGCTGCTGATTCCAAAATGTCCTGTTGCCCCAAAGCAGAATTTTTTAGTTCACGACCATCATTGGATGATTATATTAAATCATGTGTATTAGATCTGGGCTGGAACAAAAGCCTACACACTACGGCCCTGTAGCCAGCCCCGGTGGTTGGTATATGATATCCCTGTGGTTAACTGGGTCAAAGTCAAGTTCCCTGACCTCTTAGCATAGCTGTGGTAATCAGTGACTAAACTGACTGGATGTTACCGTCACTGTAATCTCGTTGCCACTCCGCAATAACCTGTGAATGATGTTACCATCACCGGGTTAAAGAGATTGATTTATTGTATGTCGTCCCTTTACCTAAAGAGCACCATCTTATTTAATTCTGGTTGTTGCATTCAGAAAAGAACAACATTAAATACAGCATACTCAATTTAAAAAACATCCACAAAATATGAATCTATCTATACCACCAGAGGGCACAGACATGATTCAGCAACTGGCTATGGCCCATGAATCAAAACTAAACAGGTTGCTATGCCAGTCTAGTCTTCATGGTCCTCATAAATATGACTCCAAAGAGTAAAGGTTGACATGTAAAGCAACAGGAGGAATGGAAATGGGGCTAGGTCCCAACACAGTACGTGTTGCAATTTACCAGCATGTTGTAAAACGGCTGCAATGCTGCAATACTTATTATTCCCGGCAGTGACTGTTGTTTACACAACATTTGCCTTTTATGGGCTTTGAATGGTGTCATCCATAAACCTCTTCCTCCTCTCTCTCTCTCTCCCTCCCTCCCTCCCTCTCTCTCTCTCTCTCTCTCTCTCCTTTAAGATAGCATGAATACAACATTTTATGCTAATAATTTCTTTAACTACACTTTCAGTAACTGGAGTCTATGGGTCTGATAGAAGAATTTTGCTTTTGTCTCTTCTCATGAAAAGCCACAAATAGTTCTACAAACTGTTCACTGCTGGAACCCACAATGCAATTCGGCCTTCTGAAAATACGAAAAAGCAGAACTGAACCAAAAACATTACACTAATATCCTTGTTTTACAACCTTCATACTGTTAAACTGTCTCCTGGAGTGATTCCACAGGTAAAGAACTGTACAGTATGACAGTATTGTTTATACTTCCTGTGCCACTCTATTATTGTTTATACAGTGGGGAGAACAAGTATTTGATACACTGCCGATTTTGCAGGTTTTCCTACTTACAAAGCATGTAGAGGTCTGTAATTTTTATCATAGGTACACTTCAACTGTGAGAGACGGAATCTAAAACAAAAATCCAGAAAATCACATTGTATGATTTTTAAGTAATTCCTTTGCATTTTATTGCATGACATAAGTATTTGATACATCAGAAAAGCAGAACTTAATATTTGGTACAGAAACCTTTGTTTGCAATTACAGAGATCATACATTTCCTGTAGTTCTTGACCAGGTTTGCACACACTGCAGCAGGGATTTTGGCCCACTCCTCCATACAGACCTTCTCCAGATCCTTCAGGTTTCGGGGCTGTCGCTGGGCAATACGGAATTTCAGCTCCCTCCAAAGATTTTCTATTGGGTTCAGGTCTGGAGACTGGCTAGACCACTCCAGGACCTTGAGATGCTTCTTACGGAGCCACTCCTTAGTTGCCCTGGCTGTGTGTTTCGGGTCATTGTCATGCTGGAAGACCCAGCCACGACCCATCTTCAATGCTCTTACTGAGGGAAGGAGGTTGTTGGCCAAGATCTCGCGATACATGGCCCCATCCATCCTCCCCTCAATACGGTGCAGTCGTCCTGTCCCCTTTGCAGAAAAGCAGCCCCAAAGAATGATGTTTCCACCTCCATGCTTCACGGTTGGGATGGGTTCTTGGGGTTGTACTCATCCTTCTTCTTCCTCCAAACACAGCGAGTGGAGTTTAGACCCAAAAGTTATATTTTTGTCTCATCAGACCACATGACCTTCTCCCATTCCTCCTCTGGATCATCCAGATGGTCATTGGCAAACTTCAGACGGGCCTGGACATGCGCTGGCTTGAGCAGGGGGACCTTGCGTGCGCTGCAGGATTTTAATCCATGACGGCGTAGTGTGTTACTAATGGTTTTCTTTGAGACTGTGGTCCCAGCTCTCTTCAGGTCATTGACCAGGTCCTGCCGTGTAGTTCTGGGCTGATCCCTCACCTTCCTCATGATCATTGATGCCCCACGAGGTGATATCTTGCATGGAGCCCCAGTCTGAGGGTGATTGACCGTCATCTTGAACTTCTTCCATTTTCTAATAATTGCGCCAACAGTTGTTGCCTTCTCACCAAGCTGCTTGCCTATTGTCCTGTAGCTCGTCCCAGCCTTGTGCAGGTCTACAATTTTATCCCTGATGTCCTTACACAGCTCTCTGGTCTTGGCCATTGTGGAGAGGTTGGAGTCTGTTTGATTGAGCGTGTGGACAGGTGTCTTTTATACAGGTAACGAGTTCAAACAGGTGCAGTTAATACAGGTAATGAGTGGAGAACAGGAGGGCTTCTTAAAGAAAAACTAACAGGTCTGTGAGAGCCGGAATTCTTACTGGTTGGTAGGTGATCAAATACTTATGTCATGCAATAAAATGCAAATTAATTACTTAAAAATCATACAATGTGATTTTCTGGATTTTTGTTTTAGATTCCGTCTCTCACAGTTGAAGTTTACCTATGATAAAAATTACAGACCTCTACATGCTTTGTAAGTAGGAAAACCTGCAAAATCGGCAGTGTATCAAATACTTGTTCTCCCCACTGTAAGTATGGTATGAAAGTACATTTTTTGCACCTTACTTGTGAAAAAAACTCCAAAGCTCTCTATAATTGGATGAATTGGTATCTCTAGGGAAATTCAAAAGGCTGACTGAGGACCTTTTTACTGAATAATGTGTTTGTTTTATATGATTGTGTTTTGATTTTTGTTATTGATATGAATATTGATATGAATATTGATGTGAATATTGGTGTGCGTATTGATGTGTATACAGGCCTCATCTGTAAAATAAACCTTGACTCAAAATTATCAAAATTAAGGTTACATGAATACAAAATACACAAAGAACTAAAAAATATAAACACAACATGTAAAATGTCCCATGTTTCATGAGCTGAAGTAAACAATCCCAGAAATGTTCCATACGCAAACATTTTTTATTTCTCTCAAATGTTGTGCACAAATTTGTTTACATCCCTGTTAGTGGACATTTCTACTTTGCCAAAATAATCTGTCGATCCGACAGGTGTGGCATATCAATAAGCTGATTAAAAAGCATGATCATTACACAGGTGCACTTTGTGCTGGGGACAATAAAAGGCTACTTTAAAATGTGCAGTTTTGTCACACAACACAATGCCACAGATGTCTCAAGTATTGAAGGAGCGTGCAATGGGCATGCTGACTGCAGGAATGTCCACCAGAGCTGTTGCCTGATAATTTTATGTTAATTTATCTAACATAAGCTGCCTCCAATGTCATTTTATAGAACTTGGCAGTACGTCCAACCGGCATCATAACCACAGACCACGTGTAACCAAGTCAGCTCAGGACCTCCACATCCGGCTTCTTCACCTGTGGGATTGTCTGACGGCGGGTGGGAGTGGGGGATGTTGAGGAGTATTTCTGTCTGTAATAAAGCCCTTTTGTTGAGAAAGACTCATTCTGATTGGCTGGGCCTGGCTCCCCATGGCTACACCCCTGCCCAGTCATGTGAAATCCATAGATTAGGGCTTAATGGATTTATTTAAATTGACTGATTTCCTTATATGAACTATAACTCAGTAAAATCTTAGAAATTGTTGCATGTTGTGTTTATATTTTTGTTCAGTATATATATATAAAAAGATTGCTGCCTACTTGAAACAGGTGAAAGAGACTTGTTATCTCAATGGCATCACATCTATAAATAAAGGATTAAATGGATAAAAAAATATTGATGTGAGATTCTGTTAAATGAAGAGTTAGATGAGGTTAATGGGTGGCTGGTATGTTTTGCAGGCCCTGAATGAAGAGAGCTCTAAAACTGAACTCTGCATAATTCTGTTTTTCCAATCATTATTGAGCTTTGATAGATAATAAACACTCTGCTATGATGACAACCTATATGAGTCATCATATATATGGATAAAAATACACACTAATACGCTTTGTCTCCCTTTCAAAATAGTTCATGAGACTGTCACTGGTCCGACCTCTAATTTGCATTCTGTGAACTCAATGTAAATGTGATGTACTGTATAACTGCATCTTTGTGCTTCAGAGACAGATGTGTACTCACTTTACTAATGAATATAAAACATAACCAAACTTATGCGAGAGGGAAAAGAAAGTAAGAGAAAGAGAGAGAGTGTGTGTGTCTGTGTATATTCAACAAGGAAGTTCCAGAAGCGTTACATTGTTAAAGGGCAACTCCACTAATTTTCAACCTCATTTTCCTTATCATTAGAACAATAACAGTGTCTACATGTGAAAATGGCACATTTCTAAGTTTTGTAGAAAATATATAAAGTTAAAAAGTTCTATCCGATAACATCCTCAAACAGTGATTTCAAACACTGTGAAATTTGAGGCGACGTGGCAGCAATAAAATACTCTCCCCCTGACAAGAAACTGGTTGCAGGTTTTGAAAATCCCCAGGTTTTTTAACTTTGACCTTAGTATTCTTTGTTATATTTATTATTTTTGGTTAGGTCAGGGTGTGACAAGGGTGATATATGTTTTTTGTCCTGTCTAGGGTTTTTGTATGTTTATGGGGTTGTAACAAGTCTAGGTGTTTTGTATGTGTATTGTTGCCTAGATTGGTTCTCAATTAGAGGCAGCTGTTTATCGTTGTCTCTAATTGGGAACCATATTTAGGCAGCCATATTCCTTGAGTATTTCGTGGGTGATTGTCTATGTTTATGTCACGTTCTAACCTTAGTTCTTTTGTTATTTCATTGTTTTAGTATGGTCAGGGCGTGAGTTGGGTGGGTTATCTATGTTCGTTTTTCTATGTTGGTTTTTTCGTTTGGCCTGGTATGATTCTCAATCAGAGGCAGGTGTCGTTAGTTGTCTCTGATTGAGAATCATACTTAGGCAGCCTTTTTCCACCTGTGTTTTGTGGGTGTTTATTTTCTGTCTTTGTGTAATTCACCAGACAGGACTGTTTCGTTTCGTGTCATTCTCGTTTATCGTTAGTTTTGTTGTTTTGTTCGAGTATTCGTTTTCATTAAAAGGCATAATGAATACTTACCACGCTGCATCTTGGTCCTCCTCTCTTTCTCCCAACGACGAGCGTTACAGAAACACCCACCACCAAAGGACCAAGCAGCGTGGAAACGGGCAGCAGCAGCAGCAGCGGCCTAAATCGCAGGACTCCTGGACCTGGGTGGAGATTCTGGATGGCAAGGGACCCTGGGCACAGGCTGGAGAATATCGCCGCCCTCGTGAAGAGCTGGAGGCAGCTAAAGCCGAGAGGCGGTGGTATGAGGAGGCAGCACGGCAGCGCAGCTGGAAGCCTGAGAGGCAGCACCAAATATTTCTTGGGGGGGGGGCACACGGGGATGGTGGCGAAGTCAGGTAGGAGACCTGCGCCAACTCCCCGTGCTTACCGTGGGGAGAGAGGGACCGGGCAGGAACCGTGTTATGCCATGAGGCGCACAGTGTCCCCGGTGCGCAGGCAGAGCCCGGTGCGGTACATAGCAGCGCCTCGTATCGGCCGGGCTAGAGTGGGCATCGAGCCAGGTGCCATGAAGCCGGCTAAGCGCATCTGATCTCCAGTGCGTCTCCTCGGGCCGGGGTACATGGCACCAGCCCTACGCATGGTGTCCCCGGTTCGCCAGCACAGCCCAGTGCGGGCTATTCCACCTCGCCGCACTGGCCTGGCTACAGGGAGCATTCAGCCAGGTAGGGTTGGGCAGGCTCGGTGCTCGAGACCTCCAGTGAGCCTCCACGGTCCGGTCTATCCGGTGCCTCCTCCACGTACCAGGCCTCCAGTTCCTCCTCCCCGCACTTGCCCTGAGGTGCGTGTTCCCAGCCCGGTACCACCAGTTCCCGGCACCACGCACCAGGCTTACAGTGCGCCTCGTCTGTCCTGAGCCGCCCGTCTGTCCTGAGCCGCCTGAGCCGCCCGTTTGTCCTGAGCCGCCTGAGCTGCCCGTCTGTCCTGAGCCGCCTGAGCCGCCCGTCTCTCCTGAGCCGCCTGAGCCACCCGTCTGTCCTGAGCCGCCTGAGCCGCCCTTCAGTCAGGAGCCGCCTGAGCCGCCCTTCAGTCCAGAGGCGCCTGAGCCGCCCTTCAGTCCAGAGGCGCCTGAGCCGCCCTTCAGTCCAGAGGCGCCTGAGCCGCCCCTCAGTCCGGAGCTGCCCTTCAGTCCGGAGCTGCCCCTCAGTCCGGAGCTGCCCTTCAGTCCGGAGCTGCCCCTCAGTCTGGAGCTGCCCTTCAGTACAGATCTGCCCCTCAGTCCGGAGCTGCCACTCAGTCCGGAGCTGCCCCTCAGTCCAGAGGCGCTCCTCAGTCCAGTGGGGTCCTTTATTGGGGTTCCCAGTCCAAGGTCGGCGGCGAGGGTCGCCGCTCTAAAGAGGCCACTGAAGCGGGCAATGACTATGGTGGAGTGGGGTCCACGTCCCGCGCCAGAGCCGCCACCGCGGACAGATGCCCACCCAGACCCTCCCCTATAGGTTAAGGTTTTGCGGCCGGAGTCCGCACCTTGGGGGGCGGGGGGGTGGTACTGTCACGTTCTGACCTTAGTTCTTTTGTTATTTCTTTGTTTTAGTATGGTCAGGGCGTGAGTTGGGTGGGTTATCTATGTTCGTTTTCTATGTTGTTTTTTTTGTTTGGCCTGGTATGATTCTCAATCAGAGGCAGGTGTCGTTAGTTGTCTCTGATTGAGAATCATACTTAAGTAGCCTTTTTCCACCTGTGTTTCGTGGGTGTTTATTTTCTGTCTTTGTGTAATTCACCAGACAGGACTGTTTCGTTTCGTGTCATTCTCGTTTATTGTTAGTTTGTTGTTTTGTTTGAGTATTCGTTTCCATTAAAAGGCATTATGAATACTCACCACGCTGCATCTTGGTCCTCCTCTCTTTCTCCCAACGACGAGCGTTACAGTTTAGTTGCCTGTGTCAGCACAATTATTATATAGTTTCACGTTCGTTTTATTGTTTTTGTATAGTTTGTTCAGTGTTCTTTCTTCATTAAAGAAGATGTATTCAAATCGCGCTGCGCTGTGGTCTCATCGCTATAACGAACGTGACAGAATCACCCACCAACCAAGGACCAAGCAACTTGGTATCGGGCAGCAGCGAGTTCTGGACTCCTGGACATGGGAGGATATTTTGGACGGAAAAGGACCCTGGGCACAGGCTGGGGAATATCGCCGCCCCAAGGCAGAGCTGGAGGCAGCGAAAGCTGAGCGGCGGCGATATGAGGAGGCAGCACGGCAGCGCAACAGGCACGAGAGGCAGCCCCCATTTTTTGGGGGGGCGGGTCACACGGGGAGTGTGGCAGAGTCAGGTTGGAGACCTGAGCCCACTCCTCGTGCTTATTGTAAGCAGCTCGTTACTGGTCAGGCGCCGTGTTATGCGGTTAAGAGCACGGTGTCGCCAGTACGCGCCCATAGCCCGGTGCGCTATAGGACAGCCCCCGAAAGTGTCATGCGAGTGTGGGCATCCAGCCAGGGCGTATTGTGCCGGCTCAGCGTGTCTGGTCTCCGGTATGCCGTTTCGGTCCAGGGTATCCTGCGCCTGCTCTGCGTGCTGTGTCTCCGGGGCGCTGGGAGGGTGCAGTGCGTCCTATGCCTGCGCTCCGCTCGTGCCGGGCGAATGTGGGAATTGAGCCTAAGGGAGAGGTGCGCGTAGTATGCACCAGATCTCCAGTGCTCACCCACAGCCCGGTTCAACCTGTGCCTGCACTCTGGAGGGTCCGGGCTAGAGTTGTCATCCAGCCTGGGGGAGTGGTGCCAAGGCTGCGCACCAGAGTTTCGGTGCTCCCCCACAGCCCGGTCCTTCCGGTGCCTCCTCCAAGCACCAGGCCTCCTGTAGGTCTCCCCAGCCTGGTGGGTCCTGTGGCAGCCCCACGCACCAGGCTGTCTCTCCGTCTCCTCCCTCCAGGTTCTCTCTCCAGGCCAGAGCCGCCCGTCTGTCCTGAGCCGCCAGAGCCGCCGTCTGTCCTGAGCCGCCTGAGCCGCCCATCTGTCCTGAGCCGCCTGAGCCGCCCGTCTGTCCTGAGCCGCCTGAGCCGCCCGTCAGTCAGGAGCCGCCTGAGCCACCCATCAGTCACGAGCCGCCTAAGCCGCACGTTAGTCAGGAGCCGCCTGAGCCGCCCGTCAGTCAGGAGCCGCCTGAGCCGCCCGTCAGTCAGGAGCCACCAGAGCCGACGGTCAGTCAGGAGCCGCCAGAGCCGCCCGTCAGTCAGGAGCCGCCTGAGCCGCCCGTCAGTCAGGAGCTGCCTGAGCCGCTCGTCAGTCCGGATCTGCCAGAGTCTCCCTCCAGTCTGGATCTGCCAGAGTCTCCCTCCAGTCCGGATCTGCCAGAGTCTCCCTCCAGTCCAGAGGCGCCAGAGTCTCCCTCCAGTCCAGAGGCGCCACTCACTCCAGACTCAACCATCAGTCCAGTGGCGTCCTCTAGTCCGGGGTCGGTGGTGAGGGTTCCCGCTCCAGAGACATTACGTAAGTGGGCCAAGTCAGAAGTGGAGCGGGGGGTCCACGTCCCTCACCAGAACCGCCACCGCGGAGTTATGCCCACCCAGACCCTCCCATATAGGCTTAGGTGTGCGGCCGGGAGTCCGCACCTTTGGGGGGGGGGGGTACTGTCACGCCCTGACCTTAGTATTCTTTGTTTTCTTTAATATTTTTGGTTAGGTCAGGGTGTGACAAGGGTGATAAATGTTTTTTTGTCATGTCTAGGGTTTTTGTATGTTTATGGGGTTATCCTTTTGTCAATAGGGGGGGGCGCTATTTTCACTTTGTAAAAAATCGTTCCCAAATTAAACTGCCTCATACTCAATTCTTGCTCGTACAATATGCATATTATTATTACTATTGGATAGAAAACCCTCTCTAGTTTCTAAAACCGTTTAAACCTGAATTATATCTGTGAGTAAAACAGAACTCATTTTGCAGCAAACTTCCTGTCAGGAAGTGAGAAATCTGAAATCGAGGGCTCTGTTCCAGGGTCAGTTTATTAATTTGCATGGAATCTATGGGGCTACATGCACTGCATACGCCTTCCCCTAGATGTCAGTAGGCAGTGAGAATTGGAATGGGGTGTATATCTCTATCTGAGGCCGAATAAGACCGGTTGGAATGATGCGATAACTCTTTTCTTTCTTCACCGTGACGCGAAAGGGTCACCTGGATTGCGTTCTGAAAACCTTTCGTTATCGACGTTAGATATCTCCGGCTCTGATTTTATTTGATATATGTGTTAAAAACATCATAAACTAGTTATATTAAACCGACTTATAGCAGTTTATATCAGTTGATTGCGATTTTCGGTATTTTGTTTGTAATGCGTTATTGTGAGTTGGAGTTCCGTGCCGCATGGCCAGCTTTGTTAGCTAATTCCACAGATGAAGACGACATTCTACAACCAAACAACGATTATTCTGGACAAAGGACAACTTGTACAAGATTCTGATGGAAGCTCATCAAATAGTAGGAACCATTTATGATATTATTTCGTATTTCTGTCGAAAAATGTTTAGACTATATTCCGCCCAGATTTCGGGCGCTGTTTCGCTATAACGTAAGCTGTATGTCGTAATAAGGTTATTTTTAAAAATCTAACACAGCGGTTGCATTAAGAACTAGTGTATCTTTAATTTGCTGTCCAACCTGTATTTGTTAGTAAAGTATATGATTAGTTATTTGATTAGATGATGTGAGTGTCAGAAATATATCCAGATTATTTTGTGCTGTTTGGCTAGTATTCACATTGTTCAACCACGAATTGTACCGCTAAATATGCACATTTTCGAACAAACCATATATGTATTGTGTAATATGATGTTATAGGACTGTCATCTGATGAAGTTTGAGAAGGTTAGTGAAAAAATTAATATATTTTGCTGGTTTATTCGCTATCGCTAACGTGCATGAATCAATGCTGTTGTGTGGTTGGCTATTGTAGTAAGCTAATATAATGCTATATTGTGTTTTCGCTGTAAAACACTTAAAAAATCTGAAATATTGGCTGGATTCACAAGATGTTTGTCTTTCATTTGCTGTACACTGTGTATTTTTCATAAATGTTTTATGATGAGTATTTAGGTATTTCACGTTGGTTTCTGTAGTTATTCTAGCTGCTTTGGTGAGACTTCTGATGGTGGCTGCAATGTAAAACTATGATTTATACCTGAAATATGCACATTTTTCGAACAAAACATATGCTATACAATAAATATGTTATCAGACTGTCATCTGATGAGGTTGTTTCTTGGTTAGTGACTATTTATATCTTTATTTGGTCGAATTTGTGATAGCTACCTATGCAGTAAAAAAAATTTGGAAATATGCGGTTGGGTCTTTTGCTATCGTGGTTAGCTAATAGAAATACATATTGTGTTTTCCCTGTAAAACATTAAAAAAATCGGAAATGATGGCTGGATTCACAAGATGTGTATCTTTCATCTGGTGTCTTGGACTTGTGATTTCATGATATTTAGATGCTAGTATTTACTTGTGGCGCTATGCTAGGCTATGCTAGTCAGCTTTTTTACTGATGAGGGTGCTCCCGGATCCGGGATGAGTACCAAGTAGAAGTTAAAGAAGATGTATTCAAATCACGCTGCGCTTTGGTCTCATTGCTATAACGAACGTGACACATGGTATACGGTCTGATATACCACGGATGTCAGCCAATCAGCATTCAGGGCTCGAACCACCCAGTTTATAATGTAGATTATATATTATTTTTGTGTGCCTTGACTTGTTATATTTCATCACTGAAAATGTCTGTTCACATACATAGGTTGACCCAAACAGTACAAACATCTCCTAATCTTTGGAAAATGTTGTTCATCGAGAGATGCATAGAACCTTGTCAGTGACATTGTTTTCAATAGTTCTCCAATCACTGCATCAGACTGAAGATCTATAAGCTCAAGTTGCAGGTCAGTGGGAGCATTATCCACAAGGTGAAAGGAGAGGAAACCAACAGCATGTCATTTTCCAACACTTGGAAATCCTCAAAACGATGAGAAGACTCACCGTTCAAAGCACGCAGCAGCGATATATACCTCTCCCGCTGGTCACCTGATAGGGAACAGACTAGTAGTGTTGGTAGGTGGGTGAGATTGTTGGCTTTGACAGGGTTGTACATCTGCAAAAAGGCCCTTCCCTTGTAGTTTGGAAATCAGTTCATTCATGAGGGCCATGAAGTCCACGGTGAAGGCAAAATCAGCCAACCATTCTTTATCTTGCAGTTGAGGGAAATACACATATTTTCCTTTCATTTGCAAACACTCAGCAATCTCCGACTTCAGGTCCCACACCCTTTAAAGCACCTTCCCCAAACTCAGCCATCTCACGTTTGTGTGGTAGGGGAGATCTGCATGACCTGACTCTGTCTCTTACAACAGTGAGACAAACTGCCTGTGGTTTAAAGATTTTGCTCTTTACCACTTTAGTGACTGTATCCACAACATGGCTCATTTTCAGAACACATTTACAGAGCACCTCCTGATGAATAATGCAATGCAGGAAAATCCATTTCTGATCTGGTTTCAACTCAGCTACTTCATATTGTATCCTAAAGTTTTTTCCCGTCAAGTTTGGGCACCCATCAGTGGTCACATTGGATAACTCAGTCCCAGCTTTGCCACACACTTATTAACCTCCTCCAATAAATATTTCCCTGTGGTTGTGCTCTTCATTGACTGCACTGAAGCAAACTCCTCTGTAATTTCAATGTCTGGGGTTATGCCTCGTAAGAATATCAACAACTGCGCCGTGTCACGTGCATCTCTCATCCAGGGCCAAGGAGAAATAGGTGAAATCCTTTTCCTTGTCTTTTAACCTCTACCGCTTCTCTCCCGGATCCGGGATCCTCCTCATCTGACTAGCATAGCCTAGCCTAACGGGACAGGGATATCATATAATATAATTTACATGAAATCACAAGTCCAATACAGCAAATGAAAGATAAACATCTTGTGAATCCAGCCATCATTTCCGATTTTTAAAATGTTTTACAGCGAAAACACAATATGTATTTCTATTAGCTAACCACAATAGCCAAACACACAACCGCATATTTTCACCATGTTTCCACCGCATAGGTAGCTTTCACAAAACCGACAAAATAGAGATAAAATTAGTCACTAACCAAGAAACAACTTCATCAGATGACAGTCTTATAACATGTTATGCAATACATTTATGTTTTGTTCGAAAATGTGCATATTTGAGGTATAAATCATAGTTTACATTGCAGCCACCATCAAAAATAGCACCAAAGCAGACAGAATAATTACAGAGAGCAACGTGAAATACACAAATACTCATCATAAAACATTTATGAAAAATACATGGTGTACAGTAAATGAAAGATAAACATCTTGTGAATCCAGCCAATATTTCCGATTTTTTAAGTGTTTTACAGCGAAAACACAATATAGAATTATATTAGCTTATCACAATAGCCAAACACACAAACGCATTTATTCACCGCAAAGGTAGCTTTCGCAAAAACCAGCAAAAGATATAAAATTAATCACTAACCTTGAACAAATTCATCAGATGACAGTCTTATAACATCATGTTATACAATACAATTATGTTTTGTTCGAAAATGTGCATATTTATAGCTACAAATCCTGGTTATACATTGTGAATACGTAGCATCGATTCACCAGAATCTCCGGAGATATTTTGGACACTCACCTAATCTGACCAAAGAACTCATCATAAACTTTACATAAAAATACTTGTTGTATGGCAAATGAAAGATACACTGGTTCTTAATGCAACTGCTGTGTTAGATTTTTAAAAATAACTTTACCATAACATACAGCTTGCGTTATTGTGAGACAGCGCTCACCAAAACGGCGGAGAATAGGAGTCAACATTTTACACAGAAATACGAAATAACATCATAAATGTTTTCTTACTTTTGCTGAGCTTCCATCAGAATGTTGTACAAGGAGTCCTTGGTCCAGAATAAATCGTTGTTTGATTTAGAATGTCCATTTCTTCTGACGAATTCGCGCCACAATGCTAGCCAAGGTTGATAACATTCCCATCCTCTCTTGATGCAAAGAACGGAAAACTCCAAAAGTCCCAATAAACGTTGAATAAACTGATAAAACTCGGTTGAAAAAACCTACTTTATGATGTTATTATCATATGTATCAAATAAAATCAGAGACGGAGATATTCGCCGTGTAAACCGAACGCTTTTCAGAAGACAATGTCGAGCTCCCCAGCGCGCCTTCGAAGACAAAAAAAATTCCGGACCTGTCACTCCAAAAGCTCTTGTTCGGCCTCAGATCAAGCTAGACACCCCATTCCACCTTCCACTGCCTGTTGACATCTAGTGGAAGGCGTATGAAGTGCATGCATATCGATAAATAAAAGCCAGTTGAATAGGCAGGCCCTGAAACAGAGCCTCGTTTTCAGATTTTTCACTTCCTGTTTGGAAGTTTGCTGCAAAATTAGTTCTGTTTTACTCACAGATATAATTCAAACAGTTTTAGAAACGTCTGAGTGTTTTCTATCCAATAGTAATAATAATATGCATATTGTATGATCTAGAAAAGAGTACGAGGCCGTTTCATTTGGGCACGATTTTTTCCAAAGTGAAAACAGCGCCCCCCTATTGACAAGTGTTCCATATTCTTTGCGATGTCCTCAACACGCCATGTCACTGTTCGTCTTGACAGGGAAATATTTTGAAACTGCTCTTTCTTGTCGGGGCAAAGTATTGCTGCAGAGTCAATTAAATATTCTTTAATGAATTCGCCCTCAGCGAATGGCTTGCTATGTTTAGCAACTTTGTGGGACAGTACATAGCTAGCTCTCACAATTCCATCGTTTGCTGAATGCAGTTTTGTGAAAAGTCCTTGCTGCTTTTGCAACTGAGAAAGCTGAGAAACTATTTTGATGCACTTGCCCTCTGCTCAGAAGACATATTCCTATATGTATCTGCATGCTTTGTCTGGAAGTGTCAAGACAAGTTGTAGTCTTTCAAGACAGCTGTGCTCTCTTTGCACACTAAGCACACAGCTTTCCCTGATACCTCAATAAAGAAATGTCTCCATGTCCACTCTTGCTGGAACATCCTACATTCATTGCCTACTTTCCTTTTCTTTGAAATCTTAGAAAAACTAATTTTTACACAATTTCTAGCTAGCTTCTATTTGTAACTGTGACATATGTGTCAGACTGTCATTCACTGTCTGTCCTCAAGCAGTTGCTATTTATACGTGCCTTCAAAATAAATGTCCCACAAGCGGAGGGAGTTAAATCATTACACAAAGGCGAATATTCATTGGGCTTTTAATTTGAATAAAAATCTGCTTTCATGCTACGTGTTATTGTGCACTTGTTATTACGGGTCTCATCCCATGTATTATTTAGAGGTTTACACCTCGCTCTTTTGTTTGGGTTACATCCCTGTGTTTTATTTATATATGTGTTTGTTTTGGGCTTCGTCCCCATTGTTTTTATGATGTACTTTATTTTGGGTGGAGAAATAAAAAAAACGATGACGTATTCCTGCGCTTGTCTCCTATCATTATACAGCGTGACAAAATAATCGACTACTTTAAATGGAGAGAGTGGGAAAGGCAGAGCTGGCGACCATTGTAGAGACAGTCCAGCATCATGAGGACTGTCTCTCCAGACTCGGCAGCGCCATGGACAGCGTGCCGGTAACCATCCTACGTTTGGAGGGGAATGTGCAGTCCCTCCCGTCTCCAGCACCGGTTCCAGCACCAGCCCCCACACCACCACTACCTGCCTCTGTCCCATCTGAGCCGGTCCACGGAATACCCCTGTCCCTCCCGGAGCGCTTGCAAGATGCAAGGGATTCCTTCTGCAATGAGACCTGTACCTCGCACGCTACGGCGAGGCTGTCTCCGGCAGAGACAGGTTTGCCATGTCATCTTGGCACTGACCGGACAGGCCCTGGACTGGGGTGCCGCGGTCTGGGAAACAGGCGGACCAGAGGTCGAGTCCTACAAGCGCTTCACCCTTCTCTTCCCCCCGGTGTTTGATCATCCTGTGGAGGGCCGAGAGGGAGGTGAGCGCGTACTCCAAGTACTCCGGGGATCTAGGACCGCCTCAGAGTTTGCCTTGGAGTTCCGCACGATCTCGGCCTCCACCGGATGGAACGAGTCGGCTCTGGTCACCGTGTTCCGCAGCAGACTGCGGGAGGAGGTACAGATGGAGTTAGCCTGCCGTGATGACAACCTGTCACTCAACCAGCTCATCAGCATGGCGATCTGGTTGGACAACCTTCTGCGGTCCCAACGAAGACCTGCGCGGAATCTGGAGCCCATGGCTACACCCGCTCTGTGGCTAGAGCCAATGGAGGTGGGCTCTGCACATTTGCCCGAGCCAGAGCGTAGGAGAAGGAGGATTCTGGGCCTCTGCTCCTATTGTGGAGAAAAGGGTCATTTCTCCCCGACCTGCCCTCTATCCACTAATAGGTGAGGAGGTGACAAGCCAGGGAATTACCCTGCTCCAACCCAGGTAGGATGCAAGGTCTCCCCTCCTTTTCTGTCAACTCAACCAGTGTGTTTTCCCATTAAATTCCCTGAACACCTTAGCCCCTCACTCCCATTAGCTTTGATTGATTCCGGAGCTGCTGGGAATCTTTTAGATAGTGCACTGGCCATTGCATTACGCATTCCTTTGAATCCCCTACAGTCACTCATTCCGGTTCAAGCACTGGATAATCGTCACGCCTGCCGCCTCATCGCCCCTGGGACTGTGCCATTGACCTGCTGTCTGATGCAGCCCTCCCAAGAGGACACGTCTATCCCCTCGCCTATGCAGAGACCGAGGCCATGGAGACCTACGTACAGGAGAGCCTCCAGCAGGGTTTTATCAGCCCATCTACGTCACCAGCCTCCTTAAGCATCTTTTTTGTTAAGAAGAAAGATGGGGGACTGCGCCACTGCATTGATTATCGAACACTGAATAAAGCCACCGTTAAGTTCACCTATCATTTACCCCTCATCCCAACCATCATCAAACAAATACATTGGGCCCAGTACTTCATGAAACTGGACTTGAGGAGCGCCTACAATCTGATGCATATTCGTGCAGGCGACGAATGGAAAATGGCCTTTTCCACGACCATGGGCCATTACGAGTATCTCGTAATGCCCTTTGGCCTGTCTAATGCTCCTTCAGTCTTCCAGACCTTTATTAACGAAGTGTTTCGGGACATGCTGGGAAGAGGGGCATTGGTTTATATAGACGACATTTTGGTCTATTCTGCTGACCGCGCCCAGCATAGTCAGGTTGTTAGTCAGGTTGTTAGTCAGGTCTGTGCTGGGAAGACTGTTGGAGCATGATCTATATGTTAAACAAGAGAAATTTTTGTTTTTCCAGCTGACCGTGTCCTTTTTGGGCTAACTCATATCCACGGAGGGAGTGGAGATGGAGGAGCAACGCGTCAGCACAGTCAGGTCATGGCCCATCCCCAACTCCGTGAAAGCAGTCCAGTGATTCATGGGGTTCGCCAACTATTTCCGGAGGTTCATCCGGAAATTGATCCATGGCACGAAGCCTCCAGTGATGATCCATGGCACGAAGCCTCCAGTGATGATCCATGGCAAGAAGCCTCCAGTGATGATCCATGGCAAGAAGCCCCCAGGGGTGAGACATGGCACGAAGCCTCCAGAAACGGCCTCCAGCCCGGAGCCTCCAGAGACGGCCTCCAGCCCGGAGCTGCCAGAGTCTCCTTCCTGTCCGGAGCTGCCAGAGTCTCCCTCCAGCCCGGAGCTGCCAGAGTCTCCTTCCTGTCCGGAGCTGCCAGAGTCTCCCTCCTGTCCGGAGCTGCCAGAGTCTCCCTCCTGTCCGGAGCTGCCAGAGTCTCCCTCCTGTCCGGAGCTGCCAGAGTCGCCCTCCTGTCCGGAGCTGCCAGAGTCGTCCTCCTGTCCGGAGCTGCCAGAGTCGCCCTCCTGCCCGGAGCGGCCAGAGTCGCCCTCCTGCCCGGAGCGGCCAGAGTCGCCCTCCTGTCCGGAGCTGCCAGAGTCGCCCTCCTGTTCGGGGCCCGCTGCAAGGGTCCCCAGTCAGGGGTCGGAGGCAAGGGTCCCCTAAGGTGGAGCGGGGTCCACGTCCTGCGCCAGAGCCGCCACCGTGGATAGATTCCCACCCAGACCCTCCCCTATATCTTTAGGTTTTGCAGCCGGAGTCCGCACCTTTGGGGGGGGGGGTGACTTTAGTTATATTTGTTATCTTTATTTTTTGGTTTAGGTCAGGGTGTGACAAGGGTGGTTTGTTTAGTTTTTGTTTTTGTCTAGGGGTTTTTGGCTTGTCTAGGGGTGTTGTCTATCTATTGGGATTTGGTATGGTCTAGGGGATTGTAGGTTTATGGTGGCTTGAATTGGTTCCAAATCAGAGACAGCTGTTTCTCGTTGTCTCTGATTGGGGAGCCTATTTAGGTTGCCATTTTCCTTGTTGGTTTTGTGGGTAGTTGTTTTCTGTCTCTGTGTCTGTACCAGACAGGACTGTTTTGTTTGTTCCGCTTTGTTATTTTTTGTTCTAGTGTTCAGTGTTATTAATAATCATGAACACGTACCACGCTGCACCTTGGTCCTCTCATTCTTCCTCAGACGAACATCGTTACAAACCAGCCATCCTCTAACCCTAACTTTCAGCTGTGGGTCCATTTTCATTAACAAACTGTATGCATCTGTATGTTTTATCCAACATACTCTCCTCAAGTTATTCTACAGGCTCATATGACTTACACTTGTTGACCACTCTAGCTGGTTGACCTTTGCCTCTTGGTCTTGACTATGACATTGATTGGACACTGTTTTACTGGGCTTACAACTATTTTCAAATGTTTTGCAGATGTTCCAGAAAACACCACAATAAAGGTGATCCCTCTAGATGACCACTCTAGATAACCCTTCTAGGGCGGCAGGTAGCCTAGCCGTTAAGATATTGGGCCAGTAACTGAAAGGTTGCTGGTTTGAATCTGTCGATGTGCCCTTGAGCAAGGTGCTTAACCCTAATTGTTCCTGTAAGTTGCTCTGGATCAGAGTGTCTGCTAAATGACTTAAATGTAGATGTACTGTATGGATCAACATCAGACCAGACATGGTGGATAAATTAAGATGTCTTACTCAGGCAGTTTACCATTGGAAAAAATTGTCAAGGTATCTGTCTTTGTAATTTGGCCCTCCCTCTCTTGAGTGATTATGCTTTCCAGTGATTATGCTTTCCAGCTTTAGACCGTGTGGTGGGGGAATAAGTGATTATGCTTTCCAGTGATTATGCTTTCCAGCTTTAGACCGTGTGGTGGGGGAATAAGTGATTATGCTTTCCAGTGATTATGCTTTCCAGCTTTAGACCGTGTGGTGGGGGAATAAGTGATTATGCTTTCCAGTGATTATGCTTTCCAGCTTTAGACCGTGTGGTGGGGGAATAAGTGATTATGCTTTCCAGTGATTATGCTTTCCAGCTTTAGACCGTGTGGTGGGGGAATAAGTGTGGTGGGGGCATAAGTAGACCTTGCTTTCTCTAACGTCTCTGGTCAGACCTCACTCTGTCCTGGAGTCCAGTCCTCCTGCTCAGTTTCAGTGGGCTCTGAATGGAACACTACTGTCCAATAAGGCAGGGTTTCTAACCTCGGTCCTGGCCCCCCTGGGTGCACATTTTGTTCTTTGCCATACCACTACACAGTTGATTCAAATAACCAACTCATCATCATGCTTTGATTATTTGAATTAGCATTCAACATAATTGAAAAGCCTTTGAGAAAGATACAGACATACATTTCCAACACATCTCTGAATGACTCTCACGCTAATGTCACACACACACTGCATATAGAAAAAAATGCCCCTATATGGCTGCCAGGGCTAAGTTACAAATTGCAAGACAAAACGTATCAAAACCATGAGCGAAGAACCACACACTATACATGACTGATGTCCAACCTTGACTTTAGTTCTGTTTTTAATTTTTCATTGCAGAGTGCATTAAAGGGATAGTTTTGATCAGCATGTTGGCATATATCTAGAACCAGTATGGCCAAACTGTCACACCCTGGCCTTAGTTAACTTTGTTTTCTTTATTATTTTAGTTAGGTCAGGGTGTGACATGGGGGATGTATGTGTTTTGTATTGTCTAGGGTTTTTTGTATGTTTATGGGGCAGTGTTCAGTCTAGGTGTATGTATGTCTATGGTTGCCTAGATTGGTTCTCAATTAGAGACAGCTGTCTATCGTTGTCTCTGATTGGGAACCATATTTAGGCAGCCATATTCATTAGGTAGTTCGTGGGTGATTGTCTATGTGTAGTGTTTAGTGTCAGCACTATTTGTTATATAGCTTCACGGTCGTTTGTTGTTTTTGTATAGTTTGTCAAGTGTTCTTCGTCTTCGTTTATTAAATATGTATTCATTTCACGCTGCGCCTTGGTCCTCCTCTCTTCAACGTTACGACGAACGTGACACAAACATCTATAAATAGAATACCTTTTCATTTTGTTTGGTCTTCCAAACCACCTCCAGCAATCAAGGTAAACCGTTTTGGCCATGGGAAATCACTCTTAAGTTGGCCCCATGGAGCTAGGTGGCAGCCATATTTAAAACTGGTGCCCAGACATCTTTAGTTTGATGCCGTTGTGAATGAGCCTAGTCAGTATGACCTGGGGCCTGTTGCACAAAAGTAGAATTAAGACATCCGGGATAAATGACTCAGCTGAGCTCAATGAAGCCAAAACATGTGCGTCCAGGCTTAATTGGTTGCACAAAGACCAAGCCAGGATGAGCAGACACGGATTCATTAAGCCAGGTGAAACCAATCCTGGATAGGTGCGCGCTCACGGCTCACTCAAATAGACCCCGCCACAGATCACAGATTAACTGATTTACCATGGCAACTAGAGCCGCGTACTTTTCCCCGTCGGAAGCACAAATCCTCATGGAGGCATACGAGGAGGTAAAATATATAATTAAGAAGAAAGGCAACACCGCCACAGTGATAAAGCAAAGAGAAAAACCGTGGCAAAGTATTGCAGACCGCCTGAATGCGTAAGTAGTGCACAATTACACACTCACCGCTCCGCTGAAACATCACAATTACAATTCAAATATTTAATTCACATCTCCAAAAATGCAGTTGTACTGTAATTATGAAACGGTTAAATTTTTAATTGAAATGCACTGCAGATATGAGTGAAATTGTGTAAAGTAACTCCATCACACTGTATAAAGCTATGATACATTTTTTGATATTTTTACTGAAAACAAGACAAAAATACCAAGTAATTTTTTGCAGTGTGACTCCATTAAATGTGTGTGTGTGTGTGTGTGTGTGTGTGTGTGTGTGTAGATTAAACATGAACGGGCCAAAACGGACATGGCAGCAGGTCAAAATCAAATACAAGAACATTCTGCAGAATGGTATGGTCCCTGACTAATATTTAACAAAGCACAAGCATATATTGTACCCAGAAGGTGCCTGCTCACACATTGTCTGTACTGTTTTAGCAGTGAAAAAGAATACCCACAGACAAGGCACGGGTGGTGGGTCACCAAAGGCTGACCTTACCCCAGCAGAGGACATGGCCTTGGAGCTAAATAAAGGCAGGCCCGTCTTAGAGGGGATCCCTGGGGGGAAAGAGACGAGCATAGGTTCCTCCCAAGATGCCACCCGCTTCATTCAAGGTATGTCCTTCCATCTCTACATGGGATACAACCACATTCATATTGAATCAATTTGGACTGTCTGACTTTGGTTTACCTATTGCCTTGCAGTGTCTGGCAGCACTGTGTTCCTGTTAGAGCCACCAGCACAAGCACCAGACGATGCTGATCCAGTGAGTACTCCATCAAAGGCATACTGTAGGCCTGGCATGTCTTGTCTACTAGCTTCAATATGAATCCGATTAAATGTGATAGGGTGAAGGCCCCAGTGCAGCAGCAACAGCACATGATGGAGACGATGATGAGGAGGAGACCATCTCTCTGGATTCCAGAAGGCATGAGGTATCATGTTAAGACTGTGAAAGTACTATTTACTCTACAATGGTGAGGAGTCCTCATCAAAATCAAAAAATCTAATTTCTTTTACAGGACCCAGATGCTATACAGTGGGAAAACCAGCCTGGCAACATAGTGCGTATTAATAAAAGGACACCACATCCTGCCAAATTCCAGCTGCGCTAATTGTATTGTGTTCACAGAGCTCACAAGCTATCAGAAAGTTGTATGGCAACCACCTCCGGCGCCAAATAGAACTGGCAGACATAGACATTCAGTACAAGAAGAAAAAGATGGAAAATCTTGCACTGGAGTCCGAAATAAAAAAGAGGACAATTAGGAAACTGGACCTTGAAATAAAAAAACTTGAGAGGGAGGTGAGATATGCCTTCAATGTACACTGTATGCTAACTGTAACACAAATGTATTAATCATTATTTTTCTTTCCTCCCCCAGCTCCAAGAAGATGACACAGCTCAAAATAAAAATTAGGTATATTCTCGTAAAGTCAAGTGAGCCATGACATATGAGCTCTTATTGTGAGCACACAGGACGGTGGCATCTTTCTAAGTTTTTTATTTATTTTCCCAGCAATCAGTACAACCAAGTCATCGTTATAAGGCATCGCCCTCTTTTGCCCACCCCCCCAGCACCAGGTGTGGCCACTAGCCTATATGAAGGCCCAAAATTGTGTGTTCCTTTCTGCTCTGACAATGGCATGCCCATTCGTGCGAGATGTGGTGGATGAAGAAGCACTTGTGCTGAGGAGAGCCTTCAGGCGAGAAAGGGTCTTCAGGGACCGGTTGGACCCACTGGCCTTCCCTGATGACCATCTATATGAAAGATACAGATTTTCTGCAGATGGCATCAGGTATCTATGCAGACTACTGGGTCCCAGGATTAAGCACCGCACTGCACGGAGCCATGCACTGAGTGTGGAGCAAATGGTTTGTGTGGCCTTGCGCTTTTTTGCTAGTGGAGCCTTCCTGTACTCAGTGGGGGATGCAGAACAGCTGAACAAGGCCACAATTTGCCGCACAATAAGGAGTGTGTGTCTGGCTATCAAAGCATTAGCAGATGTCTTCATCTCCTTCCCTGGCCACAGAAGACTCTGTGACATCAAAGAGGAGTTCTATAGGATTGCAGGTAAGAGGATCTACAAATTACAGGACAACTGTTAACACATAGTAGGATACTCATTACTTTGTGTGACAGGTTTCCCCAATGTCATTGGTGCAGTGGACTGCACACACATAAGGATAAAAGCCCCCTCAGGTGCCCATGAGGCCGATTTTGTGAATAGGAAATCCTTTCACAGCATTAATGTTCAGGTGAACATAACTTTTTGATATTGTCCATTGACGAACACTCTGCATTGCCAGTGATGTGCATTGATTGGTGTAATATTCCTCATCTTATGATTTCAGATGGTCTGCAATGCTGACTGTGTGATCAGCAATGTTGTGGCAAAATGGCCTGGCTCAGTCCATGACTCCAGAATCTTTCGGGCCTCTGAAATCTATCAGTGCCTATCACAAGGTAAGCCACACAACCCCTATTTATAACCATCATGGCTGTGTCAAGAATATCACTGTGTTTATGAGGTAGTAATGATGAGATTTTGTGTTGACAGGTGAATTCTCTGGTGTGTTGCTGGGAGACAGGGGGTATGGCTGCCAGCCTTTTCTCCTGACACCTTTCACAGACCCCCAGGAAGCACAGCAGGCCTACAACCATGCCCATGCCAGGACCAGGGCCAGAGTTGAAATGACCTTTGGCCTCCTGAAGGCACGCTTTCACTGCCTTCACAAATTAAGGGTCAGCCCTGTTAGGGCATGTGATATTACTGTGGCTTGTGCTGTCCTCCACAATGTGGCCTGCCTGAGGAAGGAGAGGGCCCCCAGAGTGCCACCAGCCATGGACTGGGACAATCCGGCAATCTTCCCTGATGACGACAGTGGTCGGCTGCTGAGGGACCAATATGTGTTGAATTATTTTAGTTAGTATGTGTGCTTTCAATTTTGGTTAAATATGTCCTGCGGTGGCAGAGGAATTTGGTTTTTTTTGGGTTCGTTTTTTGACGAATTTGGCCTCTTATGATGTTTGTGCGGTATACTGTGTGTAATACAAGGCTGCAGGGAGGCTACTGCATCCATTCATTTGTCTGTTCAGTTGATGTGTATGGATTTGTCCTGCATTTATTTTAGTGTGCAGACATGCAGGGTGTGTTATATACAGACCTTTGAATGTGTATGTATCATTTTGTATAATATGCTTGGATTCTGTGCTTTCCATCTTGTAGAGTCACTGTGACTTCAGTTTCGAAAGGAGCTGATGGTTTACCTGCTTTGTTTTGTCCTTATTCAATAAAGGAACATAATGTTACACATTGTGTTTTTATATTCATATGGAATGTGTATTTGTTTATATGACTACTAGGGCCACACTGAAGAAAAAGGATAAAGTCATAAATTTATGAGGCTGGTTCTTTCTGCAGAAAAGCTACATATTGTTTTTACAGTTTTGATACTTATGACAATGTGATACTTAATATTCTGGCACATCAGCATGTCTTTGTTTATGAAACCATACTGAAGTACAATTTCACGAAATGCCCCACATCTGTCATTTTAACAACTGTCCTCCTTTAAAACAACTGGTTACAATATTATGACTTGTGTTTTTTTCCCCTCTGTGGCCCTAATATTCTATCATTTTATATATAGCCTTATAGTCTATGGGAAACTGTAAATTATCTAATGATAGCAACATCATCTAAAAATCATTTTTTATCCAAAATCATTGAAATTAATGATCACAAACGTTTAAATAACAGTGGGTCTAGTTATATGTGATAACAATGTATAGTGAGCAGTGAAATAACTATTGGTTTCCATTTGTGGTGACTGCTGACTGACAATAGGGATGAGATTAAATAGATCCTGGAATTTAGCCTGGTCTGGAGCAGGCTAGCTCCACAGAATAAATCTCCATGGTAATTTATACCATAACATATCCTCCTGCCCCCTATCCATCTTTAGTGCAACCGGATTACGGATCAATTGAGCCAGGATCACCAAGATATCCTGGCTTAATCCCTTATCCTAGTTTTGTGCAACAGGCCCCTGGTGACTCCAGTCTCCAGTCAGAGAAATGGTGATACTGAGACAAGGAAGATGAAGAAGAAGCAGAAGCAGAAGAAGGACAGGAAGAGGCCTCAACCACAGGCAACAGGGGAGCAGCAAAACCCAGTCAGAGGCAGAGAGGAAGGGGGAGGATGTCTTGTGTGGCTGTAGTCAACAGAGGCATGGACTTGGTAATTAAGCGGTATAAAACCCAATTTAAAAGATAGGGAAAGGAGCAGGGATTCTGGGGAAGACATATCAAGAGCTGATTGATGTATTAGAAGTTAGAATACTTTTTGGGGTAAGGTTTAAACAGAACTTGATTTTTATTGTTAGAAGCTTTTGCATTATAATTGCAATAAAACAAAATCTGTATTTATTGCACCCCTGTCTCCTACGTAATATTTATTTTATGAAACTAAACTACAGTCTGAATCACAGACATTTGATACGTCAGAAGAGATGGTGGCATCTGCAGTTGTCTTTCTTACCATGGGAATACTCTCAGGTGAGACCTTATCTGCTGCTCATAATAAAATACAGCCGCACATAGGATAACCCTAAAAGCACCAACATGAGGTCATCATTTCGTCATCATTTCTAAACCCTTTTTGGATCCTTCTGAAATTTTAGGACCATTTTTTCTGTGTTAATGTAATATATTCTTCTCTACTCCCATGACAGTAGGAATTGTTCTTCAATCAATAGCAGGTTCTTGTCAATAGTCATAGACATGGTTGCAATTGTGTTAATATCTATCTCCAAGGCCAATTGCTGTCACACCTTGTCCATAGACCACTTACATGGCAAAGAAACCAAATTTAATTTTGTAATTTGGGTAAACTATCCCTTTAATGTGGTGACACATATTCCCATTAGTCCATCTTAATGTTTGCTTGCATAAAATATAGTTATTCTACTAGGCACAGTGGCTTCTACAGTGACTTCCAAAATTGTCTTGGTAAAATAATGATTCTGTAAGAACTATAAAAAAAAATGCATTTGGAAACTTTCCACTAATATCTTTTGTCTGCTGAATTTTGTGTTTATTTTGAAAACGTTATAATCAAGCATTGTTTTTGTTTCCTCAGGATATTGTGCTGGTCAAGATGTGTTTCCACCTGGACCTGTGAATGGAACATTGGGAGGAAATGTGATTTTCAAAACCACCATCAATCCAACCACACTTTTTGCAATCAGCTGGACTTTTCGTGAACCCCCTGTCTCCGTTGTTGACTTTGTCAGTTCTTTAGGTCCTGTGATCGGAGAGGGATATGTTGGTAGGATCAGTCTGGACAATAGCACTGGATCTCTGGAGCTCAGGAAACTGACCCTGATTGACAATGGGCCATACAGAGTGGCCCTAAGAACGGCTGCTGTTTCTCAGGTGGGATCTACTTCACTGATTGTCTATGGTGAGTTCCAAATGTTGCAGGGTAAGGTATGTACATAAAGTTACATTCACAAATGTTACGTTCACGAAGAGTGATACTGGGAGAACAATTGTCACAATGCTTGGATAACGGCACCGTCAGTGTTTTCTTTGATCAAGTGTCAAACTAATTAAGACGATCTAAGCAAGGCTTAGAACTTGTTCTCAACTGGCCTACCTGGTTAAATAAAGGTGAAATAAAATAAATAAAATAAAAGGCTGGCTGAGGTCCCTAAGGTTTAGACAGCGTATGAAAACAACCGCTCTCTCATTTAGGTCAACTACCAGTTCAGGGTCAACACCTGCCGTTTTGAAATGGTTTTGAGCATTGTTGGCTGAACACAATGCTTTATAATTTGACCATTTACATTTTTTAAATGGTATGTTCTCGGTTTTCCCCTTTTATGAGAGGATTGTTCTTAGGTTGTACCTGGGTTATCTACTTTTGAACATAGGCTTCTACTTTGAGAACATTTTTATTTACTTGAATTGCAGTTATTTTTTTCAAATGTCCAGGTGTTTCCGGCAATGAAACACAATGTGACATGCAAAGTACCATAACATAATGTTGCAATTTACAAAACTGAACTCTTTTGCAATAGTGAGGTGCAATTAGAGGACGTCTTTCAGTAGCTGCCTTGTCACCACTGGTCAGGTTTGGCTTCAAATTAGTGGATTTGTCTATTTCAGCCACACCCATTGCTGACAGGTGTATAAAATCGAGCACACAGCCATGCAATCTCCATAGACAAACATTGGCTGTAGAATGGCCTTACTGAAGATCTCAGTGACTTTCACCGTGGCACCGTCATAGGATGCCACATTTCCAACAAGTCAGTTCATGCTAGAGTTCTGTCATGCCCCCCCCCCATCTCCATACCTCTCGATCTCTTACCCTCTGGTGAGTGTGAGAGATCTCTATGTAGGATTGTGGTCCACGATAACCTGGCCCGAGCAGGCCAGTCATGACAGTTCAACATCTAGTGAAAACCCTTCCCAGAAGAGTGGGCTGTTATGGCCGCAATGGGGAACCAACTCCATATTAATGCCCATGATTTTGGAATCAGATGTTCGACGAGCAGCTGTCCACATACTTTTGGTCATGTAGTGTATGAACACAGAAATAATGGACATTTTGAACTCTTATGGTAGTGATATGACAAAATTACACATGGTTTTGAAAATGTTCTGGTCTTGACTTGGCCTCAAACCTTTTGTCCCCCTCCCAGTCTCAGTTTTGACTCGGTTTCGCATTTTATCGATGGCAATTTGAATTAGAGGTTGACCGATTAATCGGAATGGCCGATTAATTAGGGCCGATTTCAAGTTTTCATAACAATCGGAAATCGGTATTTTTGGGCGCCGATTTGCCGATGTATTTTTTTTATTTAAAAAATGTATACCTTTATTTAACTAGGCAAGTCAGTTAAGAACACATTCTTATTTTCAATGACGGCCTAGGAACGGTGGGTTAACTGCCTTGTTCAGGGGCAGAACGACAGATTTTCACCTTGTCAGCTCGGGGGATCCAATCTTGCAACCTTACAGTTAACTAGTCCAACGCAATAACGACCTGCCTCTCTCTCGTTGCACTCCACAAGGAGACTGCCTGTTATGCGAATGCAGTAAGCCAAGGTAAGTTGCTAGCTAGCATTAAACTTATCTTAAAAAAAACAATCAATCATAACCATTAGTTAACTACACATGGTTGATGATATTACTGGATATTATCTAGCGTGTCCTGCGTTGCATATAATCTGACTGCCTTCTAGTAGTTGTTCCCCTTGCTCTGCATGGGTAACGCTGCTTCGATGGTGGCTGTTGTCGTTGTGTTTCTGGTTCGAGCCCAGGGAGGAGCGAGGAGAGGGACGGAAGCTATACTGTTACACTTGCAATACTAAAGTGCCTATAAGAACATCCAATAGACAAAGGTTAATGAAATACAAATGGTATAGAAGGAAATAGTCCTATAATTCCTATAATAACTACAACCTAAAACTTCTTACCTGGGAATATTGAAGACTCATGTTAAAAGGAACCACCAGCTTTCATATGTTCTCATGTTCTGAGCAAGGAACTGAAACGTTAGCTTTCTTACATGGCACATATTGCACTTTTACTTTCTTCTCCAACACTGTTTTTGCATTATTTAAACCAATTTGAACATGTTTCATTATTTACTTGAGGCTAAATAGATTTTATTGATGTATTATATTAAGTTAAAATAAGTGTTCATTCAGTATTATTATAATTGTCATTATTACAAATAAAGAAAGAAAAAAATCATAATCGGTCGACCTCTAATTTGAATGCACAAAAATACCGTGACGAGATCCTGAGGCCTATTTGTTTTTCTTAAGGTATCTGTGACCAACCGATGCATATCTGTATTCCCAGTCATGTAAAATCCATAGATTAGGGCCTAACAAATGTATTTCAATTGACTGATTTCCTCGTATGAACTGTAACTCAGTCAAATATTTGAAATAAATATTCCAATTATTATTACTTTCTAAAATATGTGAGAATGTGGAAATTGCCTGACTAAATAGATTGGATCAGGGATGCAAACTAGTAACCTTTCGGGTAAAATTCGCCATTTTGAATCCAAAATAGGTAACCTACATGATTTGTGTAGATCTGATGAGAAACGTTTGGGCTTTGGATCACTACTTGCTGTAAGAGAACGAGTGATGCACGTTTGGAGCAATACTTGCTGTATCCAAGGCCCAGCCAATCATTCACATAACCGAATGCAGCACGCAACTGAAGAGAGAAGAGACAACCAGTTTGCTAGTTACAGCATCAGCGTGTGCTCTGGAAAGGCAGTTTGCCAGTTTAGTAGCACGTCCCTTGAACGATAACGAAGAGGTAGGTGAGATGCATGACGACGGAGGCGGGGGGTGAGAAGGTGATGAATCGTACTTCATGAGCTGTTACCGAAAATCAACTGCCATTTAAAGTTTGAGGTGAGGGAGCAAGTGTGGTGGAACAAGAATTGTTAGCGTTAAGTATCTTACTAGCTGGATCGAGTTCTGTTAGCTAGTTAACTAATTATCCCAGAGAAGTTAACTAGCTAAAAGAGTATACCCCATGGTGGCGGTGGGGTTATGGTAGTTAGCTAGCTAGTTAACTAGCTATCTATGAACTAATGTTTTCCCTCTACAGTATATGGTTAATTTTCAGAATGAGAGAATTAGGTGAAAATGAGGCATTGCTTGTTAACTTCTTATGGCTGCAGAGCAGTATTGAGTAGCTTGGATTAAAGGTGCACAGAGGTGCACAGAGTAAACGGCCTGCTCTTCAGTCATAGTTGCTAATATATGCATATTATTATTAGTATTGGATAGAAAACACTCTGAAGTTTCTAAAACTGTTTGAATTATGTCTGTGAGTATAACAGAACTCATATGGCAGGCAAAACACCTGAGAAAAAATCCAAACAGGAAGTGGAAATTCTGAGGCTGGTAGATTTTCAACCAAGCTCCCATTGAAATTACAGCGAGATATGGATGAGTTTTCACTTCCTACGGCTTCCACTAGATGTCAACAGTCTGTAGAACTTTGTCTGATGACTCTACTGTGAAGGGGGGCCGAAGGAGACAGGAATGAGTCACCACTGCCATGAGGTGACCATTCTTTCACCATGCGCGTTCACATAAGAGGGAGCTCCGTTCCATCGCTCATCTGAAGTCAATGTAATTCTCCGATTGGAACGTTATTCAAGATTTATGTTAAAAACTTTCTAAAGATTGATTCAATACATCGTTTGACATGTTTCTACGGACTGTTACGGAACTTTTGGACATTTCGTCAGGTTTTAGTGAACACGCTTTCCTGACGTTGGATTTGTATACCAAACACGTGACAAAAATAGCTATTTGGACAAAAATGATGGACATTACCGAAAAAAAACGAACATTTCTTGTGGAAGTGGGAGTCCTGGGAGTGCATTCCGACGAAGATCCGCAAAGGTAAGTGAAGATTTATAAAGCTTTTTATGAGTTTTGTTGACTGCACAATTTGGGCGGGTAACTGTATGGCTTGATTTTGTGGCTGAACGCTGTTTTCAGATTATTGAATATTGTGTTTTGCCGTAAAGCTTTTTGAAATCTGACAGGGCGGTTGCATTAAGAACAAGTGTATCTTTAATTCTATGTAGAACATGTATCTTTCATCAAAGTTTATGATGAGTATTTCTGTTATTTGACGTGGCTCTCTGCAATTTCTCCGGATATTTTGGAGGCATTTCTGAACATGGCGCCAATGTAAACAGAGGTTTTTGGATATAAATATGAACTTAATCGAACAAGACATATATGTATTGTGTAATATGAAGTCCTATGAGTGTCATCTGATGATCATCAAAGGTTAGTGATTAATTTTATCTTTATTTGTGCTATTTGTGGCTCCTCTCTTTGGCTGGAAAAATGGCTGAATTTTTCTTTGAGTTGGTGGTGACCTAACATAATTGTTTGTGGTGCTTTCGCTGAAAAGCCTATTTGAAATCTGACACTTTGGTGGGATTAACAACAAGATTACCTTTAAAATGGTTTAAGACACATGTATGTTTGAGGAATTTTAATTATGAGATTTCTGTTGTTTGAATTTGGCGCCCTGCACTTTCACTGGCTGTTGTCATATCGATCCCGTTACCGGGATTGCAGCCATAAGAAGTTTTAAACAAGTGGATTCATGGATGAGGTGTAGCTGGAGCTGAGCTTAAGGTGGATGCCACTAATGTTATAGGTGAAAGGAACACCACACACTTTCCCTCTTTCTCACTTTTTCCATACGGTTGATAAAAAGGGGTATGCCAGGTGTAGTCTCTGCCTGACAGAGATCAATTATGTCAACAAGGGTCACGTGCTCTGCTGCTGGCACATTGTAGAACAGATTACCACAGCAGAAAGTGTACAATGTAATAACGTCCAATGTAGCCCAAAGCTATTGCTTTTGTTGTTGAACTTGACATACAGTTGTGTGAGTAAGGGGTGATTCTTTTAGTTTACTCAGTAAATGTTTTTTTTTGTACACACGCAGCCTTGTGCACTTGATCGATGTAAATATGGCGCCGAAGAGGATGGCTGATGTTTTACATGCTCCTAACCAACTGTGCTATTTGTTAGTTTTTTTTGCGTTGGTTAATTTATTTTTTAAATTATTTTGTATAGTTGAAGTCGGAAGTTTACATACACTTAGGTTGGAGTCATTAAAACTCATTTTTCATCCACTCCACAAATTTCTTGTCGGTTAGGATATCTACTTTGTGCATGACAAAGGTAATTCTTCCAACAATTGTTTACAGACAGATTATTTCACTTATAATTCACTGTATCACAATTCCAGTGGGTCGGAGGATTACATACACGAAGTTGACTGTGCCTTTAAACAGCTTAGAAAATTTGAGAAAATTATGTCATGTCTTTAGAAGCTTCTAATAGGCTAATTGACATAATTTGAGTCAATTTGAGGTGTACCCGTGGATCTATTTCAAGGCCTACCTTCAAACTCAGTGCCTCTTTGCTTGACATCATGGGAAAATCAAAAGAAATCAGCCAAGACCTCAGAAAAAAAATTGTAGACCTCATCAAGTCTGTTTCATCCTTGGGAGCAATTTCCAAATGCCTGAAGGTACCGTGTTCATCTGTACAAACAATAGTACGCAAGTATAAACACCATGGGACCATGCAGCCGTCATACCGCTCAGGAAGGAGACGCGTTCTGTCTCCTAGAGATGAACGTACTATGGTGTGAAGTGCAAATCAATCCCAGAACAGCAGCAAAGGACATTGTGAAGATGCTGGAGGAAACAGGTACAAAATTATCTATATCTACAGTAAAACGAGTCCTATATCGACTCAACCTGAAAGGCCGCAAGGAAGAAGCAACTGCTCCAAAACCTCCATAAAAAAGCCAGACTACGGTTTGCAACTGCACATGGGGACAAAGATCGTAATTTTTGGAGAAATGTCCTCCATCGTTATGTTTGGAGGATAAAGGGGAGGCTTGCAAGCCGAAGAACACCATCCCAACCGTGAAGCACGGGGATGGCAGCATCATGTTGTGGGAGTGCTTTGCTGCAGGAGGGACTGGTGCACTTCACAAAATAGATGGCATCATGAGAAGGAAAATTATGTGGATATAATGAAGCAACATCTCAAGACATCAGTCAGGAAGTTAAAGCTTGGTCGCAAATGGGTCTTCCAAATGGACAATGACCCCAAGCATACTTCCAAAGTTGTGGCAAAATGGCATAAGGACAACAGTCAAGGTATTGGAGTGGCCATCACAAAACCCTGACCTCAACCCTCTAGAAAATGTGTGGGCAGAACTGAAAAAGCATGTGTTGAGCAAGGAGGCCTTCAAACCTGACTCAGTTACATCAGCTCTGTCAAGAGGAATGGACCAAAATTCACCCAACTTATTTTGGGAAGCTTGTGGAAGGCTACCCGAAACGTTTGACCCAAGTTAAACAATTTGAAAGGCAATGCTACCAAATACTAATTGAGTGTATGTAAACTTCTGACCTATTGGGAATGTGATGAAATAAATAAAAGCTGAAATAAATCTTTCTCCCTACTATTATTCTGACATTTCATATTCTTAAAATTAACTGGTGATCCTAACTGACCTAAGACAGGGAAGTTTTACTAGGATTAAATGTAAGGAACTGTGAAACTGAGATTGTATTTGGCTAAGGTGTATGTAAACTTCCGACTACAACTGTACATAATGTTGCTACCACCATCTCTTATGACCGAAAATAACTTCTGGACAGCGATTACTCACCTCAAACTGGAAGAAGCTTTTTCCTTTTAATGAGTCCGACGAGAAGGATATACTGCTTTCCCGAGAACAGGCTCAAATCCCTGTCATTTGCGTGAAGAAAAGATGGAGGAAAAGGGGACGCAGGTCGGGCTGAGTTTACTTCTGAGTGAGTAAACTCCCACTGCCATCCGTTCTACTGGCTAACATGTAATCAGTGGAAAATAAAATTGTTGACCTACGATTTAAGATTATCCGACCAGTAGGACATTAAAAACTGTAATATCTTATGTTTCACCGAGTCGTGGCTGAACGACGACGCGGATAATATAGAGCTGGTGGGATTTTCCATGCACCGGCAGAACAGAGAAGCTACGTCTGGTAAGACGAGGGGTGGGGGTGTGTCTGTTTGTCAAGAACAGCTGGTGTGTAATGTCTAATATTAAAGAAGTGCCGAGGTATTGCTCGCCTGAGTTGGAGTACCTTTATGATAAGCTGTCGACCACACTTTCTAACGAGTTCTCATCTGTATTATTCGTAGCCGTCTATTTACCACCACATGCTGGCACTAAGATCGCTCTCAACCAACTCTAAGGCCATAAGCAAACAAGAAAATGCTCATCCAGAAGTTGTGCTCCTCATGGCCGTGGACTTTAATGCAGGCAAACTTAAATCAGTTGTACCAAATTTTTACCAGCATGTCACAAGTGCAACCAGAGAAAAAAATAATTCTAGACCACCTTTACTCCACATACAGGGATGCACACCAAACTCTCCACCGGCCTCCTTTTGGCAAATCTGACCATAATTCTATCCTCCTGATTCCTGCTTACAAGCAAAAACTGAGGCAGAAAGTACCAGTGACTTGCTCAATACGGAAGTGGTCAGATGACGCAGATGCTACATTATTTTACACACAGTCACATAGATCATATTCTTTGTTTAATTAGTTCATCTGCATTTCAAGGATGGATTTAGACTCAGTCACTTGAAATTAGCATTTTAAAGCTGATATTTATTTTTCTGTATTTTATTATTATCCCCCCCTAGCAGGGAGTTTTTTGCATGTTTCAGTGCAACAAAAAAAGTGACACCTTTTTGGACCCTCACCAGTTTGCATCCCTGTTGGATGCATGCATGGAGATTTTTATGTAGCCTGTGTGGCTGACACAGGCACACATAATAAATCCATTAATAGCGGTAGCATTCATTTCACCATCGCTGTTTTTATGAGAAAGTGACCAAAAATCAGGTTCTTTTTTGTTTTATTTTTATGAAGGATTTGTATGGAAAGCCAAGTTGAAGCCAACATTAGACATCCTCATAATAACTGCACACGGTTTTACCGCAACAGAGTAGGGAACACCCTTCAATGAAAACAGTGGGAAAAACAGAAGTGGCCACATCTCTCTCAAAAACGGACCAAAAATGAAATCACAGATAATTATAAGGGAGCAGGAGAATTTATAAATTGGCTTCAATAATTAAAATGTTTGTTTTGTTGTGGAAATGTAGTACTAAGAGAGACTTTCTCATTTCTTCCAGCAATCATCTTTATTTAATATTGATTTTATTATTGCAATAATGAAACCATCGATCCCACACTGTGAAGTGTGTGAGAGAGACAGACAGACAGACACTCGTACTAACTATAGTGCATAACAATCTTGTAATCCTGCTGCCACACTTTTCAATCACCAAATTAAGAATGTCAGACTTTCAAGGTAGGCCTATTCCAGTACTTGAATTTCAAATTAAATTTAAATGATGCTCCTTCAAGATCCTTGTATTGTTTGAAAAACTAGTTCATTGACACACCGGTGTGACAATGGAAGTAACCTAATAAAAGAATCCCCATCATCCGTCAGTTTAGGCTAGAGAAATGGGCTGCGTCTCAATCCGCCACATCTGTGGAGGAAGGTGGCCCAGCTACAGCGGTGTTTGCAGACCATGAGACATCTTGAAAATTGGTCTTCTCACAAAAAACGGCTGTAGCATCCAAAAGGTTTGGCCTACTAATGTGTGAGGGGAGGTTCTCACAAAGACGATGGTGTTCTCCGTTTTGCTCTATGTCCCCCACAAGGGGTCCTAAAATTCCAAATCAGATAGCTAAAAGATCCATGGTATGACCATCTTAAAACAATTACGATGCATTTGGAAAGTATTCAGACCCTTTGACTTTTTCCACAGTTTGTTACATTACAGCCTTATTTTAAAATGGATGAAATTGATGAGAAAACAATCTACACACAATACTTCATAATGACGAAGCAAAAACAGTTTGTGCAAATGTATTAAAAATAATAACTGAAATCACATTTAAGTAAGTGTTCTTTACGCAGTACTTTGAAGCACCTTTTGGCAGCGGTTTCAGCCTCAAATCTTCTTGGGTATGACGCTACAAGCTTCGCACACCTGTATTTGGAGAGTTTCTCCCATTCTTCTCTGCAGATACTCTCAAGCTCTGTCGGGTTGGATGGGGAGTATCACTGCTCAGCTATTTTCCAGAGATGTTGGCCACTCAAACATTGAGACTTGTCCCGAAGCCATTCCTGCATTGTCTTGGCTGTGTGCTTAGGGTCGTTGTCTTTGCTTCATTAATCTTTTCCTCGATCCTGACAAGTCTCCCAGTTCCTGCCGCTGAAAAACATCACCACAGCAAGATGCTACCACCACCATGCTTCACAGTAGGGATGGTACCAGGTTTCCTACAGACTTGATGCTTGGCATTCAGGCCAAAGAGTTCAATCTTGGTTTCATCAGACCAGAGAATCTTGTTTCTCGTGGTCTGAGAGTCTTTAGGTGCCTTTTGTCAAACTCCAAGCGGACTGTCATGTGCCTTTTACTGAGGAGTGGCTTCCGTCTGGCCACTTTACCATAAAGGCCTGATTTGGTAGTGTGCTGTAAAGATGCTTCTCCTTTTGGAAGGTTCTCCCATCTCCACAGAGGAACTCTGGAGCTCTGTCAGAGTGACCATCGGGTTCTTGGTCAACTCCCTGACCATGGCCCTTCTCCCCCGATTGCTCAGTTTGGCTGTGTGGCCAGAATGATTGAGGCCACTGTGTTCTTGGGGACCTTCAACGCTGCATATATGTTTTTGGTACCCATTCCCAGATCTGTACATCAACACAATCCTGTCTCGGAGCTCAACGGACAATTCCTTCGACCTTGTAGCTTGGAAATGCACTGTCAACTGTGGGACCTTTTTATATAGACAGATGTGTGCCTTTATAAGGCATGTCCAATTAATTTAATTTACCACAGGTTGTAGAAACATCTCAAGGATGATCAATGGAAATGATGCACCTGAGCAGAACTGAGTCCCATGCATATATATATATATATATACAAACACACACACACGATAACATACGCACTATACACACACATGGATTTAGTACTAGTGGTGGAGTAGGGGCCTGAGGGCACACAGTGTGTTGTGAAATCTGTGCATGTAATGTTTTAAAAAATGTATAAACTGCCTTAATCTTGTTGGACCCCATGAAGAGTAGCTGCTGCCTTGGCAGCAGAAATGCAAATTGTTTAAAAACCTCTTCACTTTGTTGTTTAAGGGGTATTGTGTGTAGATTGAGGAACATGTTTTATTTAATCCATTTTAGAATAAGTCTGTAATGTATCAATGTGGAAAAAGTTGTTGTGACAAGATAGGGGTGGTATACAGAAGATAGCCCTATTTGGTAAAAGACCAAGTCCATATTATGGCAAGAACACCTCAAATAAAGAGAAACAACAGTCCATCACTTTAAGACCTGAAGGTCAGTCAATCTGGAAAATGTCAAGAACTTTGAAAGTTTCTTAAAGTGCAGTTGCAAAAACCATCAAGCGCTATGATGAAACTGGCTTTCATGAGATCCGCCACAGGAATGGAAGACCCAGAGTTACCTCTGCTGCAGAGAATAAGTTCATTAGATTTACCCGCCTTAGAAATTGCAGCCCAAATAAATGCTACAGAGTTCAAGTAACGGACACATATCAACATCAACTGGTCAGAGGAGACTGTGTGAATCAGGCCTTCATGGTCGAATTGCTACAAAGACACTACTACTAAAGGACACCAATAAGGAGAGACTTGTTTGGGCCAAGAAACACAAGCAATAGACATTCGAAATCTGTCCTTTGGTCTGATGAGTCCAAATTTGCGATTTTTGGTTCCAACCGCTGTGTCTTTGTGAGACGCTGAGTAGCTGAACAGATGATCTCCGCATGTGTGGTTCCCACCGTGTAGCATGGAGGAGGTGTGGGGGTGCATTGCTGGTGACACTGTCAGTGATTTATTTAGAATTCAAGGCACACTTAACCAGCATGGCTACCACAGCATTCTGCAGCGATCCCATCTGGTTTGTACTATGTCCCACTATCATTTGTTTTTCAAGGGGACAATGACCCAAAACACACCTCCAGGCTGTGTAAGGGCAATTTGACCAAAAAGGAGCGTGATGGAGTTCTGCATCAGATGACCTTGCCTCCACAATCTTTTTATTTTATTATTTTTAAAATAACCTTTTATTTAACTAGGCAAGTCAGTTAAGAACAAATTCTTATTTACAAAGCCTGGACACATCTGCAGTCCTCATGCCTCCTTGCAGCATGTATAATGCACATTCATGCAGATGAGCAGGGACCCTGGGCATCTTTCTTTTGGTGTTTTTCAGAGTCCGTAGAAAGGCCTCTTTAGTGTCCTGAGTTTTCATAACTGTGACCTTAATTGCCTACAGTGTGTTAACGACCGTTCCACAGGTGCATGTTCATTAATTGTTTATGGTCCATTGAACAAGCATGGGAAACAGTGTTTAAACCCTTTACAATGACGATCTGTGAAGTTATTTGGATTTTTACGAACTATCTTTCAGGGTCGTGAAAGGGTCCTGAAAAAGGGATGTTTCTTTTTTTGCTGAGTTTATATGATATAACTTCAACTTACTGCCATAAATGAAAGGACAGAGAATTCATGTTTTTTCACACGATTTGACATCTGTCAAGACACCAGCCATGATAAAGGTTTTAAATCAACCCATGAATTTAATTTAATATACAGTAGCTATGATCCTACCTTATATCTTAATGTAATGACAAACAAATTAGTGATTATTATCAATGATGTATCAACAGCTGTAACAAGTTGTCCAGTGTAGGAAATCCGCACTGGTACCCTAGTTCATATAGAAAGACGCCTAATTCAAAACAACGCTGTACTTTAACTCAAGAAGATCGAAATTCTTATATTCCCATGAAACTAATCAAGGTCAAATGGTTGGCATGCAGATGCTGCATGGACGTTTCACCGGTAAAACTTGAAGAATTATCATTCACAATTGACAGTGAGAAATGTGAAGGGAGGGTGACCACAAACATTTCTGTGTAACGTAGAGGAAAAGAAACCTGCACAGAGCGTGATGTGGATCTTTATCTCTGGGGAAGAGGTGGGCCGAAAAGTCTGGCCATTTTAGAAAGCACAGTAAAATAATGAAAGCTCACTCCACCAAGGTACTCTTTTCACCACAACCACGTTTACCTCTGCCCCCTTTTGGTTTGGTGTTGAATTTTGGGTGACTCACCAGCAATGTGTGTTTGGGGGTGCTTGGCATTTCCTTATTCAAACAAATGACTGGCAACATCCTAGCCACATTTTATATGACAGCCAACAGTATTGTGAGGGTAGCAGTGCTGCTTTCAGGTTACTGTTACAATGTCACAATCATGGCTTTAGAAATTTAGACACCTTGGAACACCTTGCTTTAGACACAGGCATTTGTACTGGCACAAACACATTGACAGATGTCATCTACTCTCTCACCCACAGAGACCATTTCAAACGTGACCCTGAGGGCCAACGTCATTGATCTAATGGAACTGAATGACACTGCCATTTTCTCCTGCTCTGTGTCCTCTGGCTCCTCCCCCTTCTCTTACCGCTGGCTGAATGGCAGCTCTGAGGTCACAGCCAGATATGGAATTCAGCTTGGTGATGGAGGCCGTACTCTCACCATAGCCAATGTGACCCGGTATGACCAGGGGCCATACAGGTGTATTGTGTCCAACCCCGTCAGCAGTAAACCCAGCCAGAATCTAACCCTCATCATCAGCTGTGAGTCGCTAACCTGCATGTCTAATATATCTGTATGCAGAGAAATTAATTTATGTAAACGTTGTAAAAATGTAAATGTAAATGTTTACCTTTCACCATGGACTTCGCATACAGTGCTGTAGTTATATCTTGATTTTGCTTCCTGCAGTACATGTCTGCTTAACTGTAACTGCTTAAGAATAACTACACATATTGCTAATTACATCAGATTCATAGGTTACAACGTTAATGCCTGTTCTGCATATCACTAACACCTGCTTATGAAAGCAGTCCTGTGGCATGTCTTAATGTTTTATCACTTCTTCCATTTGGCTCTAAGCTGTTGCTTATATTTCTATTGAATCCAGCCTGCCTACTGTATGTGTTGGGTGGCTAATTGCTGGTGATGGAACATTTTGAAGCTAGGGATAACATGACACTAAGGATAAGGAAACTGAATGATTTCCCTGACCTATTCCTGACTACTTCTCTGATGAGGACACCAATCCTGAGCATAAAGACCCAGATATAGAGCTCATGTTCAACACTGTGTGTAAGAAGTGACCAAAGAGGGGACTCTGTCACTGGTGTAGGAAGGGCTCTAGGGGAGACAGACATTTTCATCATGCTGACCCCTATCACGGTGCTCTTTGTCAGTGTGATGATTGTCCTATTTGCTGTAATGAAGCTTGTGTGTGATTTTATTTTTATGTTCCATTTTCTGATCCAGATTGAATGCGTTTTGAAAAGGAAGGTTGTTTACCATGGATGAAATGTCAGGCACCAGAAGGATGTACACTGCTCCAAAAAATAAAGGGAACACTTAAACAACACAATATAACTCCAAGTCAATCACACTTCTGTGAAATCAAACTGTCCACTTAGGAAGCAACACTGATTGACAATACATTTCACATGCTGTTTTGCAAATGGAATAGACAACAGGTGGAAATTATAGGCAATTAGCAAGACACCCCCAATAAAGGAGTGATTCTGCAGTTGGTGACTACAGACCACTTCTCAGTTCCTATGCTTCCTGGCTGATGTTTTGGTCACTTTTGAATGCTGGCGGTGCTCTCACTCTAGTGGTAGCATGAGACGGAGTCTACAACCCACACAAGTGGCTCAGGTAGTGCAGCTCATCCAGGATGGCACATCAATGCGAGCTGTGGCAAGAAGGTTTGCTGTGTCTGTCAGCGTAGTGTCCAGAGCATGGAGGCGCTACCAGGAGACAGGCCAGTACATCAGGAGACGTGGAGGAGGCCGTAGGAGGGCAACAACCCAGCAGCAGGACTGCTACCTCCGCCTTTGTGCAAGGAGGAGCACTGCCAGAGCCCTGCAAAATGACCTCCAGCAGGCCACAAATGTGCATGTGTCTGCTCAAACGGTCAGAAACAGACTCCATGAGTGTGGTATGAGGGCCCGACGTCCACAGGTGGGGGTTGTGCTTACAGCCCAACACCGTGCAGGACATTTGGCATTTGCCAGAGAACACCAAGATTGGCAAATTCGCCACCGGCGCCCTGTGCTCTTCACAGATGAAAGCAGGTTCACACTGAGCACATGTGACAGACGTGACAGAGTCTGGAGACGCCGTTGAGAACGTTCTGCTGCCTGCAACATCCTCCAGCATGACCGGTTTGGCGGTGGGTCAGTAATGGTGTGGGGTGGCATTTCTTTGGGGGCCGCACAGCCCTCCATGTGCTCGCCAGAGGTAGCCTGACTGCCATTAGGTACCGAGATGAGATACTCAGACCCCCTGTGAGACCATATGCTGGTGCAGTTGGCCCTGGGTTCCTCCTAATGCAAGACAATGCTAGACCTCATGTGGCTGGAGTGTGTCAGCAGTTCCTGCAAGAGGAAGGCATTGATGCTATGGACTGGCCCGCCCATTCCCCAGACCTGAATCCAATTGAGCACATCTGGGACATCATGTCTCGCGCCATCCACCAACGCCACGTTGCACCACAGACTGTCCAGGAGTTGGCGGATGCTTTAGTCCAGGTCTGGGAGGAGATCCCTCAGGAGACCATCCGCCACCTCATCAGGAGCATGCCCAGGCGTTGTAGGGAGGTCATACAGGCACGTGGAGGCCACACACACTACTGAGCCTCATTTTGACTTGTTCTAAGGACATTACATCAAAGTTGGATCAGCCTGTAGTGTGGTTTTCCACTTTCATTTTGAGTGTGACTCCAAATCCAGACCTCCATGGGTTGATAAATTTGATTTCCATTGATAATTTTTGTGTGATTTTGTTGTCAGCACATTCAACTATGTAAAGAAAAAAGTATTTAATAAGAATATTTCATTCATTCAGATCTAGGATGTGTTATTTTAGTGTTCCCTTTATTTTTTTGAGCAGTGTATTATTCCAGCAATTCAAACTTGTTTTGAAATAATTCCTTTAGTTGTCTTTGTGTAATTGTTACCCATTTGTACTGTATTGTGCTGTTACGTCCGTCGTTGAATGAATGAGACCAAATCGCAGAAAGTGTTCATGATAATTTAATATTGAACCACCGACAAAACAACAAAATAAAAACAAACGTAAAGTTCTGCAGGACTATACAGCTAGGGTGGAAAACAGGGTGACTAACTAAATATGATTCCCAATCAGAGACAACGATAGACAGCTGCCTCTGATTGGGAACCATACTCAGCCAACAAAGAAATAGAAAACTAGAATGCCCACCCAAATCACACCCTGACCTAATCAAATAGAGAAATAAAAAGGCTCTCTAAGGTCAGGGTGTGACATGTGCAGTACTTCCTGTTCACTGTGTAGCCTTTCATCTCCTCATGGTTTTGTCTCTGGTCACTGCAGCAGAGGGCTCTTTATCACCAGTTCTGCCTGCTGGTGCCATCATTAGGATTGTGATTAGAGTATTGCTGGTTGTGGGAGGGGCAGTTGGTGTTGCAGTGTTATTCATCAGGAAAAATGGGTGAGTAAAAAAAACTTTTCAGTCAAACAAGTATATTTTCTATCACTGTAGTTTGTAGAAAATGTTGGCTTACTTTCCACATTGATTAAAACTGGTCACAAAGAGAGCCTGGTTGTATTTCACAAGCACTGTAAACTGTCAAAAGCAATTTAATATTATCTTCTTATAACTTTCTAAACAGCAACCTGTCCATGTTTATTTCTTGTTGTATACAGAACCAATGCTGAGCCAATGCATCGAGGAGGTAAGCATACTCTATCATACAGGTTGTTATCGCATCTAATTAATAATGTTTTTTAAATGTTTGTTTACTCCACATTTATGTTTAGTGAATTAGCAGATACTCTTATCCATAGCAACTTACAGTTTCCACAAAATTATGATACGGATTCAGACAAATGACATGATATAGTACAACACCACTATGACATTGCTTAATAATGTAACAATGCTTATGCAGACAAGATATCAGGATCTATACAACCCCTCTATTTGTGTATCTCTTACAGGTTCTCAACAACCTGTATATGAGAACCCTTCATCTGTATGTGAAAACCCACAACAAAATCAATCTCCACCTCTACCCCTGACAGTGAGTAAGACCTGGTTACCTGGGATGTGCATATCTGTATTATATTACAGTCTTACTGTAATAAATATGACTTTGCTTAATAAGAAATTCAGCATGCAAAGACTGTTTGTCTATCATAGTGTTATCCAGGAAGTTTCCATTTTGACTCAATGACAGCCATTTACATTATTCATTAACATATGATCGTTGTAAAAGTTTGTTCAGGAATTTGAGGTTTCATATTTTGTCATGGCAACTGTTGGTGTGGCTGTTCCTTCTATGTAATGCCTTTCTTAATGTAAGCTTTATCCCAAATTAGGAAATGCAGGACTTCAAGAGTACGTATGATACTAGGATAATGGTAAGTTTGTGTTAGACCACATGGCACCACGTGACTGTAATACTGTAAAAACAACTGATTTATGTGTTATATGTTAAATGGTATTAATGCCGTATTATAGCTGATAAATGGAAGTTAATGTTCCTTTCTTTTCTCCCTCACTTTCAATCTAACAGTGAGAGAAGTCAATGGAAAAGACCTCCATTCAACCACCATTGACAGCATTGCACACTCTTGGCATTCTCTCAACCAGCTTCACCTGGAATGTTTTTCCAACAGTCTTGAAGGAGTTCCCACATATGCTGAGCACTTGTTGGCTGCTTTTCCTTCTCTCTGCGGCCCAACTCATCCCAAACCATCTCAATTGGGTTGAGGCCGGGTGATTGTGGAGTCCAGCTAATTTGATGCAGTACTCCATCACTCTCCTTCTTGGTCAAATAGCCCTTACACAGCCTGGATGTGTGCTGGGTCATTGTCCTTTAGAAAAACAAATTATAGTCCCACTAAGCGGCAGGTAGCCTAGTGGTTGCTCGATCGAATCCCCGCGATCGAATCCCCGAGCTGACAAGGTAAAAATCTGTCGTTCTGTGCCTGAACAAGGCAGTTATCGCACAGGCCTTCATTGTAAATAAGATTTTTTTCTTAACTGACTTGCCTAGTTAAATTTTAAAAAATACAGAGAAAAATAAGCGCAAACCAGATGGGATGTGGTATCGCTGCAAAATGCTGTGGTAGCCATGGTGGTTAAGTGTGCCTTGAATTCTAAATAAATCACTGACAGTATCACCAGCAAAGCCCCATCACACCTCCTCCTCCATGCTTCAAGGTAGGAACCAAAAATGCGGAAATCATCTGTTCACCCACTCTGTGTCTCACAAAGACAAGGCGGTTGGAACCTAAAATCTCACATTTGGACGCATCAGACCAAAGGACAGATTTCCAAAAACCATCAAATGACAGATTTTTACCTTGTTAGCTCGGGGATTCAATCGAGCAACCCTTCGGTTAATAGCCCAACGCACAGTCACAAAAACCATCAAGCGCCATGAAGAAACTGGCTCTCATGAGGAACGCCCCAGGAAAGGAAGACCCAGAGTTACCTCTGCTGCAGAGGATAAGTTCATTAGAGTTAGCAGCCTCAGATTGCAGCCCAAATAAATGCTTCACAGAGTTCAAGTAACAGACACATCTCAACTGTTCAGAGGACTGCGTGAATCAGGCCTTCATGGTTGAATTTCTACAAAGAAATCACTACTAAAGGACACCAATAGGAAGAAGACTTGCTTGGGCCAAGAAACACGAACAATGGACATTAGACGTTTGGTCTGAGTCCAAATTTGAGATTTTTCATTCCAACCTCAGTGTCTTGTGAGACGCAGAGTAGGTGAACGGATGAGCTCCGCATGTGTGGTTCCCACTGTGAAGCATGGAGGAGGAGGTGTGATGGTGTGGGGGTGCTTTGCTGGTGACACTGTCTGTGATATATTTAGAATTCAAGGCACACTTAAACAGCATGGCTACCACAGCATTCTGCAGCGAAACGCCATCCCATCTGGTTTGCGCTTAGTGGGACTATCATTTGAACAGGACAGTGACCCAAAACACACCTCCAAGCTGTATAAGGGCTATTTGACCAAGAAGGAGAGTGACGGTGCTGGCCTCCACAATCACCCGACCTCAACCCAATTGAGATGGTTTGGAATGAGTTGGACAGCAGAGTGAAGGAAAAGCAGCCAACAAGTGCTCAGCATATGTGGGAACTCATTCTAGACTGTTGGAAAAGCATTCCTCATGAAGCTGGTTGAGAGAATGCCAAGAGTGTGCAATGCTGTCATCAAGGCAAAGGGTGGCTACTTTGAAGTAATATAAAATATATATATTTTGATTTGTTTAACACTTTTTTTGCTTACTGCATGATTCCATATGTGTTATTTTATAGTTTTGATGTCTTCACTGTTATTATACAATGTAGAAAATAATACAAATAAAGAAAACCCTTGAATGAGTAGGTGTGTCCAAACTTTTGACTGGTACTGTATGTACATATTGTATGTATATATAAAAAATATATGGGGGATTGGAAATGATGCAGACAATTACTTTGGATTACAATTACAATTACTACAGAAGCTATAATCTATCTGCAATATTATAGCTGATCTCCCCCCTAATAGAAATGTAAATAGGCTGGCCAGCCGGCCAAATATTTAAGTCAGACAGACAGACAGACATACAGTGAGGGAAAAAAGTATTTGATCCCCTGCTGATTTTGTACGTTTGCCCACTAACAAAGAAATTATCAGTCTATAATTTTAATGGTAGGTTTATTTGAACAGTGAGAGACAGAATAACAACAAAAATATCCAGAAAAACGCATGTCAAAAATGTTATAAATTGATTTGCATTTTAATGAGGGAAATAAGTATTTGACCCCCTCTCAATCAGAAAGATTTCTGGCTCCCAGGTGTCTTTCATACAGGTAACGAGCTGAGATTAGGAGCACACTCTTTAAGGGAGTGCTCCTAATCTCAGTTTCTTACCTGTATAAAAGACACCTGTCCACAGAAGCAATCAATCAATCAGATTCCAAACTCTCCACCATGGCCAAGACCAAAGAGCTCTCCAAGGATGTCAGGGACAAGATTGTAGATCTACACAAGGCTGGAATGGGCTACAAGACCATTGCCAAGCAGCTTGGTGAGAAGGTGACAACAGTTGGTGCGATTATTCGCAAATGGAAGAAACACAAAATAACTGTCAATCTCCCTCGGCCTGGGGCTCCATGCAAGATCTCACCTCGTGGAGTTGCAATGATCATGAGAATGGTGAGGAATCAGCCCAGAACTACACAGGAGGATCTTGTCAATGATCTCAAGGCAGCTGGGACCATAGTCACCAAGAAAACAATTGGTAACACACTACGCCGTGAAGGACTGAAATCCTGCAGCGCCCGCAAGGTCCCCATGCTCAAGAAAGCACATATACATGCCCGTCTGAAGTTTGCCAATGAACATCTGAATGATTCAGAGGACAACTGGGTGAACGTGTTGTGGTCAGATGAGACCAAAATGGAGCTCTTTGGCATCAACTCAACTTGCCGTGTTTGGAGGAGGAGGAATGCTGCCTATGACCCCAAGAAACCATCCCCACCGTCAAACATGGAGGTGGAAACATTATGCTTTGGGGGTGTTTTTCTGCTAAGGGGACAGGACAACTTCACCGCATCAAAGGGACGATGGACGGGGCCATGTACCGTCAAATCTTGGGTGAAAACCTCCTTCCCTCAGCCAGGGTATTGAAAATGGGTCGTGGATGGGTATTCCAGCATGACAATGACCCAAAACACACGGCCAAGGCAACAAAGGAGTGGCTCAAGAAAAAGCACATTAACTTCTACCGAGTCAGAAACCCGGATCCGGGAGCACCCCCCACCCCCCACCAGTAAAAAAGCTGAATAGCATAGCTAGCATAGCGTCACAAGTAAATAGTAGCATCTAAATATCATTCAATCACAAGTCCAAGATACCAGATGAAAGATCCACTTCTTGTGAATCCAGCAATCATTTCTGATTTTTAAAATGTTTTACAGGGAAGACACAATATGTAAATCTATTAGCTAACCACGTTAGCAAAAGACACCATTTTTCTTTGTCCACCATTTTTTCTCTCCACCAGTAGCTATCACCAATTCGGCCAAATAAAGATATTGATAGCCACTAACCAAGAAAAAAACTCATCAGATGACAGTCTGATAACATATGTATTGTATAGGATAGTTTTTGTTAGAAAAATGTGCATATTTCAGGTAGAAATCATAGTTTACAATTGCACCCACCATCACAACTCGACTAGAATAAATACAGAGAGCAACGTGTATTACCAATTTACTCATCATAAAACATTTCATAAAAATAGACAAAGCATAGCAATGGAAAGACACATATCTTGTGAATTCAGACAATATTTCAGATTTTCTAAGCGTTTTACAGCGAAAACACAATAAATCGTTATATTAGCATACCACATGTGCAAACGTTACCCCAGCATGAATCCAAGGCAAGGGGAGCGATAACGTTATGATCACCAAAATATATTAATTTTTTCACTAACCTTCTCAGAATTCTTCCGATGACACTCCTGTAACATCATATTACAACATACATATAGAGTTTGTTCGAAAATGTGCATATTTAGCCACAAAAAAACGTGGTTATACAATGAGAATAGTAGCAAAACTGGCCTGAAAATGTCGGGCGCTATTTTTGAGAGTGATCTAGTCTAATCGATAGCTAATCATAAACTTGACTAAAAAATACAGGGTTGACAGGAATCGAAAGACAAATTAGTTCTTAATGCAATCGCTGACTTACATTTCAAAAATTATCCTTACTGTGCAATACCGGGTCCGCCAAGCGAAGCTACACATAACAAAATGGCGATATATGCGTTTAAAATTTTTCAACAGAACAGCGATTTATCATCATAAATAGTTCTTACTGTGAGCTGTTCTTCCATCAATATCTTGGGCAATGTATCCTTTCTCCGGTCTAATCGTCTTTTGGTCGAAAGATGTCCTCTTGTCCCGTCGAAATGGCCAATAACGTTCGGTATGTACAGGAAACGTGCCCAGCTCATGGAAGAGGGTCACAAATAAATGCCTCAAAATCGCACTAAACGGATATAAATTGCTATAAAACGGTTTAAATTAACTACCTTATGATGTTTTTAACACCTATAACAAGTAAAAACATGACCGGCGATATATTACTGGCTAAACCAAGGCTTGGAAAGGGGTCGGTCCGACGCCCTTCATGCGTCCAGCGCAGGATCCAAAAGAAAGCTACTTCCGGTCTTTTCTGTTTTATACGGGCCCTGATTGCGCAATCGACTCCATTCAAATTGTCACCACTTACTGACATCTAGAGGAAGGTGTAGGCAGTGTTTGTATCCTCATAGCATTCACAGGGACATTAAAACTGACCTGGGACCAGAGGCCAAGATTTCTGAAATCTCACTCCCTGTCAGGGAAAGTGCTGTAGATAGAGTTCTGTTCCACTCAGAGACATAATTCCAACGGTTATAGAAACTAGAGAGTGTTTTCTATCCAATAATAACAATAATATGCATATTGTACGAGCAAGAATTGACTACTAGGCAGTTTAATTTGGCAATGTCAAAAAAAATAAAGTGCTAACAGCACCCCCTATTGACAAAAGGTTAAGGTCCTGGAGTGGCCTAGCCAGTCTCCAGACCTTAATCCCATAGAAAATCTGTGGAGGGAGCTGAAGGTTCGAGTTGCCAAACGTCAGTCTCGAAACCTTAATGACTTGAAGAAGATCTGCAAAGAGGAGTGGGACAAAATCCCTCCTGAGATGTGTGCAAACCTGGTGGCCAACTACAAGAAACATCTGACCTCTGTGATTGCAAAACATGACTTAGTACTTGGTGGCAAAACCCTTGTTGGCAGAGGGGTCAAATACTTATTTCCCTCATTAAAATGCAAATCAATGTATAACATTTTTGACATGCGTTTTTCTGGATTTTTTTGTTGATATTCTGTCTCTCACTGTTCAAATAAACCTACCATTAAAATTACAGACTGATCATTTCTTTGTCAGTGGGCAAACGTACAAAATCAGCAGGGGATCAAATACTTTTTTCCCTCACTGTAGAGGCAGGCTGACAGAAATTTACAGACAGGCAGGGAGGCAGGTAGGCAGACAGACAAACTCTAAACTCAACCCTAAACCTAACCCTAGCTTCATGTCTCAACCCTTAACCTAACCCAGGCTTCACTGCTCCCCGGTAGGCAGTCATTGTAAATAAGAATTTGTTCTTAACTGACTTGCCAAGTTAAAAATAAAGGTTACAAAAAATGTAAATGTTCACATCCCGGTTCAAACCTAGCCATAACCCAAACCCTAGCCTTCCACATCTTGGATCAGCTCTTGGAATTAGGGTTCAGACAGGACTTGGACGAGAAGTTAGTGTTAGAGTTATGGCTAGGGTTAGGGTTTAGCCAAGATTTGGAGATGAAGCGAGGGTTGAGCCGGGAGTCAACATGAAGCTAGGGTTAGGGTCAGGGTAAGAGTTAGTGTTGACGTGGGAGTTGATTAATTTGCCCCTCCCCCTACTACAGGTCAGAAAGGTAGGCCACACTTGAAACTTGACCAAGAGTTAATTTGCTTTTGAGTGACTTCAACAGGAGGATTTAGTGCGGGTTAACTGTTCAAACACATGGCCGCTTTCCCACTGTATATTGCTATATAATTTTCACAAATGTCTTAATCTACGTCATTCCAAAACATTCTATGAATTTATGAAAATGTGAATTTGACCATATTTAAGTTCTTGCTTGTCAAAAAATTTAAAAAAGGTGTCATATTCTTCCTGGGGGTGTATATGATCAAATTTTAATAACATTTGATGTTGCTAAAACGCTGTCAGTTCCACTTTAATCCAATTAACAGTTATTTCATTTGCAACTCCCTCCTCTACATGGCAGAAAGGTAGGCCTCTTGAAGCGTGACCTAGAATTAATGTGCTTTTGAGTGACATGGGTTAAGGTTAGGGTTAGGGTCAGGGTTGAAGTTAGGGTTGAGCAGGGAGTTGATATGAAAGCTAGGGTCAGGGTTGAGGCTAGGTTTAGGGTTGAGCCGGGATGTGGACATGAAGCTAGAGTTAGGATCAGGGTTACAGTTAGGGTTGAGCTCGGAGTGGACATAAAGCTAGGGTTAGGGCCTAATCCTAGACATAACCCTAACCTTAATCCAATGAATTTGCCCCTCCCCTACTACATGGCAGAAAGGCATGCCTCCCTTGAAGCCTGACCTAGAGTACTTTTGAGTGACATCAGCAGAACGGTTGAAGCTAGAAACAAAATGCCTGCATAGGATCGTTCAAAAGACACTCCCAATGAACGCAAGCCTACATCTGACCATGTGAAATTAACTCTTCACAGTGAAAATTTGGTCCCACAGAGAAGAAGGCTTTTCTTCTATAGAAAAGCATTACCTACAGCCCTCACGTAACCATGATGCCCCCGTTGACTGGGATTGAGCAAACTAAACGTTGTCCATGCACACAACCAATCGTGACCTTATCCTCTTAGCGCTAGGGGTCAACATTTTTGTTTTTCTTAAAATAACATTCCCAAGGTAAACAGACATTTTCTCTGGCCCAGATCGTAGAATATGCATATAATTTACAGATTAGGATAGAAAACACTCCAAAGTTTCCAAAACTGTCAAAATATTGTCTGTGAGTATAACAATACTTATTCTGCAGGCAAAAACCTGAGAAAATCTAACCCGGAAGTGATAAAAAACGTTTTTAAATCTGTGTTTCCTGGACCGTCTATCTTCCATTTAAAGGGGTATCAACCAGATTCCTTTTCCAATGGCTTCCTCAGGCTGTGACCAGGCTTTAGACATAGTCATGCTTTTATTTTGAAAAATGAGCGAGATTTTTCAAAAGTAGTCAGGTGTCCTCTGAATAGAGAGAGGAGCTCCCCATTTTCCTTTTCTCTCTTAATGAATAGGTTATGGTCCGGTTGAAATATTATCGATTATGTTTGTTAAAAACAACCTGAGGATTGATTATGAAAAACATTTGACATGTTTCTACGACCATTACGGATACTTTTTGGAATTTGTCGAACGGAACAAGGCTTTGGTTTTCTGAACATAATGCGCAACCCAAATGGCGTTTTTTTGTGATAAAAGTAATATTTATCGAACAAAAATAACATTTGTTGTGTTATTGGGAGTCTCGTGAGTGAAAACATCCGAAGATGATCAAAAGTAAGCGAATAATTTTATTGCTTTTCTGACTTTCGTGACCAAGCTAACCAAGCTAATATAAGGCTAACTGTTCTAGCATTGATTGCTACACTCACAAAAGCTTGGATTTCTTTCGCTGTAAAGTATATTTTCAAAATCTGACACGATAGGTGGATTAACAATAAACTGTGTTTTGGTATATTTCACTTGTGATTGCATGATTATAAATATTTTTTGTAATATTTTTTAATCTGATACGTTTGGGAATTTTCATCTTCCTTTCAGGATCGGAACGAGGCTGTAGTTTTCTCAACATAACGCGCAACCCAAATGGCGTTTTTTTGTTATAAAAGTAATATTTATCGAACAAAAATAACATTTATTGTGTAACTGGGAGTCTCGTGAGTGCAAACATCCGAAGATTATCAAAGGTAAGCGATTAATTTTATTGCTTTTCTGACTTTCGTGACCATGCTAACTTGGGGCTAGCTGTTGTAGCATTGATTGATACACTCACAAAGCTTAAATTTCTTTCGCTGTAAAGCATATTTTCAAAATCTGACACGATAGGTGGATTAACAACAAGCCAAGCTGTGTTTTGGTATATTTCACTTGTGATTGCATGATTATAAATATTTTTATTAATATTTATGCATTTGGCGCCCTGCAATTCTAGCGGTTGTTTAGGAAAGTGATCCCGTAAAAGGGATCCGTAGCGCAGTGAAGTTAAACAGATTACTTGTGTTGAGGTCAGTGTTAATTTTGTCAACTAAAATAGTGACATAAATATTCGTCAAACACCTATTTTTCAGTGGTATTTGGCAAAACGATATCTGACTAAATAGACCCAGATCCAAAGGGGAATCCACAGAATCCCTGTCGGATGCAGAAACTGATAGAGACCTTTTCTGTGCAACAATGTCTCTGGAAAACTACACTATTTCCAGAATTATCCGCTTCGATAACCGAGACACCAGACCAGCTTGGTGGCAGAGAGACAAGCTAGCTGCCATTAGGTCAGTGTGGGACAAGTGGGTGGACCGCCATCCCCTGTTTTACAGCCCTGGGCCCAAAGTTACTGTTGATGATTAGCTAAATGCCATTTAGGGGCCGCTGACCCTTCAGGCAGTACAGAATATGGAATCAAGATCTGGGCTGCCTGTGATGCTGCTTCATTATATAAGTGTATACGGGGAAGACAGATGGAGGAGCCCCTGAGAAGAACCAAGGGATGCGGGGTGTTCTGAACGTGACACAGGGACTCCGTGGCCACAACATCACATTCAATAACTTTTTTACTTCGCACAAGCTGGAACAGGAGCTCTTCAAGAGGAAGCTGACGATGGTAGGAACTGTATGAAAAAACAAGCCAGAGCTCCCACCTCAGCTGTTGAATACACGGAACAGGCCTATTAATTCCTCTAAGTTTGTGTCCACGGCTGACACGTCCCTAGAGTCCTACGTGCCAAAGAAAGCCAAAAATGGGGTACTCGTGAGTACGCTGCATTGGGATGGAAGAATCTGTGGCCAGGAACATCAAAAATTACAATGCCACTAAAGGAGGGGTGGACAATTTAGACAGGTTGGTGACTGGCTACAGCTGCAAAAGAAGAACCCTATGCTGGCCGCTTGTGATATTCTTCAACATCTTGGACATCTCGGCATACAACGCGTTTGTCATCTGGATGGCGTTGAACCCAGTTTGGAACAGAGGGAAGCTCCAGAGGAGATGGCTCTTTCTCGAGGAGCTGGGCAAGGCATTGGTAAGACCACAAATCCTGAGGAGGCAACATATCCCAAGGACCCTAGCTTCTGCAGCCACCGTGAGGACGATTCAGGTGGAGGATGCTGGTGCCTCATCCGCCCGACCCACAGAACCAACAACTCCAATACCGGAAGTAAGTGTCAGTGATGTTGTTGCATGTGTGTGTGTCTGACTCTCCTACCTTGGCCTGCTGTAACTATATTTGTGAGTGAGTGAGATGTTAGTAAGATTCCTGAACTAAGTGTTTTCATCATTCTAGATTGCAGCCAGTAGCAACAAGAAGAGCGCTGCGATGTGTGTGGACCCAAGAAGGACAGGAAGACACTGTACACATGCATCAAGTGCAAGAACTACATTTGCAACACACACACAGTAAAATACTGTCCCTCATGTGGTGTGTAGACCAGCCTTAATTTGTGTTCAATGGGGCTCATTTACCATTTCCATAAAATACTGTATGTAAAATGTGTCCTTCCAATTTGTTCAGTTCAAAGCAATAAACAATAAATCAATAGTGATGAAAACCTTGATTCATTTATATTTGTTCAAGATACACATGATTTATTCCACCCATGTCTTGATTATGTATATATTATTTTAAACAAATAGCGGTTTTATTGATAAATGTGATCTAGCAAAGGTAAATGGCAAATATTAACCATGTATGCTTGTATGTATGTTTTTAAGAAAGATAGCACCATCGCACACAACCTCAAACTCAAAATGTTGGTGTGTTAAACCAATAAACAGCATAGTCCAAAAAATGAAAGATGGTTTACACACAAAAATATATAAAACTTCCAAACTGACTCTTTATATTTTTGTATTTTAGCAGGCAGGGGGGAAAACTAACACAAATGTTTCAGTGTCTGTTTCTCTGGTTTCAGGCATCAGTTACCTAGAGTGAGACAGGCAGATTGGATTAAATGCTAGAATTGGGCATTTCTCGAGGTGGAAGAAACGCACACCTGTTTAGGCGAGGTGCTAGCTAGCGGAGTAGAACACTTAAAAAATAATTGGGTAGTTCAAAACTTTAAATGTTATTCTGATCCTTGATACAGGTGTGAATGTAAATTGATTAACAGTAGATTGACATTCCCACATGTTTTTGGAGTGGATCATGCACTCACCTATAACAAAGACAATTATAAGATATCAAATCTATAGTGAATAAATATTGGCTGAAATTGTATAGATTTTTTGGTGTGAACCACCCTTAAATTTCTTAAATTGCCATTCAAATAAATGAACAGTTGATTCTCAAATGATATCTTTGACGTAATACCGTAAGCTCCAGGACAGTGCCTGAGTCTCCATCTACAGTTATGGACCTGTGTTTGCCATTTTAGGCATTTTATTTTTCCCAGAATCCCACAGTGGCATCACTAGTAATTCTAATTCCTATGATGTATGTAGATGTGTAGGCATATAGCCAATCACATTTGCAACACAATTATTTTAATGTAACTGGTCGTACACAGACTTATGGTCATACATGGTTATAGAAAATTAGTAGCCTAACAAGTCTCTATATGTTCCCAGTCACATTTGAAACCAAATTATTTTAACCATTGCAAACTGGTTATACTGTTGTATACATATACTGTTGTATATGTCATTTGTAATTTTTTGGTCATTTAACTATTATTATTTAATAGTATTATTTAATAGTATGCATGGTTTTTAGTATTGACTTGTGAACCAGCCAACCAGGTTACTGTGGTCACCATGGAGGAGGCAGGTGAGGAGGGGCCATGGTGACGGATGCAGAGCAGGTGACCGTGGTCCCCATAGAGGAGAGAACTGATACCAATCAGGGCAGGTAAGCCAGAAAACTGAGCCTTAAGCAGAAATAACACGGGGGACTCTGTCAACCACATGTAACAGCAGTAAGCATTAATTCAAACATACAGCGTAGCGTATGCCAGCGTAATGTCAGGCAAATCCATTATAAAGTTGCATTCTGTTTTGAAATTGGAGTTACCTCATTCCTCAAGTTTTCCAGCCAGAGCCTAGGCTACATGTCCATGATCTAAACAAACAGTAGTAGCTGGTGCATTTTTTTCAAATACTTTAGGTAGCCTATTTGTCAGATAAACCATAGCCTACAGCTCAAAATATATATTTTCATCCATAAAGCTTTTCTAAGCAAAGTTGGGAAAATCATAAAAATTTATAGAATTCCCATTCTACAAACAACCCACTCAATCTCTAAAACAGATTTGATTCTTTTTAACCACTTAATTTGAACTGTACAATCAAAACAGCTGTAAGCAACAAAGGAGATAAAGTCAAGAAAATGACACTGATGATGTGATATATCATTTCGAAACACGATACAGTTTATAAATGTATAATAACATTTCATTCATATATTGCTACATGGTTTTTCATAAGCGCTAGTCTATACATAATATTGGCTAGCAGTTGAACTTATTTACACTAAATAGATACTTTTCAACTGTACATCACAAATATGTTGACATTTATTTTCTTCAGTCTTGTCCTGGAGGCAAAACTGAGCGATTCTCCCTTAGATAGGCCAGCTGGCTATATTGTAGAAATGAATTGCCATTAATTTAAGGTTAGGGTTAGGTTTAAAATCTGATTGTATGACTTTGTGGCTGTGCCAGCAAGCGACCCCTCTGCAGAGCTGCCTCCAGAACAAGATTCATGACAAAAAACTCTAACCTGCACTTCACAATTCCAGACTCGGTAACAATGCACAAGAATTGATCAGCTCATTTTATCAGCATTGTACCTCGAGAAAAATATCAATCTAATTTGGCGTTCTATACACTTGTGATGCCGTTGACGCTCATGCATTCATGCCATTGACTCCCATGCATTCTATTTCCAGTGTAAGCGTGCTCATTCACGCACGTATATATAAAAATTATCCCCGTGTGATTTTGGTCTTCAGCTCCCGAGTGGCGCAGTGGTCTAAGACACTGCATCTGAGTGCAAGGGGCGTCACTGCAGTACCCGGTTCGAATCCAGGCTGCATCACATCCGGCCATGATTGGGAGTCCCTTAGAGCGGTGCACAATTGGCCCAGCATCGTCCGGGTTTGGCCGGGGTAGGATTTCTTAACTGATTTAACTGATTCTTATGGCTGCAATCCCGTTAACGGGATGATATGACAACAGCCAGTGAAAGTGCAGGGCGCCAAATTCAAACGACAGAAATCTCATAATTAAAATTCCTCAAACATACATGTATCTTATACCATTTTAAAGGTAATCTTGTTGTTAATCCCACCAAAGTGTCCGATTTCAAATAGGCTGTTCAGCGAAAGCACCACAAACGATTATGTTAGGTCACCACCAAGTCACAGAAAAATGCAGCCATTTTTCCAGCCAAAGATAGCAGTCACAAAAAGCACAAGTAGAGATAAAATGAATCACTAACCTTTGATGATCTTCATCAGATGACACTCATAGGACTTTATGTTACACAATACATGCATGTTTTGTTTGATAAAGTTCATATTTATATAAAAAAAATCTGAGTTTACATTGGCACCTTACTTTCACTAGTTCCAAAAACATCCAGTGATTGTGCATAGCCACATCGATTCAACAGAAATACTCATCATAAATGTAGATGATAATACAAGTTATACACATGGAATTATAGATATACCTCTCCTTAATGCAACCGCTGTGTCAGATTTCAAAACAACTTTACGGAAAAAGCAAACCATGCAATAATCTGAGACGGCGCTCAGAAATATAATAAAATTGGCCGCCATTTTGGAATCAACATAAACCAGAAATTACATGATAAATATTCCCTTACCTTTGATGATCTTCATCAGAATGCACTCCCAGGAATCCCAGGTCCACAATAAATGCTTGATTTGTTCGATAATGTCCGTTATTTATGTCCAATTAGCTACTTTATTTAGAGCGTTTGGTACACCCATCCAAACGCTGGTGCTGGTCGAGCATTTCTTCGGACGAAAACTTCAAAAAGTTATATTACAGGTCGAAGAAACATTTCAAACTAAGTACAGAATCAATCATTAGGATGTTTTTATCATAAATCTTCAATAAAGTTCCAACTGGAGAATTCCTTTGTGTCTTGAGGAGAAACGGACCGCAAGTGGATATCATGTGAAATACGCATGACCAGAAAATGTCTCTCTGCCAGTAGCATGACTCATTCAGCTCTTATTCAGCCGCACAACACAGTAGACACCTCATTCAAGTTTCTATAGCTGGTTGACATCTAGTGGAAGCCGTAGGGAGTGCAAACAGATTCATATCCTACTGTGTTTTCAATAGGCGATGAGTTGAAATCGACCAGCCTCAGATATCCCACTTCCTGTTTGGATTTTTTCTCAGGTTTTTGCCTGCCATATGAGTTCTGTTATACTCACAGACATAATTCAAACTGTTTTAGAAACTTCAGAGTGTTTTCTATCCAATACTAATAATAATATGCATATATTAGCAACTATGACTGTGGAGCAGGCCGTTTACTCTGGGCACCTTTCATCCAAGCTACTCAATACTGCCCCTGCAGCCATAAGAAGTTAAATAAAGGTTAAATAAATAACATTTACCCATAGTGACTCAGCCGGTCCCAGTTCACTCCTTAACTATTTTCCTTGGCCCTAACCCTTCGATGTTTGTAAATTTGTAAGCAATATGGTGTAAGCGCCACCGCTTTCCTGATTATATCTATCCAGACCCTTAAGAAAAATCTAAGGGTTAGGTCAGGTCCAAGAGGAGGGTTAGGGAGTGAATTTGGACCAGCAAATAATGTGTATGTGCCACCTAAGAGTTTCAATACCAATCCTGTCTGTGTGTGTTCATTCAGATTGAAGTTCACAGTGGAAGAGGTGCACTGCAGAGTGCCAGAAAAGACAGATCCAAAAAAGTGCAATGGTACATGCAGTGGCGTAAAGTATTTAAGTAAATATACTTTAATGTACTACTTAAATAGTTTTTTGGAGTATGTGCACTTTACTATTTATATTTTTGGCAACTTTTACTTTTACTTCACTACATTCCTAAAGAAAATTATGCACTTTTTACTCCATACATTTTCCCTGACACCCAAAAGTACTAATTTCCTGTTACATTTTGACAGGAAAATGGTCCAATTCACACACTTATCAAGAGAACATCCCTGGTCATCCCTACTGCCTCAGATCTGGCGGACTCACTAAACACAAATGCTTTGTAAATTATTGTAAATGATGTCTGAGTGTTGGAGTCTGCCCCTGAATATCCTTAAATAAAAAAAATTGTGCCGTCTGGTTTACTTAATATAAGGAACTTGAAATTATTTATACTTTTACTTTTGATACTTAAGTATATTTAAAACCAAATACTTTTAGACTTTTACTCAAGTAGTTTTTTACTGGGTGACTTTCACTTTTACTTGAGTCATTTTCTATTAAGATATCTTTACTTTTACTCAAGTATGACAATTGAGTACTCTTTCCACCACTGGGTACATGGACCACTGTCTACAGTGCAAATGTGGGCTGTCATCACTATAGTACAGCACAATATCTTAGTTGTTTATTAGTGTACCAGCAAGGACAGTGAAAGTCAACTAAGTTATCAACAGCATGCATTGCTATGTTTGAGGCTAAAATACATGAGCATTCTATCAGGTGTAAGAATAAAATGAATGATGACTGAAATAAAATACAAATACCAAATTAGTCTCTTCCCTCACCCCTCCATTTGTGCATTCACATGTGCCCCTGTCATGTCCCAAAACAGAGAAGTATGAAAGTTATGTAAGTCAGGAAAAAATTCAAACATTAAAGGTATTTCTTGGACTCTTCCATTTGACCAATCTTGATGTGTTTTTTCCATTTTGTTTTTTGTTGTTGTTGGTTTCATTGCAGTGGCAGAAAATGGCAGAGCACCTGGGTCCACCTACCCACCATCACCCACTCCTCTACTTACACCTGTGAAGGAGTTCTCATTCTTTCTCTCTCTCGCTCTCTTCTCCATCCCCTCCCCCACCCACCCACTTATCTCCATATAATAAATCTTCTTCATTTTCCAATGTGTGGTGAAGACATTGTGAAAAATTATTAGGAGCTCATATAATCCTATATTATTGTTTACTGGCATAAACATAAACATCTACATCAGTGGAGGCTGGTGACGTGAAAAGTTGAGGAGGATGGGAGACTCATGGTATAGGCGCGGAACGCATGGAGACCACAAAGTGTGTTTCAAAAATCATCAAAGACTAATTATTTTAATCTAAAGCATTTAATAAATACATTTCTAGTACAATATTATGAGGAAGGGGAATGAGAGGGCTACTTACACAGTGTTGGATAGGGGTCACAGCAGTGATTGAATGAGGGTATGAGGCATGAGTTGAGGTGTTCAGAGTCTTGACTAGTGCAGGACAGGATTTTACTGGGAAGACAAAAAACAATAACACAAGACACTACACAGTGTCAGACCAGAAATTACAACATTATGTTATAATGTTGTTATTGCATCAAATGGTTGTTTTATGCAACAGAATAGAGGGTTCTTATACCTCTATTGTGTCTGTGTGAACTGAAAGTGGGTCTCTGGGAGATTAACACTGACAGGGGATTTACGATGTCTTTGGGTGATACCACACTCCAGAGCATGACCCTGGTCTCTACACAATGACGACAGTATTTACAGCAGATGCTGTTTGCTGTGAATTATTAGTAACCTTGTGACCCATTCCATACATCTGTTGTTTGTCATGAACATCCAGGAGGATGGACTTTGCTATAAAAAGCTGTGGCTCAAATCCGCTCGTTGAGTTCTCAGTACCTCCAGGGGTGATTACCGACCAGCTCCATTACTGCAGGAATGAAATAATAAAGTTTGATTGTTTTGAAGAAATCTAAAAGTCTCTCCTTTTGATTTCAATAATTCCACCACAACAGTTAGACAAAAGAGCTAAGAATGAGTTAGTCCAAGCAAGGAGTAAAATCATTGATGTGTAATAATGTGATTGTGTATGTGATTGACTCTACATACAGTAATCAGAGAAAATTGATAGGGGTACTCACAGTGCTTGGAAGGGAAACATTCAATGTGCCAGTGGATGAGCGGACACATGAGACATCGTGGCTTCAGTTCATGTCAGGAGAAAGTTGACAATGGTAGTGGATTGGAGTAGTCATCGCCTCTAAAATCAAGGAACATTAGGGGACTTAGCTGTAAATACAAATAGCAGATACATTCCATTACAGCTGCGCCGTCTAGGTTTGGACAATAAGTTTCTCTATGAAGTTAAACTCAGACATCTCAAAATTCATAAAGTCAAACACAGACTCTGCATTTTGCCCACTTGACACATCAAAGTAGCCCAAGAAATGTTCCTGAATAAAGCCCTGATCATCCACATACCTGACGATAACTGACAACTGCAAGCAGACTGGTGGCACCATATGTACCAGAGCGGTAGGGCAATTTTTACCCCCTGGGGCCTGGAGTTTTTCCTTATATGTTAACCAAACTAGGAAAACTCGAGACCCTATAAGGTGATTAATCAGTTGTAAAAGGTTTTATATGGGCTATGAAGGGACCAGTCACATGGTTTTAAAAAACTCCTGGCTCTGGGGGGGATAAAAACCCTCTCAAACTGCAGCTACCTTATATTTGTTCATATACATTATATTTAGACTAGATTAGGAGGGGGATTTCCTCTATATCGGGTTCCAGGTAAGACCCAAATGCAGACTGTGTTGAAGTAACAATGTTTATTACAGCAACAGGGGGAGGCAAACGACAGGTCAAGGCAGGCAGGGGTCGATAATCCAGAGTAGTGGGACAAAGGTACAGGACGGCAGGCGGGAACAGGGTCAGGTCAGGCAGAGGTCGGTAATCCAGAGAAGGGGCAAGGTACAGGACGGCAGGCAGGCTCAGGGTCAGGGTCAGGGGCTGGCAAAGTGGTCAGGCAGGCAGGCTCAGAGTCAGGACAGGCAAGGGTCAAAACCAGGAGGGTGAGAAAAAGTGAGACTAGGGAAAGCAGGAGCTGAGACAAAACGCTGGTTGACTTGACAAACAAGATGAACTGGCAACAGACAAACAGAGAACACAGGTATAAGTACCCAGGGGATAATGGGGAAGATGGGTGACACCTGGAGGGGGGTGGAGACAAGCACAAGGACAGGTGAAACAGATCAGGGTGTGACACTCTACCCAGACACATAGACAACAACTGATAGACAATAGAACTCACAGGGCTGAGCTTGCTTTATGCATGTTTGCATCATGTAGGCCTATGCAACTGTAGATAAAAAATAATGACTCACATCTGCCATCACTATTATGTTGATTGATTAATTCCAGGTAATACTTTTGGATTAAAAACGTATATGCAGCCTAGCCAGCCCAATTTTGAATATAATCTAAATTTGATTACGTTAAAATTTTCTCCTGACACGCAAATGGACTATAAATACATAACGTTACCAATTAGTTTACCCAGGGTGCCTAGGCTGTATGCACCTGCTCTTATTAATACCCTACAGTTGATCAGACGGGAAAAAAGTATTGTTTTCATCCCATACAGCATGTCATATTTCTAATGTTTAGGTGTAGCCTAGGCTGCTGCAACATTTATGTAAGGAGTTTTTGATTGTGTCTGTCCGGAGTGATTATGTGTTATCATCTTTGCTAATTAAATACTGGAGGAAAGTGCAACGCCTACTTGAGCGCACGTGAAAAAATGTGCTGCGTCAACCTTTCTAATCTAACTTTTAATGGATGATGCGATGGAAGCTATCAAATCATTCGGAATTGTTTTCAACATCTCAGAAGCATTCGGAACGTGCAATTACAGGTGGCTTGATGATAGGCTTCCTGTTAACCAGCTATACATTTGATACCATTTGGAATGCCCTCACCTTTTCATCCTTCTTCATGAAACTGATCTCAGGCAGAGGTTTACCCTCGCTTTTAATTTACACCTTTTCAGTGTACCCCAGAGAATGAAAGGGGTTCTTCAACAAAAAGTCCACAACATTTTCGGCAGCGTTGGCCATTCTACCATTCGGGCAAAGAAAACTACACACTTGCGCTGGTAGCTAGCTAGCTACTGAAGTTAGCAAGGCACATGTAGTCAAATTTCTTGTAGTCAAAGTTCTAAATTCAAGAAAACTATTTATAATATACCTCCACCAATCTCCTGTAATTTAAAAAACTAATTTGAATTGAATAATTACCAAAAACGCTCAACATCACTCTACCCTACTCACCAAGCTTCTCAACACATAGAACCCCATAATGCTCTGTGGCGCAATCCCAATACAACACAAAAGGTTCATACTCTGATCCTATATCTATGATTGGATGGACAACATGTCAGTTCATACTGCAAAAGCTTTGATTGGTTGGAGGACGTCCTCCGGAAGTGGTCATAATTACCATATATGTCTATGGAAGTGGGTGAGGCATACCAGCCTCCTAGGTTTTGTATTGAAGTCAATGTAGCCAGAGGAGGACGGAAGCTAACTGTCCTCTGGCTACACCATGGTGCTAGCCCAGACAGTGCTGTTGAAGTTACTATAGACCTTCATTGCAAACAGTGTATTTTAACCAATTATTTGGTGAAATATGAATATATTTAGCATAGTTTTATCTAAAAGGATAACTTTAATGTTTCATTATTTTTATGAAATTTCACTGAGGAGGATGGTCCTCCCCTTCCTCCTCTGAGGAGCCTCCACTGATCTACATGCAGTATGACAGATCTACAAGTTGTACAATAAATCAGGAAAGCAGCAGATACGGCAGTCGGCAGAGCCAGGAGGACACAATGATAGATGTCATACAGGTAGCCTGTCAATATGCAATGGGACAAGGGAGGCCAACAAGGCGTGCCTCCGTGACACTATAATTGTTGTAATGTACCCAGTTAATATTGGTTTATCAATATTATTAAATGTGTAGGCCTAGTATCAAAGTTAGTCTGCAATCAGGGTTAGGCCTAGTAGAATTGACTGATATTAAGATTTGGTTCAGTAAAATGAACAATTCTCAGTTCACTAAACTGATACAATATGTATAGGGAATACAATCATTAGCTGGCAATACATCATACTTCATCGGTATGTTCAATATGTCGTACTTCATCGGTATGTTTAATAAGTAAAACTTCCTCGGTGTGTTAATAAGTCATACTTCATCGGTATGTTCCTGGTCAATTTTAAAGTGTTGTTATTGTTTGTTTGTACCGCAGTCACGATTGCCTCTACACAAAACATTTATACATGACCATTCTGTAACGTTGTGCCCTGCTGAACAGGTCCCATATTTTTGGCAACAGCATTGTTTGCTAGTAAAGCTCAAAATTGGATGTATTATTTTTCCAGTTAGTGGAAATAAATTGTACATTTTTATGATCATAACAACAACTAAGTCTGACATATAAAAAGGGAGAACGGTAAACATGGACTTCGAACAGACATCTCTAGAGGCTGCGTTTCAAACACGTAAAAGACACACCTTCTTCCACTTACCCCCGCCTTATTCCCTTGGGGGAATCCCCACGGTCATCTTTGCCGTTGGTCCAAACAATTAGCCAGGCAAGGGAAGTTGGCAAACTAAGCCCCTCAGCCCTCATTTGTGATCGAGTTTGCGAGCATATAATTCTGTTCACTTCGGGGCCTAAAACTATAAGGGCACAAGGCGAGACCCAGATGCGGACATGGGAGGCAGATGGTTTGAGTCTTTGATATTTATTAATCAATCCAAAAGAGGTAGGCAAGAGAATGGTCGTGGACAGGCAAAGGGTCAAAACCAGTTCAGAGTCCAGGAGGTACAGAGTGGCAGGCAGGCTCGAGGTCAGGGCAAGCAGAATGGTTAGGCAGGCGGGTATGGAGTCCAGATAACAGGCAAGGGTCAAAACCGGGAGGACTAGCAAAAGAGAATAGAAGCAGGAGTACGGGAAAACACGCTGTTTGACTTGAAAGACATACTACCCGAAGGGGCAAGTCCCGTGTGGACAGCCAGTGCGACCCGTGCTCCTCTCCAGGTACGTCAACAGCGGTCAGGAACAAACATCTGGGCAGAGTTGATTCTGGTTCTTGTTCTGGGAAGAGTGGAGGTTGATACCCCATGGAGCACTCAAAAGGGGAGAGTCCCGTAGCTGAACAGGGAAGGGTGTTCCGGGCATACTCCACCCAGACCAGTTGTCGGCTCCAGGTAGTAGGGATGGTTGAGACCAGGCATCTTAGGGTGGTCTCCAGGTCCTGGTTAGCTCACTCTGACTGGCCGTTCGACTGGGGATGGAATCCGGAGGATAGGCTGGCTGACGCCACAATAAGGGTGCAGAACGCCTTCAAGAACTGAGACGAAAACTGAGGACCCCGGTCGGAAACCATATCCACCGGGAGTCCATGGATCCTGAAGACGTGTTGCACCATGAGCTGGGCCTTTTCCTTGGCAGAAGGAAGTTTGGGGAGTGGGATGAAATGAGCGGCCTTTGAGAACCATTCCACCACTGTCAGAATGACGGTGTTGCCATCAGACGGGGGAAGCCCAGTGACAAAGTCAAGAGAGCTATGAGACCAGGGACGATGAGGACCGGTAGTGGCTGAAGAAATCCAGAAGGAGCTTGCCGTGAAATCTTGTTCTGGGCACACACTGTGCACGCGGCGACGAAGGCAGAGACGTCAGGAACTATTGTGGGCCACCAGACACGTTGTCGGAGGAATGCTAGGGTACGGCGGGAACTGGGATGACAGGTCAGCCTGGAGGAATGTTCCCATTCCAGGATCCGGGACCGGACTGAATTAGGGACAAACAGCCGGTTAGCCGGGCCCCCTTCAGGTCCAGGCTGGGAACGTTGTGCCTTGTGAACCAGTGTCTCAATAAACCCCAACCCATTGAGGCTGCAAGGCATGAGGTAGGGAGAATGGTTTCGGAGACTGAGGGTATGGCAGAGGAACTGTATAGGCGGGAGAGGGTGTCAGGCTTCACATTCTTTGACAAGAGAGCCCACCGGGCCTGCCTGGATGGTCGGTCCAGACCAGGAATGGCTGTTCTGCTCCAGGAGTTCTCGGTTGCCTACATCGTAGTTCCTCTCTGCAGGATTGAGATGATGGGACAGGAAGGCACAGGGATGAAGCTTTTGGTCCTGGCAGATCGCTGGGACAGGATGGCCCCCACTCCAACATCAGAAGCATCAACCTCGACCACAAATTGACGGGACGGGTCCGGATGGATGAGGATGGGTGCTGTGGTGAACCGATGCTCCAGTTCCACAAAGGCTCTGTCGACAGCTGGAGACCATGTAAACCATACTTTGGGAGAGGTGAGTGCAGAGAGGGGGTCCACCAGGGTGCTGTAACCCCGAACTAAATGGAGGCAGAAGTTAGCAAAACCCAGGAAGCGTTGCAACTGCACCCTGGATGTAGGTTGAGGCCAATCCACCACTGCTTTCACCTTTCCAGGATCCATCCGGACATTTCCCTCAGCGATGACATATTCCAGAAAGTAGTTTGTGGAGCGGTGGAACTCACACTTCTCGGCTTTCACAAACATTTGGTTCTCCAGGAGGCGCTGAAGGACCTGTCTGACATGAAGAACCTGTTCTTGGGCAGACCGGGGAAAAAACAGCTGCCTGTCCCTCACCGTCCCTGGTCCCACATATCCCTGGATTTCCCCCCATCTGAGGGAATCACTGCCATCCTGACTGTGGTCAACCGGTTTTCCAAGGCCGCTCACTTCATTCCTCTCCCCAAACTACCCTTTGCCAAGGACTCGGCCCAGCTCATGGTGCATCACGTCTCCGGATCCATGGACTGCCCGTGGACATGGTCTCCGACCAGGGGCCTCAGTTCTCGTCCCGTTTCTGGAAGGCGTTCTGCGACCTCATTGGGTCGTCGGCCAGCCTGTACCTGGGTTCCACCCCCAGTCCAATGGCCAGTCGGAGTGAGCCAACCAGGATCTTGAAACTACTCAGCGCTGTCAGGTCTCCGCCAACCCCACCTCCTGGAGTCAGCAGCTTATGTTGTTCGAGTACACCCGCAGCACCCTTCCCTGCTCTGCCATGGGCCAATCTCCGTTTGAGTGTTCCCTGGGGTATCAGCCCCCACTCTTCCTCGAGCAGGAGGAAGAGGTCGGCGTACCTTCTGCCCAGATATTTGTCCGCTTCTGCCGTCGTACCTGGAGGAGAGCCCAGTCGGCCCTCCTCAAGACCATCTCCAGGTATCGGCGACAAGCGGATTCCCATCAGACCCCGTGATCGTCTCAGGCAGAAGGTATGGCTATCCATCCGGGATCTCTCCCTCCGGATGGAATCCCGCAAACTCTCCCCCGGTTTATCTGCCCATTTCCCATCTCCAAGATTTTTAGCCCCTCTGCTGTTCGTTCGTCTTCTGTTGCCTCTCCGTATACATCCCATCTTTCATGTGTCCAGAGTCAAACCTATGTCTCACAGCCCTTTGTTTCCTGTTTCCAAGCCCACCCAGTCTCCCTTTTTCTTGCCCTCCTGGTTTTGACCCTTGCCTGTCCTGACTCTGAGCCCGCCTGCCTGACCACTCTGCCTGCCACTGACCCTTCCTGCCGACCTGTACCTTTGCCCCACCTCTGGATTGTTGACCTCTGCCTACCCTGACCCTGAGCCTGCCTGCTGTCCGGTACCGTTGACCCACCTCTGGTTTACTGAACCCTGCCTGACTTGACCTGTCTATTGCCTGCCCCTGTTGGAATATTAAACCACTGTCAATTCGACGAGTCTGCATCTTGGTCTTACCTTGATTCTTGTCAATTAGTACATATAAACATTGTGCTTATTTGTACATATCCTCTACCCCCCGGGATCAGTGTGTGTGTGTGTGTGTGTGTGTGTGTGTGTGTGTGTGTGTGTGTGTGTGTGTGTGTGTGTGTGTGTGTGTGTGTGTGTGTGCGTGTGCGTGTGTGTGTGTGTGTGTTTCGTCCCCCCGTTGAGCTAACATTGGCTAATGTGACGAGGTTGTAAGTAACAAAACATTTTCCCAGGACATTTACATATCTGATATGGGCAGAAAGCTTACGTTCTTGTTAATCTTTAGAGTAGCTATTACAGTGGAAGAATACCATGCTATCGTTTGAGGAAAATGCACAATTATGAACTTGAAAATGTATTAATAGACCAATTAGGCACATTTGGGTAGTCTTGATACAACATTTTGAACATATATGCAATGGTTCATTGGATCAGTCTAAAACGTTGCACATACACTGCTGCCATCTAGTGGCCAACATATAAATTGCGCCTGGGCTGGAATAATACATTATGGCCTTTCTCTCGCATTTCAGAAAATGATGGTATAAAAAATAAATTAAATAAATATTATTTTCTTTGTATAATCTTTTACCAGATCTAATGTGTTATTTTCTCCTATATTTCCACAAAATTCAAAGTGTTTCCTTTCAAATGGTATCAAGAATATGCATATCCTTGCTTCAGGTCCTGAGCTACAGGCAGTTAGATTTGGATATGTCATTTCAGGCGAAAATTGAAAAAAAGGGTTGTACCTTTAACTTCTTTCAGCTAGCGGGCAGAGTTTTTATGTTTGAAAAAATAACGTTCCCAAGGTAAACGGACTATTTCTCAGGTCCAGATGCTAGAATATGCATACTTGACAGATTAGGATAGAAAACACTCTAAAGTTTCCAAAACTGTCAAAATATTGTCTGTGAATATAACAGAACTGATTTTGCAGGCGAAAACCTGAGGAAATCCAACCCGGAAGTGCCTTTTATTTGGAAAAATCCCTGTTCCGTTGCCTGCCCCTCCTCCATTTAACGGGGTATCAACCAGATTCCTTTTCCAATGGCTTCCTTAGGCTGTGACCAGGCTTTAGACATAGTTTCAAGCTTTTATTTTGAAAAATGAGCGAGATTTTTCAAAACGCGTCAGGTGTCCTTAGATTAGTTCCTGCGCGCGAGAGATGTAGTTCGACATTTTCTTTAACTGTAGTATTGAATAGGTTACCGTCCGGTTGAAATATTATCGATTATGTATGTTAATTTTATCTCTATTGCTGGGTTTTGTGAAAGCTATGTTGGCGGTGAATAAATGGCGTTGTGTGTTTGGCTATTGTGGTGAGCTAATATAAATACATATTGTGTTTTCGCTGTAAAACACTTAAAAAATCTGAAATATTGTCTGGATTCACAAGATGTTTATCTTTCATTTGCTGTACACCATGTATTTTTCATAAATGTTTTATGATGAGTATTTAGGTATTTCACGTTGCTCTCTGTAATTATTCTGGCTGTTTTGGTGCTATTTGTGATGGTGCCTGCAATGTAAAACTACGATTTATACCTCAAATATGCACATTTTCGAACAAAACATAAATGTATTGTATAACATGATGTTATAAGACTGTCATCTGATGAAGTTGTTCAAGGTTAGTGATTAATTTTATCTCTATTTGTGGGTTTTGTGAAAGCTACCTATGCGGTGGAAACATGGTGAAAACATGACGTTGTGTGTTTGGCTATTGTGGTGAGCTAATATAAATACATATTGTGTGTTCGCTGTAAAACATTTTAAAAATCGGAAATGATGGCTGGAATTCACAAGATGTTTATCTTTCATTTGCTGTATTGGACTTCTGATTTCATGAAAATTATATTATATGATATTTAAGAGGATATAAACTCAGCAAAAAAAGAAACGTCCTCTCACTGTCAACAGCGTTTATTTTCAGCAAACTCAACGTGTGTAAATATTTGAATGAACATAACAAGATTCAACAACTGAGACATAAACTGAACAAGTGACTAACATAAATGGAATAATGTGTCCCTGAACAAAGGGAGGGTCAAAATCAAAAGTAACAGTCAGTATCTGGTGTGGCCACCAGCTGCATTAAGTACTGCAGTGCATCTTCTCCTCATGGACTGCACCAGATTTGCCAGTTCTTGCTGTGAGATGTTACCCCACTCTTCCACCAAGGCACCTGCAAGTTCCCGGACATTTCTGGGGGGAATGGCCATAGCCCTCACCCTCCGATCCAACAGGTCCCAGATGTGCTCAATGGGTTTGAGATCCGGGCTCTTCGCTGGCCATGGCAGAACACTGACATTCCTGTCTTGCAGGAAATCATGCACAGAATGAGCAGTATGGCTGGTGGCATTGTCATGCTGGAAGGTCATGTCAAGATGAGCCTGCAGGAAGGGTACCACATGAGGGAGGAGGATGTCTTCCCTGTAACGCACAGCGTTGAGATTGCCTGCAATGACAACAAGCTCAGTCCGATGATGCTGTGACACAGACCATGACGGACTCTCCACCTCCAAATCAATCCCGCTCCAGAGTACAGGCCTCAGTGTAACGCTCATTCCTTCAACGATAAACGTGAATACGACCATCATCCCTAGTGAGACAAAACTGCGACTCGCCAGTGAAGAGCACTTTTTGCCAGTCCTGTCTGGTCCAGCGAAGGTGGGTTTGTGCCCATAGGCGATGTTGTTGCTGATAATGTCTGGTGAGGACCTGCCTTACAACAGGCCTACAAGCCCTCAGTCCAGCCTCTCTCAGCTTATTGCGTACAGTGTGAGCACTAATGAGCACTAATTGTGCATTACTGGTGTAACTCGACAGCTGTTGTTGCCATCCTGTACCTGTCCCACAGGTGTGATGCTCAGATGTACCGATCCTGTGCAGGTGGTGTTACACGTGGTCTGCCACTGCGAGGACGATCAGCTGTCTGTCCTGTCTCCCTGTAGTGCTGTCTTAGGCATCTCACATTACAATTTATTGCCCTGGCCATATCTGCAGTCCTCATGCCTCCTTGCAGAATGCCTAAGGCACGTTCACACAGATGAGCAGGGACACTGGGCGTCTGGGAATTGATGTCAGTCATAACTGTGACCTTAATTGCCTACCGTCTGTAAGCTGTTAGTGTCTTAACCTGTCTAGGATGAGAGTGGCGCTAGCGGCACTCCCCCCCCACCCCCACTGAAAAACCAGTGCCGCGAAATTCAAAAACAATATTTTTTTTAAATATTTAACTTTCACACATTAAAGTCCAATACAGCTAATGAAAGACACAGATCTTGTGAATCCAGTCAACATGTCCGATTTTTAAAATGTTTTACAGGGAAGACACAATATGTAAAGATGTACATCTATTACCTAAAAACACATTAGCATAATCCACCATCTTTTATTTGTCCACCAACACCAGTAGCTATCACCAATTCGGCTAAACTAAGATATTTATAGCCCCTAACCAAGAAAAAAACTCATCAGATGACAGTCTGATAACATATTTATGGTATGGGATAGGTTTTGTTAGAAAAAAGTGCATATTTCAGGTAGATGGCATAGGTTACAATTGCACCCACCGTCACAAATGGAATAGAAAAACTACTTAGAGCAACGTGTTTACCTACTTACTAATCATCAAACATTTCGTAAAAATACACAGCATACACGAATCGAAAGACACAGATCCTGTGAATACAGACAATATTTCAGATTTTCTAAGTGTCTTACAGCGAAAACACAATAAATCGTTATATTAGCATAGCACATAGCAGCCCAGCATTGATTATAGCCAAAGTGAGCGATAAAAGTAAACATCGCCAAAATATATTAATTTTTTCACTAACCTTCTCAGAATTCTTCAGATGACACTCCTGTAACATCATATTACACAATCCATATAGAGTTTGATCGAAAATGTTTATATTTAGCCACCAAAATCATGGTTAGACAATGTGAAATGTAGCTCAGCTGGTCAGAAAAAGTCTGTGCGCCACTTAGACAGTGATCTACTCTTATACATAAATACTCATAAACGTGACTAAAAAATATAGGGTGGACAGGGATTGATAGACAATTTAATTCTTAATACAATCGCGGAATTACATTTTTTAAATTATCCTTACTTTTCAATACAGCTTGCGCCAAGCGAAGCTACGTCAAAAAACATGGCGTCCGAAGCCACTAACATTTTTCGACAGAAACACGATTTATCATAATAAAAATGTCCTACTTTGAGCTGTTCTTCCATCGGTATCTTGGGCAAAGGATCCTTTCTTGGGTCCAATCGTCTTTTGGTGGAAAGCTGTCCTCTTGCCATGTGGAAATGCCAACTGCGTTCGGGATGAACTGGAAGCGTGCCCAGCAATTCACAGCGTTTCAGAAATAAATGTCCCAAAATCGCACTAAACGGATATAAATTGCTATAAAACGCTTTAAATTAACTACCTTATGATGTTTTTAACTCCCATAACGAGTAGAAACATGACCAGAGTAATATTACTCCCTCCACTAATGCTTGGAACAGGTGCGGGTCGGTGTCCTCTAGGCGCATGACGCAGCTCCAAAAGAGTGACTAGCCTCAGGGTTTTTTAATTTATAGTGCCTGTGAACGCGCAATCGACCCCATTCAAATCGTCATCACGTAAAGACATCCAGGGGAAGACGTAAGCAGTGTCCGTATAGTCATAGCAATAACAGTGCCCTTTTAACTGACTCCAGAACAGTGGCCAAAATTTCTGAAATCTGACTCCATGTCAGGGAAATTGCTGTAGAATGGGCTCTGTTCCACTTAGAGACAAAATTTCAACTCCTATAGAAACTATAGACTGTTTTCTATCCAATAATAATAATAATATGCATATTGTACGATCAAGAACTTTGTGGGAAGCCGTTTCAAAAAATTACACGATTAGCATAAATAGCCACAACAGCGCCCCCATCCTCAACAGGTTAACTTCTTTGGGATAGGGGGGCGCTGTTTTCACTTTGGGAAAAAATCGTGCCCAATTTAAACGGCCTCGTACTCTATTCTATTTCGTACAATATGCATATTATTATTACTATTGGATAGAAAACACTCTCAAGTTTCTAAAACCGTTTGAATTATATCTGTGAGTAAAACAGAACTCATTTTGCAGCAAACTTCCTGTAAGGAAGTGAAAAATCTGAAAACGAGGCTCTGTTCCAGGGCCTTCCTATTCATTTGCTTGAAATCTATGGATAAACAGTGGGGCAAAAAAGTATTTAGTCAGCCACCAATTGTGCAAGTTCTCCCACTTAAAAAGATGAGAGAGGCCTGTCATTTTCATCATAGGTACACTTCAACTATGACAGACAAAATGAGAAAAAGAAATCCAGAAAATCACATTGTAGGATTTTTTATTAATTTATTTGCAAATTATGGTGGAAAATAAGTATTTGGTCACCTACAAACAAGCAAGATTTCTGGCTCTCACAGACCTGTAACTTCTTCTTTAAGAGGCTCCTCTGTCCTCCACTCGTTACCTGTATTAATGGCACCTGTTTGAACTTGTTATCAGTATAAAAGACACCTGTCCACAACCTCAAAGAGTCACACTCCAAACTCCACTATGGCCAAGACCAAAGAGCTGTCAAAGGACACCAGAAACAAAATTGTAGACCTGCACCAGGCTGGGAAGACTGAATCTGCAATAGGTAAGCAGATTGGTTTGAAGAAATCAACTGTGGGAGCAATTATTAGGAAATGGAAGACATACAATACCACTGATAATCTCCCTCGATCTGGGGCTCCACGCAAGATCTCACCCCGTGGGGTCAAAATGATCACAAGAACGGTGAGCAAAAATCCCAGAACCACACGGGGGGACCTAGTGAATGACCTGCAGAGAGTTGGGACCAAAGTAACAAAGCCTACCATCAGTAACACACTACGCCGCCAGGGACTCAAATCTTGAAGTGCCAGACGTGTCCCCCTGCTTAAGCCAGTACATGTCCAGGCCCGTCTGAAGTTTGCTAGAGAGCATTTGGATGATCCAGAAGAAGATTGGGAGAATGTCATATGGTCAGATGAAACCAAAATATAACTTTTTGGTAAAAACGCAACTCGTCGTGTTTGGAGGACAAAGAATGCTGAGTTGCATCCAAAGAACACCATACCTACTGTGAAGCATGGGGGTGGAAACATCATGCTTTGGGGCTGCTTTGGGGCTGCAAAGGGACCAGGACGACTGATCTGTGTAAAGGACAGAATGAATGGGGCCATGTATCGTGAGATTTTGAGTGAAAACCTCCTTCCATCAGCAAGGGCATTGAAGATGAAACGTGGCTGGGTCTTTCAGCATGACAATGATCCCAAACACACCGCCTGGGCAACGAAGGAGTGGCTTCGTAAGAAGCATTTCAAGGTCCTGGAGTGGCCTAGCCAGTGTCATGTTTTGTCTTTGATCTTCATGTCTTGTCCCTGTGCTTCCCTCTGCTGGTCTTATTAGGTTCTTTCCCTCTTTCTCTCTCTCTCTCTCCTCCTCCCTCTCTCCCTCTCCCGCTCTCTCTCTCTATCGTTCCGTTCCTGCTCCCAGCTGTTTCTCATTCTCCTAACGACCTCATTTACTCTTTCACACCTGTCCCCTATTTTGCCCTCTGATTAGAGTCCCTATTTCTCCCTCTGTTTTCCGCTTCTGCCTGGTCGGATTCTTGTTTGATGTTTGCTGTTCCTGTGTCCTTGTTCCGCCCTGTCGTGTTTTTGCCTTCTTCAGATGCTGCGTGTGAGCAGGTGTCTATGTCAGCTACGGCCTGTGCCTTCCTGAAGCGACCTGCAGTCTGTGGTCGCGTCTCCTGTCGTTCCTCTCTACTGACGAGAGGATTTCAGTTTCCTGTTTTGGATTTACCTTTGATATATCCAGGAGAATCATTGTTTGTTTGATACTGGAATAAAGACTCTGTTACTATTACGTCGCTGTTGGGTCCTCATTCATCAGCATAACAGCCAGTCTCCAGATCTCAACCCCATAGAAAATCTTTGGAGGGAGTTGAAAGTCCGTGTTGCCCAACAGCCCCAAAACATCACTGCTCTAGAGGAGATCTGCATGGAGGAATGGGCCAAAATACCAGCAACAGTGTGTGAAAACCTTGTGAAGACTTACAGAAAACGTTTGACCTCTGTCATTGCCAACAAAGGGTATCTAACAAAGTATTGAGAAACTTTTGTTATTGACCAAATACTTATTTTCCACCATAATTTGCAAATGAATTCATAGAAAATCCTACAATGTGATTCTCTGGAAATTTTTTCTCATTTTGTCTGTCATAGTTGAAGTGTACCTATGATGAAAATGACAGGCCTCTCTCATCTTTTTAAGTGGGAGAACTTGCACAATTGGTGGCTGACTAAATACTTTTTTGCCCCACTGTACATGCACTTCATACACCTTCCACTAGATGTCAACAGGCAGTGAGAGGTGAAATGGGGTGTCTAGCTAGATCTGAGGTCGAATAAGAGCTCTTGGAATGACGTGACCACTACATTACATTACATTTAAGTCATTTAGCAGACGCTCTTATCCAGAGCGACTATTTCCTTTGTTCAGCAAGGCGCGGGAAGGAACCCTGGATTGCCTTCTGAAAAGCTTTCGTTATAGACGGCTAATATCTCCGGCTTTGATTTTATTTGATACACGTGATAATATCATCGTAAAGTATGTTTTTTCAATATAGTTTTATCAGATTATTGAAAGTTTATCGGGAGTTTTGGCTTCTTCCGTTCTCTGCGTTTGGTGAAGATGGACAGCTTCGCGCCACTTGGCTAGCTTTGGTTGCTAATTCAACAGGAGAAAATGACATTCTAAAACCAAACAACGATTGTTCTGGACAAAGGACCCCTTGTACAAGATTCTGATGGAAGCTCAGCAAAAGTAGGAACCATTTATGATGTTATTTCGTACTAATTTCCGCCCTCATTGCAGGCGCTGTCTCGCTATAACGTAAGCTGTATGTTGTACTAAAGTTATTTTTAGAATTCTAACATGGCGATTGCATTAAGAACTAGTGTATCTTTCATTTGCTGTACGACATGTATTTTTTTGTAAAGTTTATGATGAGTTATTTGGTCAGATTAGGTGAGTGTCAGAAATATATCCGGAGATTCTGGGAAAAAAATGCTACGTTTTCACAATGTATAACCACGGATTTCAGCTCTAAATATGCACATTTTCGAACAAAACATAAGTGTATTGTATAACCTGATGTTATAGGACTGTCATCTGATGAAGTTTGTCAAGGTTAGTGAAAAATTATATATCTTTTGCAGTTTTTTTGCGATCGCTAACTTTTGCTGCTGATAAATGGGTTGTGTTTTTGGCTATTGTGGTAAGCTAATATAATGCTATATTGTGTTTTCGCTGTAAAACACTTAAAAAATCTGAAATATTGGCTGGATTCACAAGATGTTTATCTTTCATTTGCTGTACACCATGTATTTTTCATAAATGTTTTATGATGAATATTTCGGAATGTCACGTTGGTCTCTGTAATTGTTCTAGCTGCTTTGGTGATATTTGTGATTGTAGCTGCAATGTAAACCTATGATTTATACCTGAAATATGCACATTTTTCGAACAAAACATAGATTTATTGTATAACATGTTATAAGACTGTCATCTGATGAAGTTGTTTCTTGGTTAGTGACTAATTCTATCTCTATTTGGGGGTTTTGTGCAAGCTACCTGTGCTGTGAAAGAAATGTCTGTGCTTTTTTGTATTTGGTGGTGAGCTAACATAAATATACGTGGTGTTTTCGCTGTAAAACATTTAAAAAATCGGACATGTTGGCTGGATTCACAAGATGTTTATCTTTCATTTCCTGTATTGGACTTGTTAATGTGTGAAAGTTAAATATTTCAAAAAAATACTTTTTGAATTTCGCGCGCTTCCTTTTCAGTGGAATGTGGGGGAGGTTCCGCTAGGGCTAGACAGGTTAAAACCTCTTGGCGCACAGATCCCTTTAGCGGGATCATTTACTTCAACATCCGCTGAATTGCAGAGTGCCAAATTCAAATTAAATTACTAAAAATATTTAATTTCATGAAATCACAAGTGGAATATACCAAAACACAGCTTAGCTTGTTGTTAATCCACCTATCGTGTCAGATTTTGAAAATATGCTTTACAGCGAAAGCAATCCAAGCGTTTGTGTGAGGACATCAATCAGTAGACAAAACATTACAAACAGCTAGCAGCAAAGTAGCTTGGTCACGAAAGTCAGAAAAGCAATACAATTAATCGCTTACCTTCGATGATCTTCAGATGTTTGCACTCACGAGACTCCCAGTTACACAGTAAATGTTCGTTTTGTTCGATAAAGATTATTTTTATATCCAAAAACCTCCATTTGGTTGGCGCGTTTTGTTGAGTAATCCACAGGCTCGTGCAGGTCATGACGGGCAGACAAAAATTCCAAATAGTATCTGTAAAGTTCGTAGAAACATGTCAAACGTTTTTTATAATCAAACCTCATGTTGTTTTTAACATAAATAATTGATAATATTTCAACCGGACGGTAAACTATTCAATACAAGAGAGAAAGAAAATGTCGAGCTACAACTGTCGCGCGCATGAACTAATCGAAGGACATCTGGCAGTCCACTGACGCGATGTGATAAATCTCGCTCATTTTTCAGAATAAAAGTTTGAAACTGGGTCTAAAGACTGTTCACACCCTTTGGAAGCCATAGGAAAAGGAATCTGGTTGATATCCCTTTAAATGGAGGAAAGGCAGGCGATGGAACAGGGCTTTTTCAAAATAAGATGCACTTCCTGGTTGGATTTCCTCAGGTTTTCGCCTGCAAAATCAGTTCTGTTATACTCACAGACAATATTGACAGTTTTGGAAACTTTAGAGTGTTTTCTATCCTAATCTGCCAATTATATGCAAATTCTAGCATCTGGGCCTGAGAAATAGGCCATTTACTTTGGGAACGTTATTTTTCCAAACATAAAAATACTGCCCCCTAGCTTCAAGAGGTTAATGACCGTTCAATAGGTGCATGTTCATTAATTGTTCATGGTTCATTGAACAAGCATGGGAAACAGTGTATAAACCCTTTACAATGAAGATCTGTGAAGTTATTTGGATTTTTACTAATTATCTTTGAAAGACAGGGTCCTGAAAAAGGGACGTTAATTTTTTTGCTGAGTTTAGTAGATAGTTCATGAGAGACTGGGTTGAAAAATGTAGAAACCTTTATAGCTTCACTAGTACAGGGAGTGTTATGTTGACATACTGTTACGTCCCGGTTTCAAAATCTGACTCATAAAATGATTTATTCAGACATTCTTAATTCTTTATACACACCGCAGCCATCTGAGAAACATTGACTAGAGATTCCAGGTAGATTATGTGTTTATTGTTACATTGTTACATTACTCAGAGAGTGGGCTGGTTAAAATGATGACTTCAACACTAGTATGTGAGTTCAAATTCCTGTAAAATGCCTTCCTCTCTTGCCTCATCCCTTCATGATTGCTACTGATTCTGAAATGTCCTGTTGCCCCAAAGCAGAACGTTTCAGTTGACGATCATCATTAGATGATTATATTGAATCTTGTGTGTTAGAGCTGGGCTTGAACAAAAGCCTACAAACTACGGCCCCTGATTGGTTTGTGTATTATATTCCCCTGATTAGCTGGGTCAAAGTCAAGTTTCCTGACCTCTTAGCATAACTGTGGTAATCAGTAACTAAACTGGGTAGAAGTTACCATAACTGTGAAGGTGTGTCAGGTGTGTCTGATCTGGTCTGGTGTCTGCACTATAGATGTGACCAGGAGCCACCAGGGGGTGATCCACCTACTGTTTGTTCTATGACCTACTGTCACGCCCTGACCATAGAGAGCCCTTGGTTCTATGGTGTTACGGTCAGAGCGTGACTAGGGGGGTATTCTAGTTTTCATATTTCTAGGTTGGTGTGCTTGATATGGTTCCCAATTAGAGGCAGCTGGTTATCGTTGTCTCTAATTGGGGATCATATTTAGGTAGCCTTTTTTCCACCTGTGTTTTGTGGGATATTGTTTATGGGGGTTTATTGTTTATTGTTTATATGTCAGCACTCCATTGTCGTCACGTTTCGTTCTTGCTTTATTGTTTTGTGCGTTTCACTATATAAAGATGTGGAACCCAGATCACGCTGCATGTTGGTCCGAGTATGCCTCAAACGATCGAGACAGAATATCCCACCATAACAGGACCAAGCAGCGTGCCCAGGAGGAGAGTGTATCCTGGACTTGGGAGGAGATCCTGGATGGGAAGGGATCCTGGACTTGGGAGGACATCCTGGCAGGACAGATTTGCCTTCCTTGGCGGCAGACGCAAGGAGAGAAGGGAGGACAGCAACGCCACCGGGGTTCGCGGCCGCAAGGAAAGCCCAAAAGACAGACCGAATGTTTTTTTGGGGGGTGGCACACGGGGTGGTCGGCGGAGCCGAGGTGTGAACTAGAGACAACATAGGAGGAGGTAGAGAGGTGGTCGGTCCACCCAGGGAGAGTACCAGAGCCCGCCTGGGAGTCAATGGAACAGTGTGAGGAGGGATACCGGAAAATGGAGTTGGCAAGGAGTATGCGGCAACGCAGGCATTTGGAGGAGCGTGTTACCAGGCCGGTGCAATCTGTGCCGGTCCCCCGCATTAGGCCTCCAGTGCTCCTCCTCAGTCTGGTACGTCCTGTGCCTGCTCCTCGCACTCGCCCAGATGTACGGCTCCATAGTCCAGTACGTCCTGTGCTAGCTTCCCGCACTCGCTGTGCGAAGTGTGTCATTGTTCCGGTACAACTTGTGCCGGCTCTACGCGCCAGGTTTCCAGTGTGCCTTCACAGCCCGGTACGTCCTGTGCCAGCTCCTTGCACTTGTCGTGCGAAGTGTGTCATCGAACCGGTACAATTGATGCAGGCTATACACAACAGGTCTCCGGTGCGCCTTCACAGCCCAGTACATCCTGTGCCTCCTCCCCGCACTCGCCCTGAAGTGCGTGTCACCAGTCTGGTGCCACCTGTACCGGCCCCACGCATCAGGCCTCCAGTGCGCCTCCCCAGTCCGGTACATCCTGTGCTGCCTCCCCGTACTCGCCCTGAAGTGCGTGTCACCAGTCCGGTGCCACCTGTACCGGCCCCACGCATCAGGCCTCCAGTGCGCCTTCACAGTCCAGAGCTTCCGGCGACAGTTCCCAGTCCAGAGCTTCCGGCGATGGTTCCCAGTCCAGAGCTTCCGGCGACGTTCCACAGTCCGGAACCTCCTGAGACGGACCACGGCCCGGAACCTCCTGAGACGGTCCACGGTCCGGAACCTTCGGCGAGGGTCAACGGTCCCGACCTTCCAAACACGGCGTCCAGTCCAGCTCCATGGCAGGAGCCTTCCTCTGCGCCGGTGTTCAGTCCAAACATGGCGTCCAGTCCCACTCCATGGCAGGAGCCTTCCTCTGCACCGATGTCCAGGCCAGGGCTGGTGTCCAGTCCCGCTCCATGGCAGGAGCCTTCCTTGACACAGAGGTCCAGTCCAGGCACAGTGTTCAGCCCGAGTCTATGGCTGGATCCATGGGATGAGCGGGCTCTTTGGCCTACTCCGAAGCCGCCACCGACACTAATCAACCCCCCTACTCTCCCCATTTTGTTTCAGGTTTTGCGGCCAGAGTCCGCACCTTTGGGGGGGGGGGGGGGGGTACTGTCACGCCCTGACCATAGAGAGCCCTTGGTTCTCTATGGTGTTAAGGTCAGAGCGTGACTAGGGGGGTATTCTAGTTTTCATATTTCTAGGTTGGTGTGGTTGATATGGTTCCCAATTGGAGGCAGCTGGTTATCGTTGTCTCTAATTGGGGATCATATTTAGGTAGCCTTTTTTCCACCTGTGTTTTGTGGGATACTGTTTATGGGTAGTTATATGTCAGCACTCCATTGTCATCACGTTTCGTTCTTGCTTTATTGTTTTGTGCATTTCACTAAATAAAGATGTGGTACCCTGCACGTTGGTCCGAGTATGCTTCAAACGATCGTGACACCTACCATTTCACCTGACTGCACCATAGACTGCTCTCTACCCATAGACATAGATATAAGACTCATCTTTGTATCTGTGCCATCTTGGCAATCTACATTTTGAAGTAGTCCAGTTTCTTCTTCAGGATTGGCTGAGCCCTCCTGATGACCCGGATGGACTTGATTCCAACAGGGTCACCAGGAAGTTTCAGCCAATTAAATTGGAATTCCCACCTAGTTGACGACATTCAAATGGTGGAAGCCATTAGTTATGTATGTGGAACAATTGTGAGGTAAAAGGTAGAGAAGAAGGATAATAATGTGGGCAGCAGGACTGGGTTGAAGAAAACATTTTATTTCACAGAGCATTTCCAGTTATGAAGATGTGCCATCCCTTTGGCTGAGGAGCACCACATACAGAAGAGAACAACATAAAATAGAGCATTTTCAATTTAAAGAGCAACTGCTCCTAGAAAACAACTTCTCATTTAGAAAACAGCCTGTGTGTCATCCATATGAGTCATCAACATTTATTCTACTGTCAAATTGAATACAAAGTGTAAATTAAGATAATTTTGGTTATAAAGTAAGAGTTTTGTGTGACTTCTGGTTGCAACTGCATCACATCGTAAATGAAGGTTGGGTTTGTTTCAAGTCTACCCACATGCCCACAGCTGGCATTACTCAAGTCATTTTCATTTTGGAGTGCAGCTGCATGCGACCCAATCATAATGTCTGTGGGAAATTTAGGTTGACCTTGGATATCGCTATGGGGCTACTTAGGGACCATCGGTAAATTACACAATGTAAATGGGACATATTTAAATATTGAAAACATTGTGAAAACTATGTGTGCAACATGAATATGTTGTCCCATTTACATTGTGTAATTTATTGACAGTCCCTAAATAAGCCCCAGAGATAGGCTATCCAAAGTCCAACCAATAATGCCACGGTTGAAACTAATTGGCAACATAATTTGGCTAACTCTTCCCACCTGCGAACACACACGAGACACCCACATCAAACCACACCCTGAAACAAATTCACATTTGAATTCAGTCACGGCCGCTAGCAGTTCTTAATTAACGAAATCTAAAACAAGGCCAAATTAGGAAGTACAGTCGCTCCTTAAACAACACCACAAATTATGAATCTATAGCAGCAGAGGGCACAGACATGATTCAGCAACTGGCTATGTATAGCTCATGAGCCGAAACTAAACAGGATGCTATGTCAGTCTACACTCTTTGAAAAAACGGTGCTATCTAGAACCTAAAAGGGTTCTTCAGCTGTCCCCATAGGATAACCCTTTGAAGAACCCTTTTTGGTTTCAGGTAGAACCCTTTTGTGTTCCATTTGGGACCCTTTTTCCTAGAGGGCTCTATATGGAACCCAAAACGGTTCTACCTAGATCCAAAAAGGGTTATCCTATGGGGATAGGCGAAGAACCCTTATGGAACCATTTTTTCTTAGAGTGTAGTCTTGATGGTGCTCAAAAATATGGCTCCAAAGAGTTAAGCTACAGGGGGAATGGAAATGGGGATAGGTCCCAAAACAATGCATGTTGCATTTTATCAGGACATCCTGGCAGTGACCGACATTTGCACACCATTTGCCTTTTATAGGCTTTGAATGGTATGTCATCAATAACCTCTCCCTCCTCCCTCTCCTCCTCTTGCTCTTTGTCAATCTCTCTCTCCCCTCTTTCACTTTCCTCTCCCCTTTCTCTCTCTCTCTCTCTCTCTCTCTCTCTCTCTCTCTCTCTCTCTCTCTCTCTCTCTCTCTCTCTCTCTCTCTCTCTCTCTCTCTCTCTCTCTCTCTCTCTCTCTCTCTCTCTCTTGCTCTCTCTCTTACGATAGCATGAATACAACATGAATTCTTGGGGTAAGTTAGAACCATAGAAATGTTATTAAATTATAATTGCGAATTCAATTCGTAAAACTTCCTCAGCATTTAAAGCTAATCATTTTTTGACTCCACTTTCAGTAATAAGAATTTGTTCTTAACTGACTTGCCTAGTTAAAATAAAGGTAAAATAAATAAATAAAAACTGCAGTCTATGTGTCCATATAAGAGGAACATGTATATTTGGTCAAGAATGTTGCTTTTGTCTCTTCTCATGAAAGCCACAAATAGTTACACCAACTGTCACTGCTGAGATCCATGATGCACTTTGGCCTTCTGAGAATCTGTGTGGAAGTACATGTTCAAAGCACGCAACCTGCCACAACCACATTTAACTTTAAAACACGCAGGTGTAAAAATAAGAGAAAGTGGAAGCTTCTCACAGACCCAGATGAGTGGCTAATGATTTGCCCAATATGTTGTACAGTGATCACACTGAAATTGTGACTTTGTGTGTGTATGTGTGAGACCCCTTACCTGTCAGTGTCAGTACCAACACAGTGTTTAAAGTCTTCAAATAGAATGCCATAGTATTACTACCTAAGTCTACTACCACTCTCTGTGGCCACCTAAAATATGTGGACACTTTTATACCTTCATTAGGACAGGAAGTGTTATGTTGACATAATGTAATGACTCACAAAATGATTATGTATTCATACACTCTTTATATATGCCTCAGTCATCTTGTGCTGAGAAATCTTGAGTAGAGTCCAGGTTGCTAAACATTCTGTTTTTGTTTTGTAATTACCTTACTCAAAGAGTGGGCTGGTTTAAATTATTTGTACAGTAGTAAGTATTGGGAGAGTTCAGATTTGTGTAAAATGCCTTCCTCTCCTGCCTCATCCCTTCATCACTGCTACTGATTCGGAAATGACCTGCTGCCCCAAAGCAGAATGTTTCAGTTGATGACCATCATTAGTTGATCATATTGAATCAAGTGTGTTAGAGCTGGGCTGGAACAAAAGCCTACAAACTACGGCCCCTGTAGCCAACCCCTGTGGTGTGTGTATGATATCCCTGTGGTTAACTGGGTCAAAGTAAAGTTCCTTGACCTCTTAGCATAACTGTGGTAATCAGTAACTAAACTGGGTAGAAGTTACGGCCACTGTCATCTGGTTCCCATGCTGTGCGCAGTAGCCTGGGGACGAGGTTACCGTCAATGTGTAAGGTGTGTCTGAGCTGATGTGTTTGCAGGTGGTGTGACCAGGAGCCACCAGGGAGTGATCAGGCTGCAGTATGTTCTATGACCTACTGTTTCACTGACTACACCATGGACTGCATCAAAGATGTTCTATTATATTGACAACATAGTCTAGTGACGGCTCTAACAATGGAAATACTTGTGCTCAAAGATGGAAGGCAGGCAAGCAGGAGGCGAGATCAGATGGCACCATTTTAACCAATGAGAGGGCAGATACGGGTGTGAGCAACAGGCACAACTCCGATATAAAGTTGTTTTTTTCAAAGTTGCTGAAATGCCAAGTGCTTCCACTTATATCAGTGCATTCTTAACAACCTAACCATTACAAAAGTTATATTCAGTCTTGTACCACTCTTTCTGTGGCCACCCAAAATATGTTGACACCTTTATAGCTTCATTAGTACAGGAAGGGTTATGGTGACATACCGTAACGTCCAGGATTTCAACATCTGAGTCACAAAAGTAGTCATACGTTCTTGATTCTTTATACACGCCTCAGCCATTTTGTGCTGACAAACATTGACTAGAGATTCCAGGTTGTTAATAGATTGTTTTTATTGTTACTTTACTCAGAGAGTGGGCTGGTTTAAATGATGACTTCAACACTAGTATGTGAGTTCAGATGTGTAAAATGCCTTCCTCTCTTGCCTCATCCCTTCATGACTGCTACTGATGATGACTGCTACTGATTCATGACTGCTCCCGAAATGTCCTGTTTCCCCAAAGCAGAACGTTTCAGTTGACGATCATCATTAGATGACTATATTGAATCATGTGTGTTAGAGTTGGGCTGGAACAAAAGCCTACACACTACCCTGTAGTCAACCCCTGTGGTTTGTGTATGATATCCCCCTGGTTAACTGGGTCACTGGAGTTCTTTACTGATCAAGATCCCTGACCTCTTGGCAATAATGTGGTAATCAGTGACTAAACTGACTGGAAGTTACCGTCACTGTAATCTAGTTCCCCTGCTGTGCGCAGTAGCCCGGGGATGAGGTTACCGTCAATGTAAAGGTGAGTAAGGTGCGTCTGATCTGATCTTACCTGATGTGATGTGTCTGCAGGAATGACCATTTCACCTGACTACATCATGGACTGCACTTAACCCTTGTTAGTGAACAGTAGATTATGGAGATTTACTTATTGTATGTCATCCCTTTACCTAAAGAGCACCATCTTATTTAACTATGTTTGATGCATTCCGAAGAGAACAACATGAAATACAGCATTCTCAATTTAAAAACATCCACACAATATGAATCTATCTATACCACCAGAGGGCACAGACAAGATTCAGCAACTGGCTATGGCCCATGAACCAAAACTAAACAGGTTGCTATGCCAGTCTAGTCTTCATGGTCCTCATAAATATGACTCCAAAGAGTAAAGGTTGACATGTAAAGCAACAGGAGGAATGGAAATGGGGCTAGGTCCCAACACAGTACATGTTGCAATTTACCAGCATGTTTTAAATGGCTGCAATGCTGCATTATTCCTGGCAGTGACGTTTTTACACAACATTTGCCTTTTATGGGCTTTGAATGGTGTCACCCATAAACCTCTTCCTCCCTCCTCTCTCTCTATCCCTCCCTCCCTCTCTCTCCTTTAAGATAGCATGAATCCAACATGAGTTATTGAGGGAACTTAGAACTTCCTCAGCATTTGATGCTAATAATTTTTTTAATGTAACCAGGTAGGCCAGTTGAGAACAAGTTCTCATTTACAACTGCGAAGATAAAGCAAATCAGTGTGACAAAAACAACACAGAGTTACACACGGGATAAACAAACTTACAGTCAATAACACAATAGAAAATCTACGTACAGTGTGTGCAAATGTAGTAAGATTAGGGAGGTAAGGAAATAAATAGGCCATAGTGGCGAAATAATTACAACTTACCATTAACACTGGAGTGATAAATGTGCATATGATGATGTGCATGTAGAGATGCTGGGGTGCAAAAGAGCAAAAAATAAATAACAATATGGGTATGAGGTAGTTGGGTGTGCTATTTACAGATGGGCTGTGTACAGGTACAGTGATCGGTAATCTGCTCTGACAGCTGATGCTTAATTTTAAAGAGGGAGGTATAAGTCTCCAGCTTCAGTGATTTTTGCAATTCGTTCCAGTCATTGGCAGCAGAGAACTGGAAGGAAAGGAACCAAAGGAGGTGTTGGCATTGGGGATGACCAGTGAAATATACCTGCTGGAGTGCGTGCTACGGGTGGGTGTTGCTATGGTGACCAATGAGCTGAGATAAGGCGGGGCTTTACCTAGCAAAGACTTATAGATGACCTGGAGCCAGTGGGTTTGGCGAAGAATCTGTAGCGAGGACCAGCCAAAGAGAGCATACAGGTCGCAGTGGTGGGTAGTATATGGGGCTTTGGTGACAAAACGGATGGCACTGTGATAGACTACATCCAGTTTGCTGAGTAGAGTGTTGGAGGCTATTTTGTAAATGACATCGCCGAAGTCAAGGATCGGTAGGATAGTCAGTTTTATGAGGGTATGTTTGGCAGCATGAGTGAAGGAGGCTTTGTTGCGAAAAAGGAAGCCGATTTTAGATTTAATTTTGGATTGGAGATGCTTAAAACTTGTTTTGGCTGGGGGCAGTATTGAGTAGCTTGGATGAAAAAGGTGCCCAGAGTAAACTGTCTGCTTCTCAGGCCCAGTTGCTAATATATGCATATTATTTGGATTTGGATAGAAAACACTCTGAAGTTTCTAAAACTGTTTGAATGATGTCTGTGAGTATAACATAACTCATATGGCAGGCAATACCTGACAAAAAATCTGAACAGGAAGTGGGAAATCTGAGGCTTGTAGGTTTTCAACTCATTGCCTATCGAATACACAGTGTCTATGGGGTCATATTGCACGTCCTACGGCTTCCACTAGATGTCAACAGTCTTTAGAACCTTGTTTGATGCTTCTACTGTGAAAGAGTAGGGGAATGAGTCAGAGGTCTGCCAGAGAGGCACAAGCACGAGCTGACCATGCACGTTCACGTGAGAGTTAGCTTGCTTTCCATTGCATTTCTACAGACAAAGGAATTCTCCGGTTGGAACATTATTGAAGATTTATGTTAAAAACATCCTAAAGATTGATTCTATACATCGTTTGACATGTTTCTACGGACTGTAACGGAACTTTTTGACTTTTCGTCTGGACCTAGTGATTGCGCGTCATGAATTTGGATTACTGGGCTAAACGCGTGAACCAAAAGGAGGTATTTGGACGTATTTAGACTTAAATGATGGACTTTATCGAACAAATCAAACATTTATTGTGGAACTGGGATTCTTGGGGGTGCATACATTTTTTTTTTAATCTGGCACAGCGGTTGCATTAAGGAGAAGTGTATCTATATTTCCATGTATAATAGTTGTATCTTTTATCAATGTTTATTATGAGTATTTCTGTAAATTGATGTGGCTCTCTGCAAAATCACCGCATGTTTTGGTACTACTGAACATAACGAGCCAATGTAAAATTAGATTTTTGGATATAAATATGCACTTTATCGAGCAAAACATACATGTATTGTGTAACATGAAGTTCTATGAGTATCATCTGATGAAGATTATCCGAGGTTAGTGATTAATTGTATCTCTATTTCTGCTTTTTGTGACTCCTCTCTTTGGCTGGAAAAATGGCTGTGTTTTTCTGTGACGAGGCGGTGACCTAACATAATCGTTTGGTGTGCTTTTGCTGTAAAGCCTTTTTGAAATTTGACACTGTGGTGGGATTAACAACAAGAGTATCTTTAAAATGGTATAAAATACATGTATGTTTGAGGAATTTTAATGATCAGATTTCTGTTGTTTGAATTTGGCGCCCTGCACTTTCACTGGCTGTTGTCATATCGATCCCGGTAGCGGGATCTAAGCCATAAGAGGTTTTAATGTGAGCCTGGAAGGAGAGTTTACAGTCTAACCAGACACCTCAGTGGTTGTAGTTGTCCACATATTCTAAGTCAGAACCGTCCAGAATAGTGATTCTAGTCGGGCGGGCAGGTGGGGGCAGCAATCGGTTGATGAGCATGCATTTAGTTTTATTAGCATTTAAAAGCAGTTGGAGGCCACGGAAGGAGTGTTGTATGGCATTGAAGCTCGTTTGGAGTGTGTCAGTGTCCAAAGAAGGGCCAGATGTATACAGAGTGGTGTCGTCTACGTAGCGGTGGATCCGAGAATCACCAGCAGCAAGAGCGACATCATTGATATATACAGAGAAAAGAGTCGGCCCGAGAATTTAACCCTGTGGCACGCCCATAGAGACCGCCAGAGGTCCGGACAACAGGCGACTTGACACACTGAACTCTATCTGAGAAGTAGTTGGTGAGCCAGGCGAGGCAGTCATTTGAGAAATCAAGGCTATTGAGTCTGCCGATAAGAATATGGTGATTGACAGAGTCGAAAGCAATGAAGACGGCTGCACAGTACTGTCTTTTATCGATGGCGGTTATGATATGGTTTAGGACCTTGAGTGTGGCTGAGGTGCACCCATGACCAGCTTGGAAACCAGATTGCATTGTGGAGAAGGTACGGTGGGATTCAAAATGGTCAGTGATCTGTTTGTTAACTTGGCTTTCAAAGATTTTAGAAAGGCAGGGCAGGATGGATATAGGTCTATAACAGGTTGGGTCTCGAGTGTCTCTCCTTTTGAAGAGGGGGATGACCGCGGTAGCTTTCCAATCTTTGGGGATCTCAGACGATAAGAAAGAGAGGTTGAACAGGCTAGTAATAGAGGTTGCAGCAATTTCGGCGGATAATGAGGCTCTTTCAGGACATCAGCTGTCTGGATTTGGGTGAAGGAGAAGCGGGGGGGCTTGGGCAAGTTGCTGCGGGGGGTACAGAACTGTTGGCCAGGGTAGGGGTAGCCAGGTGTAAAGCATGGCCAGCCGTAGAAAAATGCTTATTGAAATGATCGATTATCGTAGATTTATCGGTGGTGACAGTGCTTCCTAGCCTCAGTGCAGTGGGCAGCTGGGAGGAGGTGCTCTTATTCTCCATGGACTTTACAGTGTCCCAAAAGTTTTTGGAATTAGTGCTACAGGATAAAAATTTCTGTTTGAAAAAGCTAGTCTTATCTTTCCTAACTGACTGTGAATATTGATTCCTGACTTCCCTGAAAAGTTGCATATCGCGTGGGCTATTCGATGCTAATGCAGAACACCACAGGATGTTTTTGTGCTAGTCAAGGGCAGTCAAGTCTGGGGTGAACCAAGGGCTATATCTGTTCTTAGTTCTACATTTTTTGAACGGGGCATGCTTATTTAAGATGGTGAGGAAAGCACTTTTAATTAAAGAGCGATCAGGCATCCTCTACTGACGGGATGAGGTCAGTATCCTTCAAGGATACCCGGGCCAGGTCGAATAGAAAGGCCTGCTCACTGAAGTGTTTTAGGGAGCGATTGACAGTGATGAGGGGTGGTCGTTTGACCGCGGACCCATTACGGACATAAGCAATGAGGTAGGCACTGAGATCCTGGTTGAAGACAGCAGAGGTGTATTTAGGGGCAAGTTGGTCAGGATGTTATCTAAGAGGGTGCCCATGGTTACGGATTTAGGGTTGTACCTGGTAGGTTCCTTGATAATTTGTGTGAGATTGAGGGCATCTAGCTTAGATTGTAGGACGGCCGGGTTGTTAAGCATATCCCAGTTTACGTCACCTAACAGTACAAACTCTGAGGATAGATGTGGGCAATCAATTCACATATGGCAACGGTGAGAGACTTATTTCTAGAAAGGTGGATTTTTAAAAGTAGAAGCTCAAAATGTTTGGGCACAGACCTGGATAGTTTGACAGTACTCTGCAGGCTATTGCTGTAGTAGATTAAAACTCTGCCCCCTTTGGCAGTTCTATTTTGCCCGAAAATGTTGTAGATGGAGATGGAAATGTCCGAATTTTTGGTGGCCTTCCTAAGCCAGGATTCAGACATGGCTAGGACATCAGGGTTGGCGGAGTGTGCTAAAGCAGGGAATAAAACAAACTTAGCGAGGAGGCTTCTGATGTTAATATGCATGAAACCAAGGCTTTTACGGTTACAGAAGTCAACAAATGAGAACGCCTGGGGGAATAGGAGTGGTGCTGGGGGCTGCAGGTTCTGGGTTAACCTCTACATCACCAGAGGAACAGAGGAGGAGTAGGATAAGGGTACGGCTAAAGGCTATAAGAACTGGTCGTCTAGTGCGTTTGGAAACGAGCATAAAAGGAGCAGATTTCTGGGCATGGTAGAATAGATTCAGGGCATAATGTACAGACAAGGGCATGGTAGGATGCGAGTACAGTGGAGGTAAACCTAGGCATTGAGTGACGATGAGAGAGGTGTCTCTGGAGGTACCAGTTAAGCCAGGTGAGGTCTCTCCATGTGTGTGTGGTGGGACAAAAGAGCTATCTAAGGCATGTTTGGCAGGGCTGGGGGCTCTACAGTGAAATAAGACAATAATAACTAACCGAAACAGCAGTAGACAAGGCATATTGACATTAGTGAGAGGCATGTGTAGCCGAATGATCATAGGGTCCAATGAGCAGCAATAGGTGAGTCAGGGAGCCGTTTGGGAGTCGCTACTACGCTAGGCGAGCAGGAGACATGGCGATTCAGAAAGCTAACAGGCCGGGGCCAGCAGATGGGCCTTCGGCGATGTCGCAGCGGAAAAGCCTGTTGAAACATTTACATTACATTTAAGTCATTTAGCAGACGCTCTTATCCAGAGCGACTTACAAGTTGGACCACCTCGGATGATTACGTCGGCAGACCAGTCGTGATGTGTCGGCGGGGCTCCGTGTCGGCAATAAAGGGTCCAGGCCAATTGGCAAAAGAGGTATTGTAGTCCAAGAATTAGCTGGTAGACCTCTTCGGCTAGCCGGGAGATGGGCCTAGCTCGAGGCTAGCTCAAGGCTAACTGGTGCTTGCTTCGGGACAGACGCGTTAGCCAGCAGTAGCCACTCTGTTGTAGCTAGCTAGCTGCGCTGATCCGGTGTAATGGTCCAGAGCTTGCAGCAGGAATCCGGTGATGTGGTAGAGAAAAAACTGTCCGATATGCTCTGGGTTGATATCGCGTTGTGCAAACTGGCAGGTATTGGCCGAGCTGAAGCTGGCTGGTGTCCAAGTTAACGGTGAAGGCCACTATCAGTGGCTAACTGACTACTAGCTAGTAAAAATAGCAGGTCCGTACCACATTGGGTGAGGCGGGTTGCAGGAAAGTATATTCAGTTCGTAGATGGAAAGTGAGATTAAAATATATACGAAAAAATGAGGAAAACGACTATTTACACGAGCCAAGACAAGACAAACACACATCCGACTGCTACGCCAACTACACTTTCAGTAACTGCCTGTCCATGGGTCTGATATAAAGGGCACATGTATATTTGGTCAAGAATGTTACTTTTGTCTCTTCTCATGAAAAGCCACAAATAGTTCCGCAAACTGTTTTTCACTGCTGAAACCCACGATGCAATTTGGCCTTCTGAAAATAAGAAAACAAAACCAGAACTGAACCAAAAAAATTACACCAATATCCTTGTTTTACAACCTTCATACTGTTAAACAGTTTGATCCACTGTCTCCAGGTGTGATTCCACAGGTAGAGAACTGTACAGTATGACAGTATTGTTTATACCTCCTGTGCCACTGTATTATTGGTTGTAAGTATGGTATGAAAGTTACTTTTTTTGCACCTTACTTGTGGAATAATCTCCAAAGCTCTCTAAAATTGGATGAATAGGTATCTCTAGGGAAATTCAAAAGGCTGATTGAGGACCTTTTTACTGAATGTGTTTGTTTACCGGGATTGTGTTTTGCTTTTCGTTATTGATGTGAATTTTGATATGGTTACTGAACTTAAAAATATAAACACAACATGTATCAAATCAAATCAAATGTATTTATATAGCCCTTATTACATCAGCTGATATCTCAAAGTGCTGTACAGAAACCCAGCCTAAAACCCCAAACAGTAAGCAATGCAGGTGTAGAAGCACGGTGGCTAGGAAAAACTCCCTAGAAAGGCCAAAACCTACGAAGAAACCTAGAGAGGAACCAGGCTATGAGGGGTGGCCAGTCCTCTTCTGGCTGTGCCGGGTGGAGATTATAACAGAACATGGCCAAGATGTTCAAATGTTCATAAATGACCAGCATAGTCAAATAATAATAATCACAGTAGCTGTCGAGGTTGCAACAGGTCAGCACCTCAGGAGTAAATGTCAGTTGGCTTTTCATAGCCGATCATTGAGAGTATCTCTACTGCTCCTGCTGTCTCTAGAGAGTTGAAAACAGCAGGTCTGGGACAGGTAGCACGTCCGGTGAACAGGTCAGAGTTCCATAGCCGCAGGCAGAACAGTTGAAACTGGAGCAGCAGCACGACCAGGTGGACTGGGGACAGCAAGGAGTCATCATGCCAGGTAGTCCTGAGGCATGGTCCTAGGGCTCAGGTACTCCGAGAGAGAGAGAGAAAGAGAGAATTAGAGAGAGCATACTTAAATTCACACAGGACACTGGATAAGACAGGAGAAATACTCCAGATATAACAGACTGACCCTAGCCCCCCGACACATAAACTACTGCAGCATAAATACTGGCGGCTGAGACAGGAGGGGTCAGGAGACACTGTGGCCCTATCCGATGATACCCCCGGACAGGGCCAAACAGGCAGGATATAACACCACCCACTTTGCCAAAGCACAGCCCCCACACCACTAGAGGGATATCTTCAACCACCAACTTACCATCCTGAGACAAGGCCAAGTATAGCCCACAAAGATGTAAAATGTTGATCCCATGTTTCATGAGCTGAAATAAACGATCCCAGAAATTTCCCAAAAATTGAGTTTACATCCCTGTTAGTGAGCATTTCTCCTTCGCCAAGATAATCCATCGACCTGACAGGTGTGGCATATCAAGAAGCTGATTAAAAAGCACGATGATTACACAGGTTCACCTTGTGCTGGGGACAATAGGCTACTTTAAATGTGCAGTTTTGTCACAACACAATGCCACAGATGTCTCAAGTTGAGGTAGCGTGCAATTGGCATGCTGACTTCAGGAATGTCCACCAGAGCTGTTGGCAGAGAACAGAATGTTCATTTATCTACCATAAGCTATTTCCAATGTTGTTTTATAGAATTTGGCAGTACGTCCAACCAGCCTCACAAACACAGACCACGTGTAACCACACCAGCCCAAGACCTCCACATCCGGCTTCCTCACCTGTGGGATTGTCTGACGGTGGGTGGGGGATGCTGAGGAGTATTTCTGTCTGTAATAAAAACCTTTTGTTGGGAAAAACTCATTCTGATTGGCTGGGCCTGGCTCCCCAGTGGGCTGCACCCCTTCCCAGTCATGTGAAATCCATAGATTAGAGCTTAATGAATTCATTTCAATTGACTGATTTCCTTATATGAACTGTAACTCAGTAAATTCTTAGAAATTGTTGCATGTTGCGTTTATATTTTTGTTCAGTATAAAAAGATTAGTCTATAAAGGATTAAATGGATACATTGTTAAATTGAGTTAGATGAGGTTGATGGGTGGCTGGTGTGTTTTACAGGCCCCGAATGAAGAGAGCACTAAAACTGAACTCTATTTGCATAAATTTTGTTTTTTTCAATCTTTAATGAGCTTTGATAGTGCAAAAAAGAAATAAACAAACACTCTGCTATGGTGACGACCTGTATGAGTCAACATATATATGGATAGAAATACACACAAAAACATTAGCATTTTGTTTCCCTTTCAAAATAGTTCATGAGCCTTCTCCCCTACAGTCACATGTCCGACCTCTAATTTGCATTCTGTGAAACCCAATGTCAAATTGAATGTACTGTATACCTGCATCTTTGTGCTTCAGAGACAGATTCACTTTACTAATGAATGTAAAACATATCCAAACTCATGTGAGAGGGAAAGAAATAAAGAGGGTGTGTGTGTGTGTGCGCCGGTGTATATTCAACAAGAAGGTTCCAGAAGAATTACATTGTTAAAAGGGCAACTCCACCAATTTTCAACCTCATTTTCATTATCTCCAGAACAATACCAGTGTCTACATATGTGAAAACGTCACATTTCTAAGTTCTGTACAAAAATATATTAAGTTAAAAAGTCTACCCGATGACATCCTCAAACAGTGATTTTCAAACCATGTGAAATTTGAGGCGACGTTGGAGCAAGAAAATACCCTCCCCCTTGCCAGAAACTTAGAATTCTCCCAAGTGATGTCACAAAGAAGCATTTTTTAGGACCTTTCATAGGTTTTGATATATGTTGATACTGGTTTGGTGCTGGAGATAATAAATATGTGATTGAAGTGGCGGAATTGCCCTTTAAAAGAATTGCCCTTTAAAATATTCAACAAGGAAGTTCCAGAAATATTACACTGTTAAAAGAGACAAGTGCTTTAACATTATACATGGACCTCATTCATTACAGTTATTATGCAAATGTAGAATATGTTACTGATATGTTCTTTAGTATAAACCATTTAGACCCAAAATAGTCTGAAAGTAACTTTTCTGTACTACCCAGCAAATTGAAAACAGAGCCCCATGTGCTTATTCCCTGCCAATCCAATCCAGAAACTTTGGCCATGTTACAGCAAATATAATTTATTGGAATAAAAATTCTAATTCTTCCATAAAAGTGCAATTATTTCAAAACAAATAGTTGTATTCCTCTTTTTTTAAAGGCAGACAAGTCTAAAATTCATTATGCATAATAATCATGTTCTGTATGTACAGTACCAGTCAACAGGAGGAAAAGTAAAACTTCAATGACAAGCCCACATTTACATCATAGGAACCAATGGATTCATGAGTATAAAGGAACTACTAAGTGTATTGAGAGGGTTGAACGAGAGGGCCTTTGATGTTGGAGTATAACACTACACATGCTGTGCCTTCCCCTGTGTTTGTACATAACGACTCTATGATTGGTTTGGTAGTAGATAGACTGGAATGTTTGGTTTGGGAGTAGATATGGCACTAAATCATGTACAGTACATTTGACATTAAATAAACAACGCTTAAGCATACAGACACTATTTTTGCTGAAAATACATAATGACTCAAACATAGGTGGATTCACAAATACCACAAATGCTTTGAACCACAACAAACCAGAATAAAGCGGGCAATTATAAAGATTAACAAATGTATCTTACTGTAAATCAAGCCCGTTTTCTCACACACTGTACATTCATTTAATAATTTAAACATAAAACTATAGTAGGTAGTTGTGTAATTGTTAGATTACTTGTTGATATTGCTGCACTGTCAGAACTAGAAGCACAAGCATTTCGCTACACTTACAATAACATCTGCTAACCATGTCTATGTGACCAACACAATTTGATATAAGTTGCTGAAGGAAGTTTCAGGTTAAAGCATCATTGTAGAAAATGTCCTTAATAATAAATACAGCTTTATTATTAAAGCTAAATGGGTAGTGCAGTGTTTAACAACTTCCCATGGCATGGTTGGGACTATGTTGTCGACAAGCAAAAATACAGCTCGTTCTATGATAGATGTGCCACTGAGCCTTGTCACCGACATAACCATTGTTGGTTTCGTTCATTTCAACTTACAGAGAAGATAGTCAGAAATAAGTAATATAGTATCTTTAATTCCTATCTTGTTATTGTTGTTTTAATAATCAAATAGCCATAGGGAAATTATTAACACAAATAATTCCTGAATGTACATCCTGTACACTCAAAAAATATAACCAGAGAAACAAAGCAACTGTGAGAGAGCCATATATTGCTAATAAACAAAACAAACATAGTATCGATCCTTTACACATACTGCACACAGGGTTATTTAATTTCCCTTTTATGATATAACAGTACATAAAGGTATCATGTACACCGTACATTCAAATGACCAGGGCAATGGTACCCACGTCACCCTGAGAGATGGTGTTCCTCTATGTTGCTATTCTGCTAAACCATGGGATGCATGCTAATGCTTTTCCCAATTTGTGGTATAATAGGCCTCCAGTCACCTCAACAGTATGTATTAGAACTGAAAAGAGCAGTAAGAGAGACTATCTTTAAGCAGTCTTAAAATTCAAACTCAAATAGCTAAACTATCCTTAGTATGACCATCTTAAAACAATTCCATATGATATTAGGTAGAACCTCCCACGAATTTGGCCCTCCAAGCAAATGTTTTAAATTTTATAAATTTGTAGTTTCATTGTTGGACATAAGACAGGAAAAACACCAGGAATCCGCTCCAAGTGATTTCAATTTAAGAAATCTGTTCCCAAGTATTCCTAAGCATTATAGAGAGACACATGATTGTACACAAATAAATGTAAGCAAGGTTTGAAATTATTATGTTTTAGTCAAACATTATATCTGTTTGGGCTTCTTGAAGGACATTTTCAGTCTACAAAATATTTATAATTATGTTCCCGCCCCCCAGACCATCCACTCAACAACAACAAAAATTGGCCCGCGGCTGAATCTAGATGATGATCCCTGCTGTAGAGGGTTTATGGCACATTGTGTATGTAGCTGTATTTTTTGTGTCATACAAATATTCACGATCCATCACGATTTGATGATCTATTACGACATTATCAATAAAATATAATTTCTTTACTATTTAGTTGAGCGCAAATTATAAAACAGATGAGCACCCAATCAATTGATAATAGCTAAGGGGTCAACTGATATTTTTGTTTGTCCAGGGATCTGTAAGGCCTAATAAGGGATACAGTATTAGAAAACATTTGGTTGGCACAGACACAGAGAAGGTTGTGGGGCTTCATTGACCATGTCTGAACAGGTCTGGTCGCCCTGACTGACCCCAACTGGTCCAGATGATTGACAGGGAGGCGTGGTCAGTTCCTTCGAACGTCTGAGTAGATGGTGGATGCAGCGTCGGGGGCAGCCTTTAGGGCAGGCTTTTTCACCTAGGAATGGTGGGATTTGTAGGTGGGTGGTTCGGCAGGCTGACCAGGCCGGTTGTTGACTCGGACCTGAGCGTACTCTGTGGAGGAAGTACCCAGGTTCCCCAGCTGAACTGACCCACCATCCCTCTTCTGGAATTGTGTGATGTCTGCATAGTTCAGGTCCTAGGAGGAGAGAGGAGAGACATGTCCTTGTTAAGTCCTGACCATGACCTGACCAGGAAAAACTCAGGTGCCTACTTATATTGCCTGACATCTAGAGCTATAAGCACCAGAGCAGTGGAAAACTACAAAGACTTAGTTCAGTCAACTTGCTTTTGGTTATTTATCGTACTTCTTGAGGGCAGGGAGCTTGAAATAACCCCTCAAACTATGTGGATATTACTAGCCTTGCGTGTCAGGAGTGAAGGTTTGTCACACAGCTAGTGAACCAGTTACCAGACCAGTTCTTTATACACAGGTTGGCGTGTTTCTATTGTTATCTTGAAAGAGGTCAGTGGTGTTGATTACAAAGACAGTTCCTCATATCTCTTTCGGTTGAGTTTCAGGAGAGATTCAATTGCAGCCAAAATGACACAGAGCTTGTGGCACTTGACAGAAGTATGTTTGTCTGAACTGAGTGGCCAAGGAAACCGTTTTATCTATTTTAAATACTTCACAATAAAAAGGTGTGTAAGCTCAATACAATATTCTCTTCCTGGAGCAAAGTCCCTCAGCCTTACAGTAAACAGACCACGCATACTGCCCCTGCCTGGAAGTGTACTCATCACTATAATGACATGAGGTTATAAACCTGGACAAAGGCCAGACTGTTTGTTAGTAGACGCCAGGAGACATATAACATATATATGATTGTAATAGTTAGGCTAACTATTATATTGACCCATCTTTATCTACACTGTGACAAGGCTATCGGTGATTATCGTCATTACATTATTCTTTTCAGTCTTACACAACGCTGATATTTACTACTGTGATCAGGATCTCTGATAGCTTGTCTGGCTATGAGACAGTACATGTAGCCCAGTGTGCAGCTGTTTGTACTCAAAATGGCAGAATCAAAATAATAAAACCAGGCCAGTCGCTTATCTGTGCACCTGCAGTATGTCAATAATGGATGTAGTAAACATTGGTATTACATATTAGCCTACATAATTAAAATGGCGCCGGAAGAAATGGCAGCAGTTTTACGGGTGCCCAACCAATTGTCCTATTATGGGTTTTTTTCTCGCATTATTTATATCTTGTTTTGTACATAATGTTTCTGCAAAAAATCTTACGGCAAAAAAGAGCTTCTGGATATCAGGACAGCGATCACTCACCTTGGATTAGACGAAGATATTTCTTCAACAAGCAAGACGCACAAGACATTCTCCAAACACTCGACAGGGCCATCATCCCCGTTATTTGCAAGAGAAGGCGACGCAGGTACGGAGGACAAAGAGCCGGATGCCTGGTCAGGACCCGGAAAAGGCGAGTGGGAAAGCTGACGTTACCATCAATACTACTCGCCAACGTGCAAACATTGGACAATAAACTAGACGAGGTACAATCACGAATATCCTACCAACGGGACATCAAAAACTGTAATATCCTATGTTTCACGGAATCGTGGCTGAATGACGACATGGATATTCAGCTAACGGGATATACGCTGCACCGGCAATATAGAACAGCACACTCCGGTAAGACGAGGGGGGGGCGGTCTGTGCATATTTGTAAACAACAGCTGGTGCACGAAATCTAAGGCAGTCTCTAGATTTTGCTCGCCTGAAGTAGAGTATATTGTGATAAATTGCAGGCCACACTACTTGTCCAGAGAGTTTTCAGCTATACTTTTCGTGGCTGTTTATTTACCACCACAGACAGATGCTGGCACTAAGACCGCACTCAGACAGCTGTATAAGGAAATAAGCAAACAGGAAACCACTCACCCAGAGGCGGCGCTCCTAGTGGCCGGCGACTTTAATGCAGGGAAACTTAAATCAGTTCTACCAAATTTCCATCAACCTGTTAAATGTGCAACCAGAGGGAAAAAAATTCAAGATCACCTGTACTCCACACACAGAGACACGTACAAAGCTCTCCCTCGCCCTTCATTTGGTAAATCCGACCACAAATCTATCCTCCTGATTCCTGCTTACAAGCATAAATTAAAGCAGGAAGCATCAGTGACTCGGTCTATAAAAAAGTGCTAAACTACAGGACTGTTTTACTATCACAGACTGGAACATGTTCCAGGATTCTTCCGATGGCATTGAGGAGTACACCACATCAGTCACTGGCTTTATCAATAAGTGCATCGAGGACGTCGTCCCGACAGTGACTGTACGTACATACCCCAACCAGAAGCCATGGATTACAGGCAACATTCGCACTGCCGCTTTCAAGGTGCGGGACTCTAACCCGGAAGCTTACAAGATATCCTGCTATGCCCTGCGACGAACCATCGAACAGGCAAAGCGTCAATACAGGGCTACACCGACTCCGACGCTCATCTTATGTGGCAGGGCTTGCAAACTATTACAGACTACAAAGGGAAGCACAGCTGTGAGCTGCCCAGTGACACAAGCCTACCAGACGAGTGAAATCACTTCTATGCTCGCTTCGAGGCAAGCAACACTGAGGCATGCATGAGAGCATCAGCTGTTCTGGACGACTGTGTGATCACGCTCTCCGTAGCCGACGTGAGTAAGACCTTTAAACAGGTCAACATACACAAGGCTACGGGGCCAGAGGGATTACCAGGTCGTGTGCTCCGGGCATGTGCCGGACAACTGGCAGGTGTCTTCACTGACATTTTCAACATGTCCCTGATTGAGTCTGTAATACCAACATGTTTCAAGCACACCACCATAGTCCCTGTGCCCAAGAAGACAAAGGCAACCTGCCTAAATGACTACAGACCCGTAGCACTCACGTCCGTAGCCATGAAGTGCTTTGAAAGGTTGGTAATGGCTCACATCAACACCATTATCACAGAAACCCTAGGCCCACTCCAATTTGCATACCGCCCAAACAGATCCACAGATGATGCAATCTCTATTGCACTCCACACTGCCCTTTCCCACCTGGACAAAAGGAACACTTATGTGAGAATGCTATTCATTGACTACAGCTCAGCGTTCAACACCATAGTACCCTCAAAGCTCATCACTAAGCTAAGGATCCTGGGACTAAACATCTTCCTCTGCAACTGGTTCCTGGTCTTCCTGACGGGCCACCCCCGGTGAGGAGGGTAGGTAGCAACACATCTGCCACGCTGATCCTCAACACTGGAGCTCCCTAGGGGTGCGTGCTCAGTCCCCTCCTGTACTCCCTGTTCACCCACGACTGCATGGCCAGGCACGACTCCAACACCATCATTAAGTTTGCAGACGACACAACAGTGTCGGAGTGCCTGATCACCGACAACGACGAGACAGCCTATAGGGAGGAGGTCAGAGACCTGGCCGGGTGGTGCCAGAATAACAACCTATCCCTCAACGTAACCAAGACTAAGGAGATGATTGTGGACTACAGGAAAAGGAGGACCGAGCACGCCCCCATTCTCATCGACGGGGCTGTAGTGGAGCAGGTTGAGAGCTTCAAGTTCCTTGGTGTTCACATAAACAACAAACTAGAATGGTCCAAACACACCAAGACAGTCGTGAAGAGGGCACGACAAAGCCTATTCCCCCTCAGGAAATTAAAAAGATTTGTCATGGGTCCTGAGATCCTCAAAAGGTTCTACAGCTGCAACATTGAGAGCATCCTGGCTGGTTGCATCACTGCCTGGTACAGCAATTCCTCGGGGCTCTGACTGCAAGGCACTACAAAGGGTAGTGCGTACAGCCCATTACATCACTGGAGCTAAGCTGCCTGCCATCCAGGACCTCTACACCAGGCAGTGTCAGAGGAAGGACCTAAAAATTGTCAAAGACCCCAGCCACCCCAGTCAGACTGTTCTCTCTACTACCGCATGGCAAGCGGTACCGGAGTGCCAAGTGTAGGACAAAAATATTTCTCAACAGTTTTTACCCCCAAGCCATAAGACTCCTGAACAGGTAATCAAATGGCTACCCGTACTATTTGCATTGTGAGCCCCCCCAACCCCCCAAACCCCTCTTTTTGCACTGCTGCTCCTCTCTGTTTATCATATATGCATAGTCACTATAACTATACATGCATGTACATACTACCTCAATTGGGCCGACCAACCAGTGCTCCCGCACATTGGCTAACCGGGCGATCTGCATTGTGTCCCACCCACCGACACCTCTTTTACACTACTGCTACTCTCTGTTCATCATATATGCATAGTTACTTTAACCATATCTACATGTACATACTACCTCAGCCTGACTAACCGGAGTCTGTATGTAGCCTCGCTACTGTATATAGCCTGTCTTTTTACTGTTGTTTTTATTTCTTTACCTACCTATTGTTCACCTAATACCTTTTTTGCACTATTGGTTAGAGCCTGTAAGTAAGCATTTCACTGTAAGGTCTACACTTGTTGTATTCGGCGCAAGTGACAAATAAACTTTGATTTGATTTGACATCCATACCAGATAAACAAATGTACTATGGAAGCTATGAAAAGAGAAATATTTGACAGTTAAATGCATAGTACCTGGTTTCCTCCTGGTCCCCCTCCGTTAGCAGAGCTGTTACCTGCTGAGATGACACACAAACAGCAGTTAGAGATGGGACTGTACTTTACAGCATATAGGCTTCACAATCATGAAGCACTGATCAACTTTGATTGTCTATACGCACACCTTCATTGAAAGCATTGCCTTAGATTACAGGCATAATGCTTAAGATTAGTAGGTTATCGTTAGTTCATATTTTGTGTGTCTGTGTAGAAGATTATGGTTAGCATGAGCAGAGAGATTGTTTGCCTACGTAGACAGAGGAAATTAGCTATTTAGAGCTGGGAACAGACCCACTGGGCACAGAAGTCAATTCAACATCTATTCCACATTGGTTCAATGTTATTTCATTGAAATGACGTGGAAACAACATTGATTCAACCAGTGGGTAGAGATATGGAGATCAACTGACTATTAGAGATTGTTAGTAGACAGAGCAGAAGTAGATGGAGACCAGAAGGTCATTACGTAGAAATATACATCAATTATTCATTTACTAAATCAATAGATGCATGTGAGACACAGAACTCATACTTAACTGTTGCCAACACTCCTGGAGGATTCTTTCTTGAAGAAACTAAATGTAAATTAGGAAGCAGTCAGTATCTTTAGGAAATTATTATTTGCAGAGACACATGTAGCTAATTTAGATGAGGCAAGTGCTCAACATTGAACCACCAACAAATTCTGTAGAATAACATTTGTTCATAGCAACCATTGACAACCAGCCCTGCCAGCCAAATACAGGGAGGGTCAATCTGTTATCAGATTATCAACTCATTTTACTGTAAACAACAGAATATCTCCTCTTCACGCGGCGGAGCAATACTTTGGTTGTTATTCATCTATAATGACCTTTAGGAAATGGTCAACTGCCCTTCAATTGACCTTTACACAGACTTCACATGTTTTTTACTATTTATTTTGAACCCCTCTCTTATTATAACTCATCTCATATCTGATTCCAGAAATGTGTGTTTGGTTACTTGAAAAGCCATACCTTGGAGTTAAAACAGAGACAACTTTGGAGAGGGCTCTATCACAGTAAATGGTCTCTAAACAAATGGTGAAAACACAGAAATTCATAATTGATTACCCAACTTTAGAAATCTCTCCATGGCCTCTAACAGGTTTGGGGCGGCAGGTAGTCTAGGAGTTAGAGCGTTGGGCCAGTAACAGAAAGGTTGCTAGTTCGAAACACCAAGGTGAGAATCTGTCGTTCTGCCCTTGAACAAGGCAGTTACCCCATGGTTCCTAGGCCTTCATTGTAAATAAGAATTTGTTCTCAACTAACTTGCCTAGTTAAATCAAGGTTAAATACAAATTTAAAAAACATACATTCCATGAGTTAAAGTACATTAGGATACAGGCAGACTTATCATTTACAAACATTTGTTTTAGTTTCAGCTATGGGTCAGAGAGACACGGAAACCTGAGGGTCAGAGGTCAAGGACATATGCCACAAAGCTAATACTTTCCCCCTTTCTTCCTGTTAATACTGCATACAGTTGTGATTTCCATCTGTGGGTTCTGACTAGTAAACCATTAACCACATAGAAAATTGCAGTGGCATTTAGAACTGATTCTCCTTCAAATACTATTGGGCCTGCGCTGTTTTTCAATATACATGTTTACTACTGTTATACTCCGTTTCTAGATTGAGCCTTACTATACACCTCCGATTTGGCCCTTAGGTTGGTTACCAAATGCTTTATGCCATAGATAGACTGATTTACAGGTGGGTGATACTACAGAGAATTGAGCAAGAAACAAATGAGACTTCATTGATTTACTGTATGGTATCTTAAAACAACTGCTAACTATTTGGTTATCTGACAAAACAGCATTTAGCTATGAAAGCTATTTCAAAGCTAACCCAATCAATTTAACCCAAAGACACCATACAGAGAAAGGATATGTGGGACAGATAGTAAGTATGCACAGACCCACATTTCAGGCTGTTGGTATGGGAGACAAGCTGAAGCCCCAAGACCAAAACAAAGAATACAGTAAGTGATATACTTAAGTGAAATGGATTCAATTGTAAAACTTTTTCATAAAAGAAGTTGATAAAGAATACTTTGTAGTCATTATTTATCTAAATCAAGTAAATCTGATTTCAAACTGTCATTTCAGAAAGAAAAATAAATTTAAAAAAATCTTCCCTCACCCCTTTATCTTCATGAAGTAGACCGCCACACCAACTGCCACTCCCAAAACCAACAATACTCCAATCACAATCCCAGCAATGGCACCAGCAGACAGACCCTGAGATAGAGAGCCCTCCGCTGCAGAAACCAGGGAGAGAACCATACACAGATGAGAGAAACGCTACACACAGTGAACAAGCCGTACAGTGCATCTGGGTAACAATTACAACAAATACACCTAATGGCATTATTTCTAAACAAGTTTGAAATGCAAAACAGATACGATTGAATCTGGCATCAAGTTTTCTAAATGGAACATTCTTACATAGCATATCAGCAGCAGGTTTTAAAATAGATATCTCTATGGTGTCAAAACGACAGCAGTATACATATTTACAATGTGAAACAGCCTACTGTATGCTATGCAAGTTGGAGATTCTTAAAAATGTAATTACTATCGACTTACTTCGTTCATAGTCATAAAAGCTTCTGCTAACTTTACCTTTTACTGACAGTTTATGGACCACAGATGTTTTGTTTCCAGTGACATTATTTGTTGCTGTACAGGTGTAATCCCCACTGTCAGAGTATTCACTCTTCTCTTTAGTGAACTCAGGTGAATGTCCAGGTATCTCTGTCCCGTTAAGCACCCAGGTGTAACTAGAAGTCGGTATGGAGTCAGCAGAGCAGGTCAATGTAATCTTCTGTCCTACTTCTATTTCAGATGGACCCATTATTTCCATACCATCAGGTCCATCTGTAACACAGATCACCAGTTCCAATTAGAGGTAGCCATGTGTTCATTAGTTGGTAATCAGTGTGATGTTACACACTCAAACATATATACACATATATACACATATATATATACACATATATATATACATATATATATATATATATATATAATACACACATATATATATATATATATATATATATAATACATATATATAATACATATATATACATACATATAATACATGCATACATACACACATACACAGTACCAGTCAAAAGTTAGAACACACATAATCATTCATGGGTTTTTCTTTATTTTTACTATTTTTTGTAGAATAGTGAAAACATCAAAACTATGAAATAACACATATGGAATCATGTAGTAACCAAAAAAAGTGTAAAACAAATCAAAATATTTTAGATTCTTCAAAGTAGCCATCCTTTGCCTTGATGACAGCTTGCACACGCATGTCATTCTCTCAACCAGCTTCACCTGGAATGGTTTTCCAACAGTTTTCCAATATTTTTTTTTATCTGCATATTTTGTTAAAATAAATGCATGTTAGCAGGCAATATTAACTAGGGAAATTGTGTCACTTCTCTTGCAATCAGTGCAAGCAGAGTCCGAGTATATGCAACAGTTTGGGCTGCCTGGCTCATTGCGAACTGTGTTTCTTCCTAACAAAGACCGTAATTAATTTGCCAGAATTTTACATAATTATGACATAACATTGAAGGCTTTCAATGTAACAGTAATATTTAGACTTAGGGTTGCCACCCGTTCGACAAAATACAAAATGGTTCCGTATTTCACTTAAAGAATAAACATGTTTTTGAAATTATAGTTTCCGGATTTGACCATATTAACGACCAAAAGGCTCGTATTTCTGTGTGTTTATTATAATTAAGTCTATGATTTGATAGAGCAGTCTGGCTGAGCGGTGGTAGGCAGCAGCAGGCTCGTAAGCATTCATTCAAACAGCACTTTACTGCGTTTGCCAGAAGCTCTTAGCAATGCTGTTTATGACTTCAAGCCTCTCAACTCCCGATATTAGGCTGGCAATACTATAGTGCCTATTAGAACATCCAATAGTCAAAGGTATATGAAATACAAATGGTATAGAGAGAAATTGTCCTATAATTCCTATAATAACTACAACCTAAAACTTCTTAACTGGGGATATTGAAGAACTGGGAATATTGAACCACCATCAAATGTTCTCATGTTCTGAGCAAGGAACTTAAACGTTAGCTTTTTTTACATGGCGTATATTGCACTTGTACTTTCTTCTCCAACACTGTTTTTGCATTATTTAAACCAAATTTAACATGTTTCATTATTTATTTGAGACTAAATAGATTTATTTATGTGTTACATTAAGTTAAAATAAAAGGGTTTATTTGTTCATTCAGTTTTGTTGTAATTGTAATTATTACAAATATATATATATAGAAATCAACCGATTAATCTGTATCGGTTTTTTTTGGTCCTCCAATAATCTGTATCGGCGTTGAAAAATCCTAATCAGTCGACCTCTAATATACACACACATCCGTTCTAAAGTTTGGGGTCACTTAGGAATGTCCTTGTTATTGAAAGAAAAGCAAAACATTTTGACATTAAAATATAAAATACCATCAAATTGATCAGAAACACAGTATAGACATTGATAATGTTGTAAATGACTATTGTAGCTTGAAACGGCAGATTTTTAACTGGTAGCTTCATTAAATAGTACACGCAAAACACCAGTCTCAACGTCAACAGTGAAGAGGCGACTCCGGGATGTTCGCCTTCTAGGCAGTTGCAAAAAAAAGAAAGGAAAAAAAAGCCATATCTCAGACTGGCCAATAAAAATAAAATATTAAGATGGGCAAAAGAACACAGACACTGGGCAGAGGAACTCTGCCTAGAAGGCCAGCATCCCGGAGTCGCCTCTTCACTGTTGATGTTGAGACTGGTGTTTTGCGGGTACTATTTAATGAAGCTGCCAGTTGAGGACTTGTGAGGCATCTGTTTCTCAAACTACACACTCTAATGTACTTGTCCTCTTGCTCAGTTGTGCACCGGGGCCTCCCACTCCTCTTCCTATTCTGGTTAGAGACAGTTTGCTCTGTTCTGTGAAAGGAGTAGTACACAGCGTTGTATGAGATCTTCAGTTTTGTGGCAATTTCTCACATGGAATAGCCTTAATTTCTCAGAAGAAAAGACTGACGAGTTTCAGAAGAAAGGTATTTATTTCTGGCCATTTTGAGCCTGTAATCGAATCCAAATGCTGATGCGCCAGATACTCAACTAGTCTAAAGGCCAGTTTTATTGCTTCTTTAATTCAGAACAACAGTTTTCAGCTGTGCTAACATAATTGCAAAAGGTTTTTCTAATGATCAATTAGCCTTTTAAAATGAGAAACTTGGATTAGCTAACACAACGTGCAATTGGAACACAGGAGTGATGGTTGCTGACAATGGGCCTCTGTACGCCTATGTAGATATTCCATTACAAATCAGCTGTTTCCAGCTATAAAAGTCATTTACAACACAAAATGTCTACACCGTATTTCACTTATTTTAAATGGACTAAAAAAATGTGCTGTTCTTAAAGAAATAAGGACATTTCTATGTATTTTCTACATTGTAGAATAACAGTGAAGACATCAAAAAGATGAAATATCACATATAGAAATAAATATATATAAACTCAGCAAAAAAATAAACATCCCTTTTTCAGGACCCTGTTTTTCCAAGTTAATTAGTAAAAATCCAAATAACTTCACAGATCTTCATTGTAAAAGGTTTAAACACTGTTTCCCATAATTGTTCAATGAACCATAAACAATTAATGAACATGCACCTGTGGAACGGTCATTGAGACACCAACAGCTTACAGACGGTAGGCAATTAAGGTCACAGTTATGAAAACTTAGGACACTAGAGAGGCCTTTCTACTGACTAATAAATGTCAATGTCCGTACTGTGAGACGCCCAAGTCAGCGCTACAGGGAGACAGGACACACAGCTGATCGTCCTCGCAGTGGCAGGCCACGTGTAGCACCACCTGCACAGGATCGGTACATCCGAACATCACACCTGTGGGACAGGTACAGGATGGCAACAACAAGTTGCACCAGGAATGCACAATCCCTCCATAAGTCCTCAGATTGTCCACAATAGGCAGGACTGAGGGCTTGTAGGCCTGCTGTAAGGCAGGTCCTCACCAGACATCACCGGACATCACCGGCAACAACGTCGCCTATGGGCACAAACCCACCGTCGCTACACCAGACAGGACTGAAAAAAGTGCTCTTCACTGACGAGTCGCGGTTGTGTCTCACCAGGGGTGATGGTCAGATTCGCGTTTATCGTCGAAGGAATGAGCATTACACCGAGGCCTGTACTCTGGAGCGGGATCGATTTGGAGGTGGAGGATCCGTCGTGGTCTGGGGCGGTGTGTCACAGCATCATCAGACTGAGCTTGTTGTCATTGCAGGCAATCTCAACGCTTTACATTACAGGGAAGACATCCTCCTTCCTCACATGACCCTCCAGCATGACAATGCCACAAGCCATACTGCTCGTTCTGTGAGTGATTTCCTGCAAGACAGGAATGTCGGTGTTCTGCCATGGCCAGCGAAGTGCCCGGATCAATCCCATTGAGCACGTCTGAGACCTGTTGGATTGGAGGGTGAGGGCTAGGGCCATTCCCCCCAGAAATGTCCAGGAACTTGCAGGTGCCTTGGTGGAAGAGTGGGGTAACATCTCACAGCAAGAAATGGCAAATCTGGTGCAGTCCATGAGGAGGCGTACTTAATTCAGCTGGTGGCCACACCAGATACTGACGGTTACTTTTGATTTTGACCCCCCCTTCCTTTGTTCAGGAACACATTATTCCATTTCCGTTAGTCACATGTCTGTGGAACTTGTTCAGTTTATGTCTGTTGTTGAATCTTGTTATGTTCATACAAATATTTACACATGTTAAGTTTGCTGAAAATAAACGCAGTTGACAGTGAGCGGACGTTTATTTATTAAATAAAGAATATATTTAAAAAATTATATCTTGCATATCCAGCATTTACACTGACTGTCAGATATTAAATGCAACAAAAAAAGGTTAAAAAACAGTAATTGTAACCCCAGGCTTATAGCAGAGTAGGCCTACTTACAGTTTACAATGAGACCGTGTTTAGCATTAGCGGTGCTGATGGGGTTGCTGACTCTACACCGGTATTCTCCAGTGTCTGTTCTCTTCACAGGGTTTATGGACAGCACTCTCTTATCCTCAGAGATGATTATGTTGCCACCAGCAGACAGAGGGTGACCATCTTTCATCCACTCTCTGGTGACGATGGAGCCAGAAGCATTACAGGTTAAGGTCACAGAGCCCCCCTCGATGATTGAAGAGTTTGGGGTAGTTGTGATGTTAGCACCAGATATTGGTTCTGTGAAGGAAAATGGTTATATAAATTATATGAATTGATAAAACAGATTGTAGCCTAGATTACAATTAAGCAATATACCACGGCTAAGGACTGTTCTTAGGCCACATACCACAAACCCCCGAGGTGCACTATTGTTACTATAAACTGCATACCAATGTAATTAGAGTAGTAAAAATACATGTTTTGTCATACCCGTGGTATACCACGGCAGTCAGCCAATCAGCATTTAGGGCTCGAACCACCCAGTTTATAATGTAGATTGTTTTATTTTGTCACAGTAACACTTGCCTGTAAACACAAAGCACAAGTGAAATGAAAATGCAACATGTTAAACTTTGTGTACGATAAAGTAAGTAAAGGCCCACACATAGTATATAAAAATGTGCATAAATATGAATTATTAAGTTTAGAAGTGTAATAGGTGCAGAAGAGCTCTCAAAGCTATGACAACATCTTGATTCATCCTCACTGAGCTAAAGGCTAGAGCTGCCACTGAAGGAAAACACGCTACGCCCTCCGAAAAACCATCAAACAGTCAAAACGTCAACACAGTACTAAAATCTACACCGGCTCTGATGTTGAGGTGGCAGGTCTTGCAAACTATCACGGATTACAAAGGGAAACCCAACCGAGAGCTGGCCATTGATGCGAGCCTAGCAGACGAGCTAAATGCCTTCTATGTTCTCTTTGAGGCAAGAAACACTGAACTGTGTGTGATGCACCAGCTGTTTCGGGTAACTGTATGATCATGCTCTCCATAGCTGATGTGAGTAAGACCTTTAAAACAGCTTAACATTCACAAGGCTGCAAGGCCAGACGGATTACCAGGACACGTACTCAGAGCATGCTCTGACCAGCTGACGAGAGTCTTCATTGACATTTTCAACCTGACCCAGTCTGTAATACCTATATGTTTCAAGCAGACCACCATAGTCCCTGTGCCCAACAACATTAAGGTCATGGCTCAAATCAACATTCAAGAAACCCTACACCCATTCCAATTCGCATACCGCCCCAACAGATCCAAAGATGACACAAATCTATATTGCACGCCACAGTGCCCTTTCCCAACTGGACAAAAGTAACACCTACATGAGAATGCTGTTCATTGACTTCAGCTCAGCGTTCAACACCATAGTGCCCTTCAAGTTCAACACTAAGCTAAGGATCCTGGAAGTGAACACCTCCCTCTGCAACTGGATCAAGGACTTCCCCCATATGGTGAGGGTAGGCAACAACACATCCGCCACGCTGATCCTCAACACGGGGGCCTTCAGGGGTGCATGCTCAGTGGCCTCCTGTACTCCGTTTACCCACGATTGCGTGGTTGCGCAGGACTCAAACACCATCATTAAGTTTGCCGATGGTAGGCCTGATCACCAACAACGATGAGACAGCCTATAGGGAGGTCAGAGACCTGACAGTGTGATGCCAGTACAACAGCCTCTCCCTCAATGTGGGCAAGACAAAGGAGCTTATCGTGGACTACAGGAAACAGGCCTGTTGCGGAGCGGGTCGAGAGATTCAAGTTCATCGTTGTCCACATCACTAAGGATCTATCATGGTCAGACCAACACAGTCGTGAAGAGGGTATGACAACTCCTCTTCCCCTTCAGGAGGCTGAAAAGACTTAGCATGGGTCCTCAGATCCTCAAGTTCTATAGCTGCACCATCGAGAGCATCTTGACTGGCTGCATCACCGCTTGGTATGCTAACCGCTTGGCATTCGACCACATGGTACTACAGAGGGTAGAACGTACTGCCCAGTACATCACTGGGGACAAGCTTCCTGCCATCCAGGAGCTCTATACCAGGCGGTGTCAGAGGAAGGCCCAAAAAATTGTCAAAGACTCCAGCCACTCTAGTCATAGACTGTTTGCTCTGCTACCGCACGGCAAGTGGTACCTGAGCGCTAAGTCTAGGTCTAAAAGGCTTCTTAACAGCTTCTACCCACATTTTTCATTGGCAAGATAAGTAAGTAGTTAAATAAAGGTAAAAAAAAAAAAAATTGTGGGAAAAATTGCTCGGCCTCTGACCGCAAGGCACTACAGAGGGTAGTGCGTACGGCCCAGTACATCACTGGGGCTAAGCTGCCTGCCATCCAGGTCCTCTACACCAGGCAGTGTCAGAGGAACGCCCTAAAAATTGTCAAAGACCCCAGCCACCCCAGTCATAGACTGTTCTCTCTACTATCGCATGGCAAGCGGTACCGGAGTGCCACGTCTAGGACTAAAAGGCTTCTCAACAGTTTTTACCCCCGAGCCATAAGACTCCTGAACAGCTAATCTAATGGCTACCCAGACTATTTGCATTGTCCCTGAGGACAAGCTGAGGTTTCAATACAAGGTTAAATAATGAATAGAAGGATTGAGCTTTGAGACTGACAATTAGATAAGCCGCTAGCGAAAGCATATGGTGCCCGCTGGGCTAGAGCGGGCTGTAAGAGACGTTTGACAATTTCCAATTATAATTACTTAATTTTATAGTTTGGGTAAACACTAATGATTAGGAAACAGTTTATAATTTAGCAATAGTCCTGTGTGATTTGGACAATGACACAGACAGCTACCCTTTACTGCTGAAGACAGTGATATTTGACCTGTTGCATACTTAGAAATGTGCCTTTTGCAGACAGATGTTTGTTGTGAGTCATGTGAGTCATGTGTGAGTCGATGTGAGTTGATGTGTTAAATATGAAAATAGATTTTTTTTCACATGCCTGCCTGTAAATGGAAAAAAAGCAATGATGGTAATGGTTGAAACTACTCCAAATTGGTTGAAGTTTCATACTTCTATATACACTGCTCAAAAAAATAAAGGGAACAGTTAAACAACACAATGTAACTCCAAGTCAATCACACTTCTGTGAAATCAAACTGTCCACTTAGGAAGCAACACTGATTGACAATAAATTTCACATGCTGTTGTGCAAATGGAATAGACAAAAGGTGGAAATTATAGGCAATTAGCAAGACACCCCCAATAAAGGAATGGTTCTGCAGGTGGTGACCACAGACCACTTCTCAATTCCTATGCTTCCTGGCTGATGTTTTGGTCACTTTTGAATGCTGGCGGTGCTTTCACTCTAGTGGTAGCATGAGACGGAGTCTACAACCCACACAAGTGGCTCAGATAGTGCAGTTCATCGAGGATGGCACATCAATGCGAGCTGTGGCAAAAAGGTTTGCTGTGTCTGTCAGCGTAGTGTCCAGAGCATGGAGGCGCTACCAGGAGACAGGCCAGTACATCAGGAGACGTGGAGGAGGCCGTAGGAGGGCAACAACCCAGCAGCAGGACCGCTACCTTTATTTTTTTGAGCAGTGTATATATACAGTGGGGAGAACAAGTATTTAATAACCTGCAAAATTGGCAGTGTTTCCTACTTACAAAGCATGTAGAGGTCTGTAATTTTTATCATAGGTACACTTCAACTGTGAGAGACGGAATCTAAAACAAAAATCCAGAAAATCACATTGTATGATTTTTAAGTAATTCATTTGCATTTTATTGCATGACATAAGTATTTGATCACCTACCAACCAGTAAGAATTCCGGCTCTCACAGACCTATTAGTTTTTCTTTAAGAAGCCCTCCTGTTCTCCACTCATTACCTGTATTAACTGCACCTGTTTGAACTCGTTACCTGTATAAAAGACACCTGTCCACACAATCAAACAGACTCCAACCTCTCCACAATGGTCAAGACCAGAGAGCTGTGTAAGGACATCAGGGATAAAATTGTAGACCTGCACAAGGCTGGGATGGGCTACAGGACAATAGGCAAGCAGCTTGGTGAGAAGGCAACAACTGTTGGCGCAATTATTAGAAAATGGAAGAAGTTCAAGATGACGGTCAATCACCATCGGTCTGGGGCTCCATGCAAGATCTCACCTCGTGGGGCATCAATGATCATGAGGAAGGTGAGGGATCAGCCCAGAACTACACAGCAGGACCTGGTCAATGACCTGAAGAGAGCTGGGACCACAGTCTCAAAGAAAACCATTAGTAACACACTACGCCGTCATGGATTAAAATCCTGCAGCGCACGCAAGGTCCCCCTGCTCAAGCCAGCGCATGTCCAGGCCCGTCTGAAGTTTGCCAATGACCATCTGGATGATCCAGAGGAGGAATGGGAGAAGGTCATGTGGTCTGATGAGACAAAAATAGAGCTTTTTGGTCTAAACTCCACTCGCCGTGTTTGGATGAAGAAGAAGGATGAGTACAACCCCAAGAACACCATCCCAACCGTGAAGCATGGAGGTGGAAACATCATTCTTTGGGGATGCTTTTCTGCTAAGGGGACAGGACGACTGCACCGTATTGAGGGGAGGATGTATGGGGCCATGTATCGCGAGATCTTGGCCAACAACAACCTCCTTCCCTCAGTAAGAGCATTGAAGATGGGTCATGGCTGGGTCTTCCAGCATGACAACGACCCGAAATACACAGCCAGGGCAACTAAGGAGTGGCTCCGTAAGAAGCATCTCAAGGTCCTGGAGTGGCCTAGCCAGTCTCCAGACCTGAACCCAATAGAAAATCTTTGGAGGGAGCTGAAAGTCCGTATTGCCCAGCGACAGCCCCGAAACCTGAAGGATCTGGAGAAGGTCTGTATGGAGGAGTGGGCCAACATCCCTGCTGCAGTGTGTTCAAACCTGGTCAAGAACTACAGGAAACGTATGATCTCTGTAATTGCAAACAAAGGTTTCTGTACCAAATATTAAGTTCTGCTTTTCTGATGTATCAAATACTTATGTCATGCAATAAAATGCTAATTAATTACTTAAAAATCATACAATGTGATTTTCTGGCTTTTTGTTTTAGATTCCGTCTCTCACAGTTGAAGTGTACCTATGATAAAAATGACAGACCTCTACATGCTTTGTAAGTAGGAAAACCTGCAAAATCGGCAGTGTTTCAAATACTTGTTCTCCCCATTGTATATATATCACCTGAGGTGGGTATCAAATTATATATTCATAAGTGTATGGCTGTTTGTTCTGTTTCTGTCTTGCTTTAATATAAATCTCACCAGATTGGGTCTGCTGGATGGTTGAGATTTCTCCCTAAGAATTAGCCGTCTAACTCCTTGACCCTGTAACTCTGCAGTGAGGTTGTCGATATCATGGGGGTGTGTCTTAGTGTCTTAGAAATTTGTATTAAGAATATTGGTAGACGTAATAATTTGTCATACAGTAAATAATTTGTCTGGATTTCTTGAGTCAGAAATGCCCTAAACTAAACTGTTGTTCTGGTCTGCCCTCTCTCAAGGTTATGGCGAAGGTGACCACAGATGGTATCTAGATGCATGAAAGGGACAATTTGACCGAGAACAGTGTGAACCTAAACCCCCTCTAACCGGCTGAAGTAATGGCGTTCAGTATGGCCCTTCACCACTTCGACTGTGACCTGAGTCTGAGCCAGCAACCTGTACACAGTATACAGTCGATGCTATCAACTGCCTGTTCTCTCAGGAGTGCGACAGGAGTCCACGTGGAGTGAGCATGGAGAGAGATCCATTCCAAACTTCTCTCATGTTGATGGTATACTGGTTGACAAGACATAATGGACTGTAAAGGACAGTGGCAGCTCAGGTGAGAGACATTATCAATGGCCATCCACTTTGAACATGTGTGCCATTGGGAATACAAAACTGTAAAGCTATCTGAAGAAGAAAATGAAGACGCCAAAGGTTGAGTGCCGGGGAGGGAGGGGTTGGTCAACTGCCCATATTGGGGTATCACGTTGACTGTAGAGGTCTACACACTGCAAAATGTATAGTAATTTATACTACGAATGCATTGAAATAATGACCTGTAATTATCACCGTGATGAGAAAGTTAATGCTAGAATTATGGATAATTATACTGAATGTTAAATGTACACACTGCTAGTGCCAATGTGTGCTAAGTTGAGGGTTTTAACTTTGAGTGATAGAACCAACGTGAATCACTGAGCAATGCCATTCTAAATTTGGGTTGGATAATTAATTGGGTTATTATTCTCCCTCTCTCCCTCTCCCACTTGGTCTGATGACTCCTTGCTGTCCCCGGTCATGCTGCTGCTCCAGTTTCAACTGTTCTGCCTGTGGCTATGAAACCCTGACCTGTTCACCGGACGTGCTACCTTGTCCCAGACCTGCTGTTGTCAACTCTCTAGAGACAGCAGGAGTGGTAGAGCTACTCTGAATGATTGGCTATGAAAAGCCAACTGACATTTACTCCTGAGGTGCTGACCTGTTGCACCCTTTACAACCACTGTGATTATTATTATTTGACCCTGCTGGTCATCTATGAACATTTGAACATCTTGGCCATATTCTGTTATAATCTCCACCCGGCACAGCCAGAAGAGGTCTAGCCACCCCTCATAGCCTGGTTCCTCTCTAGGTTTCTTCCTAGGTTCTGGCCTTTCTAGGGAGTTTTTCCTAGCCACCGTGCTTCTACACCTGCATTGCTTGCTGTTTGGGGTTTTAGGCTGGGTGTCTGTACAGCACTTTGTGACATCAGCTGATGTAAGAAGGGCTTTATAAATACATTTGATTGATTTGGAAACTGAATGATTTCCCTGACTACTTCTCTGATGAGGACACCAATCCTGAGCATAAAGACTCAGATATAGAGCTCATGTTCCACTCTGTGTGTAAGAAGTGACCAAAGAGGGGACTCTGTCACTGGTGTAGGAAGGGCTCTAGGGGAGACAGACATTTTCATCATGCTGACCCCTATCACGGTGCTCTTTGTCAGTGTGATGATTGTCTATTTGCTGTAATGAAGCTTGTGTGTGATTTTATTTTTATGTTCCATTTTCTGATCCAGATTGAATGCGTTTTGAAAAGGAAGGCTGTTTACCATGGATGAAATGTCAGGCACCAGAAGGATGTATTTTGTTTGTTTAAATGTATGTTTAACAATAATTATGTAATCTTTGTACCCTTACATAATTTTTTTTATTTTTAAATTGTTAACATTTTTACCCCCTTTTCTCCCCAATTTCGTGGTATCCAATTGTTAGTAATTACTATCTTATCTCATCGCTACAACTCCCGTACGGGCTCGGGAGAGACGAAGGTCGAAAGCCATGCTTCCTCCGAAACACAACCCAACCAAGCCGCACTGCTTCTTAACACAGAGCGCCTCCAACCCGGAAGCCAGCCGCACCAATGTGTCGGAGGAAACACCGTGCACCTGGCTACCTTGGTTAGCGCTCACTGCGCCCGGCCCCCCACAGGAGTCGCTGGTGCGCGATGAGACAAGGATATCCCTACCAGCCAAACCCTCCCTAACCCGGACGACGCTAGGCCAATTGTGCGTCGCCCCACGGACCTCCCGGTCGCGGACGGCTGCGACAGAGCCTGGGCGCAAACCCAGAGTCTCTGGTTGCGCAGCTGGCGCTGCGATGCAGTGCCTTAGACCACTGCGCCACCCGGGAGGCCGTACCCTTCCATTTTTAAAGAGGAAACGGAGTCTCTTGAGGGGAATGTGAAAAAAAAATGGTATTAGCATTACTTCAAGGTTTATATAAATGATAGGTGTGTACAATCCTGTTACTCTGGTTGGGTAAATTGCTGTTTTCACATAACTCTGTACCTAATCCACATCTCGTGTTCTTACCCTACTCTCTGTACTCTGAAACATGCATGTTTGTAACGAGGTGTCTCTGTTCCAATCATAGTCTCTCCTTATCCTTTATTCTAAGAACAAATAGTTCTTAGTACTCACAGGAAAACACAGAGGACTCCGAATATTTGGCCACCTCATCCAGTAGATATCGGTTGGTTCGACACATTGAGACAGTTGTGGTTGATTAAGGAAATGTAACAAGGTTGGGCTATATAAGGCAAGACCCAACCCCGGATCATTGGGCTCTCAATGAATCACCTACATGGGTTCTTTGACCAGCTCCATTATTGCAATAATTATATCGATATCAAATAAAGATTGATTGGTTAAAGAAATTACAGTCTCTCTGTCACGTTCCTGACCTGTTTTCTGTTTTGTATGTGTGTGATGGTCAGGGCGTGAGTTTTGGGTGGGCAGTCTATGTTTGCTGTTTCTATGTTGGTTTTGGGTTGCCTGGTATGGCTCTTAATTAGAGGCAGGTGTTTTGCGTTTTCCTCTAATTGAGAGTCATATTAAGGTAGGTTGTTCTCACTGTTTGTTTGTGGGTGATTGTCTCCTGTGTCCTTGTCGGTGTACCACACGGGACTGTAGCGTTTGTTCGGTTTTTGTGTAGTCTGTTTTCCCTGTCCGTGCGTTCTTCGTGTTTTATGTAAGTACTCTCGTTCAGGTCTGTCTTCTTCGTTTTGTTGTTTTGTAAAATATTCAAGTGTTCTTCGTGCGTTTAGTTTTGTCTTGTAAATAAAGTTTCATGATGTATTCAAAACCCGCTGCACGTTGGTCAAATCCATGCTACTCCTCTTCTGATGAGGAGAAGGAGGAAGCGCGTTACAGAATCACCCACCAAACCCAGATCAAGCAGCGGGTTAATGGACAGCAACGACAGCGCACGAAGCAGGATTTATGGTCTTGGGAGCAAGTATTCAACGGAGAAGGACCCTGGGCTAAGGTGGGAGAGAATCGCCGCTCTCGGGAGGAGAAGGAGGCAGCCACAGCCCAGGAGCGCTGGTATGAGGAGGCAGCGCGGCGACGCGGTTGGGAGCCCGAGAGTCAGACCCAAAAATTTATTGGGGGGGGGGCACACGAGGAGTGTGGCAAAGCCGGGTAGGATACCTGAGCCAACTCCCCGTGCTTACCGTGGAGTGAGAGAGCGTCGTACTGGTCAGACACCGTGTTATGCGGTAAAGCGCACGGTGTCCCCAGTACGCGTGCTTAGCCCAGTGCGGGCTATTCCACCTTGCCGCACTGGGAGGGCTAGGTTGGGCATCGAGCCAGATGTCATGAAGCCGGCCCAACGTATCTGGTCTCCAGTACGTCTCCTCGGGCCGGCATACATGGCACCAGCCTTACGAATGGTGTCCCCGGTTCGCCAGCATAGCCCAGTGCGGGCTATTCCACCTCGCCGCACTGGCAGGGCTACGGGCACCATTCAACCTGGTAAGGTTGGGCAGGCTCGGTGCTCAAGAGCACGTGTCCTCCTTCACGGTCCGGTATACCCGGTGCCACCTCCAAGTACCAGTCCACCGGTGGCAGCCCCCCGCACCAGGCTGTCTCTCCGGGTTCTCTCTCCAGCTGCTCCCACCTGTCCAGCGCTGTCAGAGCTTTCCTCCTCTCCAGCGCAGCCAGTGCCTATACCACACACCAGGCCTACTGTGCGCCTCAGCAGGGCAGAGTCGGCCGTCTGCCCAACGCCTTCTGCACTGCCTGTCTGCCCAGCGCCGTCTGAGCCATCTGTCTGCCCAGCGCCGTCTGAGCCATCTGTCTGCCCAGCGCCGTCGGAGCCATCTGTCTGCCCAGCGCCGTCGGAGCCATCTGTCTGCCCAGCGGCGCCTGAACTGCCCGTCTGCCCAGCGGCGCCTGAACTGCCCGTCTGCCCAGCGGCGCCTGAACTGCCCGTCTGCCCAGCGGCGCCTGAACTGCCCGTCTGCCCAGCGGCGCCTGAACTGCCCGTCTGCCCAGCGGCGCCTGAACTGCCCGTCTGCCCAGCGGCGCCTGAACTGCCCGTCTGCCCAGCGGCGCCTGAACTGCCCGTCTGCCCAGCGGCGCCTGAACTGCCCGTCTGCCCAGCGGCGCCTGAACTGCCCGTCTGCCCAACGGCGCCTGAACTGCCCGTCTGCCATGAGCCTGCAAAGCTGCCCGTCTGCCATGAGCCTGCAAAGCCGCCCGTCTGCCAAGAGCCTACAGAGCCTTCCGCCAGACCGGATCAGCCAGAGCCTTCCGCCAGACCGGATCAGCCAGAGCCTTCCGCCAGACCGGATCAGCCAGAGCCTTCCGCCAGACCGGATCAGCCAGAGCCTTCCGCCAGACCGGATCAGCCAGAGCCTTCCGCCAGACCGGATCAGCCAGAGCCTTCCGCCAGACCGGATCAGCCAGAGCCTTCCGCCAGACCGGATCAGCCAGAGCCTTCCGCCAGACCGGATCAGCCAGAGCCGTCCAGCCAGGACCTGCCAGAGCCGTCCAGCCAGGACCTGCCAGAGCCGTCCAGCCAGGACCTGCCAGAGCCGTCCAGCCAGGACCTGCCAGAGCCGTCCAGCCAGGACCTGCCAGAGTCCCTCAGCCAGGACCTGCCAGAGTCCCTCAGCCAGGACCTGCCAGAGTCCCTCAGCCAGGACCTGCCAGAGTCCCTCAGCCCGGTGCTGCCCCTTATCCCGGTGCTGCCCCTTATCCCGGTGCTGGCCCTTATCCCGGTGCTGGCCCTTATCCCGGTGCTGCCCCTTCATTTAGGTGGTTTTAGTTGGAGGGTGGTCATTGGGAGGGGGATACAGAAGCGGGGAGTGACTATGGTGGTGTGGGGACAGCGTCCGGAGCCTGATCCACCACCGTGGTCAGATGCCCACCCAGACCCTCCCCTGGACTTTGTGCTGGTGCGCCCGGCGTTCGCACCTTGAGGGGGGGGTTCTGTCACGTTCCTGACCTGTTTTCTGTTTTGTATGTGTGTGATGGTCAGGGCGTGAGTTTTGGGTGGGCAGTCTATGTTTGCTGTTTCTATGTTGGTTTTGGGTTGCCTGGTATGGCTCTTAATTAGAGGCAGGTGTTTTGCGTTTTCCTCTAATTGAGAGTCATATTAAGGTAGGTTGTTCTCACTGTTTGTTTGTGGGTGATTGTCTCCTGTGTCCTTGTCGGTGTACCACACGGGACTGTAGCGTTTGTTCGGTTTTTGTGTAGTCTGTTTTCCCTGTCCGTGCGTTCTTCGTGTTTTATGTAAGTACTCTCGTTCAGGTCTGTCTTCTTCGTTTTGTTGTTTTGTAAAATATTCAAGTGTTCTTCGTGTGTTTAGTTTTGTCTTGTAAATAAAGTTTCATGATGTATTCAAAACCCGCTGCACGTTGGTCAAATCCATGCTACTCCTCTTCTGATGAGGAGAAGGAGGAAGCGCGTTACACTCTCTCACTTGATTAGAATTTCCACTACACAAGATATACCAGAGATAAGGGACTGTTGATACTGCAACCACACAACTCAAACGGTGGATTACCAGTTTGCAAAAAAAATGGCAAACTACCTTTTTTTTTAAGCCCTCAAGAACTGTTGTCCGCTAAATATGATAATCTGTTTGCATCAGTCCAGTATCCAGATGACCTGTCCCAAGAGCTTCCTATACAGTTAATCTCTTTCCGTAACATTTTGAGGATGGCAATTAAGGAGAATGAGAGGGTCAATTAACTTCTCTGCGCTACGGATCCCTTTAGCGGGATCATTTTCCTAAACAACCGCTGAATTGCAGGGCGCAAAATATTACAAAAAATATTTATAATCATGCAATCACAAGTGAAATATACCAAAACACAGCTTAGCTTGTTGTTAATCCACCTATCGTGTCAGATTTTGAAAATATGCTTTGCAGCGAAAGCAATCCAAGCTTTTGTGAGTGTATCAATCAATGCTGGAACAGCTAGCCCCAAATTAGCATGGTCACGAAAGTCAGAAAAGCAATAAAATTAATGGCTTACCTTTGATAATCTTCGGATGTTTGCACTCACGAGACTCCCAGTTACACAATAAATGTTATTTTTGTTCGATAAATATTACTTTTATAACAAAATCAATCCTCAGGTTGTTTTTAACAAACATAATCGATAATATTTCAACCGGACCGTAACCTATTCAATAAAAGAGAGAAAGAAAATGGAGAGCTAATTAAAGGACACCTGACTAGTTTTGAAAAATCACGCTCATTTTTCAAAATAAAAGCTTGAAACTATGTCTAAAGCCTGGTCACAGCCTGAGGAAGCCATTGGAAAAGGAATCTGGTTGATACCCCTTTAAATGGAAGAAAGACGGGCAAGGAAACGCAGATGAAAAAAAATATTAAAAATCACTTCTGGGTTAGATTTCCTCAGGTTTTCGCCTGCAGAATCAGTTTTGTTATACTCACAGACAATATTTTGACAGTTTTGGAAACTTTGGAGTGTTTTCTATCCTAATCTGTAAATTATATGCATATTCTACGATCTGGACCTGAGAAATAGTCTGTTTACCTTGGGAACGTTATTTAAAAAAGAAAAAATCTGACCTCTAGCGTCAAGAGGTTAAAGATGTTGTATAACTGTTGTATTTGAAGCACTCCTCCCTTCTGCCCAGTTTTCATGATGTTGCTACGGCAATCAAACTGTTGCTTCTGCCAAGAGATCATTTTCTAAACTAAAACTCATGTTGAACTAAGTACAGTATATAAAAAGCATTGGGCTCTGTCTGATATGAGCTTTTGAACACGAGTAAGCTCCTCTCATTGCACTGGCGCCATCGTAGCCTTGACCATGGCATTTGTTTGCTCCTTACACTTTCAATCAGTTATTATTTTTATTTTTCAAGACCCAAAGCACTGTGTCACATTCCTGAAGTCCAAGAAACAAACATTTAGCTTCCTAGTACATATGGAAATTGAAACAGTTTATTAATTACATTTTGGAGGTTTACTGTCAAAATAATTTATGAGGATTACATTTTAATGATATCGATGACAGGCGCAAGGGTTCCCAGAGCTCGTGACACAACCCCCCTCCCACCTTGCAGGGGCTGCGGGGGTGTCCAGTACACCAGGGCTCGTACCCCTGCACATCGAGGAAGGTGTACTTAAAGACCTTGCAAAGGTCTTGAGAACAAAACTTAAACATTTATGTCAGTTCAGCCATAGCACCCCAGAGCCAGTCTCTCTTTCCTCTCATAACTGTCTCCATTTCCTCTCTACCACTTACCCAGCACAGTGATGTCAGAGGGCTCAGATATCTGGTACCTCAGGGTTCTGCTGTTATGGGCCCAGCAGCTGTAGCTACCACTCTGATTGGCCTGGATGTTCTCCAGCCTGAGTTCTGGTCCGTTATTGGACAGCAGTGTTCCATTCAGAAGCCACTGAAACTGGGCAGACGGACTGGACTCAGCTGAGCAGGACAGGGTGAGGTTTGACCCTGATCCATACAGTACATCTAGAGGGGTCACCTTCATTGTGGTGTTTTCTGGACCATCTGTAATGAATGGTCCATGTTCAACACCAGCATTAAAGAGGGGAGGTTGACCGTGATGTAATTATACTTTTTAGAACATGTTCAAGAGACCTATTTAAGATGTGTCATGTTATCATTAGTGTGTGTATCTATCCATCCATCTATCTATCTAGCTTCAAAATGTCCCATCACCAGCAATTAGCCACCCAACACATACAGTAGGCAAGCTGGATTCAATAGAAATATAAGCAACAGCTTAGAGCCAAAAGGAAGAAGTGATAAAACATTAAGACATGCCACAGGACTGCTTTCATAAGCAGGTGTTAGTGATATGCAGAACAGGCAATAACATTGTAACCTAAGAATCTGATTTAATTAGCAATATGTGTAGTTATTCTTAAGCAGACAAGTACTGCAGAAAACAAAATCAAGATATAACTACAGCACTGTATGCGAAGTACATGGTGAAAGGTAAACAACGTTTACATAAATTACTTTCTCTGCATACAGATATATTAGACATGCAGGTTAGCGACTCACAGCTGATGATGAGGGTTAGATTCTGGCTGGGTTTACTGCTGACGGGGTTGGACACAATACACCTGTATGGCCCCTGGTCATACCGGGTCACATTGGCTATGGTGAGAGTACGGCCTCCATCACCAAGCTGAATTCCATATCTGGCTGTGACCTCAGAGCTGCCATTCAGCCAGCGGTAAGAGAAGGGGGAGGAGCCAGAGGACACAGAGCAGGAGAAAATGACAGTGTCATTCAGTTCCATTAGATCAATGACGTTGGCCCTCAGGGTCACGTTTGAAATGGTCTCTGTGGGTGAGAGAGTAGATGACATCTATCAACGTGTTTGTGTCAGTACAAATGCCTGTATCTAAAGCAAGGTGTTCCAAGGTGTCTAAAGCCATGATTGTGACATTGTAACAGTAACCTGAAAACAGCACTGCTACCCTCACAATACTGTTGGCTGTCATATAAAATGTGGCTAGGATGTTGCCAGTCATTTGTTTGAATGAGGAAATGCCAAGCACCCCCAAACACACATTGCTGGTGAGTCACCCAAAATTCAACACCCACGAACCAGAAGGTGGCAGAGGTAAACATTGCATTTTTTGCCAGATAGCTGCAGTTAATTTTAACGTGGTGGTGAAAAGAGTGCATTGGTGGACTGACCTGCCATTGGTTTACTGTGCTTTCTAAAATTGCCGGACTTTTCGGCCCACCTCTTCCCCAGAGATGAAGATCCACATCACGCTCTGTGCAGGTTTCTTTTCCTCTACTTTACACAGAAATGTTTGTGGTCACCCTCCCTTCACATTTCTCACTGTCAATTGTGAATGATAATTCTTCAAGTTTTACCGGTGAAACATCCATGCAGAATCTGCATGCCAACCATTTGACCTTGATTAGTTTCATGGGAATATAAGCATTTCGATCTTCCTGAGTTAAGTACAGCGTTGTTTTGAATTAGGCGTCTTTCTATATAAACTAGGGTACCAGTGTTGATTTCCTACACTGGACAACTTGTTACAGCTGTTGATACATCATTGATAATAATCAGCCAATTTGTTTGTCATTACATTAAGATATAAGGTAGGATCATAGCTACTGTATATTTAATTTAATTCACGGGTTGATTTAAAACTTTTATCACGGCTGGTGTCTTGACAGATTTGTCAAAAATCGTGTGAAAAAACATGAATTTTCTGTCCTTGCATTTTTGGCAGTGTAAGTTGACGTTATATCGTATAAACTCAGCAAAAAAAGAAACATCCCTTTTTCAGGACCCTGTCTTTCAAAGATAGTTCATAAAAATCAAAATAACTTCACAGATCTTCATTGTAAAGGGTTTAAACACTGTTTCCCGTGCTTGTTCAATGAACCATAAACAATTAATGAACATGCACCTGTGGAACGGTTGTTAACACACTAACAGCTTATAGACGGTAGGCAATTAAGGTCACAGTTATGAAAACTTAGGACATTAAAGAGGCCTTTCTACGGACTCTGAAAAACACCAAAAGAAAGATGCCCAGGGTCCCTGCTCATCTGCATGAATGTGCGTTATACATGCTGCAAGGAGGCATGAGGACTGCAGATGTGGCCAGGCCGTCATTGTAAATCAGAATTTGTTCTTAACTGACTTGCCTAGTTAAATAAAAGGTTACTTTAAAAAAAAGATTGTGGAGGCCAGGTCATCTGATGCAGCACTCCATCACTCTCCTTGGTCAAATAGCCCTTACACAGCATGGAGGTGTGCTTTGGGTCATTGTCCCCTTGAAAAACAAATGATAGTGGGACAGTACAAACCAGATTGGATCGCTGCAGAATGCTGTGGTAGCCATGCTGGTTAAGTGTGCCTTGAATTCTAAATAAATCACTGACAGTGTCACCAGCAATGCACCCCAACACCATCACACCTCCTCCTCCATGCTTCACAGTGGGAACCAAACATGCGGAGATCATCTGTTCAGCTACTCTGTGTCTCACAAAGACACAGCGGTTGGAACCAAAAATTTGGACTCATCAGACCAAAGGACAGATTTCTAATGTCTATTGCTCGTGTTTCTTGGCCCAAACAAGTCTCTTCTTCTTATTTGTGTCCTTTAGTAGTGGTTTCTTTGTAGCAATTCGACCATGAAGGCCTGATTCACACAGTCTCCTCTGACCAGTTGATGTTGATATGTGTGTGTTACTTGAACTCGGTAGCATTTATTTGGGCTGCAATTTCTGAGGCTGGTAAATCTAATGAACTTATCCTCTGCAGCAGAAGTAACTCTGGGTCTTCCATTCCTGTGGCGGACCTCATGAGAGCCAGTTTCATCATAGCGCGTGATGGTTTTTGCAACTGCACTTGAAGAAACGTTCAAATTTCTTGACATTTTCCAGATTGACTGACCTTCAGGTCTTAAAGTAATGGACTATCGTTTCTCTTTTCTTATTTTAGGTGTTCTTGCCATAATATGGACTTGGTCTTTTACCAAATAGGGCTATCTTCTGTATACCAACCCTATCTTGTCACAACACAACTTTTTCCACATTGATACATTACAGACTTATTCTAAAATTGATTAAATATGTTCCTCAATCTACACACAATACCCCTTAAACGACAAAGTGAAAAGAGGTTTTTAGACAATTTGCATTTCTGCTGCCAAGGCAGCAGCTACTCTTCATGGGGTCCAACATAATTAAGGCAGTTTATACAATTTTTAAAACATTACATTCACAGATTTTACAACACACTGTGTGCCCTCAGGCCCCTACTCCACCACTAGTACTAAATCCATGTGTGTGTATAGTGCGTATGTTATCGTGTGTGTGTATATATCTGTATGGGACTCAATTTTGCTCAGGTGCATCATTTCCATTGATCATCCTTGAGATGTTTTTACAACTTGGAGTCCACCTGTGGTAAATTAAATTAATTGGACATGACTTGGAAAGACACACATCTGTCTATATAAAAAGGTCCCATAGTTGACAGTGCATGTCCAAGCTACAAGGTTGAAGGAATTGTCCGTTGAGCCGAGACAGGATTGTGTTGATGTACAGATCTGGGAATGGGTACCAAAAACATGTATGCAGCATTGAAGGTCCCCAAGAACACAGTGGCCTCAATCATTCTGGCCACACAGCGAAACTGAGCAATCGGGAAAGAAGGGCCATGGTCAGGGAGATGACCAAGAACCCGATGGTCACTCTGACAGAGCTCCAGAGATCCTCTGTGGAGATGGGAGAACCTTCCAAAAGGAGAAGCATCTTTACAGCACACACACCAAATCAGGCCTTTATGGTAAAGTGGCCAGACGGAAGCCACTCCTCAGTAAAAGGCACATGACAGTCCGCTTGGAATTTGACAAAAGGCATCTAAAGACTCTCAGACCATGAGAAACAAGATTCTCTGATCTGATGAAACCAAGATTGAACTCTTTGGCCTGAATGCCAAGCATCAAGTCTGGAGGAAACCTGGTACCATCCCTACTGTGAAGCATGGTGGTGGTAGCATCTTGCTATGGTGATGTTTTTCAGCGGCAGGAACTGGGAGACTTGTCAGGATCGAGGAAAAGATGAATGGTGCAAAGTACAGAGATCCTTGATGGAAAAACTGCATCAAAGCGCTCAGGACCTCAGACTGGGGCAAAGGTTCACATTCCAACAGGACAACGACCCTAAGCACACAGCCAAGACAATGAAGGAATGGCTTCGGGACAAGTCTCAATGTTTGAGTGGCCAAGCCAGAGCCCAGACCTGAACTTGATCGAACATCTCTGGAAAATAGCTGAGCAGTGATACTCCCCATCCAACCTGACAGAGCTTGAGAGGATCTGCAGAGAAGAATGGGAGAAACTCTCCAAATACAGGTGTGCGAAGCTTGTAGCGTCATACCCAAGGAGATTTGAGGCTGAAATCGCTGCCAAAATGTGCTTCAAATTACTGTGTAAAGAACACTTACTTAAATGTGATTTCAGTTTTATTATTTTTAATACATTTGCACAAACTGTTTTTGCTTTGTCATTATGGAGTATTGTGTGTAGATTGATGAGAAAACAATTTCATCCATTTTAGAATAAGGCTGTAATGTAACAAAATGTGGAAAAAGTCAAAGGGTCTGAATACTTTCCGAATGCATCGTAATTGTTTTAAGATGGTCATAGTATGAATCTTTTAGCTATCTGATTTGGAATTTTAGGACCCTTTAAGTAAAAAAAATAAAGTGCATTCAGAAAGTTTTTATTTAACCGGTACTGGTTACCTAGTCCTGTGACACTTGTGGGGGACATAGAGCAAAACGGAGAACACCATCGTCTTTGTGAGAACCTCCCCTCACACATTAGTAGGCCAAACTTTTTGGATGCTACAGCCGTTGTTTGTGAGAAGACCAATTTTCAGCATGTCTCATGGTCTGCAAACACCGCTGTAGCTCGTCCACCTTCCTCCACAGATGTGGCGGATTGAGACGCAGCCCATTTCTCTAGCCTAAACTGACGGATGATGGGGATCCTTTTATTATTTTACTTCCATTGTCACACCGGTGTGTCAATGAACTCGTTTTTCAAACAATACAAGGATCTTGAAGTAGCATAATTTAAATGTAATTTGAAATTCAAGTACTGGAATAGGCCTACCTTGAAAGTCTGACATTCTTAATTTGGTGATTGAAAAGTGTGGCAACAGGATTACAAGATTGTTATATTTATGCACCAAATGGTTGTTTTATGAACTATAGTTAGTACGAGTCTGTCTCTCTCACACACACACACTTCAGAGTGTGGGATCGACGGTTTCATTATTGCAATAATAAAATCAATATTAAATAAAGATGATTGCTGGAAGAAATGAGAAAGTCTCTCTTAGTACTACATTTCCACGACAAAAGTCATTTTAATTATTGAAGCCAATTTATAAATTCTCCTGCTCCCTTATAATTATCTGTGATTTCATTTTTGGTCCGTTTTTGAGAGAGATGTGGCCACTTCTGTTTTTTCCACTGTTTTCATTGAAGGGTGTTCCCTACTCTGTTGCGGAAAAACCGTGTGCAGTTATTATGAGGATGTCTAATGTTGGCTTCAACTTGGTTTTCCATACAAATCCTTCATAATTTTTTTTTTTTAAAGAACCTGGTTTTTGGTCACTTTCTCGTAAAAACAGCGATGGTGAAATGAATGCTACCGCTATTAATGGATTTATTATGTGTGCCTGTGTCAGCCACACAGGCTACAGAAAAATCTCCATGCATGCATCCAACAGGGATGCAAACTGGTGAGGGACAAAAAAGGTGTTACTTTTTTTGTTGCACTGAAAAATGCAAAAAACTCCCTGCTAGGGGGGATAATAATAAAATACAGAAAAATAAATATCAGCTTAAAAATGCTAATTTCTAGTGACTGAGGCTAAATCCATCCTTGAAATACATATGAACTAATTAAACAAAGAATATGATCTATGTGACTGTGTGTAAAATAATGTGTGTGTAAAAGTGGTTAGAAAATGTAAGGAAAGCAATCGAATGTTATTTGTTGCCTAGACTTTACTGCAAACGACACTCAAGTCCAGAGAAAAAAAACAATACATTAATATTGCATTAGCCATAGAACGCTTGTGACCACACACAATCTAAATATTGCACTTGGGGGGAAAAAATGTCTTAAAAGTAGAAATATAAATTTTCTTTCTCTATTATAGTGGCCACTATAAATCAAACTTTGTCACATGCGCTAAATACAAATGTGGACCTTTGTATTCGGGGGGCGGGGGGGTATGCCTTATTATTAACGAGACGTGGTGTGATCATAATTCTCATAACAACCGCATTATCTACCAAGAGAATTCTCTTAGATTATAATCACAGCCGCATATGTTCCCCCCCCAAGCAGACACATCGATGGCCCTGAACAAATTTTATTTGACTATGTAAACTGGAAACCACATATCCTGAAGCTGCATTCATTGTAGCTGGGGATTTTAACACGGCTAATCTGAAAACAAGACTCCCTAAATTCTATCAGCATATCGATTGTGCAACGAGGGCTGGTAAAACCCTGGATCATTGTTATTGCCCTCCCCCGCCCTCCTTTCGGAAAAGCTGACCATGACTCCATTTTATTGCTTCCGGCCTATAGACAGAAAGGTCTGTTCAACGCTGGTCCGACCAATCTGATTCCACGCTTCAAGATTGCTTTGATCACGTGGATTGGGATATGTTCCGCATTGCGTCAAACAACAACATTGACGAATACGCTGTTTCGGTGAGCGAGTTCATTAGCGATGTCGTACCCACAGCAACTTTTAAAACATTCCCCAACCAGAAACAGTGGCTTGATGGCAGCATTCGCGCGAACCTATGTGAGAATGCTGTTCATCGACTACAGCTCAGCATTTAACACCATAGTACCCTCCAAACTCGTCATCAAGCTCGAGACCCTGGGTCTCGACCCCGCCCTGTGCAACTGGGTACTGGACTTCCTGACGGGCCGCCCCCAGGTGGTGAGGGTAGGTAACAACATCTCTACCCCGCTGATCCTCAACACTGGGGCCCCACAAGGGGGAGTTCTGAGCCCTCTCCTGTACTCCCTGTTCACCCACGACTGCGTGGCCATGCACGCCTCCCACTCAATCATCAAGTTTGAGGACGACACTACAGTGGTAGGCTTGATTACCAACAACTATGAGACGGCCTACAGGGAGGAGGTGAGGGCCCTCGGAGTGTGGTGTCAGGAAAATAACCTCACACTCAACGTTAACAAAACAAAGGAGATGATCGTGGACTTCAGGTAACAGCAGAGGGAGCACCCCCCTATCCACATCGACGGGACAGTAGTGGAGAGGGTAGAAAGTTAAGTTCCTCGGCGTACACATCACGGACAAACTGAATTGGTCCACTCACACAGACAGCGTGGTGAAGAAGGCGCAGCAGCGCCTCTTCAACCTCAGGAGGCTGAAGAAATTAGGCTTGTCACCAAAAGAACACAAACTTTTACAGATGCACAAATCGAGAGCATCCTGACGGGCTATATCACCGCCTGGTACGGCAACTGCTCCACCCACAACCGTAAGGCTCTCCAGAGGGTAGTGAGGTCTGCACAACGCATCACCGGGGGCAAACTACCTGCCCTCCAGGACACCTACACCACCAGATGTCACAAGAAGGCCATAAAGATCATCAAGGACAACAACCACCCGAGCCACTGCCTGCTCACCCCGCTATCATCCAGAAGGTGAGGTCAGTACAGGTGCATCAAAGCAGGGACCGAGAGACTGAAAAACAACTTCTATCTCAAGGCCATCAGACTGTTAAACAGCCACCACTAACATTGAGTGGCTGCTGCCATACATGTAAAAAATGTATCACTAGCCACTTCAAACAATGCCACTAAATATGTTTACATACCCTACATTACGCATCTTATATGTATATACTGTACTCGATACCATCTACTGCATCTTGCCTATGCCGTTTTGTACCATCACTCACTCATATATCGGTATGTACATATTCTTCATCCCTTTACACTTGTGTGTATAAGGTAGCTGTTGTGGAATTGTTAGGTTAGATTACTTGTTGGTTATTACTGCATTGTCGGAACTAGAAGCACAAGCATTTTGCTACACTCGCATTAACATCTGCTAACCATGTGTATGTGACAAATAAAATTTGATTTGAAATGCTTACTTACAGGCCCCTAACCAACAGTGCAGTTCAAGAAGAGCTAAAAAAATATTTACCAAATAAAAATAACGAGGCTATATATAGGGGGTACCGGTATCGAGTTAGTGTGCGGGGGTACAGGTTAGTAGAGTTGGTTGAGAGCGATCTTGGTGCCAGCGTTTGGTGGTAAATAGACGGCTACGAATAATACAGATGAGAACTCTTGTTAGAAAGTGTGGTCGACAACTTATCATAAAGGTACTCTAACTCAGGCGAGCAATACCTCGGGACTTCTTTAATATTAGACATTACACACCAGCTGTTCTTGACAAACAGACACACCCCCACCCCTCGTCTTACCAGACGTTGCTTCTCTGTTCTGCCAGTGCATGGAAAATCCAGCCAGCTCTATATTATCCGCGTTGGTCAGCCACGACTCGGTGAAACATAAGATATTACAGTTTTTAATGTCCTGCTGGTAGGATAATCTTAAATCGTAGGTCAACAATTTTATTTTCCACTGATTACATGTTAGCCAGTAGAACGGATGGCAGTGGGAGTTTACTCGCTCAGAAGGCAGCCCAACCTGAGTCCCCTTTTCCTCCATCTTTTCTCCTTCTCGTCAGACTCATTAAAAGGAAAAAGCTTCTTCCAGTTTGAGGTGAGTAATCGCTGTTCCGATGTCCAGAAGAAATGTTCGGTCATAAGAGATGGTAGTAGCAACATTATGTACAGTTGAAGTCGGAAGTTTACATACACCTTAGCCAAATACATTCAGTTTTTCACAGTTCCTTACATTTAATCCTAGTAAAAATTCCCTGTCTTAGGTCAGTTAGGATCACCACTTTATTTTAAGATTGTGAAATGTCAGAATAATAGTAGAGAGAAAGATTTATTTCAGCTTTAATTTATTTAATCACATTCCCAATGGGTCAGAAGTATACACACTCAATTAGTATTAAGTAGCATTGCCTTTCAAATGGTTTAACTTGGGTCAAACATTTTGGGTAGCCTTTCACAACCTTCCCACAATAAGTTTGGTGAATTTTGGCCCATTCCTCCTGACAAAGCTGATGTAACTGAGTCAGATTTGAAGGCCTCTCTGCTCGCACATGGTTTTTCAGTTCTGTCCATACATTTTCTAGAGGGTTGAGGTCAGGGTTTTGTGAAGGCCACTCCAATACCTCAACTTTGTTGTCCTTAAGCCATTTTGCCACAACTTTGGAAGTCTGCTTGGGGTCATTGTCCATTTAGAAGACCCATTTGCGACCAAGCTTTAACTTCCTGACTGATGTCTTGAGATGTTGCTTCAATATATCCACATAATTGTCCTTCCTCATGATGCCATCTATTTTGTGAAGTGCACCAGTCCGTCCTGCAGCAAAGCACCCCCACAACATGATGCTGCCACCTCCGTTCTTCACGGTTGGAGGCAGCCGTGAAGGTTTCATGGAGGTTTTGGAGCAGTGGCTTCTTCCTTGCTGAGCGGCCTTTCAGGTTATGTCGATATAGGACTTGTTTTACTGTGGATATAGATACTTTTGTACCCGTTTCCTCCAGCATCTTCACAAGGTCCTTTGCTGTTGTTCTGGGATTGATTTGCACTTTTCACACCATAGTACGTACATCTCTAGGAGACAGAATTTGTCTCCTTCCTGAGCGGTATGACGGCTGCTTGGTCCCATGGTGTTTATACTTGTGTACTATTGTTTGTACAGATGAACACGGTACCTTCAGGCGTTTGGAAATTGCTCCCAAGGATGAACCAGACTTGTGGAGGACAAAAACAATTTGAGGTCTTGGCTGATTTCTTCTGATTTTCTCATGATGTCAAGCAAGGAGGCACTGAGTTTGAAGGTAGGCCTTAAAGGACAGGGGGTGCTGTTTTCACTTTTGGGGAAAATCGTATCCAATTTAAACGGCCTCGTACTCAATTCTTGCTCGTACAATATGCATATTATTATTACTATTGGATAGAAAACACTCTCTAGTTTCTAAAACCGTTTGAATTTTGTCTGTGGGTAAAACAGAACTCTTTTGGCAGCACACTTTGTGACCAGGAAGTGGAAAGTCTGAAATCTATCTTCTATTCAAGTGACTGCCTATAAATGGGCATTATACGTATGACTATACGTGCACGTCATACGCCTTCACCCGGATGTCAAGAGGAAGTGAGAGGAAAAATGAGTTGATTATCTCTGTCTGACGTTGAATAAACCATCTTGGAACAACGTGTCGCCCATTTTCTGTTGTCTGCAAGGCGCGTGGGGGGACCTGTTATTGCCTACTGGAAACGTGTCGTTATGGTCGAATATGAGCTCCGGCTTTGAATTTATTTGATACATGTTACAATATCATCCTAAAGTATGTTTTTTCAATATAGTTTCATTAGATTATTTAACTTTATTCGGGACGTTCGGCGTGTTGCGTTGTTAGACTTTGTTGACGTTGGAGAGCTTAGCGCTGCATGGCCAGTGTGCTTGCTAATTCAAGAGGGAAAAAGAACGTTCTGAATCCAAAACAACGACGTTCTGGACAAAGGACCCCTTATACAACATTCTGATAGAAGATCAGCAAAAGTAGGAACCATTTTGTGATGCTATTTCATATATCTGTCGAACTGTGTACTAGTAGTTTTGCGCTCAGGTTTTGGTTATTCCCTTACCATAACTAAGTCTTATGTCGTAATGAAGATATTTTTAGAATTCTAACACTGCGATTGCATTAAGAACTAATGGATCTATCGTTTCCTATACAACATGTATTTTTTTGTAATGTTTATGAATAGCTATTTGGTCAGAATAGGTGAGAGTCTAATAGAAATATCTGCACATTATAGGAAAAAGATGCTACGTTAGCACGTTATGCTACGTTATGCTACGTTGTATAACCACGGATTTCAGCTCTAAATATGCACATTTTCGAACAAAACATAAGTGTATGTATAACCTTATGTTACAGGACTGTCATCTGAGGAAGGTTTATGAAGGTTAGTGAAATTTAATATCTTTTGCTGGTTTATTCGCTAACGCTAACGTGCCTATTGCTATCGCTAACGTGCCTTGATGAATGAATGCGGTAGTGTGGTAGGCTATTGTAGTAAGCAAATATAATGCTATATTGTGTTTTCGCTGTAAAACACAAACAATCTGAAATATTGGCTGTATTCACAAGATCTTTGCCTTTCATTTGCTATACACCATGTATTTTTCAGAAATGTTTTATGATGAGTATTTCGGTATGTCACGTTGGTGTCTGTAATTATTCTGGCTGCTTTCGGTGCAATTTCTGATTGTAGCCGCAATGTAAACGATGATTTATACCTGAAATATGCACATTTTTCGAACAAAACATAGATTTAATGTATAACATGTTATAAGACTGTCATCTGATTAAGTTGTTTCTTGGTTTCTTTGGTTTGGTTGATTTTGTGCATGCTACCTGTGCTGTGAAAAATGTCTGTGCTTTTTTCTATTTGTTGGTGAGCTAACATAAATATATATTGTGTTTTCCCTGTAAAACATTTTAAAAATCGGACATGTTGGCTGGATTCACAAGATGTGTATCTTTCATTAGCTGTATTGGACTTGTTAATGTGTGAAAGTTAAATATTTCTAAAAAAAAAAAAATTGAATTTCGCGCTCTGCCTTTTCAGTGGAATGTGGGAGGAGTTCCGCTAGCGGAACGGGGGGGCGAGGCAGGTTAAAATAGATCCACGGGTACACCTCCAATTGACTCAAATTATGTCAATTGGCCTATCAGAAGCTTCTAAAGCCATGACATCAAGCTGTTTAAAGGCAGAGTCAACTTTGTATATGTAATCTTCTGACCCACTGGAATTGTGATATAATCTGCCTGTAAACAATTGTTAGAAAAATTACTTGTGTCATGCACAAAGTAGATATCCTAACCGACAAGAAATTTGTGGAGTGGTTGAAAAATTAGTTTTAATGACTCCAACCTAAGTGTATGTAAACTTCCGACTTCAACTATACAAAATAAAGTAAGAAAATAAGTTAACCAACGCAAAAAAACCTAACAAATAGCACAGTTGGTTAGGAGCATGTAAAACATCAGCCATCCTCTTCGGCGCCATCTTTACATCGATCAGGTGCACAAGTCTGTGTGGACAAAAATGACATTTACTGAGTAACAACTAAAATAATCGCCCCTCACACACAACTGTATGTCAAGTTCAACAACAAAAGCAATAGCTTTGGGCTACATTGAACATTATTACATTGTACACTTTCTGCCTGTGGAAATCTGTTCTACAATGTGCCAGCAGCAGAGCACGCGACCCTTGTTGACATAATTGATCTCTGTCAGGCAGAGACTACACCTGGCATACCCCTTTTTATCAACCGTATTGAAACAGTGAGAAAGAGGGAAAGTGTGTGGTGTTCCTTTCACCCATAACATTAGTGGCATCCACCTTAAGCCCAGCTCCAGCTACACTTCATCCCTGAATCCACTTGTTAAACAAGCAATGCCTCATTTTCACCTAATTCTCTCATTCTGAAAAATAACCATATACTGTAGAGGGAAAACATTAGTTCATAGCTAACTACCATAACCCCACCATGGGGTATACTCTGTTAGCTAGTTAACAGAACTCGATCCAGCTAGTAAGATACTTAACGCTAACAATTCTTGTTCCACCACACTTGCTCCCTCACCTCAAACCTTAAATGCCAGTTGATTTTCGGTTACAGCTCATGAAGTACGATTCATCACCTTCTCACCCCCCGCCTCCGTCGCCATGCATCTCACCTACCTCTTCGTTATCGTTCAAGGGACGTGCTGCTAAACTGGCAAACTGCCTTTCCAGAGCACACGCTGATGCTGTAACTAGCAAATTGGTTGTCTCTTCTCTCTTCAGTTGCGTGCTGCATTCGGTTATGTGAATGATTGGCTGGGCCTTGGATACAGCAAGTATTGCTCCAAACGTGCATCACTCGTTCTCTTACAGCCAGTAGTGATCCAAAGCCCAAACGTTTCTCATCGGATCTACACGAATCATGTAGGTTACCTATTTTGGATTCAAAATGGCGAATTTTACCCGAAAGGTTACTAGTTTGCATCCCTGATCCAATCTATTTAGTCAGGCAATGTCCACATTCTCACATATTTTAGAAAGTAATAATAATTGGAATATTTATTTCAAATATTTGACTGGGTTACAGTTCATACGAGGAAATCCGTCAATTGAAATAAATTTGTTAGGCCCTAATCTATGGATTTTACATGACTGGGAATACAGATATGCATCGGTTGGTCACAGATACCTTAAGAAAAACAAATAGGCCTCAGGATCTCGTCACGGTATTCTTGTGCATTCAAATTGCCATCGATAAAATGTGAAACCGAGTCAAGACCAGAAAAATGTCAAAACCATGAGTGTAATTTTCTCATATCACTACCATTAGAGTTCAAAATGTCCATTATTTCTGTGTTCATACACTACATGACCAAAAGTATGTGGACAGCTGCTCGTCTGATTCCAAAATCATGGGCATTAATATGGGTTTGACAGTACTCTAGCACGAACTGACTTGTTGCCAATGTTTGTCTATGGAGATTGCATGGCTGTGTGCCTGATTTTATACACCTGTCAGAAACGGGTGTGGCTGAAATAGACAAATCCACTAATTTGAAGCCAAACCTGACCAGTGGTGACAAGGCAGCTATTGAAAGACGTCCTCTAATTGCACCTCACTATTGCAAAAGAGTTTAGTTTTATTTTCAACATTATTTGCCTGTCACATTGTGTTTCATTGCCAGAAACACCTGGACATTTGAAAAAAATAACTGCAATTCAAGTAAATAAAAATGTTCTCAAAGTAGAAGCCTATGTTCAAAAGTAGATAACCCAGGTACAACCTAAGAACAATCCTCTCATAAAAGGGGACAACCGAGAAAATACCATTTAAAAATGTAAATGGTCAAATTATAAAGCATTGTGTTCAGCCTATATTGCAACAACGCTCAAAACGCCAGGTGTTGACACTGAACTGGTAGTTGACCTAAATGAGAGAGCGGTTGTTTTCATACGCTGTCTAAACCTTAGGGACCTCAGCCAGCCTTTTATTTTACCTTTATTTAACCAGGTAGGCCAGTTGAGAACAAGTTGTCAGCCTTGCTTAGATCGTCTTAACTAGTTTGACACTTGATCAAAGAAAACACTGACGGTGCCGTTACCCACGCATTGTGACAATTGTTCTCCGAATATCACTCTTCGTGAACGTAATGTTAGTGAATGTAACATTATGTACATACCTTACCCTGCAACATTTGGAACTCACCATAGACAAACAGTGAAGTAGTTCCCACCTGAGGAACAGCAGCCGTTCTTAGGTTCACTCTGTATGTCCCACTGTCATTCAGGGTCAGTTTCCTGAGCTCCAGAGATCCAGTGCTATTGTCCAGACTGATCCTACCAACATATCCCTCTCCGATCACAGGACCTGCAGAACTGACAAAGTCAACAATGGAGACAGGGGGTTCACCAAAAGTCCAGATGATTGTAAGAAGTGTGGTTGGATTGATGGTGGTTTTGAAAATCACATTTCCTCCCAATGTTCCATTCACAGGTCCAGATCCAGGAAACACATCTAGACCAGCACAATATCCTGAGGAAACAAAAACAATGCTTGATTTTCATGTCTCCAAAACAAACAAAAAAATACTGTAATCAAAGACATCTCAGATTTCAGAAGAGCAAAGTGCAGCTGGTACAAACAGTGTTCTCTGAATATGGGTACACTCACTAAGAGGGACACCAAAGCTGTTGGAGTAGTGTAGCTATGTTTCTTTACAAATTGACAGAACAATTGAGTAAAACAAGCTTATAATTTTGGGTTCTGATGAGGTTAGGCAGCTGAACTAAGTTCATGAGGTATCAGTTATATTCGTTTAGAATCAATGAATATATCTAAAAAAATTACAGTACGTAGCAATCGCAGATTACACCTCTAGGCTTACACATCAGTATATTAGCTACACATTATTATAGGCATTATGAAGGCTTATTACAGAGCTAATTGGATTTGTTTAATTTAAAGATGTCTTTATTGACATTATGGCATCACCTTATCAAGCCCAACTAGACCTACTTATGTTGCGTTCACGTGCTATAGGCATTATCGGAAGCTCCTAGTTCCAAGTGGGACATTTAACCGAAACAATTCTCCAAGTCGTGGTCCAGAGTTGCAATTTTTCACCACTGACCTTTTAAACCAAAAGATGACAAATCTGTTTTTTACAATTAAAACCTCAATATGGATAATGTAGCTACTCTGATCATATTGTCAAGATTAAGCAAGCTCTCTAACTGTATTATTAGTAATGTTAGCTAGCCTATCAAGCTAGATAACATCTTATTGGTTGAAGAATTGTTCGAACATCAAAAGCACTTCAACACAATCATGTCGGACTTCATTGTCTTACGTCAGATAGCACAGCGATTCCAGTTGAGAGACAAGCGTGGCAGTGACACCACCTGTCGGAAGACAATGTAAGACTTCCCTGTTTCACAATGAGCATGTAAAGCCGCCATTAACGTCTTTGGGGTAGGGGGCAGTATTTTCACGTCCGGATGAAAAGCGTGCCCAGAGTAAACTGCCTGCTACTCAGGCCCAAATCCTAGGATATGCATATTATTAGTAGATTTAGATATAAAACACTGAAGTTTCTAAAACTGTTTGAATTATGTCTGAGTATAACAGAACTCATGTGGCAGGCAAAAACCTGAGAAAAAAAACAGGAAGTGGAATTTTTGGATATAAATATGAACTTTACCGAACAAAACATACATGTACTGTGTAACATGAAGTCCTATGAGTGTCATCTGATGAAGATCAAAGGTTAGTGATTCATTTTATCTATATTTCTGCTTTTTGTGACTCCTCTCGTTGGCTGGAAAAATGGCTGTGTTTTTCTGTGAATAGGCACTCACCTAACATAATCGTTTGGTTTGCTTTCGTCGTAAAGCCTATTTGAAATCGGACACTGTGGCTGGATTTACAACAAGTGTATCTTTAAAATGGTGTAAAATACATGTATGTTTGAGGAATTTTAATTATGGGATTTCTGTTGTTTTGAATTTGGCGCCCTGCAGTTTCACTGGCTGTTGACGAGGTGAGACGCTACCGTCCCACATACCCTAGAGAGGTTAACTCCTCTACATCCCGTTTAAAATCACAGCCTATGGTAGTTTAGTACGAATACATTCATTCTGTTTCTATTATGCTCTAGGGCAATTCCACAGTAACAGAATGACAGATTTTTCACTTTAAAAGTATGCCAAACAAAAACTATTGATTGCCAAATTAAACAAGCCATACAACTCTACGACTACTTTACAAAAACACATTTACCTCACAGAAGAGTGCAGTTGTAAAGTCGGGTAACAGAATTACGGTAAAAGTTTTTCAAAAGCTCTAGTAAATACTGTATCTACTCTGAATTAAGATTCAAAAATGTCTGCAGAAAGAATGGGGTGTCAGCTATGATATGACACCTTGAGTTTGAAAAAAAAATCTATTTGGGTTATTGAACAGTAAGCGAAGTGGATTAACATCCAGGAAGAGAATGATAACAAAATTACACCATGGGTCCCTGATCTGTACAATTCATAATTATGCATTTCTGTATGTCATTCTCATGATGTATCCTGAATTTGTACACCAAGGTAGAACATTTTAAATATCCTCCTTCGCATTTTGGGGTATTATTCTATACCAGTGGTAGGAAATCCTGGTCCTGGAGTGTTGGTGTGTTGAATTTAGGAAATCACTGAACTGATCAATTAGCTCAGTTGGTCAGGTGTGGTGCCTAGTTGGAACAAAATCCTGCAGTACCTAGGGCACTCCAGGAACAGGGTTGCCTACCCCTGTTCTACACATTGGCTATTATTCTAATGAGTGCCACCCTCAAACAAGACCAAATTTGGTGGGTCCGGATCGGACCAATTCAGTTTGGACATTACATACAGCAGAACACAGCACAGTAGTAGAATAAGGTTCAGTAAAATACAGTTCAGTAAATTATACTGCACTCTACTCTAGTGCTCTACTGTACTAAACTCTACTGTATTATACTGATCTACTGTATACTCTACATTTCCTTACTGTACTGTCCAAACTTGTAAAACGGATATCTACGATTTGTTCAGATTTGGACTGACCAACTTCCAACTAATTTTCAAATTCCATGGAGGTCCGGTGTCGGTCTGTGCTAAGTGGGTGAGGGTTACAGTAAATGGAAAGAGAGAGGGGCTCGTCAGTAGGTGTCAGTAAGAGCTGGGAGAGGTGACATTAACTGGAGAAAGGGGGAGCGGTTGTACAGACAGTTCTCACTCTTGCTTTGACCACCATGTGACAGAAAAATAAATAAAAGGGTTATTAGCTGAACATAACAGTATGCCAGTGGATGGCGGATAGAAGCAGATGACCTAACTGTGGTTTGTGAGTACTATGATTTCCCATTGTAGCCAATTCAATTGCAGTCATTCTGCAATTGAATTGGTCGTTCTATTACTGATTTGGTAACAGAACAAAGTTTTTTGATCACTTAAGTCATAAACCAAATTGTTATCATTAAAAATGCTAATTGATAAGTATACCTGTACTTACTTCTGTGAACTTTCATTATCCTCCCTCATGAGGAAGAGAAATATCTTAAACAGTGACAAGAAAAAGTATGTGAACCCTTCGGAATTATCTGGATTTCTGCATAAATCGGTCATAAAATTAGATCTGATCTTCATCTAAGGCACAACAGAAACACAGTCTGCTTAAACACAGATTGTATTTTTCTTGTCTATATTGAAAACATAATTTAAACACTCCGTGTTAGGTTGGGAAAAGTATGTGAACCCCTAGTCTAATGACTTCTCCAAAAGCTAATTGGAGTCAGGAGTCAGCTAACCTGGAGTACAATCATTGAGACGAGATTGGTGATGTTGGTTAGAGCTGACCTGACCAATACATTTTTTTTTTTAAAGCAATGTGAGTTAGATACTCACAAGAAGCATTGCCTGATGTGAACCATGCTTTTCTTTTGTTGAATCTCAGAAGACCCAAGTTTAAGAATTGTTGACTTGCATAAAGCCGGAAAGGGTTACAAAAGTATCTCTAAAACCCTTGATGTTCATCAGTTCACGGTACGACAAATTGTATATAAATGGAGAATGTACAGCTACTCTCCCTAGGAGTGGCCGTCCTGCAAAGATGACAGTGAAGAATGCTCAATGAGGTTAAGAAGAATCCTAGAGTGTCAGCTAAAGACTTACAGAAATCTCTGGAACACACTAACGTCGCTGTTGGCGAGTCTACGATACATAAAACACTAAACAAGAATGGTGTTCATGGGAGGACAACGTTTTTTTGGGACAGCAAAAAACATTGCAGCAAGTCCGAAGTTCGCAAAAAAGAGCATCTGGATGTTCCACAGCACTACTGGCAAAATATTCTGTGGAATGTTAGTGGTGGCTGTTTAACAGTCTGATGGCCTTGAGATAGAAGCTGTTTTTCAGTCTCTCGGTCCCCGCTTTGATGCACCTGTACTGACCTCGCCTTCTGGATGATAGCGGGGTGAACAGGCAGTGGCTCGGGTGGTTGTTGTCCTTGATGATCTTTATGGCCTTCCTGTGACATCGGGTGGTGTAGGTGTCCTGGAGGGCAGGTAGTTTTCCCCCGGTGATGCGTTGTGCAGACCTCACTACCCTCTGGAGAGCCTTACGGTTGTCGTACCAGGCGTACCAGGCGGTGATACAGCCCGACAGGATGCTCTCGATTGTGCATCTGTAGAAGTTTGTGAGTGCTTTTGGTGACAAGCCGAATTTCTTCAGCCTCCTGAGGTTGAAGAGGCGGTGTTGCGCCTTCTTCACAACGCTGTCTGTGTGGGTGGACCAATTCAGTTTGTCCGTGATGTGTACACCGAGGAACTTAAAACGTACTACCCTCTCCACTACTGTCCCGTCGATGTGGATAGGGGGGTGCTCCCTCTGCTGTTTCCTGAAGTCCACAATCATCTCCTTTGTTTTGTTGACGTTGAGTGTGAGGTTATTTTCCTGACACCACACTCCGAGGGCCCTCACCTCCTCCCTGTAGGCCGTCTCGTCGTTGTTGGTAATCAAGCCTACCACTGTAGTGTCGTCCGCAAACTTGATGATTGAGTTGGAGGCGTGCATGGCCACGCAGTCGTGGGTGAACAGGGAGTACAGGAGAGGGCTCAGAACGCACCCTTGTGGGGCCCCAGTGTTGAGGATCAGCGGGGTGGAGATGTTGTTACCTACCCTCACCACCTGGGGGGCGGCCCGTCAGGAAGTCCAGGACCCAGTTGCACAGGGCGGGGTCGAGACCCAGGGTCTCGAGCTTGATGACGAGTTTGGAGGGTACTATGGTGTTAAATGCTGAGCTGTAGTCGATGAACAGCATTCTCACATAGGTATTCCTCTTGTCCAGATGGGTTAGGGCAGTGTGCAGTGTGCAGTGTGGTTGCGATTGCGTCGTCTGTGGACCTATTGGGTCGGTAAGCAAATTGGAGTGGGTCTAGGGTGTCAGGTAGGGTGGAGGTGATATGGTCCTTGACTAGTCTCTCAAAGCACTTCATGATGACGGAAGTGAGTGCTACGGGGGGTAGTCGTTTAGCTCAGTTATCTTAGCTTTCTTGATTAATTCAGTTTACGATAGAAGTCACCTTTCATTCACAGTCACATTTGTATACAAATTCCTCCGTCACATTTTTTTATGATAACCAAAGGATCTGACTAAGTCCTTAAGAGCCACTCTCTCCTCAGAAAAACAAATCCTATGATAACTTGTTTGCCTTTCAGTAGTCACCTACATCATGTTCAACAATCCTACAGAAGGTTTCTATGGACGCATTGCATTTGGGGGGGGGGGGGGGGGGGGTACGAATGCACTTTTTACTCTAGATGTGGTTGTCAGGTACTTTTTACTCTAGATGTGGTTGTCAGGTGCCTCAGATTGGTTAATGGCTCGATCTCCACGACTCACAGTAGGACAAATACGTTTATTGATTAGCGTGGTAGACCTATGTATACATCTCACTGAGAATGCCATTTCTACTGAAGTCATGTAAGTTTCACTCTTATCAAAGAACACACAATTTCAGATTACGGAAAAACTTGAATAGATCTGGACGTCAAAGTCATTAATGTATGCAATGGGTACAAATGATAACCCCTTATTGAGAACACTAAGGTGAGCTGATGTCAGAGTCTTACTTGATAAGTTGAAGACATTTAGCTCCTGTTGGACTGGGGACCCACCCTGGATCTTAATTGGTAGGTGTCGCGGGGTGGTAGTGGATTTCTTCCCTCGGTGTCCCCGCCCTCTGTTGTAGAAAAAACGCTCGCTCACCTTTGATAGAGGAGCCAGAGTTAGCGCTGTCTGTGGATAGTTGGTCTGATAGAGGAACTCTGCGTCTGTCATCGGCTTGTCTCCTCCCGTTATGTGTTTTTTTGTGCTCAGGATCTCGCCAGAGGTATATTAGTCCATTGTTCCTTTCTTCCAAATTGCATTTATACTTCTTAATTTCTCCTCTCCTTTAGTTCAGTTGCAATCTTAGTCTGAAGGTCTGCATTACTCTTAATGAGATCATCCAGTTTGATATCGTCATTAAGCTCATCTCAGAGCATGCTGTGAATTTAACTAAGGTTGCGATCTCGGTAAAAAACAAATAAAGATGTTCAATGAGCAGAGCCATCAGGTCCAATGAACATAAGTATAGCACACCATCGTTCACAAAACTCTTCAGTGCGTTGGCCAATTGAAGGCTCTTTTTGCCAACGTAGTCGGTGTGGGATAACTCCATTTCAAACATACTCACTTAAAGTGACGATGTGCTTTAGTTCTTGAATGAACAGTCTTGGAATTCTTTAAAAATATTTTCCCAAGTACCTTCTGGCCGTTCAAATAGAGACTTACTAAAATGTCTCTTTGAATACAGCCATCAACAACAAGGCTTATTGGGTATTGTTTGAGTTTGGTTCAGTTCCCATGTTGGCTAGGGAGTTGATTTGTTGGGGTGCTATCAGCGAGAGAAAATAGTATAATAAAAAACATGAGCTGGCGCACACCCAGAAAAATTGTGTGGAGGTGCTGACTAACGGCGAATAAACTATAAAAAATGATATATCTTAAGACTTTTCTGCTAGATTTAGTTTTCTAAGAACCCCTTTTCCATCTGTTTTACCAGAAAGCAAAGCCTTTACTTCTTCCAGATATTTCAGATGGAAAAGGGTTGAAAAATGTATATTGCCATATATATATATATATATATACACATACACAGTACCTTCAGAAAGTATTCACACCCTTGACTTTTTCCTAATTTTGTTGTGTTACTGTCCCGAATTTAAAATGGATCAAATTGAGATTTTAATTAAAAGTGAAATGCCTTGAGTCAATAAGAATTCAACCCCTTTGTTATGGCAAGCCTAAATAAGTTTAGGAGTAAAAACTTGCTTAACAAGTCACATAAGTTGCATGGACTCACTGTGTGCAACAATAGGGTTTCACATTTTTAAATTACTACCTCATCTCTATACCCCACACATACAGATAGTCCCGCAGTCAAGCATTGAATTTCAAAACAGATTCAACCGCAAAGACCAGGGAGGTTTTTCAATGCCTTGCAAAGACTGACAACCATTGGTAAATGGGTGAAAATAAAAAAAAGCATACATTGAATTTCCCTTTGAGCATGGTGAAGTTATTAATAACAAGACCAAATTTGGTGGGTCAGGATCGGACTGTCATTCCTGTAGAGTATATTCTGTTTCCAGAAGGTGTCAAAGTTATCAATAAAAGTGACTCAGCAGAGATACAGTAGTCTTTTAGCCAGATGTGTAATGCCAGCAGTCTGCTGAATCTTTCACATCCGTGGCCCAACGATGGTACTGGACCTGAAATTATTGTCAGTTTTAATGCTAAAATCAGTTCTTTAAAATCAATTTTCAAATGTTCCGAGCTAGCCCTCCTGATGTCGATTGACCCCACATGGACTATGACAGCGGCAGCTCCCGTCATCTGTGGTAGAACAGTTGGAAGCAGCCTTATGTCCTGTACTCGTGCTCCTGGGTAGCACAAGGTTTTTGCCTTGGGGACTGACATTTTTCTCACCACAGAGCTGCCTATGATGACAGCTGGTGATGTTGAATGGGCCGGTATCTCAGGCAGCCTCATGGTCTGGTGAGGCTGGGAGCTCCGAGGATCTGAACCCGAGGTAGAAGCCACCGGAGGGGGAGACAGAACCGAGGACGAAGATGCAGGTACCTCCGGATCTGATCTTGATTGGGAAGCCACCAAGGAAGAAGGCACCGGAACCGCTGGATCCAGGGTGGAAAAGCTGTTTCTGGTCTGAGTCAGTTCCGGGCTCAACATCTCCATGGAGACCCCCGTTGCCAGAGGACGCCTTCTTCGAATTCCATGGCGAGTGATGTACATCCATGGCTGGTTGGGTTGAGAACATCTCCGTTCTCCAGGGAAGGGGGAGACCCCTTCGTGGATGAAAACCTGCCGAGCAACGGCCAGTCGGCTGTGGAGAGCCGACACACAACTTCCATCAGACCAGAGCAGTATCTGGCTACTGGGGTGGAAGAAAAAGTAGGTGGGCGTGGGTTCCCCAGTAGCTTATGTAGGTTTGCTACTTGCTTGCTAAGAGTAGCTACTTTGCTCCTGTAGTCCTTCGCAAGCAAGCAGTTGCTACATTGAAAGTCAGCGCGGTCCACATTGTCCCGGAACAAAGCAAAGCAAACACAGCTCCTGCAACGCTGGAAACGTTCAATAGCGGCCTCCATTTGAGACCGCCGAGCCAGCTAGGCTTGCTGGGTTTTTGCATCTCTCCCCCTATACGGAATCTGGCAGGATTCCAGGACAGATAGCAACGTTCACAGCAATTTAGCCCAACAGAACCGCAGGATTCAAAATAAAATAGCACTGTCAGCTTTTAAACCGAGGTCTTTAGTTCAGGTTTCGGCATTCGACAGCATTCAACAACAAACATGCGTCGCAACTCATTTACTGCACTTTCGATTGGTGAACCTTCTGTGAATACATTTTTTTGTTTGTTGCCCATGTCAAATATGAGCGCCCGGAGTTGACACAAATGTAACTTGTGCCAAAATGGTTTGTAGTTGTAAATCTGTGGTTGCACAGGTGTAACAGCAGTTAGTGCTTGTAAATTTGTCTCCAAGAGAAAATACACAACGGCTTTGGGGCAGGACCTTTACCTCCAGATCAATCAGTGCCCTCTGCCAAAATCAAACCTGTCTATTTCGGCAACCATAGATGCAGATAGAATGTCGCTGCCCCGCCCGCCTGTGGGAAAACAACTGTGGTTACCTAGGTTACCCCATTGGCTCACAGCAAATATTTGGCATTTTCCGAACGCAATTTTATTTGTCTGCTTGTTTAGTCAATTACAAACCTACATTTAAGCAAAGTACAATATCTAAAGATTAAATTCAACATTGCCTGCTCCTGAGTGTTCTCACTAAGAAAAACGTAATATTTTCATGACGGTGCTAGCAGCCTAAAGTGAGTGAATGCTAGCTAGCTACCAACCGTAAAATTAAGCTAGCCAAGAACACAAAACAGACTACACAGCTGCAAGTAGGGAGTTGCGTTATAAACCGACTTTACTAAAAAGTTAAAAATCACTTACCTGTGATGAAATGTTTTCCACACATAGCTACGTGTAGCCTACTTGGACACCGGGTCCCCACATTTCCCACAACGAATATCCTGAAGCCACAGGTAGGCTGGACATGACATTTTTAACAATGCTTTTTTCTGATGAAAACTAGTTCATTGCATCTGCCGTGGAGCCCAGTTTCATTATTTTACCATATGTCCCAGCTGCTTGCCATAGTTTTGAAGTAATCATGACAAAACAGGCCTTATTTTAGGGCATTTTTCACCCTGCCAACTCCTATTAGTTCTATTGAGCACCGTGGCACCAACTCTCCTTCCGAACGTTGTATTCCCAGCTTAATGTTCTACGTCACAATGCCTGCTTTGCTATTGTTGGCAATGAGACCTGCCCACGTTGCTGGTAGCTAAAATGTAAACAAAAAATTACTCATGGTACTCGGAGGTCGTCCCATTGTTTACTATAGTGAAATATAGGTATGTCTGTCTATTTCGCCAAATATTTCTCAATGTGTATATTTTGATTTTTTCTAATTGGACACCATTTTAAACATGATAATCTCCTCTTTCTAATTATGTAAGGCTGGGCAGCGTACTCCTTTGTCAAAGCAAGTCTCATGTCCAGGGTGAATACATTTGTATTAATGTATATAAAGACACCACACAGGTGTGCTAACTAAAATATATATCCCAGACAAGACTGAAGAATAGGAGAAGTGAACAGAATGTAAATTCTATCCTTAAGGCTACAGGTGCCGCTAGCGGCACTCCTCCCACATTCCATTGAAAAGGCAGAGCGGCAAATTCAAAAAGAAATTATGAAATATTTAACTTTCACACATTAACAAGTCCAATACAGCATTTGAAAGATAAACATCTTGTCAATCCAGCCAACATGTCCGTTTTTTTAAATGTTTTACAGAGAAAACACCACATATATTTATGTTAGGTCACCACCAAATAAAAAAAGACAGACAGACATTTTTCACAGCACAAGTAGGCTGCATTTAGCATGCACAAGCCAACCTAACTAACCTAGAACCAACCTAAATAACCTAGAAAAAACTACCTCAGATGACAGTCCTATAACATGTTACACAATAAATCTATGTTTTGTTAAAAAAAATTGCATATTTTAGCTATAAATCAGTTTTACATTACTGCTACCATCATAGCTACAGTCAGAAATCGCACGGGAGTAGCCAGAGTAAATACAGACACCAACTACCTAATTACACATCATAAATCATTTCAGACAAATATATGGTGGATAGCTAATGAAAGACAAATATCTTGTGAATACAGACAATATTTCCGATTGTTGAAGTGTTTTACAGCGAAAACACCACATATATTTATGTTAGTTCACCACCAAATACAAAAGACAGACAGACAGTTTTTCACAGCAACGGTAGCATGCAAGTAGCTAACCTAACTAACCTAGAACCAACCTAAATAACCTAGAAAAAACTCCCTCAGATGACAGTCCTATAACATGTTACACAATAAATCTATGTTTTGTTCGAAAAATGTGCATATTTTAGCTATAAATCAGTTTTACATTACTGCTACCATCATAGCCACCATCACAGCTACAGTCAGAAATCGCACGGCAGTAGCCAGAGAAAATACAGACACCAATGTCAACTACTAATTACACATCATATAACATTTCCGAACAATATATGGTGGATAGCTAATGAAAGAATAAGATCTTGTGAACAGAGCCAATATTTCCGATTTTTGAAGTGTTTTACAGCGAAAACACAATATATCGTTATATTAGCTTACTACAATAGCTAGCACACAGCAGCATTGCTTCTAGTCAAACGGTAGCATAGCACAGTTCGACAGATATACAGTGGGGAGAACAAGTATTTGATACACTGCCGATTTTGCAGGTTTTCCTACTTACAAAGCATGTAGAGGTCTGTAATTTTTATCATAGGTACACTTCAACTATGAGAGACGGAATCTAAAACAAAAATCCAGAAAATCACATTGTATGATTTTTAAGTAATTAATTTGCATTTTATTGCATGACATAAGTATTTGATACATCAGAAAAGCAGAACTTAATATTTGGTACAGAAACCTTTGTTTGCAATTACAGAGATCATACGTTTCCTGTAGTTCTTGACTAGGTTTGCACACACTGCAGCAGGGATTTAGGCCCACTCCTCCCTACAGATCTTCTCCAGATCCTTCAGGTTTCGGGGCTGTCGCTGGGCAATACGGACTTTCAGCTCCATCCAAAGATTTTCTATTGGGTTCAGGTCTGGAGACTGGCTAGGCCACTCCAGGACCTTGAGATGCTTCTTACGGAGCCACTCCTTAGTTGCCATGGCTGTGTGCTTCGTGTCGTTGTCATGCTGGAAGACCCAGCCACGACCCATCTTCAATGCTCTTACTGAGGGAAGGAGGTTGTTGGCCAAGATCTCGCGATACATGGCCCCATCCATCCTCCCCTCAATACGGTGCAGTCGTCCTGTCCCCTTTGCAGAAAAGCATCCCCAAAGAATGATGTTTCCACCTCCATGCTTCACGGTTGGGATGGTGTTCTTGGGGTTGTACTCATACTTCTTCTTCCTCCAAACACGGCGAGTGGAGTTAGACCAAAAAGCTCTATTTTTGTCTCATCAGACCACATGACCTTCTCCCATTCCTCCTCTGGATCATCCAGATGGTCATTGGCAAACTTCAGACAGGCCTGGACATGCACTGGCTTAAGCAGGGGGACCTTGCGTGCGCTGCAGGATTTTAATCCATGACGGCGTAGTGTGTTACTAATGGTTTTCTTTGAGACTGTGGTCCCAGCTCTCTTCAGGTCATTGACCAGGTCCTGCCGTGTAGTTCTGGGCTGATCCCTCACCTTCCTCATGATCATTGATGCCCCACGAGGTGAAATCTTGCATGGAGCCCCAGACCGAGGGTGATTGACCGTCATCTTCTTCCATTTTCTAATAATTGCGCCAACAGTTGTTTCCTTCTCACCAAGCTGCTTGCCTATTGTCCTGTAGCCCATCCCAGCCTTGTGCAGGTCTACAATTTTATCCCTGATGTCCTTACACAGCTCTCTGGTCTTGGCCATTGTGGAGAGGTTGGAATCTGTTTGATTGTGTGTGGACAGGTGTCTTTTATACAGGTAACGAGTTCAAACAGGTGCAGTTAATACAGGTAATGAGTGGAGAACAGGAGGGCTTCTTAAAGATAAACTAACAGGTCTGTGAGAGCCGGAATTCTTACTGGTTGGTAGGTGATCAAATACTTATGTCATGCAATAAAATGCAAATTAATTATTTAAAAATCATACAATGTGATTTTCTGGATTTTTGTTTTAGATTCCGTCTCTCACAGTTGAAGTGTACCTATGATAAAAATTACAGACCTCTACATGCTTTGTAAGTAGGAAAACCTGCAAAATCGGCAGTGTATCAAATACTTGTTCTCCCCACTGTATATGAAAAAGCATCCCAAATTGGGTCCTTATCTTTGTGGATCTTCCATCGGAATGTTCTCCAAGGGGTCCTTTGTTCAGAACCAACTTTATTTGGATCCATAAGGAACGATTTCCCTCAGAATTAGCAAGCAACATTAGCTAGCATTGCTAGCCTCTCGTTCTTGAACCAATTCTTGCGTCGCATCACGTCTAAAGTCCAGAATAAATTTCAATAATATAATTAAACTATATTGAAAAAACATACTTTAAGATGATATTGTGACATGTATCAAAGAAAATCGAAGCCAGAGATCATATTCACCTTTAAAAAGGTTCTTCAATGAGCCGAGTACAGGTCAGACTTCGCGCCCAGAAAATAAATAAAAGTGCGCACGTCTCAGTCAAAGACGTTGTGTTCAGTCCCTGGTCGAGATAATCAACTGATTTTTTCTCTCACTTCCGCATTACACACAGGCGAAGGCGTATGACGTGTTTCTACAGTCATAAGTGACATGCCCTTTTATAGACAAGCTCCTGAAGAGAGAGTTCTATTTTGGAAATCTCAGTTCCGGTTAGGAAATGGTCTGTAAAAGGAGTTCTGTTTCACTTAGAGAAATAATTCAAACGTTTTTAGAAACTAGAGACTGTTTTCTATCCAATAGTAATATTAATATGCATATTGTACGAGCAAGAATTGAGTACGAGGCCGTTTAAAAATCTTACGATTTTCTCCAAAAGTGAAAACAGCACCCCCTTGTCCTTAACAGTTAAGTCCGTAGTAGTTTGTATGAATTTGAGTGTTTACATACATGTTAAATGGCTACGAGAGAGAGAGATAAGGAGACCCGCTGTAATCCCCATGAAATGGTCTAAAAATGTACAAACTCCACTCAGCCGGGTCACCTGGCCATGCAAAATGAACTCAGGCGCAGAATGACAACACCTCAGTTGATTGGTCAGAAGAAAAAGCCCTGCCAACACTAGAGACATGTGTCACTCTAGCAGAAAGACATTTCTGTGGAAAAACAATTGTGCAAAGCCGGATTTACAACATGTGTCAAAACTGAGCGTGCAGACTTGACTAGTTCAGAAACAAACAGCTCTTTTTGAACTGATCTTTTTGGTGAAGGTCGGGAACCGAATCACATCGGTAAAAGAGATGTTAAGTTACAAAATAATTATCTAAAGAGGGCGAATCCTCACTGCAGAATCTAGGTGGGGAGAGCACTTAAATCTTGTCCACACTGATTTCTTCAGTGCGTAAAAATAATTTATATATATATATATATATATATATATATATATATATATATATATATATATATATATATATATATATATATATATTCATTCCCATTTAACAATTGTGACAATAGCTTACACATTAAATATGATTGTCTTTTACATTCAAAAAGGTAAGAAATGTCAGTGCTTCTAGATGAACAATAATAAACAGTCAAATTGAAAATGTTATACTAATCTTATTTTGTCCATCTTTGATTTCAGACCTTTTTACATTACCATGTCCTTAAACCTTGCTGGCTTTCTCACAACTCTACCACTTATGGTAGTCACTTGTGATTCGAGATTGTCCATAGATCCATGAGATATCTCAGTATAACCCAGCTGTGGAAGTGTCTCAGCTTCTGAAGATCCATTGTTCACAGGTAAGTCATTTGCAGGTTCTGGAATGCTAAACTAAAGTTGCAAAGGAGTGTGTTGAAGGTGTTTTACATAGCCTTATGAGTCTAGATCCATCTTCTGCGCTCACTAGTTCAAACTAGTTGTCTGAGGTTTGTCACAATAACACAGCGTGTGCCTCGGAACTTGGCATCCAACTTTTCATTCTTCATACTTGCGAGTTGTGTTCTTTGTCTCCGTTTTGTCAGCTTATTGTTCTCATTTTCTGTTCGTAGGCTGTGGTGATTTTGGTTGTCTTTGGTTTTTCCTTTTCAATACTTGGCAACTTTGAATGTCTCTTCCAGACAAGAGCAAGGCGGATGTTTGTCCTGAAGCACGATGAGGTGTGCAGAGATAAGCTATGAGAATCTTTGGAAGCTCATCCCTTCACTTTTTGCTGTTTCTTCAGATATCAATGGAGTCGCTTGATTTTCCCATTGCTCTTAGGATAATATGGTGATGCTTGAATGCGTTTGACCCACACACAAAGAACATTTCTAAAAGTCTATCCAACAAGTTGTCTGCCATTATCTGTAACCACCTCTAGGGGGTCTCCAAAGCATGCGAAAAGATTCAACATCTCTGCAGACACCGTACTTAAAGATGTGTCAGGTATGACAACAGCTTCTGGGTAATAGGTGTAATAGTCAATTACGGTAAGCATGTATTAATTATGGATCATTCCCACTAAGTTAATAACTAGTTTGCTCCAGGGTCTTGGTGGTAGTTCAAGTTGTTGGTCTTCGTGCAGTGGCTGGTTTAGCACACATGCTGGGCAATTTCTGATCAGTCTTTCAACATCGAAGTCCATGTTAGGCCAATAGAATTTGCTTCTCGTGTACTGTTTTGTACGAACCACTCCTTGATTAGTTTTGGGTGCGATCGTCAAAGCTTGCTCAATCTGTTTTTTTTTAATAAAATCCTGACGTCCTCTTAGAATAAGTCCATCATGTGTTGATAGCTCCATTGAGCATATGTTGCATGGCTGTAAATGCTCTCAAACTGGATTTGGCCAGTTTCCTCTTTCCACAGATGGAATCAACTTTGTCAAGGTTTTATCCAGTTTTTTGCCTTCTTCAGATCCTCAATTGTCAATGCAGGTAAGTCTTGTGTTAACTGAAAGCACTGCACAGAACTGTCAACATGTCAATTTTCTGCAGTTTCAGGTAACGGAAGTCGAGATAGGGAATCTGAGATGTTTGTTTTTCCCATGATGTGCTCAATCTTGTAGTCATATGGTTGTAGTCGGAGTTCAAATCTTTGAATTCTCGGGGGACACGGCGTACTGTAGATCAGTGGTTTGGAATCAGTTTAGTACACACTTGCCTCCATGTAGAACAGTTCTGAAGTGTTCTACTGCCCACACACACAACCAAGAACTTCTTGCTTGATCTACGAGTATTTTCTCTCTGCAGGGATAGTGAACGACTTGCATAAGTGATGGACTCGTTACATTTTTCTTTTGCAATATAGCTCCAAGTCCTACTGGGCTTGAGTCACTAATCACTACTGTTGGTACATACAGTTTGAAGTATGCTAGACATGGTTCACTAGTCAGGGTTCTCTTCATTTCTCTAATTGTTTCAGATGCCCATTCCAACTCGTCCTTTTTCCCCCCACGTAGTGCTTCTGAGAGGTTTGAGTAGTTAGGTATGATTTTCATGAGAAATCCACATCCCCAGGAATGATCGTAGTTCTCTTGCATTCTCTGGTCTTGGTGCTTTTCCTAGGGCTTCAACTTTGTGGGTCTGGTTTTATCCCTTCTGCCGTGACTACAAGACCAAGAATTTCAATCTGTTTTAGTCCAAAGATGCATTTTTCCTTGTTAAGTGTCAGTCCTCTGGCTCAGGATCTTTGGAAGACTTTCCTCAGTCTCTGCTCCAGTTCATTTTCAGCAAAGACATTGTCAATGCAGAAAACTACACCTTGTAATCCATGTAGCATAAAGTCCATGGCTTTCTGGTAAGCCTCAGATGCGCTTGAATCTGTCAGATCCTCTGTGTGTGGTGAATGTTGTCAAGAATCAAGAAACCTGACAAAATCCTTTTTCTCCAGTTCCGGGTTTTGCAAACATTCGCTCCTTGCAGTATACTGTCTACTGTGGGAACTGGGTGTTGTTCTCATATGACAGCACAAACTGACTTCTTTTATGTCTTTCTTTGGAATGAGGAGAATGTTGGAAATCCACTCTGATCCTTCAGTAACTTCTTCGATGATATTTTCAAAAATCTTTTCCAGTTCTTAATTGACAGCTTCCAGCACTGGATAAGGAACACATCTCAGGCCTTGAGCTACAGGGGCTATTTACTCATTCACTGAATCTTTGTGACTGTATCAATGGAAACAATGCTAGAATCTACCTGGTGATTGCTTTACTGAATTGACTATCCTTTGTGCTAAGTATTTTCACACCAAAACACGGTTTCTTTCCCCATCAATGCTTCTACATTTCCTCTGATCTCGAAGATCTGGTCTTTGTTGCACTTTAATTCCATACTAGCTCTGCTTCGAAGTAACCTACACACTGTAGTGGAGTAGTCTAAACATAAGCATATCACTTTTTATTTTTTACTCTAAGTTCCATTCCTGTGTGTGAAAACGCTCTCAGGAACAAGGCTTCTTTGATGAAATTCCTTCCACTGTCCGTATCAAAAGATAATTTCCGCCTTTGTCGATTCAGTTTTTTTCCCCTCGTGATTGAATACACAAACTTTTCTTTGTCAGATGCAGGTTCATTCACAACTGGTTTGTCAGTTTTAGTATTGTCTGTATTTGTCACCTTGCTTTTGTTCTTTTGGATTTACTTTTTTCTACAGACCCTTACATAATGGCCTGTTTTCTTAATTAAGGTACAAGCATTTAGCTGCTTTAGCTTCACATTCATCTGCTTTGTGTGTTGCCAGTCCACATCTGAAAAACTTGGTGTCATTATTGCATTCCTCTGTATCAGTGCATTTGTTTCTATTTTGGGCTCTGCCTCAGTTTATTAGCATTTACACGCCCTTCAGTAAAATTAACATGACTGTCTTTAGCCTTGCCAAAATTATCAGAAAGCACTTCTGATTCTGCCTGTGCTGCTTAAAATATTCTAGCAACAGTGAGAGCTCTTTGTAGAGTTAACCCTTCTTCCTGCAGCAATTTCTCTGTATTTTGTAAGCACGTCTTTCCACTAGCTGATCCCTCAACATGTCTGACCCAGTTCATCAAACTCACATGATTTAGCCAGTTCTCTTAATGCATTCACATAAGCATCAATAGTTTCGTCTAGAGTCTGTGCTCTTTGTCTAAACTTGTGCCTTTCCAACAACACATTTCTCTGCGATGTAAAGTGGGCATCAAGCACGACTACAGTCTGTGCAAATGTACCTTTTTCTTCTGGTAGATACGCAAAGATTCTCTGCATGGGTGCTCCAATACAATGTAGCTCTTCTCACACATTCACAGCTCCTCTGGTTCCACTTGCAATTTCAAAGAAGTTGTAAGATTCCATCCATATTTTATATTCCGTGTACAAGTCTGCTGCTCCGAGAGTCAATGAAATTGGCGGGGATAACTACGCATAAGCGAGAACAGGCGGCTGCGGTGCTGGTGCTTGTTGTTCCTTGCTAACTTTTGTTCAGTTGGTGTTTGAATGTGTAATCAGCTTTGTTCATGTCCTTGAGGTATGTTTTTACAGTCCTTCAATCCTCATCACCAAAATGTTGTGTTGTTGAATTAAAGAACTTGCTTTAATAACTCATACTTTTCTAGGTTTCACAGTTCAAAGCCATTTTTATTCTCTTCAGTTATGTCATCACTCTAACAGGTAGGTAATCTCGCGATAGTCCAATCACTATATTACACCTACCGTTTGGGCTTTACATTGGAGATCTGCAATTTTTTCATGGTTCTAGGTCGATTTTTAAGCATTTTGAACAGAGAGACTTTTGGGAGCCAAATGAGCCGGGTCTTTTACGTGAATGGAGCCAAATGAACCGGGTCACTCGGAATGCCCATCACTAGATTTTACATGCGCAAATGTATTTTTTATTCACAGAAGAAGATTCACTAGTTGCAAGTTTAGTAAATGAGTCGCATTCATGCTCAAATTGAGTTGCATGCTTGCAAATCAAATTGAATCTATTGAAATGTCAAGTTACAACTTTGCGACCTTTGTTACATTTTTCACATATCATGATATGAGCATGTGAAATTAAATGACACATTTGCGAGTTGTACCTGCAACCACGAATCTCAATGTGCTGCCACAAAATTCAACATACAAGCTTGCTTACTCTAGAATAAAATGTAATCCCATATGTGGTGTGGCGTTTGGCTGGAGCAAGTAGTCTGGGTAGTCAAGCAAGGTCATAACTATATTTGTTGGCGAACTGTAGCCCCCAAAAGGATTCATTCTCAAATTCGAGTTTGTTGAGCAGAGGCTGTGTAGGTTTTGGTTCTATAAAGCTGTGTCCATCATAACATTCAATAGTCATTCTTGTACCATGCGATTAATTGTCAGTTCTAGAAATGTATTTTTTTTCTCTGTCATATGCGTGCTGGAAAATAGATCATAAACAGACATTTGGAGGTCGGAGCAGGTCTCTGGAGCCGCTGAGCCGGAGGAGCGTGTATTAATCCTGCTGTAGGATTTATTGCGGCCAGCACTAACTTGAATTTAGTAGTTCAAACAAACAAAGTCACTCAGAAAAACAAACCATGACCCTCGAGTCAGTAAAAAGACTCATTCAAAAAGAACGAATCATTCGCGAACTGCACATCACTAGTAAACTGTCTCTGGCAGACAAAACAGCTAAATACTAAATCTAAACGTGTAACGATTCTCAATTGAAATATGTTTTTTAAGAAGATAAAGCCCTCTTTCATATCACAATAATTTCACAAATGCTAAATATACACAGCCGGTTTTAACACAGTTGCAGCCTTAAAGAGTCATGCAGAAAGAGAGGCTTCTACAGTATTTTTCAGTTATATAACTTTTCTGGCATCCTTCTTCTGTTGGTTACACACAGGTGTTTGGCAAGAGATAGCTAATTAGAACAGGTGGTTGCTTTGGTCTTCCCTAAACAGTCGCTGTAACATTGCCGTGTGGGAACCCTAACACGGAACCCAAACCGGCTGCGCACGTGCGCCATCGTGCATGAATTTATTTTGACCCCCTACACCAAACGCGACCACAACACGCAGGTTAAAATATTAAAACAAACTCTGAACCAATTACATTAATTTGGGGACAGGTCGAAAAGCATTAAACATTTATGGAAATGTAGCTAGTTAGCTTGCACTTGCTAGCTAATTTGTCCTATTTAGCTAGCTTGCTGTTGCTAGTCAATTTGTCCTGGGATATAAACATTGAATTGTTATTTTACCTGAAATGCACAAGGTCCTCTACTCTGACGAAGATAGCGCTGCAAGTCCTGCCTCCCCCATCTCCTCATTGGTTTATAGAAGCAGGTTATACCCATGTGGGTGACTGAAAGACGAACGAGGTCAGTGGCGGTAGTGCACCTAATTTATGAAAGTTGCCAAACGCAATATAAAGTCAAGAGAAGAAAAAGCCTGGAAGGAAGAGAGATGACTAGAAACGAGTCGTGTGTGGATTAATTGGTGGAGTAGAGGACCTTGTGCATTTCAGGTAAAATAACAACAATGTTTATTTCCCTGGACAAATCAGCTAGCAACAGCAAGCTAGCTAAATAGGACAAATTAGCTAGCAAGTGCAAGCTAACTAGCTAAATTGTCATAAATGTTTAATTTCGACCTGTCCCCAAATTAATATAATAGGTTCAGGGTTTGTTTTGATATTTTAACCTGCGTGTTGTGATCGCCTTTGGTGTGGGGGGACAAAATAAATGTATGCACGATGGCGCACGAGCGCAGCCGGTTTGGGTTCCGTGTAACCCTTTCAAGGTGTAATAATTTAATATTTTGTTTTATGAAAAATCTCTCGATTATATGAAAGCAAACGTCAAAAGGTTAACCGTATTGCAAGAATGATTTATTAACGTGTCGACAGAGCGTCGATACTATTGTAGCCTACACAGTTCCACACCTCTTCAAAGCTTCAACTGAGAACCAAAGATAAACGAGAGCTAACATGTTGCCCATTGTGGCTTGAAGCTGGTTTAATAAAACATGGCAAAGTGAGAGATTTAACAAATGAACAATATACATTAACGCATAATAAAACATGTAGTGCACATAGGCTAATACAATACTCAATGTTTTTTACAACCTCTTTATAGCACATTTTTTGTCAAATATGTAACAATGTCATTTAGCAGACACTTATCCAAAGCGAGCATACATTATAAAAAGAGACCACTCTTTTTTTTAAGACCAAAACTTACCAAGGATGGACAACAAGTACACAGTCAATGACGTTGAGCGATGAAAATCCATTAGGCGTTTTGTGGACAATTGTTATCAGTAGGCTACAAAATAATGTATCCTGAACAAACCGCAGATAGCACTGGTAGGCTATACAGACCAAACACACAGCCACTGTGATCACTCACTCACTCACTGGTGTATGCTTAGGTCCCGTCCACTGTATAGACGTTGCCAGATCTTACAATGCTGGATAGGTATTTTACTTATCAGCTAACCACATTACATGTTATAGCAATGGGAGGATTCGATTAGTGGGGTAACAGTCTATGGCAAGAGGTGATTGGGCAAAAGCGGTGAGGGAGGAGCGCCCTTCTCAAATCAAACAGTAATCTGCGCCTCTCGGTCATGTTGTCTCCAAGGCACCATGGTGCATAAAATATGTTTGAATTTTCAAACTAATTTCCATTGGGAAGGCAGATAAAGTGTTTTTATTAAAATCAATCACTTTTGCATGTGAAAGCACAATTCTACTCATTCTCCACATGCTTGATTACATCACTTTTGTTCTGAGCCGACTTCGCCAAGGGCTTTGAACAGGGCACCGGGTTTACATCCGGGAGGCAGTCCGGTTCCAAAAGGAATGCAATAAACTTTCATCCGGTGCAAAACATGTCTAGCCGGGTGCCCGTGAAAGATGAATCGAATCCCCTCAACTGTCATCAATGACGTAGTCGAGGACGTGACACGCAACCATTTGTTGATCCATGCAACATCTAATCAGTGGAACGCGACCTAAATTATGCCTAAAACTAGGTTTATTCAACAAAATGAAATTTATTGGGACATGTAATGGAAGATATAGGATAACGTTTCTAAAGATCTACAACATTTTTATCCATTAGACAGGGGTGTATTTTTTTTCCGTCAACCGTTCCATCGCATCTTTAACGTTTTAAAAGGTGGTCACTAGGACCAGGACGGATATATGTTTATAATTGAGCGAGAGAATATATTCACCACTATGGACTTTGGGCATAATCAAAACTTTGTTAACCAATACGTTTTTATGTGAGGCTGCTTGTAAGTTACAGTGTAACAGACGTTGCGAGCCAGCTAACGGTGTCTTTTAAATTCGAAATTAGTTATGTGGCCATGATATCTAGTTATCGTTGTATTTAATGTAGTTTTGCTGTCCGTGCCAGGCTATAAATGAGACAGATGACGTAACATAAAGTGCATATATTTTCATACTCATTTGCTTTCATTCAGTAGGCCATTGCAAAACAATTATCAGTAGGTCATGTGTAGAAAAGGTGACAGTGTTGATCACAATGTCATTGTATTATCCTCAATTTCTAAACTGTAGGCTAGCTAACGACTAACGTTAGATGGATATAGGGAAATTCTTCAAAGGCAGTGCCAGCAGCTCTGCCGAAGGCCAGTCCGGTGAGAAATTAAGATTTTACCAGTTCAACCAAACAAATTAAAACTTAACTGATTAATCACCTATTAAGCCTTGAGTTTTTGTAAATATGAGTTTAATAACAATACATGTCAAAACACAGCAGACAATAATGAGGGAAAGAAGCTGGAGGCTGTGACAGGGCTAAGGGAGCATGTCTGATGAAGGTTAGTGATTTAAAAAAGCAAGTAGATGTTTAAGCTTTCAGTTAAATTTGTACAGCATATGACAGGATATGTATTTTGTTAGGCATACATAAATGATGTTCATGACATCTTAAAGGGTCATGCAGAAAGAGAGGCTTCTACGTAAGGTTGAGATCAACATGCGAGCTGTATAAGTGAGAGAGAGCAAGCATGCCCAGAGAGAGAGGGAGAACAAACAGATCCAGAGCGAGAGGAACAGCGAACAGATCCAGACAGGGAGGAACAACAGACAGATTCAGACAGGGAGGAACAACAGACAGATTCAAACAGGGAGGAACAACAGACAGATTCAAACAGGGAGGGACAACAGACAGATTCAGACAGGGAGGAACAACAGACAGATTCAAACAGGGAGGGACAACAGACAGATCCAGACAGGGAGGGACAACAGACCGATTCCGGCAGGGAGGGACAACAGACAGATTCAAACAGGGAGGGACAACAGACAGATCCAGACAGGGAGGGACAACAGACAGATCCAGACAGGGAGGGACAACAGACAGATCCAGACAGGGAGGGACAACAGACAGATCCAGACAGGGAGGGACAACAGACAGATCCAGACAGGGAGGGACAACAGACAGATCCAGACAGGGAGGGACAACAGACAGATTCAGACAGGGAGGGACAACAGACAGATCCAGACAGGGAGGGACAACAGACAGATCCAGACAGGGAGGGACAACAGACAGATCCAGACAGGGAGGGACAACAGACAGATTCAGACAGGGAGGAACAACAGACAGATTCAAACAGGGAGGAACAACAGACAGATTCAAACAGGGAGGGACAACAGACAGATTCAGACAGGGAGGAACAACAGACAGATTCAAACAGGGAGGGACAACAGACAGATCCAGACAGGGAGGGACAACAGACAGATTCCGGCAGGGAGGGACAACAGACAGATTCAAACAGGGAGGGACAACAGACAGATCCAGACAGGGAGGGACAACAGACAGATCCAGACAGGGAGGGACAACAGACAGATCCAGACAGGGAGGGACAACAGACAGATTCAGACAGGGAGGGACAACAGACAGATCCAGACAGGGAGGGACAACAGACAGATCCAGACAGGGAGGGACAACAGACAGATTCAGACAGGGAGGGACAACAGACAGATTCAGACAGGGAGGGACAACAGACAGATCCAGACAGGGAGGGACAACAGACAGATCCAGACAGGGAGGGACAACAGACAGATTCAGACAGGGAGGGACAACAGACAGATTCAGACAGGGAGGGACAACAGACAGATTCAGACAGGGAGGGACAACAGACAGATCCAGACAGGGAGGGACAACAGACAGATCCAGACAGGGAGGGACAACAGACAGATTCAGACAGGGAGGGACAACAGACAGATCCAGACAGGGAGGGACAACAGACAGATCCAGACAGGGAGGGACAACAGACAGGGAGGGACAACAGACAGATTCAGACAGGGAGGGACAACAGACAGATTCAGACAGGGAGGGACAACAGACAGATCCAGACAGGGAGGGACAACAGACAGGGAGGGACAACAGACAGATTCAGACAGGGAGGGACAACAGACAGATTCAGACAGGGAGGGACAACAGACAGATTCAGACAGGGAGGGACAACAGACAGATCCAGACAGGGAGGGACAACAGACAGATCCAGACAGGGAGGGACAACAGACAGATCCAGACAGGGAGGGACAACAGACAGATCCAGACAGGGAGGGACAACAGACAGATCCAGACAGGGAGGGACAACAGACAGATTCAGACAGGGAGGGACAACAGACAGATTCAGACAGGGAGGGACAACAGACAGATCCAGACAGGGAGGGACAACAGACAGATCCAGACAGGGAGGGACAACAGACAGATTCAGACAGGGAGGGACAACAGACAGATCCAGACAGGGAGGGACAACAGACAGATCCAGACAGGGAGGGACAACAGACAGGGAGGGACAACAGACAGATTCAGACAGGGAGGGACAACAGACAGATTCAGACAGGGAGGGACAACAGACAGATCCAGACAGGGAGGGACAACAGACAGGGAGGGACAACAGACAGATTCAGACAGGGAGGGACAACAGACAGATTCAGACAGGGAGGGACAACAGACAGATTCAGACAGGGAGGGACAACAGACAGATCCAGACAGGGAGGGACAACAGACAGATCCAGACAGGGAGGGACAACAGACAGATCCAGACAGGGAGGGACAACAGACAGATCCAGACAGGGAGGGACAACAGACAGATCCAGACAGGGAGGGACAACAGACAGATTCAGACAGGGAGGGACAACAGACAGATCCAGACAGGGAGGGACAACAATAATGGCAGCAAAAATTGGAATAAAGGACACTTTCTTGCCTGGAAAAGAGAGGCTGGATGTCCTCCCAAAGATATGCTTGCTGTGCATAACCTCCTGGATGAAGATATGTTTCTTTCTCTGAAGGAAATCATTCAGGTTGCCCTCACAATTCCTGTGAGCAGCTGCTCCTGTGAAAGGTCCTTTAGTGTACTGCGTCGGCTGCACTCCTGGGTGCGTAAGAGAATGGGTCAGAAAAGGCTTGCAAGTCTTGCAGCCATGTCCATTGAGGGTGAAGTGCTTTGGCAAATTAGCCACAATAGAGAGGGCCGATTTGCCACCTTTAAAAATAGGAGGTACACTTTGATGCATCCACCCACAAAATAAGCATCAAAAGAGAGAAGCAGGAGGAGCAGTTCTGTAATATAGCTTGTAATATTTGTTTGGGATCTTACATTTTATTCAGATTTTATTCCAAATTATCTTTCAGTTTTTAAAAATTATATTTAGCTCATTAGTTGAATTTAGTTTTGCCCCATTGTGGATGATACTGTTTAAGATGTTCCATGTGTCTGAATTATTGGGTTAATTTTGAGCAACAATTAACAAAAGGGTGAAATTTAAATGAAGATTTTATTCTAATGGTATAATATGACCTGCATGTCTTTACATTTTTCTCTCTCTCAAAATAACATCCCAAATGTATTTTGGCTAGATAGTACAGCCATTTTTGTGCATTTTGTTGGTGTTGGATGGATGGAGACAGAGTGGACTTTAATTTCTTTATTTGGATAGAATTTAATTAAGTCATATTATATCAGTGTCTAAAACAAACTATGAGACAGGTATACTTTTAGCCAACCTTGACCAAAAATAACCTTATTTTGATTGATTTTACACCCGTTGTTACTCTAAAAATACCTGATGAAAATATGTTTTGGGGGCTTTAAAACAAATCCTGGGGGAGTATGCCCAGACCCCCCTAAAAGAGGCTTAGCCCCCCTATCCATGAATCTCTAGTGACGTCTCTGGCAACAAATAATGATGGAAATGTTGTTTTTCAAATAATGATTGCCGAACACTTTTGAAGATATCATCACGTAACTATGAGTTCCACTCAACATTGATTTCTAATGCTGAGTTCAAAACAACTGGGAACTCGGAAAATACGAGGTCAAATATTGACTTAAGTAATCATCAGGTCAGAAAGTTGGAGTGCTAGAAATTGGCCCGAGTTCAAATCAAATCAACGTTTTTTTTGTCAAATGCGCTGAATACAACAGGTGTAGACCTTACAGTGAAATGCTTACTTACAAGCCCAACAATGCAGTTAAGAAAAATACCCTGCAAAAAAGTAAGAAAGAAAAGTAACATAATTAAAGAGCAGCAGTAAAATAACAATAGCTAGGCTATATACAGGGGGTACCAATACAGAGTCAAAGTGTGGGGGCACCGGTTAGTCGAGGTAATTGAGGTAATATGTACATGTAGGTAGCGTTATTAAAGTGACTATGCATAGATAATAACAGAGAGTAGCAGCAGTGTAAAAGAGGGGAGAGGGCAATGCAAATAGTCTGGGTGGCCATTTGATTAGATGTTCAGGAGACTTATGGCTTGGGGGTAGAAGCTGTTTAGAAGCCTCTTGGACCTAGACTTGGCACTCCGCTACCGCTTGCTGTGCGGTAGCAGAGAGAACGTCTATGACTAGGGTGGCTGGAGTCTTTGACCATTTTTAGGGCCTTCCTCTGACACTGCCTGGTATAGAGGTCCTGGATGGCAGGAAGCTTGGCCCCGGTGATGTACTGGGCCGTACGCGGAGGCCGAGCAGTTGCCATACCAGGCAGTGATGCAACCCGTCACAATCCTCATTGACGGTGTAGCTGCAGAACCTTTTGAGGATCTGAGGACCCATGCCAAATCTTTTCAGTCTCCTGAGGGGAAATAGGTTTTGTCGTGCCCTCTTCACGACTGTCTTGGTGTGCTTGGACCATGTTAGTTTGTTGGTGATGTGGAAGCCAAGGAACTTGAAGCTCTCAACCTGCTCCACTACCACCCCCGTCGATGACAATGGGGGCGTGCTCAGTCCTCCTTTTCCTGTAGTCCACAATCATGTCCTTTGTCTTGATCGCGTTGAGGGAGAGGTTGTTGTCCTTGTACCCCACGGTCAGGTCTCTGACCTCCTCCCTATAGGCTGTCTCGTCATTGTTGGTGATCAGGCCTACCACTGCTGTGTCATCGGCAAACTTAATGATGGTGTTGGAGTTGTGCCTGGCTGTGCAGTCAAGAGTGAACAGGGAGTACAGGGGGGGGCTGAGCACGCACCCCTGAGGGACCCCGTGTTGAGGATCAGGGGGGCGGATGTGTTGTTACCTACCTTTACCACCTGAGTGCGGCCCGTCAGGAAGTCCAGGATCCAGTTGCAGAGGGAGGTGTTTAGTCCCAGGGTCTTTAGCTTAGTGATAAGCTTTGAGGGAACTATGGTGTTGAACGCTGAGCTGTAGTCAATGAATAGCATTCTCACATAGGTGTTCCTTTTGTCCAGGTGGGAAAGGGCAGTGTTGAGTGAAATAGAGATGGCGTCATCTGTAAATCTGTTGGGGCGGTATGCACATTGGAGTGGGTCTAGGGTTTCTGGGATAATGGTGTTGATGTGAGCCATGACCAGCCTTTCAAAGCACTTTATGGCTACAGACGTGAGTGCTACGGGTCGGTAGTCATTTAGGCAGATTACCTTGGTGTTCTTGGACACAGGGACAATGATGGTTTGCTTGAAACATGTTGGTGTTACAGACTCGGACAGGGAGAGGTTGAAAATGTCAGTGAAGACACTTGCCAGTTGTTCAGTGCATACTCAGTGTAAACGTCCTGTTAATCTGTCTGGCCCTGCGGCCTTGTGAATGTTTACCTGTTTAAAGGTCTTACTTACATCGGCTGCCAAGAACGTGATCACACAGTTGTCCGGAACAGCTGATGCTCTCATGCATGTTTGTGTTACTTGCCTCGAAGCGAGCATAGAAGTTATATTGCTTGTCTGGTAGGCTCGAGTTACTGGGCGGCTCTTGGCTGTGCTTCCCTTTGTAGTCTGTAATAGTTTGCAAGCCCTTCCACATCTGACGAGCATCGAAGCCGGTGTAGTACGAATCGATCTTAGTCCTGTATTGATGCTTTGCCTGTTTGATGGTTCGTCGGAGGGCAGAGCGGGATTTCTTATGAGCTTCCGGGTTAGAGTCCCGCTCCTTGAAAGCTGCAGCTCTACCCTTTAGCTCAGTGAGGATTTTGCCTGTAATCCATGGCGTCTGGTTGGGGTATGTATATACAGTCACTGTGGGAACGACGTCATCAATGCACTTATTGATGAAGCCAGTGACTGATGTGGTGTACTCCTCAATGCCATCAATGCCATCAGAATCCCGGAACATATTCCAGTCTATGCTAGCAAAACAGCCCTGTGGCTTAGCATCTGCTTCATCTGACCACTTTTTTTTGACTGAGTCACTGGTGATTCCTGCTTCAGTTTTTGCTTGTAAGGAGGAATCAGCAGGATTTAATTATGGTCAGCTTTGCCAAATGGAGGGCGAGGGAGAGCTTTGTACGCGTCTCTGTGTGTGGAGTAAAGATGGTCTTGAGTTTTTTTACCTCTGGTTGCACATTTAACATGCTGATATAAATGAGTTAAAACAGATTTACATTTCCCTGCATTAAAGTTCCCGGCCACTAGGAGCGCCGCCTCTGGATGAGCATTTTCCTGTTTGCTTATGGCGGTATACAGCTCATTGAGTGTGGTCTTAGTGCATCGGTCTGTGGTGGTAGACAGCTACTAAAAATACAGATGAAAACTCTCTAGGTAGATAGTGTGGGCTACAGCGTATCATGAGATACAAAACCTTGAGACTTCCTTAGATATTGTGCACCAGCTGTTGTTTACAATTATACATAGACCGCCACGCCTTATCTTACCAGACGCTGCTGTTCTATCCTGCTGATACAGTGTATAATCTTCCAGCTGTATGTTATTCATATTTTTTATGTCCTTTTGGTAGGATATACGTGCTTTTAGTTCGTCCAATTTATTATCCAGCGATTGTACGTTGGCCGATAGTACGGATGGCAAAGGCAGATTAGCCACTAGTCGCCTGATCCTCACAAGGCACCCCAATCTCCTTCCGCAAAACCTCTGTCTCTTTCTCCTGCGAATGACGGGGATGAGGCCATGTTCGGGTGGCTGGAGACAATTGTGGATATATTGATGCAACATCTTAAGACATCAGTCAGGAAGTTAAAGCTTGGTCGCAAATGGGTCTTCCAAACGGACAATGACCCCAAACATACTTCCATATTTGTGTCAAAATGGCAAAAAATATCTACTATTATTCTATTATTGTCACGATCGTCTTGACTTTGAATGGAGGACCAAAACGCAGCGTGTGAAAAATAAGACATCTTCTTTTAATGAAGGAAAAAACAAACACTTACAAAATGAACAAAACAACCGATCGTGAAGCTAAGAAGAACTAAGTGCACACATGCAACATAGAACATAGACATAGACATACCTAGACACATACACTCAACACAAACCCATACACTACAACCAACACCCCCTATACCATATAATCACCCAAAACACACACATACCCCATGTCACACCCTGACCTAACTAAAATAATAAAGAAAACAAATAATACTAAGGCCAGGGCGTGACAATTATTCTGACATTTCACATTCTTAAAATAAAGTGGTGATCCTATCTAACCTAAGACAGGGAATTTTTACTAGGATTAAATGTCAGGAATTGTGGAAAAACTGAGTTTAAACGTATTTGGCTAAGGTGTATGTGAACTTCCGACTTCAACTGTATATTTTGATTTGTTTAGCACTTTCTTTAGGTTACTACATGATTCCATCTGTGTTATTTCATAGTTTTGATGTCTTCACTCTTATTCTACAATGTAGAAAATAGTAAAAATAAAGAAAAACCCTTGAATGATTAGGTGTGTCCAAACTTTTGACTGGTACTGTAATTTACATGTATGCATAAGTTGTCTGAAATAGAATATACAGTTCATGTCAAAAATGAATGTAGACATTAATAAATGGATATCTATACCTTCCAAAATATATTTTTTTACTATGGAGGAGTACTAAAATGCCGGAGTGAAAACAGCGTCCCCTTGTCACTCATCTAGGGTTAATGCATATAATTGGTTCAACCCCATCAGTAATGGAACCAGCCAGCCTCTAACCCTAACTTTCAGCTTTGAGTCCATTTTCATTAATAAACTGTATGCATTGTATTTTTTATGTTTCAAGTTATCCTACATGCTCATATGACCTACACTTGTTGACCACTATAGCTGGTTTAATTTTTCCTCTTGTTCTTGACTATGAGATTAATGTTTTACTGAGACACATTTGAAGAATATAGTTGTTGTAGATGGTCCAGAAAACACCACAATGAAGGTTACCCCTCTAGATAACCACTCTAGACCCCTCTAGGGCAGCAGGTAGCCTAGCAGTTAAGAGCATTGAGCCAGTAACCCAAAGGTTGCTGGTTTAAATCGGTCGATGCGCACTTGAGCAAGGCACTCAACCCTAATTGCTCCTGTAAGTCGCTCTGGATCAGAGCCTCTGCTAAATGACTAAAATGTAGATGTACTGTATGAATCAGTATCACACCAAACATGGTGGATTAATGAAGATGTCTTACTCAAGCAGTTTACCATTGAAAAAAATTGTCAAAGTTCCTGTCTGTGTAATTGGTCATTCCCTCTTTTGCTTGAGCATGATTTCCCGCGTCAGACCGTATGGCGGGGGTATAAGTAGACCAGAGTGGCCCAACCTGGAAAAAAAGAGGAAGTGGGGTGTCTCGCTTTCTCTAACATCTCTGGTCAGACCTCACTCTGTCCTGCTCAGCTGAGTTCAGTCCTCCTGCTCAGTTTCATTGGGCTCTGAATGGAACACTACCGTCCAATAAGGCAGGGTTTCCCAAACTCGGTCCTGACCAACCTGGGTGCACGTTTTTTATTTTCTTCCCCCTACCACTACACAGCTGATTCAAATAACCAGCTCATCGTCGAGCTTTGATTAATTGAATCAGCTGGAAGGATCGCAATAAGGGATCGGAAGTTTCTTATGGTGTGAACAACATAATTGAAAAGCCTTTGAGAAAGATACAGACATACATTGCATTCGGAAATTCTTCAGACCCCTTGACCTTTTCCACATTTTGTTACTTTACAGCCTTATTCTAAAATTGATTCAATTGTTGTTGTTTTCCTCATCAATCTTCAACCAATACCCCATAATGCCAAAGCAAAAACAGGTAAAAAATAATAATGAAATATTCAACATAACTTACATAACTATTCAGACTCTTTATTCAGTATGTTGTTGAAGCACCTTTGGCAGCGATTACAGCCTTGAGTCTTCTTGGGTATGACGCTACAAGCTTGGCACACCTGTATTTGGGGAGTTTCTCCCATTTTCTGCAGATCCTCTCAAGCTCTGTCATGTTGGATGGGGAGCGTCGCTGCACAACTATTTTCAGATGTCTCCAGAGATGTTCAATAGGGTTCAAGTCCGTACTCTGGCTGGGCCCCTCAAGGACATTCAGGACAAAGAGTTTGAATTGTATTTTGTAACATATCATATGAAATGGGTGATGGACATCCACAAATTAATACATACCATTCAAACATAACATATCATACTATATGGAGTGTCTCGGATTTACGTACAGAATAATACGAAATGCTCTGTGACCAGGTTGCAAGACCAAAGTCCACTATGTTAATCAGTCAACGCCTGCAAAGCAGTAGAGTGCAACATTGTTAACAGGCTCATTAAAGGAAAAACCCCACACAGTTAGTTTTAGTGGAAGTAGTGCAGTATGGTAATTTGTTCCTTCATGCAGCGATTTACCTCATGAAAATAGTTCCTCTCTATTTCTTCCTCATATCAGATTTTGGTGTTACTGTAGATCGTTTTTATTGAAAACCTGTCTCCTACTTAATACTTATTTGTAGAGACAGAACTAGTCTGAATCACAGACATTTGTTACATCAGAAGAGATGGTGGCAGCTGCAGTCGTCTTTCTTACCATGGGAATACTCTCAGGTGAGACCTTATTCTCTCAATAAAATAAAGGCATGCATACTGTAGGTAACCCCTAAAAGCACTAACTGGGGTCAATTTTGACACCGAGGAGTAAAACATTTCAATTTCTAAGCTCTTTGGATCCTTCTGAAATTTTAGGACCATGATTTCTGTGTTAATGTAATATATTCTTCTCTGCTCCCATGACAGTAGGAATTGTTCTTCAATCAATAGCAGGTTCTTTGTCAATAGTCATAGACATGGTTTCAATTATGTTAATATCTATCTCTAAGGCCAATTGCTGTCACACCTTGTCCATAGACCACTTACATGGTAAAGAAACCACATTTAATTTTGTAATTTGGGTAAACTATCCCTTTAAGGTGGTGACACATATTCCCATTAGTCCATCTTAATGTTTGCATGTATACAATATAGTTATTCTACTAGGCACAGTGGCTTCTACAGTGACTTCCAAAATTGTCTTGGTAAAATAATTATTCTGTAAGAACTATAAAAAAAAGAATTTGGAAACTTTCCACTAATATCTTTTGTCTGCTGAATTTTGTGTTTATTTTGGAAACATTATAATCAAGCCCAGTTGTTGTTTCATCAGGATATTGTGCTGGTCAAGATGTGTTTCCACCTGGACCTGTGAATGGAACATTGGGAGGAAATGTGATTTTCAAAACCACCATCAATCCAACCACACTTCTTACAATCATCTGGACTTTTGGTGAACCCCCTGTCTCCATTGTTGACTTTGTCAGTTCTGCAGGTTCTGTGACCGGAGTGGGATATGTTGGTAGGATCAGTCTGGACAATAGCACTGGATCTCTGGAGCTCAGGAAACTGACCCTGATTGACAGTGGGACATACAGAGTGACCCTAAGAACCGCTGCTGTTCCTCAGGTGGGATCTACTTCACTGATTGTCTATGGTGAGTTCCAAATGTTGCAGTGTAAGGTATGTACATAAAGTTACATTCACAAACGTTACGTTCACGAAGAGTGATACTGGGAGAACAATTGTCACAATGCGTGGATAACGGCACCGTCAGTGTTTTCTTTGATCAAACTAGTTAAGACAATCTAAGCAAGGCTTAGAACTTGTTCTCAACTGGCCTACCTGGTTAAATAAAGGTGAAATATATATATTTTTTAAAAGGCTGGCTGAGGTCCCTAAGGTTTAGACAGCGTATGAAAACAACCGCTCACTCATTTAGGTCAACTACCAGTTCAGGGTCAACACCTGGCGTTTTGAAATGGTTTTGAGCATTGTTGCAATATAGGCTGAACACAATGCTCTATAATTTGACCATTTACATTTCTAAATGGTATGTTCTCGGTTTTCCCCTTTTATGAGAGGATTGTTCTTAGGTTGTACCTGGGTTATCTACTTTGAGAATACATTTTTATTTACTTGAATTGCAGTTAATAATTTTTTTTAAATGTCAAGGTGTTTTCAGCACTGAAACATAGAATGTGACAGGCCAAAGTATAATTTTGTATCAATTGGTAAACCTAAACAATTTTGCAATAGTGTGGTGCAATAAGAAGTCTTTCGATAGCTGGCTTGTCATCACTGGTTAGGTGGGGCTGTTGTGAACAAGGTATTGTAGCAGACGAATAGACAGGGATGTGAACCCAGATCACTGGCAGGATAGGAAAACACCCTACACATTTATGCCAATAGGGTGTCCTCAGTGGGAATTGTAATGTGGCTTATTAGCAAAGATCACTACAGTATCTTGTCCCCCAATCTAGAAGACATTGACAGATGAGTGTATTTGCTTATAATGTATGCAGTGTGCCAACAATGTGTATGCTGCTACCTCATGTGGCAGAGAGTGGAAAGAGTCAATATTGCAAATGGTGAGCCAGGTACCTGGTTGGGGTAATTACTAGCATGCCTAAACCTGACAATGTCTTAACCTAAATTTACCCTAACCTTAACCTTAATAACCACTTGCTAGCATGCCTAAACTAAATGTGTGCAAAAACACATGTGCAAATACACAGTGAGTCTGCAAGGAATTATTTATCTATGCTCGAATCGTTATTATTATGTGCCTGTTCTTTTGTAGCGAGCAATAGTGTTTTGTAAATAAAGACCATGGTGTTCTGAGTAATTTTAGAATGAAGTGGCTGCAGATCCGAATTCTCTTGAACCCTCTTCTGACAGCTAAATGTCCGTGGCTTCTGCCCATGTTTGGAGTTCTCTACTTTTTGCACACTCTGCTCTACTCATTTGGCTGCCCAGAGAACAGACTACTCATGGTAAATGTCAGAGATGAATGGTGCTCTTTAAATTAAGTTAGATCAAAGCAGAATCAATGTCTGCAAGATCACATAATGATATTATTCTACATAACAGAACTGAATATATACTGAACCAAAATATAAACGCAACATGTAAAGTGTTGGTCCCGTATTTAATGAGTTGAAATAAAAGATCCCAGAAATGTTCAATACACACAAACTATTATTTCTCTCAAATGTTGTGCACTAATTTGATTACTTCCCTGTTAGTGAGCATTTCTCCTTAGCCAAGATAATAAATCCACCTGACAGGTGTGGCATATCAAGAAGATGATTAAGCAGCATGCTCGTTACACAGGAGCACCTTGTGCTGGGGGCTATGAAATGGCACTCTAAAATGTGCAATTTTGTCACACAACACAACGCCACAGATGCCTCAAGTTTTGAGAGAGTGTGCAATTGGCATGCTGATTGTAGGAATGTCCACCACAGCTGTTGAAAGATAATTGAATGTTAATTTCTCTACCATAAGCAGCCTCCAATGTCGTTTTAGAGAATTTGGCAGTATGTCCAACTGACCTCACAACCGCAGACTACCTGTAGCCACGCCAGCCCAGGACCTCCACATTCAGCTTCCTCACCTGCGGGATTGTCTGAGACCAGCCACCAGGGCAGCTGATGAAACTGTGGGTTTGCACAACTGAAGAAACTGTCAGTCACCGCCTCAGGGGAGCTCATCTGCGTGCTCTTAGTCCTCACCAGGGTCTTGACCTGACTGCAGTTCCGCGTCATAACCGACTTCAGTGGGCAAATGCTTACCTTCGATGGTCTGCTGGCACACGGTGCTCTTCACGGATAAATCCCGGTTTCAACTGTACCGGGCAGATGGCAGACAGAGTATATGGCGTCGTGTGGGCAAGCAGTTTGCTGAGGTCAATGCTGTGAACAGAGTGCCCCATGTTGGCGGTAGGGTTATGATATGAACAGGCATAAGCTACAGACAACAAACACAATTTTATTTTATCAAAGGCAATTTGAATGCACAGTGATACAGTGATGAGATCCTGAGGCCCATTGTCGTGTGTCATGACGTTGCCTGTTTAGGTACATAAAACCCATCCCCTCTCCCTGCCTCCCCCTTTCCTCCTTCAACCCATGCTGTAGTCACAGAGAGACGTCGTAAATTCCTGAGAATCTCCTCATGGCCAAACAGTATTAGAGAGAGGGTAAACTTTCAGGACAAAGGAAGTTTCTTCCACCTCACAGAACTTGAGGTATGAACAGATTTCATGTTCCGGGAAAAGTATAAAAGATCGGTGAAAAGTCCAGCTATTAACCGGTCCGTTCGTCACAATGTGGGAAACTCATGAGAGACTGTGGCTACATTACCATACCGCTGTTTGTATAATAACCTCAGATATGAGGCTTACATCTGTTTGTTGTACAAAATGAATGAGTGAGTATGATACTGTTTGTATAATTGTGTAATATGATTTTGGACTGTTTAATGAAGAAAAATACAAATCCCTTTTGATTTGAACTATATCCAAGGACCGCCCCTGAGCCCAGTTAGGGTGAGACATCCTGGGACAGCCCCTTTCTGCAATTCCGTATAAAGACCCAACTCTGAGAAATTATCAACAGACCATGTTTTTCTCCATAGGAGGAGAACGAAGGTTAAGTACCATTGCTGAATCTTTAACCATACCACGTGGTTAAACTCTTAGACGAATAAGAACAAGTCTTTGATATTGACTACTAGTCTGCAGCTAGGAATTCGGTATCATTGAACGCGAAGAAAGACAACCGCCGAAACATCCGTTCTATAATGAATGTCACTCTGAATTATCCACAATAACCGAGACAGAAGGAACTCCAAAAGAAACTAACTTTTCTCCAGCGGTGAAGACGACACACTGAGCGTAAATATATATATATTGATTGCAATTGTTCCCGAATGAGTGAGCGTTCATGTGTAAAGGATTAGCATGTCAATTGTTATAATTATGGACTCTGTAGTGACTTCCTAGTCGAACCCAATTTTCCCCTGTCTAACAAGCCGCCATGCCGGTCCAGCCCACTAGGGCATATTTCTCCCATCATTTCGTGTAACCATTTTAAGTTTGTTTGTTTGTTTGTGCATTTCTGTGAATTACTTAGTTAGTAATAAATAAATGATTTAAGACAATTGATGTATGGATGACTCATAGTGAAGACTGGGTTCGTGCAGATAACCAACAATTTACGACGTTTGGAATGAGACTAACGTGAGGTAAAATAAATAAATCATTCATCAGAAGACTACTGATCAGATATGAAAATATCTGAAAGGTTATATTGGGAAATTATAACTTTGTAATCTGACTACTTTCCCTGGTGCCCTCAAATTCATAGTTAATTAGTTACGTTATTAATCAGTTGATTGCGTAATAACTAATTACAGGAATCTTTGATGTAAACTATAAGTCTTCAATTTAATGATAGCAAAGACACGACACGTGCCATTCATCCGCCTCCATCACCTATTTCTTTCAGCATGATAATGTACGGCCCCGTGTCGATAGGATCCGATAGGAGGTTGCGTTTTATATTTTTGTTCATTATACTGTATATTTTAATGGAGACAATCTCAATAAGTGAAAATTCACAAATGATCCAATGGATTGTTAATTTTGGGGTAAAAAAGTAGAGATGACAAAACATACTTGCTCCATGTCTCAGGCATATAGGCTAGGCAGAATGCCAGTTTTGCTCAGTAGCAACGTGCGAAGTGGAAGAACTTTGCAGATGTTTCTGCATAGTAAACAATGCCATGCTGGTGGGTGGTAACATTCTTATGAAACCTGGCCCTGTAAAATAAACGTACACTGAAAAGTATTAGTATGTCGTACAATAGAGGAAACACATGGCATTGCCACGGAAAATTCCCCACTTCGGATTTACCACGTCAAGCCCAAGTATATCATAATTTGACGTATTGACTTTAATCCTTGTGCAAAATCAAGGGTAAGCTCTGGGCTTCGCTTTTTCAGTTGAAAAAAGGCAATTTACACTTCTGGGCCTTTAAAATATTTGAGGATGATTTTAGTGAATGGTCACATTTTTCTGTCATTTAGACACAACTCAACAGCGAGCCCCACTAGGCAAGATACAGTATGTGCTTTGATTGAAACACAACACAGGTATGCTCCAGTTTAATACCATCGGCTCTAAATTTAGATCACATAATTCAAAACAACACTGTACTTTAAAACAACACAGTACATAACTCAAAAATATTTAAATGCTTATATTCCCATTAAACTAATCAAGATCAAGTGGTTGGCATGCAGATGCTGCGTGGACGTTTCACTTGTAAAACGATTGACAGTGAGAAATGTGAAGGAAGAGTGACCACAAACATTTCTGCATAAACTAGAGGTAATGATATGCATACACTGAATGCAGTGGTGGTCAGGGCTGTTTATGATGAAGGAGCACCATTTTTTTTTTCAGGAACATGGCCTTATTTCTATTACAGCATGTTGGATGACTGTCATTCATATTTCATTCACCCAGTTAAAAGTAACATCGATAGGTTTACGCTACTATATGATACTCAAATGTTCCCTATATCCATCATGAGGTTGCTACAACCTAGCCTATGAATGAAAGTTTACAATGTAGATGCACACAGGTTGAGAGAAAAATTTGAGATGACAGACAGTGACATATTCAATACTGCCTTGCACAGTTTCGTCTGCATTTAACTTATCTAGTGTGTAATCATTAGTCCAGCAGTTGCAAACGAGAGTTTCTATAGGACAAATTCAGGTATTTTTATCACAGTTTCATTTGCTTCCATTTAAGAAACGTTTTTCACACATAAACAGGGTTCACTTTCATAGCAGCCACGTTGTATTCTTTCTAGCCTCTATGCACTTTCCACCTCTCACTTGTTCCCTTCGTTTGTGGACTTCAATGAACAACACATCAGCTGTATGTGGCCAGGCGAAAAAACCTTTCCAAGACAAACCTTGTGAATTGATTGCCCCCCATCTATCGTCAGAGTTCATACTGCTAGGTGACCTAAATTGGGATATACTTAACACCCCGGTCGTCCTACAATCTGAACTAGATGCCCTCAATCTCACACAAATTATCAAGGAACCTATCAGGTACAACCCCAAGTCCGTAAACATGGGCACCCTCTTAGATATCATCCTGACCAACTTGCCCTCTAAAAACACCTCAGTCTCAATGTTTGCGTCCGTTATGGGTCCGCGGTCAAACGACCACCCCCATCACTGTCAAATGCTTTCTAAAACACTTCTGCGAGCAGGCCTTTCTAATCGACCCGTCAGTAGAGGATGCCTGGTTGTTCTTTAAAAGTGCTTTCTTCACCATCTTAAATAAGCATGCCCTTTCAAAAAATGGAGAACTAAGAACAGATATAGCCCTTGGTTCACTCCAGACTTGACTGCCCTTGACCAGCACAAAACACCCTGTGGCGTACTGCACTAGCTTCGAATAGTCCCCGCGATATGCAACTTTTCAGGGAAGTCAGGAACCGTTACACACAGTCAGTTAGGAAAGCAAAGGCTAGCTTTTTCGAACAGAAATTTGCATCCTGCAGCACTAATTCCAAAAAGTTTTGGGACACCGTAACGTCCATGGAGAATAAGAGTACCTCCTCCTCCTGCCCACTGCACTGAGACTAGGAAACACTGTCACCACTGATAAATCCACGATAATCGAGAATATCAATAAGCATTTCTCTACGGCTGGCCATGCTTTCCACCTGGCTACCCCAACCCTGGCTAACAGCTCTGCACCCCCCACAGCAAGTGGCCCAAACCCCCACCCCCACTTCTCCTTCACCCAAATCCATACAGCTGATGTCCTGAAAGAGCTGCAAAATCTGGATCTCTACAAATCAGCTGGGCTAGACAATCTGGACCCTCTCTTCCTAAAATTATCCGCTGCCAATGTTGCAAACATTGTTGCAAACTACTAGTCTATTCAACCTCTCTTTCCTATCGTCTGAGATTCCTAAAGATTGAAAAGTGGCCGCGGTCATCCCCCTCTTCAAAGGGGGAGACACTCTAGACCCAAAATGTTACAGACCTATAGCCATCCTGCCCTGCCTTTCTAAAGTCTTTGAAAGCCAAGTGACAAACAGATCACCGACCATTTTGAATCCCACCGTACCTTCTTCGCTATGCAATCTGGTTTCCGAGCTGGTCACGGGCGCACCTCAGCCACGCTCAAATGATATCATAACCGCCATCGATAACAGACAGTACTGTGCAACCATTTTCATCGACCTGGCCAAGGCTTTCGACTCTGTCAATAACCGTATTCTTATCGGCAGACTCAACAGCCTTGGATTCTCTAATGACTGCCTCCCCTAGTTCACTAACTCCTGCTCAGATAGAGTTCAGTGTGTCAAATCGGAGGGCCTGTTGTCCGGACCTCTGGCAGTCTCTATGGGGGTGCCACAGGGTTCAATTCTCGGGCCGACTCTTTTCTCTGTATATATCAATGATGTCGCTCTTGCTGCGGGTGACTCTTTGATCCACCTCTACGCAGACGACACCATTCTGTATACATCTGGCCCTTCTATGGACACTGTGTTAACAAACCTCCAAACAAGCTTCAATGCCATACAACACTCCTTCCGTGGCCTCCAACTGCTCTTAAATGCTAGTAAAACGAAATGCATGCTTTTCAACCGATTGCTGCCCGCACCAGCCTGCCCGACTAGCGTCACTACTCTGGACGGTTCTTACTTAGAATATGTGGACTCTAAACTATAAATAACTAGGTGTCTGGCTAGACTGTAAACTCTCCTTCCAGACTCATATTAAGCATCTCCAATCCAAAGTTAAATCTGGAATCGGCTTCCTTTTTCGCAACAAAGCCTCCTTCACTCATGCTGCCAAACATACCCTCGTAAAATTGACTATCCTACTGATCCTTGACTTCGGCGATGTCATTTACAAAATAGCCTCCAACACTTTACTCAACAAATTGGATGCAGCCTATCACAGTGCCATCCGTTTTTCCACCAAAGCCCCATATACTACCCACCACTGTGACCTGTATGCTCTCGTTGGCTGGTCCTCGCTACATATTCGTCACCAAACCCACTGGCTCCAGGTCATCTATAAGTCTTTGCTAGGTAAAGCTCTGCCTTATCTCAGCTCACTTGTCACCATAGCAACACCCACCCGTAGCAAGCGCTCCAGTAGGTATATTTCACTGGTCATCCCCGAAGCCAACACCTACTTTGGTCGCCTTTCCTTCCAGTTGTCTGCTGCCAATGACTGGAACAAATTGCAAAAATCACTGAAGTTGGAGACTTGTATTTCCCTCACTAACTTTAAGTGTCAGCTGTCAGAGCAGCTTACCGATCGCTGCAGCTGTACACAGCCTATCTCTAAATAGCCCATCCAACCAACTACCTACCTCATCCCTATATTTGTTTTTCTGCTCTTTTGCACACCAGTATTTCTACTTGCACTTCCTCATCTGCACATATATCCCTTCAGTGTAAATTGCTAAATTGTAAGTACTTTGCCACTATTGGCCTGTTTATTGCCTTACCTCCTTACTTCATTTGCACACACTGTATACAGATTTTTCTATTGTGTTATTGACTGTACGTTTGTTTATCCCATGTGCTTTTGTCGCACTGCTTAAAAAAAATCTTGGCCAGGTCGCAGTTGTAAATGAGAACTTGTTCTCAACTGGCTTACCTGGTTAAATAAAGGTGAAATAAATCAAATCAAATAACCGCTACACACAGCCTACATCGTTGTGCCCATATTAGCTAAAGTAACGTCCTAGTCAACATTAGCTAATATAACTAATACGTTAGTAAACCCGCTACAATCATGCAGTATCATTACAGTGTATAGTTAGTAAGCAGTTAGACCGGCAGGCCTCGGTGGCTTACCTTGACTTGGAAGAGTTCCAGTGTTGTGTTGGATAGTCATAGCCAGCTAGCTAACATAGCATTCCTCTGTTTAAGCCAGGTGTTTGGGTAACTAAACTAGCCAGCTGCATTTGCTAGCAAGTCGGTGAAACTGAATGTGAAAAGAATGACACTCTATCTCTTTCTCTTGCTTCTCCTCCATTTTTGAAGAAATTAATTTGTTGAAAACTGTTCAACTATTGTCTTTCTCTCTCAGAGTCAGCTACTCTGCACATTTTATGCACTGCGGTGCTAGATAGCTGTAGCTTATGCTTTCAGTACTAGATTTATTCTCTGATCCTCCTGAAGTTGTCATAATTACTGTGTAAGTCTATGGAAGGGGGTGAGAACCAAGAGCCTCCTAGGTTTTGCATTGAAGTCAATGTACCAAGTGGAAGACGGAAGCTTGCTGTCCTCCAGCTACACCATAGTGCTACTTTACAGAGTGTTGTTGAGGCTACTGTAGACCTTCATTGCAAAACAGTGTGTTTTAATAAATTATTTGCTGACATTAAAATATTTAGTATAGTTTTGTCAAAAAACGATGACTTAAAAAAAAAATTTTTTTATGAAATTCACTGAGGAGGTTAGTCCTCCTCTGAGGAGCCTACAATGACAGAATGTGATTTGGATCTTCAGCTGGGGAAGAGGCTTCCACGGAGCGGTTACCTTCGAATCCACAGACTGTGCCATTTTAGAACGCACAGTAAACCAATAGAAGCCACGGCAGGTTTTGTACCACCATGAGAACATTACTGTGGCAATCTGGCAAAAAATGCTATGTTTACCTCCGCTCCCTCCTGGTTGGTGTTGAATTTGGGTGAATCACCAGCAGAGTGTGTTTGGGGGTGCTTGGTACTTTCTTGTTCATACAAATGACTAGCAACATCTAGCCACGTTTTATGAGAGGTATTGTGTGGCTAGCGGTGCTGTTTTCAGGTTACTGTTCAAATGTCACAAAATAGCATTTAAATAACTTTTTGGATTATAACCTAGAGTTGATTTAATGAACCGGTGCGTCAATATAATTAACATAATACAAAAATCCCTAACAAAATCTGTCAATTTAAGCTAGAGACACGTCTCAGTCCACCGCATCCGCCGATGTTGCACTTCCGCATCTGCTTTGAAAGGTGGCAGAGTGGTGTTTGTCAGACCATGACACATCCCGAAAATCGGTCTACTGTAGGAGTAGGTGACATATGTGGGTAGATATCACACTGTTGGACAGTAGACAGGAGTATACTGGAAGGTAGTATAAGAGAGCAGATGTGAGTGCATTTGCCATTCTGGTAAATACAGGAAACCAAAGATTAGCAGATGGTGTAGTAGTGTAGTGGTAACATAAGATACATGGATAACATATAAATATAAATGATAGCTGAACATTAAAGTAACGAACCACATGTTAACATGGGTCATGGGACCGTGGTGATGGAGGTCTACTAAGGGACGTTCTGACCCTTGTAGATTCTCCATTGTGCTGACATACATGTCAGACAGAGTGGCGCCTAAAAGCAATTGGACACTAGACATATGGTCTGACAATTCTATTACAAACATACATGTCAGACAGAGTGGCGCCTAGAGGTAATTGGACACACTGGGATAAAGGGTCCAGCCACTATTATAAACAAATTGAAAGCAGATGGTGGTGAATGACTTCATAGGGGACGGACAATACTATGTGTGTATAAATAGAGTAGCTGGAGTTCTGAGAAAGGGTGTGTTCCGCGGGGTGTGTTCCGCGGGGACATGCCAGTGGGCTGTACAGTTGTAATAAAGAGCATGTTTGATTTTAAAAGTTCTGGTAAGCGTTGTATTTGAAAATGATTTTCCACGACACTACTCACGAAAACGCATGTAGCATCTGACGGTTTGGCCTACAAACTATTATGACCACTCTATGGAAAGGGTAGACTCTCCCGATGGTGTTCACCGTTTTAATCTATGACCCCCACAAGTGTCACGAGACTCATCTGAAGGTAACCAGTACCGGTTTTAAAAAACAAATGAAAGTATAAAGGTACAGTAGTTGTGTGCTTACCCCCCAAAAAGTGGTTTAATATCTGTAAAAAAATATATATATATACAGTACCAGTCAGAAGTTTGGACACACCAACTCATTCAAGAGTATTTCTTTATTTTTACTATTTTCTACATTGTAGAATAGTGAAGACATCAAAACTATGAAAGAACACGTTTGGAATCATGTAGTAACCAAAAAGGTGTTAAACAAATCAAAATCTGTTATATTTGAAAATCTTCAAAGTAGCCACCCTTTGTCTTGATGACAGCTTTGCACACTCTTGGCATTCTCTCAACCAACTTCATGAGGTAGTCACCTGGAATGCATTTCAATTAACAGGTATGCCTTGTTAAAAGTTAATTTGTCTAATTTCTTTCCACCTTAATGCATTTCAGCCAATCTGTTGTGTTGTAAGAAAGTAGTGGTGGTATACACAAGATAACCCTATTTGGTAAAATACCAAGTCCATATTATGGCAAGAACAGCTCAAATAAGTGAACGGAAACGACATTCCATTATTACTCTAAGACATGAAGGTCAGTCAAAGAAAGTTTCTTCAAGTGGAGTCGCAAAAACCATCAAGCGCTGTGATGAAACTGGCTCTCATGAGGACCGGCACAGGAAAGGAAGACCCAGAGTTTCCTCTGCTGCGAGGATAAGTTCATTAGAGTTACCAGCCTCAGAAATTGCAGCCCAAATAAATACTTCACAGAATTGAAGTAACAGACACATCTCAACATCAACTGTTCAGAGGAGACTGCGTGAATCAGGCCTTCATGGTCAAATTTCTGCAAAGAAACAACTACTAAAGGACACCAATAAGAAGAAGAGACTTGCTTTGGCCAAGAAACACGAACAATGAACATTAGACCGGTGGAAATCTGTCCTTTGGTCTGATGATTTTTGGTTCCAACCGCCGTGTCTTTGTGAGACGCAGAGTAGGTGAACGGACAATCTCCGCATGTGTGGTTCCCACCATGAAGCATGTAGGAGGATGTGTGATGATGTGGGAGTGCTTTGCTGTTGACACTGTCTGTGATTTATTTAGAATTCAAGGCACACTTAACCAGCATGGCTACCACAGCATTCTGCAGCTATACGCCATCCCATCTGGTTAGCGCTTAGTGGCACTATCATTTGTTTTTCAAACAGGACAATGACCCAAAGCACACCTCCAGGCTGTGTAAGGGCTATTTGACCAAGAAGGAGAGTGATGGAGTGCTGCATCAGATGACCTGGCCTCCGCAATCACCCGACCTCAACCCAATTGAGATGGTTTGGGATGAGTTGGTACACAGAGTGAAAGAAAAGCAGCCAACAAGTGCTCAGCATATGTGGGAACTCATTCAAGACTGTTGGAAAAGCATTCCTCATGAAGCTGGTTGAGAGAATGCCAAAAGTGTGCATAGCTGTCCTCGAGGCAAAGGGTGGCTACTTTGAAGAATCTGAAATATAAAATAGATTTAGATTTAACACTTTTTTGGTTACTACATGATTCCATATGTGTTATTTCATATTTTCGTTGTCTTCACTATTAAATGTAGAAAATAGTACAAAATAAAGAAAAACCCTTGAATGAATTGAATGAATAGGTGTGTCCAAACTTTTTACTGGTACTGTATGTGAACTGAACGTAAAACATTTTGAAATGTATAAAAACATTTAACTTAAAGTAAAATGATAATATTACTGTCCCCAGTACAACAAATACATACTTAGATACATTTAATATTGTTCTTGAAACATTTGATTGAAATACTGTAGAATTCCATTTATTCCTATGGATGATTGCTCCTTCTGTGGACTACCAATATGGTGGCTTCAAAGCCTCTCATTGGCCATTACATAGCAACAGCAATCCAGCGTGTATACACATCATTGGTTTGAACACATTACTGACTATGGTGAGAGTGCTGTTCCCATCAATAAGCTGAACTCCATCACTGGCTGTGATTTCCATTCAGCCAGCGGTAAAAGAAGGGGGAGGAGCCAGAGGAGGAGCAGGACAGACTGTCTTCACTATTATTCTACAATGTAGAAAATATTAAAAATAAAGATTAACCCTGGAATGAGTAGATGTGTCAACTTTTGACTGGTTTTGTATATATACAATGGGAAGAACAAGTATTTGATACACTGCAGGTTTTCCTACTTACAAAGCATGTAGAGGTCTGTAATTTTTATCATAGGTACACTTCAACTGTGAGAGACGGAATAATTGTATGATTTTTAAATAATTCATTTGCATTTTATTGCATGACATAAGTATTTGATACATCAGAAAAGCAGAACTTAATATTTGGTACAGAAACCTTTGTTTGCAATTACAGAGATCATACGTTTCCTGTAGTTCTTGACCAGGTTTGCACACACTGCAGCAGGGATTTTGGCCCACTCCTCCATACAGACTTTCTCCAGATCCTTCAGGTTTCGGGGCTGTCGCTGGGCAATACTGACTTTCAGCTCCTTCCAAAGATTTTCTTTTGGGTTCAGGTCTGGAGACTGGCTAGGCCACTCCAGGACCTTGAGATGCTTCTAACGAAGCCACTCCTTAGTTGCCCTCGCTGTGTGTTTCGTTGTCATGCTGGAAGACCCAGCCACGACCCATCTTCAATGCTCTTACTGAGGGAAGGAGGTTGTTGGCCAAGATCTCGTGATACATGGCCCCATCCATCCTCCCCTCAATGCGGTGCAGTCGTCCTGTCCCCTTTGCAGAAAAGCATCCCCAAAGAATGATGTTTCCACCTCCATGCTTCACGGTTGGGATGGTGTTCTTGGGGTTGTACTCATCCTTCTTCTTCCTCCAAACACGGCGAGTGGAGTGGTCCCGTGTGGTCCCGTGTGGCTCAGTTGGTAGAGCATGGCGCTTGCAACGCCAGGGTTGTGGGTTCATTCCCCACGGGGGGACCAGGATGAATATGTATGAACTTTCCAATTTGTAAGTCGCTCTGGATAAGAGCGTCTGCTAAATGACTTAAATGTAAATGTAAATGAGACAAAAATAGAGCTTTTTGGTCTATCAGACCACATGACCTTCTCCCATTCCTCCTCTGGATCATCCAGATGGTCATTGGCAAACTTCAGACGGGCCTGGACATGCGCTGGCTTGAGCAGGGGGACCTTGCGTGCGCTGCAGGATTTTAATCCATGACGGTGTAGTGTGTTACTAATGGTTTTCTTTGAGACTGTGGTCCCAGCTCTCTTCAGGTCATTGACCAGGTCTTGCCGTGTAGTTCTGGGCTGATCCCTCACCTTCCTCAAGATCATTGATGCCCCACGAGGTGAGATCTTGCATGGAGCCCCAGACCGAGGGTGATTGACCGTCATCTTGAACTTCTTCCATTTTCTAATAATTGCGGCAACAGTTGTTGCTGTCACGTTCTGACCTTTATTTTCCCTTGTTTTGTCTTTATTTAGTATGGTCAGGGTGTGAGTTGGGGTGGGCAGTCTATGTTATTTGTTTCTATGTTTAGGTTTGTTCATTTAGCCTGATATGGTTCTCAATCAGAGGCAGGTGTTTTGCATTGTCTTTGATTGGGAGCCATATTTAGGTTGCCTGTTTTCACTGTTGGTTTGTGGGTGTTTGTCTTCCGTGTCAGTGTTTGTCGCCACACGGTGCTGTTTCGGTTCGTTCACATTTGTTATTTTGTTATTTGTGTAGTGTTCAGTTTATTATTATTAAAACATGGACACTTACCACTCTGCGTATTGGTCCTCCGATCCTTCTTGCCTCTCCTCGTCAGATGAGGAGGAAGAGATAGACAGCCGTTACAGTTGCCTTCTTACCAAGCTGCTTGCCTATTGTCCTGTAGCCCATCCCAGCCTTGTGCAGGACTACAATTTTATCCCTGATGTCCTTACACAGCTCTCTGGTCTTGGCCATTGTGGAGAGGTTGGAGTCTGTTTGATTGAGTGTGTGGACAGGTGTCTTTTATACAGGTAACGAGTTCAAACAGGTGCAGTTAATACAGGCAATGAGTGGAGAACAGGAGGGCTTCTTAAAGAAAAACTAACAGGTCTGTGAGAGCCGGAATTCTTACTGGTTGGTAGGTGATCAAATACTTATGTCATGCAATAAAATGCAAATTAATTACTTAAAAATCAATACAATGTGATTTTCTGGATTTTTTTAGATTCCGTCTCTCACAGTTGAAGTGTACCTATGATAAAAAATTACAGACCTCTACATGCTTTGTAAGTAGGAAAACCTGCAAAATCGGCAGTGTATCAAATACTTGTTCTCCCACTGTATATAGCCTCGTTATTTTTATTTGGTAAATATTTTCTTAGCTCTTCTTGAACTGCACTGTTGGTTAGAGGCCTGTAAGTAAGCATTTCATGGTAAGGTCCACATTTGTATTCACATTTGTATTCAGGCAAAGTTTGATCTATAGTGGCCACTATAATAGAGAAAAAAAATGTATTTCGTTCTATTTCTACTTTTAAGATTTTTTTTCCCCCAAGTGCAATATTTAGATGGTGTGTGGTCACAAGCGTTCTATGGCTAATGCAATATTAATGTATTGTTTTTTTTCTCTGGACTTGAGTGTCGTTTGCAGTAAAGTCTAGGCAACAAATAACATTCGATTGCTTTCCTTACATTTTCTAACCACTTTTACACACACATTATTAAAACACAGTCACATAGATCATATTCTTTGTTAAATTAGTTCATCTGCATTTCAAGGATGGATTTAGCCTCAGTCACTAGAAATTAGCATTTTCTAACTGATATTTATTTTTCTGTATTTATTATTATCCCCCCCTGGCAGGGAGTTTTTTGCATGTTTCAGTGCAACCAAAAAAGTAACACCTTTTTTGGCCCTCACCAGTTTGCATCCCTGTTGGATGCATGCATGGAGATTTTTCTGTAGCCTGTGTGGCTGACACAGGCACACATAATAAATCCATCAATTGCGGTAACATTAATCTCACCATTTGAATTTCACCATCGCTGTTTTTACGAGTTAGTGACCAGGTTCTTTTTTGTTTTATTTTTATGAAGGATTTGTATGGAAAGCCAAGTTGAAGCCAACATTAGACATCCTCATAATAACTGCACACGGTTTTACCGCAACAGAGTAGGGAACACCCTTCAATGAAAACAGTGGAAAAAACAGAAGTGGCCACATCTCTCACAAAACGGACCAAAAATGAAATCACAGATAATTATAAGGGAGCAGGAGAACTAATAAATTGGCTTCAATAATTAAAATGACTTTTGTCGTGGAAAGGTAGTACTAAGAGACGTTCTCATTTCTTCCAGCAATCATCTTTATTTAATATTGATTTTATTATTGCAATAATGAAACCGTCGATCCCACACTCTGAAGTGTGTGTGTGTGTGTGTGTGTGAGAGAGACAGACTCGTACTAACTATAGTTCATAAAACAACCATTTGGTGCATAAATATAACAATCTTGTAATCCTGTTGCCACACTTTTCAATCACCAAATTAAGATTGTCAGATTTTCAAGGTAGGCCTATTCCAGTACTTGAATTTCAAATTACATTTAAATTATGCTACTTCAAGATTATTGTATTGTTTGAAAAACGAGTTAATTGACACACCGGTGTGACAATGGAAGTCAAATAATAAAAGAATCCCCATCATCCGTCAGTTTAGGCTAGAGAAATGGGCTGCGTCTCAATCCGCCACATCTGTGGAGGAAGGTGGCCCAGCTACAGCGGGGTTTGTCAGACTATGAGACATGCTGAAAATTGGTCTTCTCACAAAAAACGGCTGTAGCATCCAAAAAGTTTGGCCTACTAATGTGTGAGGGGAGATTCTCACAAAGACAGTGGTGTTCTCCGTTTTGCTCTGTCCCCCACAAGTGTCACAGGACTAGGTAACCAGTACCGGTTAAATAAAAACTTTCTGAATGCACTTTATTTTTTTTACTTAAAGGGGTCCTAAAATTCCAAATCAGATGGCTAAAAGATTCATATTATGACCATCTTAAAACAATTACGATGCATTCGGAAAGTATTCAGACCCTTTGACTTTTTCCACATTTTGTTACATTACAGCCTTATTCTAAAATGGATGAAATTGTTTTCTCATCAATCTACACACAATACTCCATAATGACAAAGCAAAAACAGTTTGTGCAAATGTATTAAAAATAATAAAAGTGAAATCACATTTAAGTACATTTCTCATTAATTATTTTGATGTGTTCAATTAAAACTAAGAAAATAAAAACTTCCATTGTATTTGTGTGCCTTTTGTAAGGTACATCCTCTCTAACCTGTGAAAAACCAAATGAAAAGAATCCACATAATAAATCCAAATTCACAGTGCCTACATTCTTCATAAAACAAGAAGCTTAAAGGCAAAAATACATTGAATCGTTTCCTGCATGTGACTGGACGTCATCGTGCGCGCTCAGCCTCCCAAGAAACAGTACAGTCTGTAGGAGAGTGCTTTCTTACACTAGTACATTATCTTCGTAAATGGCTTCTGTTGTGCCACGGCGTTTAAAACCTTCTACACATGCCATATACAGTTCTAACCTGCCAGTGTCAAAGATAGCCAAGTGAATCCTTTCTCAGCAAAGCGCTTGCTCCCAGTTTAGGAGAGAACACCTGTCAATCAGAGTCTGGGCGTTCAGCCGATATTCCATACCCACTGAGCCGACCTTGTGAGAACAAACATCTGTCTGCAACAGGCACATTTCTAAGTATGCAACAGGTCAAATATCACTGTCTTCAGCAGTAAAGGGTAGCTGTCTGTGTCATGGTCCAAATCACACAGGACTATTGCTAAATTATAAACGGTTTCCTAATCATTAGTGTTTACCCAAACTATAAAATTAAGTAATAATAATTGGAAATTGTCAAACGTCTCTTACAGCCCGCTCTAGCCCAGCGGGCACCATATGCTTTCGCCAGCGGCTTATCTAATTGTCAGTCTCAAAGCTCAATCCTTCTATTCATTATTTAACCTTGTATTGAAACCTCAGCTTGTCCTCAGGGACAATGCAAATAGTCTGGGTAGCCATTAGATTAGCTGTTCAGGAGTCTTGTGGCTCATGGGTAGAAGCTGTTAAGAAGCCTTTTATACCTAGACTTAGCGCTCAGGTACCGCTTGCCGTGCGGTAGCAGAGCGAACAGTCTATGACTAGAGTGGCTGGAGTCTTTGATAATTTTTCAAGATGCTCTCGATGGTGCAGCTATAGAACTTGAGGATCTGAGGACCCATGCTAAGTCTTTTCAGCCTCCTGAAGGGGAAGAAGAGTTGTCATACCCTCTTCACGACTGTGTTGGTCGGACCATGATAGATCCTTAGTGATGTGGGCAACGATGAACTTGAATCTCTCGACCCGCTCCGCAACAGGCCTGTTTCCTGTAGTCCATGATAAGCTCCTTTGTCTTGCCCACATTGAGGGAGAGGCTGTTGTCCTGGCATCACACTGTCAGGTCTCTGACCTCCCTATAGGCTGTCTCATCGATGTTGGTGATCAGGCCTACCATCGGCAAACTTAATGATGGTGTTTGAGTCCTGCGCAACCACGCAATCGTGGGTAAACGGAGTACAGGAGGCCACTGAGCATGCACCCCTGAAGGCCCCCGTGTTGAGGGTCAGCGTGGCGGATGTGTTGTTGCCTACCCTCACCATATGGGGGAAGTCCAGGATCCAGTTGCAGAGGGAGGTGTTCACTTCCAGGATCCTTAGCTTAGTGTTGAACTTGGAGGGCACTATGGTGTTGAACGCTGAGCTGAAGTCAATGAACAGCATTCTCATGTAGGTGTTATTTTTGTCCAGTTAGGAAAGGGCACTGTGGCGTGCAATATAGATTTGTGTCATCTTTGGATCTGTTGGGGCGGAATGCGAATTGGAATGGATGTAGGGTTTCTTGAATGTTGATGTGAGCCATGACCTTGGTGTTGTTGGGCACAGGGACTATGGTGGTCTGCTTGAAACATTTAGGTATTACAGACTGGGTCAGGTTGAAAATGTCAATGAAGACTCTTGTCAGCTGGTCAGAGCATGCTCTGAGTACGCGTCCTGGTAATCCGTCTGGCCTTGCAGCCTTGTGAATGTTAACCTGTTTTAAAGGTTTTACTCACATCAGCTATGGAGAGCATGATCATACAGTTACCCGAAACAGCTGGTGCATCACACACAGTTCAGTGTTTCTTGCCTCAAAGAGAACATAGAAGGCATTTAGCTCGTCTGCTAGGCTCGCGTCAATGGCCAGCTCTCGGTTTGGTTTCCCTTTGTAATCCGTGATAGTTTGCAAGACCTGCCACCTCCGATGAACGTCAGAGCCGGTGTAGATTTTAGTCCTGTGTTGACGTTTTGACTGTTTGATGTTTTTTTGGAGGGCGTAGCGTGTTTTCTTTCAAAGTGGCAGCTTTAGCCTTTAGCTCAGTGAGGATGAATCAAGATGTTGTCATAGCTTTGAGAGCTCTTCTGCACCTATTACACTTCTAAACTTAATAATTCATATTTATGCAAATGTTTTATATACTATATGTGGGCCTTTACTTACTTTATCGTACACAAAGTTTAACATGTTGCATTTTCATTTCACTTGTGCTTTGTGTTTACAGGCAAGTGTTACTGTTTGACAAAATAAAACAATCTACATTATAAACTGGGTGGTTCGAGCCCTAAATGCTGATTGGCTGACTGCCGTGGTATACCACGGGTATGACAAAACATGTATTTTTACTACTCTAATTACGTTGGTATGCAGTTTATAGTAACAATAGTGCACCTCGGGGGTTTGTGGTATGTGGCCTAAGAACAGTCCTTAGCCGTGGTATATTGCTTAATTGTAATCTAGGCTACAATCTGTATTATAAATTCATATAATTTATATAACCATTATCCTTCACAGAACCAATATCTGGTGCTAACATCACTACTACCCCAAACCCTGCAATCATCGAGGGGGGCTCTGTGACCTTAACCTGTAATGCTTCTGGCTCCATCGTCACCAGAGAGTGGATGAAAGATGGTCACCCTCTGTCTGCTGGTGGCAACATAACCATCTCTGAGGATAAGAGCGTGCTGTCCATAAAGTCTGTGAAGAGAACAGACACTGGAGAATACCGGTGTAGAGTCAGCAACCCCATCAGCACCGCTAATGCTAAACACGGTCTCATTGTAAACTGTAAGTAGGCCTACTCTGCTATAAGCCTGGGGTTACAATTACTGTTTTTTAACCTTTTTGTTGCATTTAATATCTGACAGTCAGTGTAAATGCTGGATATGCAAGATGTAATTTTTTATATATATATTTTATTTAAAAAATAAACGTCCGCTCACTGTCAACTGCGTTTATTTTCAGCAAACTTAACTAAATATTTGTATGAACATAACAAGATTCAACAACAGACATAAACTGAACAAGTTCCACAGACATGTGACTAACGGAAATGGAATAATGTGTTCCTGAACAAAGGAAGGGGGGGTCAAAATCAAAAGTAACCGTCAGTATCTGGTGTGGCCACCAGCTGAATTAAGTACTCCTCCTCATGGACTGCACCAGATTTGCCATTAATTGCTGTGAGATGTTACCCCACTCTTCCACCAAGGCACCTGCAAGTTCCTGGACATTTCTGGGGGGAATGGCCCTAGCCCTCACCCTCCGATCCAACAGGTCTCAGACGTGCTCAATGGGATTGATCCGGGCACTTCGCTGGCCATGGCAGAACACCGACATTCCTGTCTTGCAGGAAATCACTCACAGAACGAGCAGTATGGCTTGTGGCATTGTCATGCTGGAGGGTCATGTCAGGATGAGCCTGCAGGAAGGGTACCACATGAGGAAGGAGGATGTCTTCCCTGTAATGCAAAGCATTGAGATTACCTGCAATGACAACAAGCTCAGTCTGATGATGCTGTGACACACTGCCCCAGACCATGACGGATGCTCCACCTCCAAATCGATCCCGCTCCAGAGTACAGGCCTCGGTGTAATGCTCATTCCTTCGACGATAAACGCGAATCTGACCATCACCCCTGGTGAGACACAACCGCGACTCGTCAGTGAAGAGCATTTTTTTGCCAGTCCTGTCTGGTGTAGCGACGGTGGGTTTGAGCCCATAGGCAACGTTTTTGCCGGTGATGTCTGGTGAGGACCTGCCTTACAGCAGGCCTACAAGCCCTCAGTCCTGCCTAGAGTGGACAATCTGAGCACTTATGGAGGGATTGTGCATTCCTGGTGTAACTCGGGCAGTTGTTGTTGCTATCCTGTACCTGTCCCCCAGGTGTGATGTTCGGATGTACCGATCCTGTGCAGTTGGTGCTACACGTGGCCTGCCACTGCGAGGACGATCAGCTGTGTGTCCTGTCTCCCTGTAGCGCTGTCTTGGGCGTCTCACAGTACGGACATTGACATTTATTAGTCAGTAGAAAGGCCTCTCTAGTGTCCTAAGTTTTCATAACTGTGACCTTAATTGCCTACCGTCTGTAAGCTGTTGGTGTCTCAATGACCGTTCCACAGGTGCATGTTCATTAATTGTTTATGGTTCATTGAACAATTATGGGAAACAGTGTTTAAACCTTTTACAATGAAGATCTGTGAAGTTATTTGGATTTTTACTAATTATCTTTGAAAAACAGGGTCCTGAAAAAGGGACATTTATTTCTTTGCTGAGTTTATATATATTTATTTCTATATGTGATATTTCATCTTTTTGATGTCTTCACTGTTATTCTACAATGTAGAAAATAAATAGAAATGTCCTTATTTCTTTAAGAAAAGCATATTTTTTTGGTCCATTTAAAATAAGTGAAATACGGTGTAGACATTTTGTGTTGTAAATGACTTTTATAGCTGGAAACAGCTGATTTGTAATGGAATATCTACATAGGCGTACAGAGGCCCATTGTCAGCAACCATCACTCCTGTGTTCCAATGGCACGTTGTGTTAGCTAATCCAAGTTTTTCATTTTAAAAGGCTAATTGATCATTAGAAAACCCTTTTGCAATTATGTTAGCACAGCTGAAAACTGTTGTTATGAATTAAAGAAGCAAAGCAATAAAACTGGCCTTCTTTATACTAGTTGAGTATCTGGCGCATCAGCATTTGGGTTCGATTACAGGCTCAAAATGGCCAGAAACAAATACCTTTCTTCTGAAACTCGTCATTCTATTCTTCTGAGAAATTAAGGCTATTCCATGTGAGAAATTGCCAAAAAACTGAAGATCTTGTACAATGCTGTGTACTACTCCTTTCACAGAACAGAGCAAACTGGCTCTAACCAGAATAGGAAGAGGAGTGGGAGGCCCCGGTGCACAACTGAGCAAGAGGACAAGTATATTAGAGTGTCTAGTTTGAGAAACAGATGCCTCACAAGTCCTCAACTGGCAGCTTCATTAAATAGTAGTTAAATCTGCAGTTTCAAGCTACAATAGTCATTTACAACATTAACAATGTCTATACTGTGTTTCTGATCAATTTGATGGTATTTTAATGTCCAAAAAATGTGCTTTTCTTTCAAAAACAAGGACATTCCTAAGTGACCCCAAACTTTTGAACTGATGAGTGTGTATATTAGAGGTCGACTGATTAGGATTTTTCAACGCCGATACAGATTATTGGAGGACCAAAAAAAGCCGATACAGATTAATCGGTTGATTTCTATATATATATATTTGTAATAATTACAATTACAACAAAACTGAATGAACAAATAAACCCTTTTATTTTAACTTAATGTAACACATAAATAAAATCAATTTAGTCTCAAATAAATAATGAAACATGTTCAATTTGGTTTAAATAATGCAAAAACAGTGTTGGAGAAGAAAGTTTTGTAAAATGCACATTTGTGGCCTGCTGGAGGTCATTTTGCAGGGCTCTGGCAGTGCTCCTCCTTGCACAAAGGCGGAGGTAGCGGTCCTGCTGCTGGGTTGTTGCCCTCCTACGGCCTCCTCCACGTCTCCTGATGTACTGGCCTGTCTCCTGGTAGCGCCTCCATGCTCTGGACACTACACTGACAGACACAGCAAACCTTATTGCCACAGCTCGCATTGAGCCACTTGTGTGGGTTGTAGACTCCGTCTCATGCTACCACTAGAGTGAAAGCACCGCCAGCATTCAAAAGTGACCAAAACATCAGCCAGGAAGCATAGGAACTGAGAAGTGGTCTGTGGTCACCACCTGCAGAATCACTCCTTTATTGGGGGTGTCTTGCTAATTGCCTATAATTTCCACCTTTTGTCTATTACATTTGCACAACAGCATGTGAAATTTATTGTCAATCAGTGTTGCTTCCTAAGTGGACAGTTGATTTCACAGAAGTGTGATTGACTTGGAGTTACATTGTGTTGTTTAAGTGTTCCCTTTATTTTTTTGAGCAGTGTATATATGTATTATTTATATATATATATATATATATATATATGTATATATATATACATATATATGTGTGTATATATGTTTGAGTGTGTTAGATCACACTGATTACCAACTAACGAACACATGGCTACCTCTAATTGGAACTGGTGATCTGTGTTACAGATGGACCTGATGGTATGGAAATAATGGGTCCATCTGAAATAGAAGTAGGACAGAACTTTACATTGACCTGCTCTGCTGACTCCATACCGACTTCTAGTTACACCTGGGTGCTTAACGGGACAGAGATACCTGGACATTCACCTGAGTTCACTAAAGAGAAGAGTGAATACTCTGACAGTGGGGATTACACCTGTACAGCAACAAATTATGTCACTGGAAACAAAACATCTGTGGTCCATAAACTGTCAGTAAAAGGTAAAGTTAGCAGCTTTTAAGACAATATGAACATAGTAGGTGTCTTTATTGTGTTGTAACTGTCACTCAGATGCACTGTAATGTGCAGTACTGCTTGTTCATTGTGTGTAGCCTTTCTCTAATCTGTGTATTGTTCTATCTCTGGTCTCTGCAGCGAAGGGCTCTCTAACTCCAGGTCTGTCTGCTGGTGCCATCGCTGGGATTGTGATTGGAGTATTGCTGGTTGTGGGAGTGGGAGTTGGTGTTACAGTGTTCATCAATAAAAATGGGTGAGTTAAAAAGTGTCAAAGATGTTAATATTGTTAATGTTTGTCAACTTAAAAAAACAAAAAACAAAACATTTAATTTCAAAAGTGAATTTTCTATCACTGGTAGTGGAAAACAGGCTCTATTTTCACATTGATCCAAATTGGTCACTAAGAGGGCCTTGGTGTATTTCAAAAGCTGTTAATAAAAGCATAATGTTCGAATGACTTTCTTAACAGCAACCTTTCAATTTGTGTTTCTTGTTGTATATAAAACCAATGCTGACCCAATGCATCGAAGAGGTAAGCATATACTCTATCTTAAAAGTCGTCATAATTAATAATGTCTTTCAAATTTTTGCTTACTCCACATTTACATTTATCATTTAGTAATTTAGCAAACACTCATATCCAGAGTGACTTACAGTTTCCACAAAGAAATTAAATGGATTCAGACAGCAGAAAAACACCATTGTATATGACAAAGCTTAAAGCGCCAATCAGCCGGCAATCACCCACCCCGTTTCGGTAAAAAGCTAAGGGATGGGACTGGACAAATGTAACCACTCTCAGATTCATAGACCGAGCTATGGATGCAAGGGCTGACCATCCATCATATCAACATTATAGTTGTAACCATGTTATGAGGCTACATTGTGTTTGTTTACATTTACTTTGTTTAGAAACACTGGAGTAAAACAAGCTTATATTTTAGGTTATGATGGGGTCCGACAGTTGAACTAAGCTCATGAGACATTTATAAGTAATATTCCTCAAGAATCAATGGGTACACATTCATTTATTCAAAATTCAAAAGGCACTCGCACATCTGAGCAATCTTATTTGCAGGTGCATGGAAACAATTGAACAAGATGAAGGAAAAAGGAAACTGCACACTGCTCTTCATAGTATCACCGATATTTAATAAGCTTACGTATCCGCCACACCGCCTTCATCAGAGTTTTTGTGATTTTTTCGAAAGTTGCACCCTTATGTAGACCTGGCCCCACCCACATCCGTTCTACACATCGAAGGGGGTTGGAGGCAAAGGAAAAACAAATAAGTGCTACCAAATATAACAATATGCATTTCATAAATATTACAAAAGTGTATAAATAAGGCGTATTGAACACGTCTGTAAAATCTCAATGAGGACATAGCAAGTTTTCATTAGTCATTGGGTACATCATACGAAAAACATCAGAATAATCTACAAGAGACACATATTTCATGTTCAAATTCACAACATAACATACATAGGCATTTCATCATTAAGTCCTTTAGGAAATAATGTCTGGAGGGTGAAAATCCCAAAACATTCTCTTTTACTCAGAGTATTATTAATATCACCTCCCCTGTCTGATATCTTAACTTTCTCTATGCCACAAAATCTAAAGTTGGAAATGTCATGCTTCGGGTCATTGAAATGTACAGCGAACTTTTATGTTCACTAATTCTCTGTTTGAGAGAGCGGGTGGTTTTACCGACATAACAGAGCCCACATGGACATTTAATAATGTAAATAACATGGGTGGTGGAACACGTAATAATGTCATTTATTTGGAACCGTTTTCCTGTGTGTGGGTGGCAGAAATATTTACACTTCATCATATTGTTGCACTGTGCGCATACTCTGCATTTATAGCTACCATTTGGTAGAGGGCGTAAAAGAGCTTAGCTGATTTTCTTTTGTGGCTGGCAGTTGGCATGAACCAATTTATCGCGTAAATTGCGACCTCTCCTATACACAATATGTGGTGGATATTTAAATTCAGCCGGCAAAGCTGGGTCCAATGATAAAATATGCAAATATTAAATCCCACTTTTCACGAATTCAAAGTATATGTAGTTGTGAACATTACTGAGTGTTCTTTGGCTTTAGCGGGTCTTTTTTGTAGCAGTTCATCTCGTGTTTTTTCCAATGCCAAATTATGAGCTCCATCCACACATTGTGACAAATAGCCTCTTCTTAGAAACCTCATGCGCATCTCCGCTGCTTTTTCTAGATAATCCTCTGTGGAGTGGCATATACCGCATACCGCGCAGTCTAAAAAATTGGCTTCTTGGAAGTCCTCTTTAAAATGGCTCAGGGTGGAAGCTGTCACCCTGTAATAGAGTATTTCTGTCCGTTTCTTTTCTATACAGAGTTGTAAACAGGGTTCCATTTGATTTCTCAATCCACATATCGAGATAATGAACACGTTGAGTGTCACGTTCAATAGTGAATTTGAGATTAGGGTCAATGTCATTGAGTAGTGCCATAAAATCTGACAGTTCTTCTTCAGTTCCTTCCCATATACAAAAAATGTCGTCAATATATCGATACCACTTCAGGACCTTATTCAAAAATGGATTCTCGTTTTCATTAGTAACAAAACGTTCTTCAAAAAGACCCATATAGAGGTTAGCATAGCTCGGCGCAAATGTAGAGCCCATCGATGTTCCATTCGTTTGGAGGTAGTATTCATCATCAATCCTGAAATAGTTATACGTCAAAACATATTCAGCCAACTCTAGAATGATGTTTGTTGGTGGATATTCATTAGTATCTCTGTCTCCCAAATAGTGTGCTAGTGCTGCCAGCCCCCCCCCCCCCCCCCCCACATGGGGAATGCTGGTATATAGACTCTCGACATCTAATGTGACCAAAATACAGTCTTCTTTTAAACCCGTTATTGGTGAGATCTTGTTTATGAAGTCTATAGAGTCTTTTACATATGATGGCAATGATTGCATATGAGATTTAATAAAAGAGTCTACAAAGTTCGACAATGGCTTTAGCATTGAGCCTATTCCTGCAACCACTGGTCTGCCTGGATAGTTGCCTTGTTGTGTTTTAGGTTTGTGTAATTTCAGTAAAATCTATAAGCATGGACGTATGGCACATTTGCAGCAAAGATATTCATATTCAGGTTTTGAGATAAGGTGGTTTAATAGGGCTTGCTCCAGATTCGAGCATATATCCCTTTGGAACACCTGTGTGGGATCAACACTCAGTTTTCTATAGAAACGTTCATTGCTGAGTTGTCTCTGAATTTCTTCTTTATATTTTTCAAAGTCTAAAACAACCACAGCACCCCCCCCCTTTCTGCAGGTTTTATAACCAAAGATGAATCTTTCATTAATTAATTGAGTGCCAGTTCTTCTGTTCTAGTGAGACTCTTCTGAATATGGTTTGTTTGTCTCGTATATACTGACATGGCTTCTTGTTCGACTAACTTACAATAGGTATTAATCGAGGAGTTGTTAACCATGGGACAGAATTTGCTTTTGGGCTTAAAATGGGTACCAGTTCTTTGATGTGTTACTAGGCCCGAATCAGTGTTTTGCGAAAACACATGCTTAAGTTTAATCTTGCGAACGAATTTAAACAGATCTACTTTCGTATCGAATGGTTTATCTGTACATGTAGGTACAAAAGAGAGGCCCTTAGATAAGACTGAGACTTGAGCGTCAGTAAGGTATTTTTTGGAGAGGTTAATTACTGCGTCCCGCTGTAGCTCCGTGTCCACGGCCTGTGTTTCCGGTCTCCTCTTCGACCGATTGCCTCTCCTGCATCGTTTCTTTTCTTTCGTGGAGCCCTCTGTTGCTTCCGGGCTAAAAAAACGGACTGTGTGCCATGGTAGCTGGAGTCACTGTCTGTAGGGAATTCGCTCTCGGTGGATGCCTCTGTGTCCAAGTCTCCATGTCCTCCCGCTGCTGCGTATCTGCGTCCCCCGATCAGCGGTGCGTCCCTCCGTCGGCCTCTCCGTGCTCCTGTCCTTGGGCCTTCCCATTCGTACACCTGGTTGAGCTGGTAGTCCTCTGTGTCTCGCTGGTATTTCTTGATCTTTGTTGCTTGTAGAGAGTCTCTGTATTTCCCAATGGACTGCCCATTCTCAAACAGAGAATTAGTGAACATAAAAGTTCAATCAGGAGAAACGACAGGGATTATCCAGTCGCTGTACATTTCAATGACCTGAAGCATGACATTTCCACCTTTAGATTTTGTGGCATAGAGAAAGTTAAGATATCAGACAGGGGAGGAGATATTAATAATACTCTGAGTAAAAGAGAATGTTTTGGGATTTTCACCCTCCAGACATTATTTCCTAAAGGACTTAATGATGAAATGCCTATGTATGTTATGTTGTGAATTTGAACATGAAATATGTGTCTCTTGTAGATTATTCTGACGTTTTTCGTATGATGTACCCAATGACTAATGAAAACTTGCTATGTCCTCATTGAGATTTTACAGACGTGTTCAATACGCCTTATTTATACACTTTTGTAATATTTATGAAATGCATATTGTTATATTTGGTAGCACTTATTTGTTTTTCCTTTGCCTCCAACCCCCTTCGATGTGTAGAACGGATGTGGGTGGGGCCAGGTCTACATAAGGGTGCAACTTTCAAAAAATCACAAAAGCTCTGACGAAGGCCGTGTGGCCGATACGTAAGCTTATTAAATATCGGTGATACTATCAAGATCAGTGTGCGGTTTCCTTTCTCTTTCATCTTACACATTCATTTACAAATCCAAGAATGGATGTAGTAACTGCTGATTGTCCCTTTAACACTGTAACAATGCTTATACAGACAAGATAGCAGCATTTATACAACCCCCTCTACTTGTGCATCTCTAATAGGCTCTCAACAACCTGTACATGACAACCCATCACCTGTGTATGAGAACACAAGACAAAATCAATCTCCACCTCTACCCCTGACAGTAAGTAAGCTCTGGTCACCTAGGATGTGTCTGTGCATGTCTGTATTCTACAACAATCTTACTATTCATGAACAAGATAACTTTGCTTAACAGGATGTACAGTGTAAAAATACTATGCAAAGACTGTTTGCCTATGATAGTGTATTCCAGGACGTTTCTGTTTAACTCAAAGGCAGTTATCAGTTTCTGGCCTATTTAGGTTATTCATTAACATATGATAGCTGTTTTTTTTGTCATGCAACTGTTGGTGTGGCTGTTGCCTTCTATCTAATGGCATTTATTATTTCTGCTTTTATCCCAAATTATGAAATGAAGGATTTAAATAATACCTATGATACTAGGATAATGGTAAGTTTGTGTTAAGACAACAGTGCACCAAGTGACTGCAATACGATCAAAACAATTGATTTATGTCTTATTTTGTAAAATGATCTTCATTCTGTGTCATTGCTGATAAATAGATGTTAATGTATCTTTTCTTTTCTCCCTCACCTTCAATCTAACAGTAAGAGAAGTCAGTGGAAAATATCTCCATTCAACCACCGTTCTCCAGTTTCCCCATCAACACATAAAACCTGCCATGATAACACCCAGTGTGGATCTGTAATATAATGTACATAATCAATACATTTATCTCATGTTTGTCTGCTTGATTGTGTACTTTATTATTTGACAACAATAACCTTTTTAATGAAAGTATATGACAAAATTTATACTGTAACTTAGCTAAATGAAGAATAATGTGGGGGATGCAATGTTAACAATGTAAGGACCACCCACTTGGGAGCCAGGCCCACCCTCTTGGGAGCCAGGCCCACCCACTTGGGAGCCAGGCCCAGCCAATCAGAATACGCTTTTCCCCCAAAAGGACTTTATTACAGACAGATATACTCCTCACGCGGCCTCACGTGGTCTGCGGTTGTGAGGCCAGTTGGACATACTGCAAATTCTCAAAAATTACGTTTGAGGTGGCTTATGGTAGAGAAATGTACATTCAATTATGTGGCAACAACTCTGGTGGACATTCCTGCAGTCAGAATGCCAATTGCATGCTCCCTCAACTTGAGACATCTGTGTCATTGTGCTGTTTGACAAATTTTGGAGTCGCCTTTTGTTGTCCCCAACACAAGGTGCACCTGTGTAATGATCATATTGTTTATTCAGCTTCTTGATATGCCACACCTGTCAGGTGGATCGATTATCTTGGCAAAGGAGAAATGTTTACTAACAGAGATGTAAACAAATTTGTGCATAAAATTAGAGAGAAATAATATTTTTGTGCGTAATGAACATTTCTGGGATTTTTATTTCAGCTTATCAAACACGAGACCGACACTTTATATGTTGCGTTAATATTTTTTTCAGTATATAGAACACTATTGTGAAGTGTGATGGCAAAAGGGGAAAAAAGCTGGAGTACTTTATTGCTTTTCATGATGTAAAAAAAATATTATTAATAAAGATCCCCATCCATTTTTTTATCAACTATTGTTCTTTGATCAGTATTGTGTTATGACATTCAGTTACTTCATTCCCACAACGCTGGGCATTGGTTCTAAATGATCCTACAATTATGTTAGTGTTAGAGAAGGAGTATAAAACACATGTGTATTTTTAAGCAATAAGGCCCGAGGGGGTGTGGTATATGGCAAATATACCACGGCTAAGAGCTGTTCTTATGCGCAACGCGGAGTGCCTGGATACAGGCCTTAGCCGTGGTATATTGACCATATACCACAAACCCCCGAGGTGCCTTATTGCTATTATAAACTGGTTACCAACGTAAATAGAGCAGTACATTTATAAACAGAGCTATGGATTCAAGGATTGACCATCCATGATAACAAAATTATAGTTGTAACCATGTTTTGAGGCTACATAGTGTTTGTTTACATGTACTTTTTTTTAACAAATATTGGAGTATGAGAATGGCGCCGAAGGAGAAGGCTGCCGTTTTACAATCCCGTAACCAATTGTGCTATTGTGTTTGTTTTTTCATGTTATTTGTAAGTTATTTTGTACATAATGTTTCTGCAACCGTATCTTATAACCGAAAAGAGCTTCTAGATATCAGGAGATGGATTACTCACCCCATACTGGAGGAATACTTTTTCTTCAACGAGTCGGACGGGAAGGATTTACTTCAGACGCCCGACAAGGACCTGATCCCCGTCATTCGCAGGAGAACGAGACGGAGGTATCGTGGACGAAGATCCGGGTGCCTTGTTAGGATCCAATGCCGAGAGGGTAATCTACCTTTACCATCAGTCCTATTAGCCAACGTACAATCAATCGATAATAAAATACACAAACTACGATCACGTATATCTTACCAACGGGACATTAAAACTGTAATATCTTATGTTTCACCGAGTCGTGGCTGAACGACGACATGAACAACATACAGCTGACGGGTTTTAAGCTTTTTCGGCAGGATAGAACAGCAGCCTCTGGTAAGACATGGGGTGGCGGTCTATGTATATTTGTAAACAGTAACTGGCGCATGAAATCTAAGGAAGTCTCAAGGTTTTGCTCGACTGAGGTAGAGTATCTCATGATAAGCTGTAGACCACACTATTTACCAAGAGTTGTCATCTGTATTTTTCGTAGCTGTCTGCATACCACCACAAACCGATGCTGGCACTAAGACCGCACTCAATGAGATTTATACGGCCATAAGTAAACAGGAAAATGCTCATTCAGAGATGGCACACGTACAGTTGAAGTCAGAAGTTTACATACACCTTAGCAAAATACATTTAAACTCAGATTTTCACAATTCCTGACATTTAATCCTGGTGACATTCCCTGTCTTAGGTCAATTAGGATCACCACTTCATTTTAAGAATGTGAAATGTCAGAATAGTAGTAGAGAGAAAGATTTATTTCAGCTTTTATTTCTTTCATCACATTCCCAGTGGGTCAGAAGTCTACATACACTCAATTAGTATTTGGTAGCATTGCTTTTAAATTGTTTAACTTGGGTCAAACGTTTCGGGTAGCCTTCTACAAGCTTCCCACAATAAGTTGGGTGAATTCTGTCCCATTCCTCCTGACAGAGCTGGTGTAACTGAGTCAGGTTTGTAGTCCTCCTTGCTCGCACATGCTTTTTTTCAGTTCTGCCCACAAATTTTCTATGGGATTGAGGTCAGGGCTTTGTGATGGCCACTCCAATACCTTAACTTTGTTGTCCTTAAGCCATTTTGCCACAACTTTGGCAGTATGCTTGGGGACATTGTCCATTTGGAAGACCCATTCGCGACCAAGCTTTAACTTCCTGACTAATGTCTTGAGATGTTGCTTTAATATATCCACATAATTTCCCCCCTCATGATGCCATCTATTTTGTGAAGTACACCAGTTCCTCCTGCAGCAAAGGACCCCCACAACATGATGCTGCCATCCCCGTGCTTCACGGTTGGGATGGTGTTCTTCGGCTTGCAATCCTCCCCCTTTTTCCTTCAAACATAACGATGGTCATTATGACCAAACAGTTCTATTTTTGTTTCATCAGACCAGAGGACATTTCTCCAAAAAGTATGATCTTTGTCCCTATGTGCAGTTGCAAAGCGTAGTCTGTCTTTTTTATGGCAGTTTTGGAACAGTGGCTTCATCCTTGCTTAGCGGCCTTTCAGGTTATGTCGATATAGGACTCGTTTTACTGTGGATATAGATACCTTTGTACCTGTTTCCTCCAACATCTTCCCAAGGTCCTTTGCTGTTGTTCTGAGATTGATTTGCACATTTTGCACCAAAGTACGTTCATCTCTAGGAGACAGAACGCGTCTCCTTCCTGATCGGTATGACGGCTGGGTGGACCCATGGTGTTAATACTTGCGTACTATTGTTTGTACAGATGAACGTGGTAGCTTCAGGCGTTTGGAAATTGCTCCCAATGATGATCCAGACTTGGGGAGGTCTACAATTTTATTTCTGCGGTATTGGCTGATTTCTTTTGATTTTCCCATGATGTCAAGCAAAGACACACTGAGTTTAAAGGTAGGCCTTGAAATACATCAATAGGTACACCTCCAATTGACTCAAATGATGTCAATTAACCTATCAGAAGCTTCTAAAGCCATGAAATCATTGTTTGGAATTTTCCAAGCTGTTTAAAGGCACAGTCAACTTAGTGTAGTAAACCTCTGACCCACTGGAATTGTGATACACTGAATTATAAGTGAAATAATCTGTCTGTAAACAATTGTTGGAAAAATGACTTGTGTCATGCACAAAGTAGATGTCCTAACCAACATGCCTAAACTACAGTTTGTTAACAATACATTTGTGGAGTGGTTGAGTCTTAATGACTCCAACCTAAATGTATGTAAACTTCCGACTTCAACTGTATATACAGTGATAGAGTGGGGATTGGAACCAGGTCTGTGAAATGATGATGAGACGTCCGGGGTTGATGAGTGAAGGGCGTTTGCAAGCAGCAGGTTAGGCAGCAGCTAGAAGGCCGGCGACGCCGAACGACTGAGCTAGACAGGAGGGGGAGCCAAAGCGAAGTCTGGTGTGACAATCATCACCAGAGAGTGGATGAAGGATGATCAGCTTCAGTCTGATGGTGACAATATTTTGTTCTCTGGGGTATAAAAATGGGTTATCAGTCCTATGAATAAATGCCGATGTAAACTCACCAACCCCCTCGGCTCCGCTGAGGCTGAATACAGTTTGACTGTACACCGTAAGTAGTCTGCTATAAGCATGTTAGTACTGTGTTTTCACTCATTTTGCTTTAAAATCACAGAATTTATGTTTTGCTAAATATTTCTGAGCGTAAATGTGTGAATGCACTCTATTAGTAATATGTGGATAATGTTCACGAATAGTAGGATTCACACTTGTGTTTTATAATTTATGAATGAACACATACAAATGTGTCACGGCCGTCGTAAGAAGTGGACCAAGGTGCAGCGTGGTAAGCGTACATTTTCCTTTTATTTTAGAAATGTTGCCAACAAAACAACAAACGAAAGAAACAACCGTAAAGCTTACAGGGCATTAGTGCTACAAACAAAGTTAACTACCCACTTTGAAAGGAGGGAAAAAGGGCTACCTAAGTATGGTTCCCAATCAGAGACAACGATAGACAGCTGTCCCTGATTGAGAACCATACCCGGCCAAAACATAGAAACACAAAATCCTAGAAGTAAAGGACATAGAATGCCCACCCAAATCACACCCTGACCAAACCAAAAAGAGACAACAAAAAAGGCTCTCTAAGGTCAGGGCATGACAAAATGTCAACATTTCATGTTCAGTATGTGTAGGCTTTCTCTCATCTCTGGCATATAACACCAGGACTGTCTGCGGGGGCCATTGCTAGAAATGTGATTGCTGTATTGGTGTCACGCCCTGACCTTAGTATTCTTTGTTTTCTTTATTATTTTGGTTAGGTCAGGGTGTGACAAGGGGTGGTTTGTTTAGTTTTTTCTGCTCTAGGGGTTTTTGTATGTCTATGGGTTTTTGACTAGTCTAGGTAGTTATATGTCGATGGTTGCCTAGATTGGATCTCAATTAGAGGCAGCTGTTAATCGTTGTCTCTGATTGGGAACCATATTTAGGCAGCCATATTTCTTGAGTATTTCGTGGGTGATTGTCTATGTATTAGTTGATTGTGTCTGCACTTTTTATATATAGCTTCACGTTCGTTTTATTGTTTTGTAAGTTTATTCAGTGTTATTCGTTAATAAAAGTAACGATGTATTCATATCACGCTGCGCTTTGGTCTCCTCACTACAACGAACGTGACAGAATCACCCACCACAACCGGACCAAGCAGCGTGGTAACGGGCAGCAGCAGCAGCGATCGCAGGACTCCTGGATCTGGGAGGAGATTCTGGACGGCAAGGGACCCTGGGCACAGGCTGGAGAATATCGCCGCCCTCGGGAAGAGCTGGAGGCAGCCAAAGCCGAGAGGCGGTGGTATGAAGAGGCAGCACGAAAGCGCGGCTGGAAGCCAGAGAGGCAGCCCCAAAAATGTCTTGGGGGGAGGGCACACGGGGTGTGTGGTTAAGTTAGGTAGCAGACCTGAGCCAGCTCCCCGTGCTTACCGTGGAGAGAGAGGGACCGGGCAGGCACCATGTTATGCCGTGAGGCGCACGGTGTCCCCGGTGAGCAGGCATAGCCCGGTGCGGTACATAGCAGCACCTCGTATCGGCCGGGCTAGAGTGGGCATCGAGCCAGGTGCCATGAAGCCGGCTCAATGCATCTGGTCTCCAGTGCGTCTCCTCGGGCCGGGGTACATGGCACCAGCCCTACGCATGGTGTCCCCGGTTCGCCAGCACAGCCCAGTGCGGGCTATTCCACTTCACCGCACTGGCCTGGCTACGGGGAGCATTCAGCCAGGTAGGGTTGGGCAGGCTCGGTGCTCGAGACCTGTAGTGCGCCTTCACGGTCTGGTCTATCCGGTGCCACCTCCACGCACCAGCCCTCCGGTGGCAGCCCCCCGCACCAGGCTGTCTCTCCGTCTCCTCACTACAGGTGCTCCTGCCTGCTCAGTGCCGCCAGAGTCTTCCTCCTGTCCAGCGCCGCCAGAATCTTCCTCCTGTCCAGCGCCGCCAGAGTCTTCCTCCATTCCAGCGCCGCCTGAGCCGCCCGTCTGTCCAGCGCCGCCTGAGCCGCCCATCTGTCCAGAGCCGCCAGAGCCGCCCGACAGTCCGGAGCCGCCAGAGCCGCCCGCCAGTCCGGAGCCGCCAGAGCCGCCCGCCAGTCCGGAGCCGCCAGAGCCGCCCGCCAGTCCGGAGCCGCCCCTCTGTCCGGAGCCGCCCCTCTGTCCGGAGCCGCCCCTCTGTCCGGAGCCGCCCCTCTGTCCGGAGCCGCCCCTCAGTCCGGAGGCGCCCCTCAGTCCGGAGGCGCCCCTCAGTCCGGAGGCGCCCCTCAGTCCGGAGGCGCCCCTCAGTCCAGTGGGGCCCTTTATTAGGCTGCTGGTGTCAACATAACCATCTCTGAGGATAAGAAGACAGCATCTATCAATCCTGTGAATAAAGGTGATGCTGGAAAATACCTATGTAAACTCACCAACCCAGTCAGCTCTGCTGAGGTTGCATACAGTCTGACTGTACACCGTAAGTAGTCTTCTATAAGCATGTTATCCATACAATGTTTTCACTCCTTTTGTATTCAAATCAAACAAGCATAGAACAAATAGGATGAGTGATTATGAATGAACAATCTGGCAACACTTCAACATTTCCTGGTTAGTATGTGTAGTCTTTCTGTCATCTCTGGTTCTCTCCCTGGTATCTGCAGCGGAGGGGTATGTGCATCTTATAAAATTGTATTGTGTAAAATCAAGTTTCCATCCTGAACCTTCTTTCAGCTGTATGAACTCTCCAGTAGACCTGTATGAGAACAGGCCAGAGACATGGCACAATCTCCACATCTACCAGACAGGGAGATGAAAGTCATTATGATTAATCTATGTCTTCTATCTTTATCTTATCTATATTTCATATATATGTACTGTATGTGTATGTATGTTTTTTAAATGTAATACACAAAGGTTTATCTTTGTTATATTTTGTTTTTACAACTGTTGTAGGTGTTGCCTTATAAATATGGTCTTTATACTGTATCATTGCTCAAGTATGAAAGTGAAGATTATTTTATTTTCTACCTCCACTTAAATCTACTGTAACAGCAAGAGAAGGAAAGTGGAAAGGAAGCTGTAAGGGAGCAGAAAGGGGACAGCAGTTAGAGTACTCTAATTCTGTTAATAATGTTGTTAAAACTAAATAAGAATTCGTAAAGTTTGCCTTCGGTTTTATGATCAACTGTGTCTTTTGTGTCAGACCAGCAATAAATAATAATGCATCATTTGGTGGGTGCTTATATTTGTCCTATTTCAAGTGTGTATTGATAGGCATAATGTGAATTGAAAATGTTGTTTTTGCACATCCCAACTCTCCCTTTATCAATAGAAGACTGAGGTATGACCAGCCTGTCACAGAAACTTTAGTTGTCAGACCCATATACAACTCAACGTTTGGCCTTTCCCCAGACGCTACATACTATCCCCTTCATCAACATTAATGTAGGTGTTATGACCTCCTAACAGTCTGGATTTTCACACGTCACTGATCTGAACCTTTGGTCCCTCCATGATGGACTAGCAGCAGATCACCCTCTAGTGGCTTCACATCTCCTCTGCACTCAGGACTTAGTCTGGGGCTCTGTTCGCAGTCGCTAACTGACTCACAGTTTAAGAAGAGAAATAAACAATAACATTTTACTTTCAGGCATACTTGAAAAGTATTTAAAGGGAGTATACGTAATTTATAAGCTATGTGTTTCGACCTCGTATCCCTGGAGTCCACCCAAAACACAACACAAAACAGTCATACATAGACAGAAGCAACAGCATAGATACACTAACATTATGACATATTGACCCTAATAAACCAGATAAACTTTACTGTAGATGATTCACTTTAATCAGGCAGCAGACAATGCCTCCTCCACTTGCCAGGAGGGAGTAAGACAGGGCGATCTGCCCTGATGGAACGCACCAAGATGTGTAGTAAACCTTGTATTGACGTTTCAAGCATTATATCTTATTCAGTTCCATTATCTACACTTATCAAATGAATGAGGTTGAAAAACAGCCACATATTAAATTCAAACCTCATAATGATGAGAATGAATAGACTGTAAATGGACATAGCTTGTGGAGCTTTCTCTTGCTATTACAGTAAAAACTAAAAACAGACACTCTTAACCAGAGTGACTTACAGGAGAAATTAGGGCCTTGCTCAAGGGCACATCGACAGACTTTTAACCTAGTCTGCTTGGGGATTCAACCCAGCAACCTTTCAGTTACTGGCCCCATGCTCTTAACCGCTAGGCTACCTGCCACCAGTATTGCCTTTACACAAACATACTTCCATACAAAGGATTCAGCCACATTGAACTCACTGTCTGAAGTTGGCAAGTTGTGTGTGTGTGTGTGTGTGTGTTTGTGTTTAAGGAATGGGCACTAAAAGAAAGATTTTGTTGGTCAGTCCCATTAGACATAGAGTTCTCTGGCCCCATGCTTACTGTCTATAAAGCTATGTGTGTTGACTTAGTGTGGCCAGTTTCAGTACAGATACTCTGAGGTGTGTATGTATAGCGACATCAGGGTGGCGCCAAGCTCCCACATAAACCCATGTCAGGAATTAGAGAACCAGCTGACACAGTTTACCTGGACAATTTAGACAATGTGGAATTGTGCATTTATATACAATCACACATGTTTTGTACCTACATTGCATTCGGAAATTATTCAGACCACTTGACTTTTTCCACATTGTGTTACATTACAGCATTATTCTAAAATGTATTAAATAAAAAATGTCCTCCTCAGTCTACACACAATACCCCATAATGACAAAGTGAAAACAGGTTTTTAGAAATGTTGGTAAAGGTATTAAAAATAAACTGAAATACCTTATTTACATAAGCATTCAGACCCTTTGCTATGAGACTCGAAATTGAGCTCAGGTGCATCCTGTTTCCATTGATCATCCAGTGGTAAATTCAATTGATTGGACATGATTTGGAAAGGAACATACCTGTCTATATAAGGTCCCACAGTTGACAATGCACGTCAGAGCAAAAACCAAGCAATGAGAATAAAGGAATTGTCTGTAGAACTCCGAAACAGGATTGTGTTGAGGCACAGATCTGAGGAAGGGTACCAAAAAATGTCTGCATTATTGAAGGTCCCAAGAAGACAGTGGCCTCCATCACTCTTAAAATGGAAGAAGTTTGGAACCACCAAGACTCTTCCTAGAGCTGGCCGCCTGGCCAAACTTAGCAATCAGGGGAGAAGGGCCTTCATCAGAGAGGTGACCAAGAACCCGATGGTCACTCTGACAGAGCTCCAGAGTTACACTGTGGAGAGGGGGGAACCTTCCAGAAGGACAGCCATCTCTGCAGCACTTCACCAATCAGGCCTTTATGGTAGAATGGTCGGACGGAAACCACTCCTCAGTAAAAGGAACATGACAGCCCGCTTGGAGTTTGCCAAAAGGCACCTAAAGGACTCTCAGACCATGAGAAACAAGGTTCTCTGGTCTGGTGAAACCAAGATTGAACTCTTTGGCCTGAATGCCAAGCGTCACATCTGGAGGAAACCTGGCACCATCCCTATGGTGAAGCATGGTGGTGGCAGCATCATGCTGTAGGGATGTTTTTCAGCGTCAGGGATTGGGAGACTAGTCAGGATTGAGGGGAAGATGAACGGAGCAAAGTACATAGAGATACTTAATGAAAACCTGCTCCAGAGCGCTCACGACCTCAGACTGGGGCGAAGATTCACCTTCCATCAGGACAATGACCCTAAGCACACAGCCAAGACAATGCAGGATTGGCTTCGAGACAAGTTTCTGAATGTCCTTGAGTGGCCTAGCCAGTTTTTTACTTTTAGTCAATTTGCAAAAATGTCTAAAAACTTTGCTTTGTCATTATGGGGTATTGTGTGTAGATTTATGAGGGAAATAAACATTTTATACATTTTAGAATAAGACTAACGTAACAAAATGTGGAAAAAGTCAATGGGTCTGAATACTTCCCGAATGCACTGTATGTACAATCACACGTGTTATAAAGGATACTTACAGTATGTACAATCGTGCATGTTACTTTTGAGTGACCACAAGAAAGGAGTTAAGCATTTAAGGTTAACTTTGTCATACAGTATCTAAGTTTTGTTTATTGTGTAAACAATTCTTAATCAGTTTCAATACTCTTTCAAGGGATCCTACCATCAACATTGTTTCCTGGTTTTTGGACATACTGACAAATTTTGCCCAAACCTAGCTGGTTTTCATGGTTGTCCTATAGAGAGAGACAAGTGTCTCCTAAATAAATCAGTGGAAGTTTTCTTGGTTGTTTGATGGTTTTCATTTGCTCCGTATTGTGTCACCTGACCTCTGACCCTGTGCATTACCACTAGTCAGTGTCTTTGATCCTCCTTGCATTGGAATGCATCACCTGACTGACCCTGCTCAAACACAACTCCCAAACAAAACCTTGTAAACCTGGTAAACAGACTACTTCTGTTGTATGATTCACTGATGTAGGTAAATCTTGACTGAAATGTGTTTAAAGGCCCAGTGCAGTCAAAAATTAGATTTTTATGTGTTTTATATACACAAAGTGTCCAAAACATGACATAGACTAACCAGGTGAATCCAGGTGAAAGCTATGACACCTTAGTGATGTCACTTGCTAAATCCACTTCAATCAGGGTAAATGAAGGGGAGGATTTTTAAGCCTTGAGACAACTGAGACATGGATTGTGTGTGTGTGCCATTCAGAGGGTGAATGGGCAAGACAAAAGACTTATGTGCCTTTGAACTGGGTATGGTAGTAGGTGCCAGGCGCACCGGTTTGAGTGTGAACTGCAATGCTGCTGGCTTTTTCACACTCAACAGTTTTCTGTGTGTTTCAAGAATGGTCCACCACCCAAAGGACATCCAGCCAACTTGACACAGCTGTGGGAATTATTGAAGTCAACATGGGCAAGCATCCCTATGGAACGCTTTCGATAACTTGTAGAGTCCATGCCCCAACGAATTGAGGCTGTTCTGAGGGCAAAAGGGGGTGCAACTCATTATTAGGAAGGTGTTCCAAATATTTAGTACACTCAGTGTATATTGCCACACTATGAGGTTGGAATAATACTGTGAAGTTGTGAAAATTATGATAATTCCCTTTTAGTGTAAGAGCTGTTTGAAAAGATCGCCTGAAATGTCAGCCTGTTTTGGTGGGATCGAGTTTTGGCCTGCCTGGTGACATCACTAGGCGGTAAATTAGTTAATAGACCAATAAAAAAGAGAGTTCCATATCTCTCTGCCAATAACAGCAAGTTTTCAGTTTTCCCCTCCCCTCTCAGACCACTCCCAGACAGTCCTGGCAAAATTCTTACTTGAGAAAGTACTCTTTGCCAAGAAGGAATTATTTTGTTTCTTTTCGATCATTTTATTTGAAACCATTAGAGTAAGGTACCTAATTGTTAGCCAGAAATGATTTGATATTGAGATAAAAATGACTGCATTGGACTTTTAACCTGTATCTAAATAAAGTATACTATTTCCATTATGTACCAAATATCCCATTTTAGGATTCTATCAAGTATCTTCTTGATATTCAACACCTCTACTCTTTGATCATTATATCAATAGTTAGTAGACAGTGCACTGCAATAAGAAACAGCAGGGTTCATTTAATCTAGTTCCGTTTTAGGCTTTATTGAGTTAATTCAATTGTTGAAGCCTCCATTGATCATTTAGATAGACCATAGCCAATAGGAAGCAGAATGAATCATCAATGGGATAGGCTACTGTCTCAATGGTAAATGGTACAGATAAAGACCTAAAGAGGAAGTCTCTACAAAGCTATTGTTTGTTATTTTCCACTCATCAACATGACCTCCAATAACCTCTTAGAGTGGAAATGCCCTGAGGGCATTGTAATGTGTGTACACAGCTATATCATACAGCTAGTTTCTGTTCTGTATCACTGAGTGGGGGGCCGGGCCTTGTCTTCAGAGGGGACACGCGGAGGGGTATAAGAATATAAAAGGAGTAGGGACATGGTCTGGTCAACACTACAGGTACTTCCATTAGACAGAGCCATCCTTCACCATGGACTATACACTTTTCACAGCAGCCATTGTGTTTCTAACATCAGGTATGCCTATTGCTACAATTAACATGCAGAACATAATGGGTTTTGAAGGGTGTTATTCAAATATGTTACTTGCTGAAACTATTTAACTTGCCATATCTATACTGGACTTAGAAATAAAAACGTGTTTTGGGGTATTTCACAAGCAAGGTTTTTACATAAGCCCATTTCCTTAATATATTTTTATTTATTTTTATATTTCAATGTATTGTTTTTATTTTCATGTATTGTTACGTCTTATGTGTACATAACTACATTTCCTTCCCCAGGTCTGTGTGTAGGTCAGAGTGTGTTACCGCCAGGACCATTGACTGGAGCCATAGGAGGGAGAGTGAAGTTCACCACAACCCTCAATCCACCAGCCAAACCTTTTGTCTCAGTGAGCTGGACCTTCAACAGGGTCAACATCATCACCTCCACTACAGTCAACATAACTAATGCTGACCACAAAGACCGGATCAGTCTGGACAGAACCACTGGCTCTCTAGAGCTGTGGAACCTGGGCCTGAGGGACCAAGGAGAATACAGAGTCAGCATCATACCAGACGGGGCTCTGGAGCTACAAGGAGCTACCACTCTGGATGTCTATGGTGGGCCACAGTTCTATTCTTGGCAGTCACATCACCGTATCTTAGACTCACCAAGGCATTTTTTCAGCTATGAATATGAAAATTGTATACATTAAGACAGATTATTCAAATGTACTGTACCTGTCTTACTCTCCCCATACTGTTAACCTCTTTACAGTGTTGCTATCTGCTGCCACCATCAATAACCCCCCAGCCACCCTGATAGCTGGCATAAGCTCCACCAACCTGACTTGTGAGGCTGCTGGCAACATCAGCTGCATACAGTGGATCAAAGATGGCCTCCCTCTGTGTCCCAGCAACAATATCACCTTCTCTGTAGACAACAGAACAGTCCATCTCAGTCCTGTTCAGCACATTGACAACGGAGAGTATGACTGTTTAGTCAGCAACCCTGTCAGCAACCGGACAGCATCCCACAACCTGACTGTCAACTGTGAGTACTGCTTACTAGATCCTAATTCCAGGAGTGATTGTGATTGTGCTTGGCAACCTTGTGTCAATTACCAACTCACTGGATGTTGCTGTTGGGAAAAAAAATGCTTGCCTTTGCTTTTCAGTAGTGTATAGACCCACGGAATAAGTATTTTGTTTATTTAGCATTGATCATTATTTTATTTGACCATGTTGCAGTTGGACCTCAGAACATATCAATAGATGGACCATCAGCAGCATCAACAGGATACAGGGTAACTCTGAGCTGTTCGGCTGACTCTATCCCTACTGCTACATTCACCTGGATGTTCAACAGGACAGAGACGGGTGTTAACAACACCCTGTACGTCATAGAGAGGATGGAGGCGCTACACATTGGGAACTACACCTGCACTGCCACCAATAACATCACCGGACTGAAAGACTCCGTGGTCCACAAGCTGAGAGGTTAGTTACAGCTTGATGTTGCAGTTAGGATTCATGAAAAAATTAAGTGTATCCAAGATTAAGTACATAACACATACAGTATAAGTTAACAAAATAAATGTATTGTGTAAAGTAAGACATCTAGAACTTTGTGACTTGGCATTGTACCTTTACTTTGTATCCATATTCTGAGCCTGAATAATAAGTTGCAAACCTGATATTTTAGTCACTCTAATTTGTGTAAATACAAAGGGTTAATTCGTGCCTTACACTGCTCTGGAATTTCATTCGAATTGCTGGATAAGGTTTATCCCTGAGATCACTGAACTGACCTGACGTAGCTTCATACCAGAGCAGGTGATATGACTTGTTCCCCTCTACAGCCTCCTCTGCTGCCCCCATTGGGTCATTTGCTTTGATGGTGACCAGTGTCCTGGCGGTGGGACTGCTGCAACTGTAGATGTCTGAAAGGAGAGAGAGGGACAAGAAGGGGCTGATGAAGGGTGAGGATGAATGTGATCATAAATATGATGAGTATGTTTAAATGTTTTAATGTTTAAATATAATTTTTTATTATGATAAGTCTTTGAATACAGAATTTTATGATATTATTATGTAATAATATTTTCATGAATTTATTGATAGTGAATAATGATTCTATAATAATAGCATATTTGTTGTTGTTGATCTAATAATGGCCATGATTTTGTGTTGGTTACTCTGTGTAAAACATATTTGTTGTAAATATTTCTGTAGATTTGTCAACCCCAGAGCCTCTTTGCTGATGAAGGACAATCTTGATTTTGGAATCTTCTGGGCAAGAGGATATTGTATAGAATCAAACCTGTCGTTAGTTTTAATATGTAGAGATGTACTTTAGCCTGTCAAACTGCAATATTACCTGGGCTTTATATGAAATATTATGATTATATATATACAGTATATATAAATGAATCAAAGCAATCCATGGTACATGTCATGAAAGATTCCTGTACACAGAGCAAAAACATAAATGCAACATGTTAAGTGTTGGTGCCATGTTTCATGAGCTGAAATAAAACATCCCAGCAATTTTCCAGATGCACAAAAAGCTTATTTCTCTATTTTTTTTGCACATTTGTTTACATCCCTGTTAGTGAGCATTTCTCGTTTGCCAAGATAATCCATCCACCTGGCAGGTGTGGCATATCAAGAAGCTGATTTAACAGCACGACCATTACAAATCAAATCAAACTATATTTGTCACGTGTCAAATACAACACGTAACACTTACCTTGAAATGATTACTTACAAGCCCTTAATCAACAAAGCAGTTCAAGAAAGAGTTAAGAAAATATTTACCAAATAAACTAAAGTAAAAAATTAAAAGTAACACAAGTAAGTCACAATGACGAGGCTATATGCAGGGGGTACCGGTACCGATTCAATGTGCGGGGATACAGGTTAGTCGAGGTCATTTGTACAAGTAGGTAGGGGTAAAGTGAATATGCATAGATAATAAACAGCGAGTAGCAGCAGTGTAAAAAAGGGGGGGGGGGGGGGGGGGGGGGCAGGGTCAATGTAAATAGTCCAGGTGGCCACTTGATTAGCTGTTCAGCAGTCTTATGGCTTGGGGGTAGAAGCTGTTAAGGAGCCTTTTGGTCCTAGTCTTGGCGCTCCGGGTGCAGCTTGTGCTGGGGACAATAAAAGGCCACTCTAATGTGCAGTTTTTTCACACAACACAATGCCATTTGTAATTGTAGTTATTATGGATCCCCATTAGCTGCTGCTGCTACTGGGGTCCGACAAAATTAAAGCAGTTATAAACACTTTTTGCAACACATTGTGTTCCCTCAGGCCACTACTCTACTATCACATATCTACAATACAAAAACCCATGTGTACATGTTTATAGTGCTTATGTTATCATGTGCGTGTATGCATGTGTCTGTGCCTATGTTTGTGTTACTTCACAGTCCCCGCTGTTCCATAAGGTGTATTTTTACCTGCTTTTTAAATCTGATTCTACTGCTTGCGTCAGTTACCTGATGTGGAATAGAGTTCCATGTAGTCATTGCTCTATGTAGTACTGTGTGCCTCCCATAGTCTGTTCTGGACTTGGGGACTGTAAAGAGACCTCTGGTGGCATGTCTTGTGGGGTATGCATGGGTGTTCGAGCTGTGTGCTAGTATTTTAAAGAGACAGCTCAGTACCTTCAGCATGTCAACATCTCTTACAAAAACAAGTAATGATGAAGTCAATCTCTCTTCCACTTCGAGCCATGAGAGATTGACATGCATGTAGTTAATGATAGCTCGCCATGTACTTTTAGAGGGCCAGCCGTGCTGCCCTGTTCTGAGCCAACTGCAATTATCCCAAGTCCCTCTTTGTGGCAACTGACCACACGACTGAACAGTAGTCCAGGTGCAACAAATCCAGGGCCTGTAGGACCTGCCTTGTTGATAGTGTTGTTAATCAAATAAAATCAAAGTTTGTTACGTGCGCCGAATACAACAGGTTTAGAACTTACAGTGAAATGCTTACTTACAGGCTCTAACCAATAGTGCAAAAAAGGTGTTAGGTAAGTAAAGAAATAAAACAACAGTAAAAAGACAGGCTATATACAGTAGCGAGGCTATAAAAGTAGCGAGGCTACATACAGACACCGGTTAATCAGGCTGATTGAGGTCGTATGTACATGTAGATATGGTTAAAGTGACTATGCATATATGATGAACAGAGAGTAGCAGTAGCGTAAAAGAGGGGTTGGCGGGTGGAGGGTGGTGGGACACAATGCTGATAGCCCGGTTAACCAATGCACGGGAGCACTGGTTGGTCGGCCCAATTGAGGTAGTATGTACAAGAATGTATAGTTAAAGCATATATGCATATATGATAATGCATATATGATAAACGCAGCAGCGTAAAAAGAGGGGTTGGGGGGGCACACAATGTAAATAGTCTGGGTAGCCATTTGATTACCTGTTCAGGAGTCTTATGGCCTGGGGGTAAAAACTGTTGAGAAGCCTTTTTGTCCTAGACGTGGCATTCCGGTACCGCTTGCCATGCGATAGTAGAGAGAACAGTCTATGACTGGGGTGGCTGGGGTCTTTGACAATTTTTAGGGCTTTCCTCTGACACTGCCTGCTGTAGAGGTCCTGGATGGCAGGCAGCTTAGCCCCAGTGATGTACTGGGCCGTACGCACTACCCTCTGTAGTGCCTTGCAGTCAGAGGCCGAGCAATTTTTCCCACAATTTTTTTTTTAACCTTTATTTAACTACTTACTTATCTTGCCAATGAAAAATGTATTAACGTAGTTGACAATATCAGTGGGTTTTGTGATGAGCCATCTGATTCAATGAATGAAGGAGCCGAGTTGGCTTTTTTTGGGTCATTGATAAGTCATTGTTTCAACGCAGCCTTGAAATGCAAGGACAGAGTCCAGGAGCCAAGATGGTTTGGATGGACTCCTGTAGAGAATCTTCTGTTTCCAGAAGGTGTCAACGTTATCTATAAAAGTGACTCCAGCAGAGCAACAGTAATCTTTTAGCCAGATGTGTAATGCCAGGAGCCTGTTGAAGCTATTAGTTCTTTAAAAATCTATTTTCAGATGTTCCGAGCTAGCCCTCCTGATGTCGTTTGACCCCACGTGAACTAAGACAGTGTCAGCTCCCGGCATCTGTTGTAGAGCAGTCGGAAGCAGCCTTATGATGTCCCGTACTCGTACTCCTGGCCATACATGTCTCAAGTTGAGGGAGCGTGCAATTGGCATGCTGACTGCAGTAACATCCACCAGAGCTGTTGCCAGAGAACCTAATATTAATTTCTCTACCATAAGCCGGTTTAGAGAATTTGGCAGTATGTCCAAGAGGCCTCACAACCGCAGACCATGTACAACCATGCCAGCCCAGGACCAAACTGTCTCATCTGCGTGTTCGTTGTCCTCACCAGGGTACCATGACAAGACTGCAGTTTGGCGTTGTAACCTGCTTCAGTGGGCAAATGCTCACTGTCGATGGCCACTGGCGAAGTGTGCCCTTCACAGATGAATCCTGGTTTCAACTGTTCCGGGCAGATGGCAGACAGTGTGTATGGCGTCGTGTGGGCGAGTGGTTTGCTGATGTCAACGTTGTGAACAGAGTGCCCCATGGTGGCAGTGGGGTTATGGTATGGGCAGGCAAAAGATACAGACAAACACAATTGCATTTTATCGATCGTAATTTGAATGCATAGAGATACCGTGACAAGATCCAGAGGCCCATTGTCGTGTCATTCATCCACCGCATGTTCCAGTTCCCGCCAATGCCCAGCAAATTCATACAGCCATTGAAGAGAAGTGGGAAAACATTCCACAGGCACAATAAACAGCCTGATCAACTCTACATGTAATGAACGCAATGGGAGACCGAATTGGTTTCGAACGCAGGTTATTTATTTGTAAAGGACCACAGGGGCAGGCAGGTAGCTGGGTCCAGGGGTAGGCAGAAGGTCATACACAGAGGGTCCAAAAAGGCAACAGTACAGGCAGGGAAAAGGCTAGTAACGTTGTCCGGAAGATCAGGCAATAGGTTGATAACAGGAAATCCGATCTGCTAAAATACAGACAGGGAATAGGCAAAAAGGCATCGTTAGTGAGGCAGGCAAAAACTATCATACATAGGAGGATTCCATTACAGGACACCCAGCACTTCAACTAAAAGGGTGTCACAAAACAAACAATACCTCACAATGACAGGGTGCAAAGAACTGAACTAAATAGTGTGTGATAATGACATACAGGTGTGTGAACAGGTGATCAGAATTCAGGTGATTAGGATCTGGAATGTGAGCTGCGTTCAGGGGATCTATGTGTTTATGTGTTTGAGAGTGTGAGTTAGAAGCAACGTTACATCACGCTGCATGAGGCAAATGGTGGTCACACCAGATACTGACTGGTTTTCTGATCCACGCCCCTACTTTTCTTTTTAAAGGTTTCTGTGACCAACAGATGCATATCTGTATTCCCAATCATGTTAAATCTATAGATTACAGCCTAATTTATTTATTTAAATTGACTGATTTCCTTATATGAACTGAAACTCAGTAAAATCTTTGTTTGTTGCATGTTATATTTCTATTTTTGTTCAGTGTATTTATAATAAAGGGAAATGTTACCAAAAACGTAACATTGTCTAACAAATGTGAGTAATTGGCTAATTGAGGGTGTGGCTGTCCAGGTAAAGACTGAATAAAGTTATAAGAGCCACAACTTGTTTGTAGTTCAAGTTCATGTTTGGGTTGACAACTAAACTAGAGCTTGTTTATTGGATTAATTAAAAGCTGTAGTTTTGGTCCTCATCCTTGTGCCCTAACTTCATTCCCGATCATGGTCCACAGCAAGGCCCAATCCTGAATGGCGAATCACATTCATGAATGACGATGTTAGGAAACGGTGTGTGTTTATCTGCCATGCAGATCATTATCCAGTTTACCGAACTCCTGTCCTTCATGTACAGTAAACCATGAATATCTGTATCAAAATAACATTACAGGGCCATTACCTGAACCAATACAAAGGTCACTGCAATGTGGCTTATGCTAAATGGGGAACTTCCTTGTCACCTTGTCACCGGAACTTCCTTGTCACCTCAGCCTATTCTATAGCATCATACTGTGAGTGTACTAGAAGCACTCTCTAAATCTGGAACAGAACAAAGTATTCCAACAGCAATGGAAACTGCAGTAGCCATCTCTCTCACTCTGTGAAACGCAGATATATTAGGTAAAGCAGATATATTCTTTATCTCTTTAAACCTCGTTGTTACCCTCCTTGTAATTGCACGTAGCCCTAACTGCACAATAACTACACTCGTTGCTCATTTCATACAGCTACAGTTTCCTTTCATTGAAATTAAATTATTGTACTATAGATTACTGTGTACAGTAGAGTACAGTAATTACACTCTGATTACCAAAGTAGGGGAGAAAACTCTCTGTCACTGATCATGCCTTATTCAGTTGATTTATTAATGTATTTGTCAGACACCACGTGAAATTAGTAAAATGTTGATTCCACGTCCTATTCTCCTGTGTTTGAACTACAAATGTTGGCTACACCCTTTTTGTGCAAGACAGTCTGTCTGTGTTGTGTGTACGTATAGCTAGCTATGTCTGACTATTAGTAGTGTGTGATTGTTACTGGGCCTGTTCTCTGAGTCTGTCATTTAGAGCGGTCCTGGATGATGGAACGTTTTAGTGTACAGTGTGTACCTACATGTACAGTATGTTGTCTGAGCCCATGCTCTCTGCCGCCCTGTATTCCCTCCAGGTCTCTGTGGGTGTGTTACAATAAGGCCCTGTGAATGGAGCAGAAGGAGGGACAGTGATGTTCATCACAAATCTAAATCCACCAACCGATCGTTCAAAACAATATCCTGGAGGGTTGGTGGAGTCAGTATTATAACCTCTACCGGGGATGACTCTATAGGGTCTGGATACGGAGACAGGATCACTCTGAACAAAACTACTGGATCTCTGGAACTCAGGAATCTGAGCCTGGCTGACAGAGGAGAATACAGAGTGGCTATAACAACAGCTACAGCAGAAACAATCAACTGAACTGGTTGTGTATGGTAAGTCCAAGTGCCACGACAAAGAGAGTTAAAGCTCAAATCCTTAAATGAAACAATAACAAAGTGGTTGTGTTGCTTCAGTTTTGGTAAAAAGCTGAGATATGGGCCTGGTGAAATGGAACAATTCTCAAATTCATAGACAGAGCCATGGATTCAAGGACTAACCATCCATGATATCAACATTATAGTTTACATTTATATATATACAAACATTGGACTAAAACAAGCTTATATTTTTGGGTTATGATGGGATATAACTGTTGAACTAAGATTATGAGGCACATACATCAATTCAACGTAATTTCAGGTGCTAACAACATTAATTCAACCAGTGTGCCCAGTGGGAAGTTACATTCAATAATCAATGGGTATATGTCATCAATTTAGAAGTCAGAAAATGTATGTGGCAATAAGGATTCTAGCTTTAAGAGTTTAGTTACAATGAGGAAAGTTTGAAATAGATATTCACTTGACCTTATCAACATCAAAACCATAAAAATCATCATCATTGTGGTGTATTTGATATTCCTCAGTCTTTGGCTATATCGTCTTGTTTTACAGAGAATGTATCTGATGCCAACATCACAGGACCACCAAACCATCTGTTTGCAGATTGGAGATCCGCCACCTTAACCTGTGAGGCTGCTGGTAACATCACTACTATACAATGGATGAAGGAAGGTCAGCCTCCGTCTGCTGGTGGCAACAAATTATTCTCATTGGAAAACAGGAAAGTATCCATCAATCCTGTGAAAAGACATGACAGCGGAGAATATGTGTGTAAACTCACCAACCCTGCCAGCTCTGCTACTGCCTCCTATAATGTAATAGTGAACTGTGAGTAAAGGTCTACAACTAATATAATACTCTATGGGTTGGATTCTCAGACACAGATTAAGCCTAGTCCTGAACTAACAAGCACGCTTCCAAGTATTTTAAATCCAGGACTAGGCTTAAAGCTGCAATATGTAACTTCTTGGGCGAATCGACCAAATTCACATAGAAGCGTGAGTTATAGATCTGTCATTCTCATTAAAAACAAGTCTAAGAAGCCGTAGATCTGTTCTATGTGCGCTATTTCTATGTTTCCAGTTTTTAAATTCCATTTTTGCATCTTTTACTTTCGGTTTTGTACACCAGTTTAAAACTGATGAAAATACTATATTTTTGGTTGTGGAAAAGATATTTAAAAGTGATTTAGAAGGTTCAATGATTGTCTACACAATGCTTGCTTGTTTTGTCACATAAACTGAAACTATTTGAATTTTAGCAACCAGGAAATGGCGGAGCGATTTCTGCATAGTGTACCTTTAATCTGTGTCTGGGAAAACTGCCCTATGAGATATTACACTCATAATGCCCAGTTCTTAGAGCCCACTTTTTTCCTGGTCAGGTCATGTGGTCAGGAAGAATTCTTGGCCATCATCATAGGATCGTAATTTGACTACTGTGTTGCAGGATAATTTTCCTGCTTAGCAGGAAATTTAAAAAGTGTAGTGTATTGAGGTTTTAACTTCTTGAGAATACAGGGGGTGCTATTTTCCCATTAGCATAATTTGCTCTACAGATTAAACTGCCTCTTATTCAATTATTGCTCTTACTATATGCATATAAATAATACCATTGGAAAGAAAACAATCTCTAGTTTCTAAAACCGTTTCAATTTTGTCTCTGAGTGATACAGAAGTCATTTGACAGCACTTTCCATGACCAAGAAGAAAAAAGCAAGATGTGTATGCCAGCTTCAACGCTCTGCCTATATATGGTCGTGCCCCCTATGACCCGAAACACACCTCATTGGCCTTCCTCTGGGTGTCAAGAGGACGTCAGAGGAAAAATATCTTGTTTATCTGGGACTGACGTGAAATGAGAGCTAATTCTTTGGCGTGACCGACAACTTCCGGTTGTCTAAATCGTGCGACTTATAGCTGCGATTGTCTTCTTTTGTGCGGCCATTATGGATGAAAACTATCTCCGTCTCGAAGTTTGTTTGATACATGTGACCAGATCATCGTAATGTATGTTTTTTCAATATAGTTTAATCAGATTATTTGAATTTTTTCGGGAGTTTTGTGGTGTTCCGTTGTCTGAATTTATTTACGTTTGAGAGATCCGTGCCACTCGACCGGTACCTGTGCTAAATGGAGTGGGCAAGGAACAATTCTGAACGGAACCAACGACTCATCTTGACAAAGGACACTTTGATCAACATTCTGATGAAAGATCAGCCATAGTAAGACCCAATTTACGATGTTATATCATATCTGTTGTGCATGTGAACTGGCCGTGGGCGCCTAGCCGAATCTGCCTGGTATAGCTATGCTAATTTAGCGCTACATTTTGTTTTCGTTATAAAACATTTCATAAATCTGAAATATTGTTTGGATTCACCAGATGTTGGGCTTTCAATATCTGTACGCTGTGTATTTTTCTGAAATGTTTTAAGATGAGTAATTTGTTATATGACGTTGGTCTCTGTAATTGTTCTGGCTGGGTCAGCACTATTTCAGATTGCAGCTGCAATGTAGAACTGTGATTTATACCTGAAAAATGCAAATTTTTCCCCAAAAAAACTATGCTATACCATAAATATGTTATCAGACTGTCATCTTATGAAGTTGTTTCTTGGTTAGTGGCTATATATATTTTTATTTAGTCGAATTAGTGATAGCTACTGACGCAGGAAATATCGTGTCCTTTGCTAACGTGGTTAGCTAATAGATTTACATATTGTGTCTTCCCTGTAAAACATTTTAAAAATCTGAAATGGTGGCTTTATTCACAAGACCTGTATCTTTCATCTGGTGTCTTAGACTTGTGATTTAATGATATTTAGATGCTACAAGTTACTTGTGACGCTATGCTAGCTATGCTACTCAGTGGGGTGGGGGGTGCTACCGGATCAGAGTTGGTGACTCGTGAGAAGTTTTAAAAGGTTTCTGAAGTTTGTAGTTTCTATTTTGAAAATTCAGACTTGTTTTTCCTTACGAAGAATTTAGCAACTCCTACGAAGATGTCCATTCGGTAGAGATACTCTCAATGATCGGCTATGAAAAGCCAACTGACATTTACTCCTGAGGTGCTGACCTGTTGCACCCTACAACTACTGTGATTATTATTATTTGACCCTGCTGGTCATCTATGAACATTTGAACATCTTGACCATGTTCTGTTATAATATCCACCCGGCACAGCCGGACTGGCCACCCCTCATAGCCTTGTTCCTCTCTAGGTTTCTTCCTAGGTTCTGGCCTTTCTAGGGAGTTTTTCCTAGCCACCGTGCTTCTACACCTGCATTGCTTGTTGTTTGGGGTTTTAGGCTGGGTTTCTGCCCAGCACTTTGTGACATCAGCTGATGTAAGAAGGGTTTTATAAATTCATTTGATTGATTGATTGAAATTTGATTGAATTATAAAACAATAAATAATTGATCATTTTCCTGCTGTAGCATACTGGCTCAAATTAAGATCCTACATCTGTACATGTTGTGTTTACTAATACAGTCTGAGGGTCTTCTGCTCATGGGCTTACATGAGCAGAAGACCCAATACCAGATTCCAATACCATCCTGTGCCAACACATCGCTGAGGGGGGAGTCATTCACCCTCATTTCCTGCTCTGTTCAGTCTGTACCGCCTGCTACGTTCACCTGGTTGTTCAATGGGCAAAGGACAGGTGTTCATGAAGCTGGATACATCATAAGGAGCGTCAGCTACAACAACAGCGGGGACTACAGATGTGATGCTAGGAATGATCTCACTGAAAACGTTGTCTCTATGGGCCACAGTCTGTTAGTTAAAGGTACTGGTCTCTGATACATTCACCATTAGATGTAGACCATCAAAGCTAACTAATGGCAAAAACGATCAACATCACATCAGCATCAGTTCTATAGGTTGTGTTTTGTTTATTGATTGAGTTCCTGTGTTGGTGCACTGCAGCTAAAACCCCTCCACCCCTGAGCCCAGCGGGAGCAGCAGGTATAGCAGTCGCTGTGATGTCGGTAGTGGTTGCTGTGACTCTTGGTCTCTATTTCGGTATAACTCATCATCGGTGAGTCTATGAAACCAATGTGGTTGGTTTCGCCAATAAGTCATTTTTCTTCTGGTGTAACAAAAAATGAAAACCATTGATTTCAATAGAAAACATTTCTTCCATCAGTTATGGGGAAATAACAATACTATAATATTTTGCAGACCATTTTGGCAGTAAATGTAATTGTTTTCTGTATGTTGTTTAGGAACAAGAAAGGGACCAACGAAGAGAAAGGTAAAATAAAACATTGTAATTGTAGTCTAGTACACGTTTATCAATTACTGTATGGAGATATCATTCATACATGCACTGAGATGAGAGTAGAGAGCCTTTCTGTGCTGTAGCTGCTGACCACAGTTGTCCTTTATCATCCGTGATGTCCATCAGATACAGACGCACTGAGCAGATCGTCCCAGACAGAGGATATGTCCATGTCCAGCCCTGACAAAGGACGTGAGGGGCACGAACTGACTACCCAAATCCGGGACAGAACCCATGATCACAAGCAACCACAACCAGGCACCAGCCATACTATAGCCACCAGCCATACTATAGCCACCAGCCATACTATAGCCACCAGCGATGCACCAGGAACCAAAGGTCAGAGAGAGGTTTGCGTATACAGTTTAGCAAACATTTGCAAGCTGACAACAATCTGTCTTGTTATCAACTTCATCAGCTGCTATTTTGTTTATCTCTCTCTCCACCCACCACATGCCCATACAGCTTCTGCAGGTGTACACAAGTATGAGTACGTAGGAAATAAGAAAACGAGCTCCAACCTCTCTCTCTCTCTCTCTCTCTCTCTCTCTCTCTCTCTCTCTCTCTCTCTCTCTCTCTCTCTCTCTCTCTCTCTCTCTCTCTCTCTCTCTCTCTCTCTCTCTCTCTCTCTCTCTCTCTCTCTCTCTCTCTCTCTCTCTCTCTCTCTCTCTCTCTCTCTCTCTCTCTCTCTCTCTCTCTCTCTCTCTCTCTCTCTCTCTCTCTCTCTCTCTCTCTCTCTCTCTCTCTCTCTCTCTCTCTCTCTCTCTCTCTCTCTCTCTCTCTCTCTCTCTCTCTCTCTCTCTCTCTCTCTCTCTCTCTCTCTCTCTCTCTCTCTCTCTCTCACACTCACACTCACACTCACACTCACACTCACACTCACACTCACACTCACACTCATATATATATATACTACATATCTTCAGTTGGCTCTGGACTTCACCCATCAAGTTTTACACCCTAATCAAGTAAACATGGACAAAAAAAATGTGCATCCTGTAGCTCTAACTTCAAAAGGTTTTGGGACGCTGTAAAGTCCATAGAGAACAAGAGCACCTCCTCCCAGCTGCCCACTGCACTGAGGCTAGGTAACACTGTCACCATCGGACAAATCCACGATAATCAAGAATTTCAATAAACATTTCTCTACGGCTGGCCATGCTTTCCTCCTGGCTACCCCAACCCAGGCCAACAGCTCTGCACCCCCCGCAGCTACTCACCTAAGCCTCCCAGCTTCTCCTTCATCCAAATCCAGATAGCAGATGTTCTGAAAGAGCTGCAAAACATGGACCCGTACAAATCAGCTGGGCTAGACAATCTGGACCCTCTCTTCTAAAATTATCCGCCGTCATTGTTTCAACCCCTATTACCAGTCTGTTCAACCTCTCTTTCGTATCGTCTGAGATCCCCAAAGATTGGAAAGCTGCCGCGGTCATTCCCCTCTTCAAAGGGGGTGACACTCTAGACCCAAACTGTTATAGACCTATATCCATCCTGCCCTGCCTTTCTAAAATCTTCGAAAGCCAAGTTAATAAACAGATCACTGACCATTTTGAATCCCATCGTACTTTCTCCGCTGTGCAATCCGGTTTCTGAACTGGTCACAGGGGCACCTCAGCCACGCTCAAGGTACTAAACGATATCATAACCGCCAATGATAAAAGATTGTACTGTGCAGCCTGGCCAAGATTGTACTCATCAACGTGGCCAAGGCTTTCGACTCTGTCAATCACCACATTCTTATCGGCAGACTCAACAGCCTTGGTTTCTCAAATGACTGCCTCGCCTGGTTCACCAACTACTTCTCAGACAGAGTTCAGTGTGTCAAATCGGAGGGCCTGTTGTCCGGACCTCTGGCAGTCTCTATGGTGGTGCCACAGGGTTCAATTCTCGGGCCGACTTTTTCTCTGTATATATCAATAATGTTACTCTTGCTGCGGGTGATTCCCTGATCCACCTCTACGCAGACGACACCATTCTGTATACATCTGGCCCTTCTTTGGACACTGTGTTAACAAACCTCCAAACGAGATTCAATGTCATACAACACTCCTTCTGTGGCCTGCTCTTAAATGCTAGTAAAACTAAATGCATGCTTTTCAACTGTTCGCTGCCCGCACCCGCCCGCCTGACTAGCATCACTACTTTGGACGGTTCTGACTTAGAATATGTGGACAACTACAAATACCTAGGTCTGGCTAGACTGTAAACCAGACTCATATTAAACATCTCCAATCCAAAATCAAATCTAGAATCAGCTTTCTATTTCGCAACAAAGCCTCCTTCACTCACGCCGCCAAACTTACCCTGGTAAAACTGACTATCCTACCGATCCTCGATTTCGGCGATGTCATCTACAAAATAGCTTCCAATACTCTACTCAGCAAACTGGATGCAGTCTATTACAGTGCCATCCGTTTTGTTACTAAAACACCTTATACCACCCACCACTGCGACCTGTATGCTCTAATCGGCTGGCCCTCGCTACATATTCGTCGCCAGACCCAATGGCTCCAGGTCATCTATAAGTCTATGCTAGGTAAAGCTCCACCTTATCTCAGTTCACTGGTCACGATAACAACACCCACCCGTAGCACACGTTCCAGCAGGTATATCTCACTGATCATCCCCAAAGCCACCTCATTTGGCCGCCTTTCCTTCCAGTTCTCTGCTGCCAGTGACTGGAACGAATTGCAAAAATCGCTGAAGTTGGAGACTTTTATTTCCCTCACCAACTTTAAACATCAACTATCTGAGCAGCTAACTGATCGCTGCAGCTGTACATAGTCCATCTGTAAATTGCCCACCCAATCTACCTACCTCATCCCCATACTGTTTTTATTTTATTTACTTTTCTGCTCTTTTGCACACCTGTATCTCTACTTGCACATCATCATCTGCTCATTTATCACTCCAGTGTTAATCTGCTAAATTGAAATTATTCACTCCTATGGCCTATTTATTGCCTACCTCCTTATGCCTTTTGCACACACTGTATATAGACTTTCTTTTTTCTACTGTGTCATTGACTTGTTTATTGTGTTATTGGCTTGTTTATTGTTTACTCCATGTGTAACTCTGTGTTGTTGTCGGTGTCACACTGCTTTGCTTTATCTTGGCCAGGTCGCAGTTGTAAATGAGAACTTGTTCTCAACTAGCCTACCTGGTTAAATTAAGGTGAAATAAAAATTAAATAAAAAAACACTTGTATTTCTACTTGCACATCATCATCTGCACATCTATCACTCCAGTGTTAATTTGCTAAATTGTAATTACTTGCTACTATGGCCTATTTATTGCCTTACCTCCTCACGCCATTTGCACACACTGTATATAGACTTTCTTTTTTTTCTATTGTGTTATTGACTGTACGCTTGTTTATTCCATGTGTAACTCTGTGTTGTTGTTTGTGTTGCACTGCTTTGCTTTATCTTGGCCAGGTCGCAGTTGTAAATGAGAACTTGTTCTCAACTAGCCTACCTGGTTAAAAAAAGTTGAAATATATATATTTTTTAATGTAGGTACATACAATTGTCATATCGGTTGAAAGCTTAAATTCTTGTTAATCTAACTGCACTGTCCAATTACAGTAGCTATTACAGCGAAAACATGCCATGCGATTGTTTGAGGACGGCGCCCCACATCAAAATATTTTTCCACCGGCACAGGTTTCATAAATTCATAAATAGCGATTTAAATATTCACTTGCTTTTTGAAAATCTTCCTCTGATTTGTCATCCAAAGGGTCCCAGCTATAACATGTAGTGTTGTTTTGTTAGATAAAATCCTTCTTCATATCCCAAAAAGTCAGTTTAGTTGGCGCCATCGATTTGAGTAATCCACTCGTTCAACATGCAGAGAAAGAATCCGAATATCTACCCTTAAACTTTGTTTCAACAAGTCAAAATACATTTCTCTGTACTCCTCAAATACCCTAAAATGTAATCAAACTATAATATTTCTTACGGAAAGAAGTATGTTCAATAGGAAACCGTTTTTTTAGCAGGTGCGTCCTGTCTTCATCACGCATGCAAACACAAATTTCCAAGACTGTGTCCCTGTACTAAAACTGATATTTCTTATTCGTTTTGGATGTTACAAGCCTGAAACCTTAAATATTGACTGCTGGCACCCTGTGGATGCCATAGGAATTGCATCATGGGAGCTAGAATTGAGTATGCCCTTATACTTGCCATTGTAAGAGCATGGTCTCTCAAAACAGAAATTCTGGTTGGTTATTCTTTTGGATTTTCTCCTACCGTATCTATTGTGTGATATTCTCCTACATTATTTTAACATTTCTACAAACTTCAAAGTGTTTTTTTTCCAATGGTACCAATTATATGCATATCCTGGCTTCAGGGCCTGAGCAACAGGCAGTTTACTTTGGGTATGTCATTCAGGGGAAATCGAGAAAAAAGGGGCCTAGCCCTAAAAAGTTTTTAAAGGAAAAAGTTTCTTCCTGTTCGCGGTAAGTTATTTTCGGTCGTAAGAGACAGTAGCAGAAACATTATGTACACAATAAGTAAAAAAACAAGTTACATAAAACACAAAAAAAATTGCACAATTGGTTGGGAGAATGTAAAACGTCAGCCATGTTCTTTGGCGCCATCTTTGTGAAGCCTGCTATGCTAAATGAATGCAGATTTTCTAGTTCTGCTCTATTTATGCACATGTGCAAACACTTATAGGGCAAACAGTTACCAGATTTATCTGTATCTTCTTCCTGCTGGCCCTGTCATGCATCTTATTCCTGTTCAGCAATATCAACATTCTGGTCTCTCCTATCATTGCTATGCAGACGACACACAATTAATCTTCTCCTTTCCCCCTTCTGATAACCAGGTGGCGAATCGCATCTCTGCATGTCTGGCAGACATATCAGTGTAGATGACGGATCACCACCTCAAGCTGAACCTCGGCAAGACGGAGCTGCTCCTCCTCCCGGGGAAGGACTGCCCGTTCCATGATCTCGCCATCACGGTTGACAACTCCATTGTGTCCTCCTCCCAGAGTGCTAAGAACCTTGGCGTGATCCTGGACAACACCCTGTTGTTCTCAACTAACATCAAGGCGGTGACCCGTTCCTGTAGGTTCCTGTAGGTTCATGCTCTACAACATTCGCAGAGTACGACCCTGCCTCACACAGGAAGCGGCGCAGGTCCTAATCCAGGCACTTGTCATCTCCCGTCTGGATTACTGCAACTCGCTGTTGGCTGGGCTCCCTGCCTGTGCCATTAAACCCCTACAACTCATCCAGAACGCCGCAGCCCGTCTGGTGTTCAACCTTCCCAAGTTCTCTCACGTCACCCCGCTCCTCCGCTCTCTCCACTGGCTTCCAGTTGAAGCTCGCATCCGCTACAAGACCATGGTGCTTGCCTACGGAGCTGTGAGGGGAATGGCACCTCCGTACCTTCAGGCTCTGATCAGGCCCTACACCCAAACAAGGGCACTGCGTTCATCCACCTCTGGCCTGCTCGCCTCCCTACCTCTGAGGAAGTACAGTTCCCGCTCAGCCCAGTCAAAACTGTTCGCTGCTCTGCTCTAAATGTAAATGTAAATGTGGAGGTAGGGTAAATCCATCTGCACTCAAAACAAGTTACAGGTCAAACATGATTCATTTCTCACATGGCTTCAATCACAATTTACCTCCTTTACCACCCTCTCCCCCTCACATGGGAGCTACACTGGGGCTTGGCGAAACTCTAGGTTTTTAGCTGCTACACTGGACACAGATTTTGTTTTTACGCCAGCGTGAGCAGAGCGCAAGCCACTTTACCAAATGTTCTCTGGTGTGACCCATGTGTCATTCTTGAAAACAGAAAAATAGCGTCATTTTACAATGAACAGCGCTAGCCTCTCACGGAGTAATGCTGCTTACGTCCAGGTATAATTTAAATTGATTTGAGCGTAGCACTTTCTGCAAAATGTATGCTTCCAGGGTTGGAGGACCACCTTTTTTTGTTTATTTTCCTTTATACTAAATGGATTATTACTAAACTCTCTAAGTTTCCCCCAAGTTTTCACCATTGTGCAGGTAGCTCAGTGGTTAGAGCATTTGGCCAGTAATTCAAATGTTGGTGGATTGAATCCCTGAGCTGACAAGGTACATATCTGTTCTGCCCCTGAACAAGGAAGATATATTAAAGATCAACTTTAATATTGTGGGTTCTAGAACTCTTGTGTTAATATGGTAACACATCTAGTATAAACTGAACAAAAATATAAATGCAACAATTACCAAGATTTTACAGTTCATATGAGGAAACAAGTCAATTGAAATAAATGCATTAGGCCCTAATCTATGGATTTCACATGGGAATACAGATAACAGATATGCATATGTTGGTCACAGATACTGTACCTTAAAAAAAATGGGCCGGTATTTCTGTGCCTTCAAATTGCCATCAATAAAATGCAGTTGTGTTTGTTAACCATAGCTTATGCCTGCCCATACAATAACCCCACAGCCACCATGGGGCTCTCTGTTCACAACGTTGACATAAGCAAACCGCTCGCCCATGCGCTGGGTCTGCGGTTTTGAGCCTGGTTGGACGTACTGACAAATTCTCTAAAATGACATTGGAGGCTGCTTATTGTAGAGAAATTAACATTAAATTCTCTGTCAACCGCTCAGGTGGAAATTCCTGCAGTCAGCATGCCAATTGCACGCACCCTCAACTTGAGACATCTGTGACATTGTGTTTGCCAAAACTGCATATTTTTAGTGGCCTTTTTAGGTGCACCTGTGTAATGATCATGCTGTTTAATCAGCTTCTTGATATGCCATACTTGTCAGGTGGATGGATTATCTTGGCAAATGAGAAATGCTCACTAACAGGGATGTAAGCAAATGTGTGTACCAAATTTGAGAGAAACAAGCTTTTTGTGCATATTGAACATTTCTGGGATCTTTTATTTCAGCTCATGAAAGATAGGACCAACACTTTACATGTTGGGTTTATATTTTTGTTCTGTGTAATAGTCAAATCATAGTGTAAAAGCAGGTGAGCTGGTTCTACTATTTTTTCTGTTGCAATTTTGTGGTGGTGTCACGATCGTCTATGGGTGAGAGAGAGGACCAAGGCGCAGCGTGTGCAAAATACATTCTCCTTTATTTAGAGAAAGGAAAAAACACGAAACGAACACTGATAACAAACTAAACAAAAACAACCGTGAAGCTAACGACGTAGGTGCATACACAAGCAACAAACGTTCAACATAGACAATTACCCACAAAACCCCAATGCCTATGACTGCCTTAAATATGGCTCTCAATCAGAGACAATGAACCACAGCTGCCTCTAATTGAGAACCAATCTAGGCAGCCATAGACATACAAACACCTAGACAAGACACTGACCCATATACCATACAAAACCCCTAGACAATACAAAAACACATACATTCCCCATGTCACCCCCTGACCTAACTAAAATAATCAAGAAAACAAAGAATACTAAGGCCAGGGCGTGACAGGTGGGAAACTGAGTGTGTTAAGAATACAGCAACACATCAACCCTGTTAGCCATGGATGGATGGATGGGCTGGAAATGTTGTAAGTTCCAATGTTTTGTTAAGCTTGCATTCAAATGCCCCTCCCGGTTGCACACAACAAGCTTCCATTACCCCTTTCACAAGAGAAGTTTGGCTGATTGTAATAGGAAGTTGTCATACCCTGTTACGGTCAACTCTGTTACTTTAATTGTCACCTTTTTAAAGTTATTTTTCTTAATTTAAGCTCTGGAGATGTTTGATTATAACATTTAATGTGCTTTTAATGAAATAAATAGGGGCTTTATTCAATCTGTAAAGATATTGCACTAGAAATGTAAATGTAGTTTTTCAATTGAGACAAAAGTCGCTCTGGATAAGAGCGTCTGCTAAATGACTTAAATGTAAAAATGTAAATGTAAACATATACAGCGCTGACACTGGATGCAGTCTCCACTAAAGTGGGAACATTTCCTTTAAATTTCAATCACTCTGTAAAGCTGAACTTCTGTGATTCGGATTGAATAGAGCCTATATTCTTTAAAAAAATTATACTACCAAAAAGGCACTATTTATGGAACGACCTAGCTAAGAGGGATAACGCACAAACAAATAGGTGCTCTGCCTGAAACTCAGAAACATACAATAAAAGACAGACTTTCTGTAACGGTCGTTCTCCTCCTCTTCGTCTGAAGAGGAGGAGTAGGGATTGGACCAAAGCGCAGCGTGAAATGTTGACATAATGATTTATTTAAACAAACGACGAAACACGAAATAACACTTGATAATTAACAAAATAACAAACGACGTAGACTGACCTAAAACATGTGAACTTACATATAACGAAGAACGCACAAACAGGTACAGACTACAAACAAACGATACAGTCCCGTGTGGTAACATATACGGACCCAGGAGACAACCACCCACAACAAACAATGTGAAACAACCTACCTATATATGGTTCTCAATCAGAGGAAAACGTCAAACACCTGCCTCTGATTGAGAGCCATACAAGGTCAATTAACACTGACACTTAACATAGAACAAACAACACAGACTGCCCACCCAGCTCACGTCCTGACCCACTAAACACAACTATACAAAAGGAAAACAAGGTCAGGAACGTGACACTTTCATATACACAAGTGTACACGCACAGACACAAACAGAAGTGCACACGTACAGGCTCACGCATCTACACAGACGCACACATCGGAACATTTTAACACAGGTACAGACAATACATCATACCAGCTTGGACAGTTTTAATGTTTTTTTATTCCAAATGAGTGTGTGACTCTATAGGCTTTAACACTAGCTGGTTGCTATGGAGAGGACATACCCGTCACCCCTCACCTATATCAACCCGCCCCATGGAGATACATGGCCCAAATGTATGTGGACACCTGCTCGTCAAATATCTCATTCCCAGAGCATGGACATTAATATGGAGTTGGTCCCGCCCTTTGCTGCTATACCAGCCTCCACTCTTCTGGGAAGGCTGTCCACTAGATGTTGGAACATTCCTTCCCAAGTTGGAAGCACATAATCATCTAGAATGTCATGCCGTATGCTGTAGTGTTAAGATTCCCCTTCACTGGAACTAAGGAGCCTAGACCGAATCATGAAACACAGCCTCAGATCATTATTCCTCCTCCACCAAACTTTACAGTTGGGTCCGGTAGCGTTCTTTTGGCATCCGACAAACCCAGATTTGTCCGTCGGACTGCCAGATGGTGAAGCGTGAATCATCACGCCATAAAACGCGTTTCCACTGCTCCAGAGTCCAATGGCGGCAAGCTTTACACCACTCCAGCCGACACTTGGCATTGTGCATGGTGATCTTAGGCTTGTGTGTGGCTGCTCGGCCATGGAAACTAATTTCATGAAACTCCCGACGAACAGTTCTTGTGCTGACGTTGCTTCCAGAGGCAGTTTGGAACTCGGTAGTGAGTGTTGCAACCGAGGACAGACAGTTAAGAAATGATCTTGCGTTGCAAAAATATTAGAATAACTGGCAAACTCTCAGCTAAGAACTTTTTTAACGTCAAATTATTTTATTGTGTACCAGCCTGGTTTTAGACCTGGACATACAGTAGCACTGTTTCAGCAGCTACGATTGTCTTAAATTATATATTCAATTGCTTAGATCATAGGAATCACTGTGCTGCCATATTTATAGACCTATCCAAGGCCTTTGACACTGTCAACCATTCCCTACTCGTCTTGCAAGTGGTTTGGGAACCATCTGTCAGACAGGACACTACGTGCTTTCTGATGGTGTCAAGTTACCTTAATATTACTGAAGGTGTCCCAAAAGGGTAGATTTTGGGACCAGTCCTCGTTACTACTGATATAAATTATTTAAAAAACCTGTAACATTAATCTGCAGTTATGTATGCTTTCGCCCCTATGGCTGACCAGGCTATGTTGGAGCTGCAATCTGATTTTGTCATCTTGCAGAAAGTTCTTGTTGATTTAAAAATTGGTAGTTTAATGTCTAATTCTCGTAGAAATATTTCAGATGGCTTACACATTTATGCATTGAATGGTTCTTTCATCGAGCAGGTTCCCGCCTATAAATATCTGGGCTTTTGAATTGACAATAATTAGACGTTTAAAAAACATACGGATGAGCGAGTTAAGAAGCTGAGATTTAAACTAGGCTTATTTTAAAGAAATACTATAGACCATGCCTCTCCCTAAACAGAAGGAAGCAGATTGTACAATCAACCATGGTGACACCATTTATCGGAACGCAGCAGCCACTACTCTTAAACCTTTGGATGCGTCTACCATAGCACCCTTCACTTTATCACTTTGCTTACTGCTCCCAGATGACACAATCTCTATTGCAATCAACACTGCCCTTTCCACCTGGACAAAAGGAACACCTACGTGAGAATGCTATTCATTGACTACAGCTCAGCGTTCAACACAATAGTGCCCTCAATGCGCATCACTAAGCTAAGGACCACGGGACTAAACACCTCCCTCTGTAACTGGATCCAATCCAGGTGGTAAGGTTATGCAATCCTCATTCTCATCAGCGGGGCTGTAGTGGAGCAGGTTGAGAGCTTCAAGCTTCTACATCACCAACAAACTATCATGGTCCAAACACACCAAGACAGCCGTGAAGAGGGCACGACAACGCCTATTCCCCCTCAAGAGACATGGGTATGGGTCCTCAGATCCTCACAATTCTACAGCTGCACCATCTAGAGCAGGGGTGTCAAAGTCAAATGGACGGAGGGCCAAATAAAAAATTTAGCTACAAGCCGAGGGCCGGACTGTTCGAATGTTCATTGAAAAATTTTTAAATGACGCATATAGTCTAGTGAACCTAATTGAACCTACTGAAAACCTAACAAATATATTCCAATATGATCAGATAAATAAAGCAATATTTTCTTATGGCTCTGTCAGTAATCTTTAATTTTCAACAGACACAAAAGACAAATTTCCTTTATATAAAAATCCCCATAACATGAACATTAAATGAAAGAAACCGGTATTCAAGGCACCATCAGTAGCCTATATTTTCTATTTTAGCAAAAGTGGGCTAAATTTACTTCAAAGAAAAAAACAATAATAGCAATTTTCTATCATCCACTCAACTGAAATATTTTTAAAATATAATTGGATTGAAATACAATAAAATAAAGTGCAAAAATCTATTAATCAAAAACAACACTTTGTTTAAGGACATGCAGTGAAAACAAATATTAAACTTTAACTTTTAAACTTGAACTGAGTAAAAACTCTAAATATGTGATTGCACAGTAATGTTCACTTGTTTGAGGTTGAGGGTGATACTTGGTGGTGTCCCATCTTTTCCACAAGTTCATCAATGTTCGGGGTAAGGCTCTGAGCTGAGGAAATCCTCAGAATTGAGTGGAGGTGTTCAGCAGTAAGTCGACTTCTGTGTGATGTTTTGTTCAGGTTCATCAAAGAAAAGAGTTGTTCACACAGGTATGTGCTGCCAAACATAGACAACGTTTGAGCAGCCTGGATGCGCAGCTGGGGCATTGTGTCGGGGAGGAAACGGGCGAACTCCGCAGCACCCACTGCCGCATATTTTGCCCTCAGTGCATCATTGCATTGGAGGTCAATCAACTCCATTTGGAGGTTTGGTGGTGAGCTTTCCACGTCAACAGCAAATGGGTTACCGAGCAGTTCCAACCTGCTTTTTTGTGCTTCAAAGTCAGCAAATCGGCGTCGAAAGTCAGCGGCAAGCATACCTATTTTATCAGCCAACTGTGCGCTCGGGAACGCACTGGTAGAGAGCTTCTCTTTCATGGTCTGGCAGCTGGGAAAGTGGCTCAAATTTTCTTTCCGCATCTGCGTCTCCCACAGAGTCAGTTTGGTTTTAAATGCCTTCACTGTACTGTACATATCAGAGATGACATGATCCCGACCCTGCAGCTGCAAGTTCATTGCATTCAGATGACTCGTAATGTCACACAGAAAAGCCATTTCACACAGAAACATTTCGTCTCGGAGTTGTGTTGTGTCTTTCCCTTTGCTGTCCAAGAACAGACAAATCTCCTCACGAAGCTCGAAACATCTTTGAAGCAGCTGGGAAAGTGCCTTTTTTCTGGGCAAACTTCGTCACAAACTTTAATCATGCAGTTTTTGATGAAATCCCCCTCCGTAAATGGCCGGGCTGATTTAGCGATCTCTTCTGCCAAAATAAAACTGGCCTTGACAGCAGCCTGGCCTTGTGATTTGGCTTTTTTGAACAGAGCCTGTCGAGATTTGAGGCCTCGTTTTAATTCCTCTGCCTTTTGTAGCCTTTGTTCCATGTCCATATTCTTGTTTTTGTCCGCGTGTTTCGTTTCATAATGTCGTCTCAGATTATACTCTTTCAGTACCGCCACACTTTCTCCACACAGAAGACACACAGGTTTTCCAGCTACCTCCGTGAACATATACTCCGACTCCCACCTTGTTTGAAACCCCCGGTTCTCAGTGTCCACCTTCCGTTTTGCCATTTTTGATGGGTATCTGAAAGTTAATTTTACTGTGATGCTGACGACTGCTGTGCCAATAAATATTGAAATGAAGCAGCCTACTGCTCGGTGCGTCACCGTTGCATTGTGGGAAATGTAGTATTGGTGCGTGTAAAAGATCTGCGGGCTGCCGGCTTGCTGCGGTCTGCGGGCCGGTTCTAATAATAAATCAAGATCATCCCAGGGGCCGTAAAAAACCTTCTCGCGGGCCGGATGTGGCCCGCGGGCCTTGACTCTGACATATGTGATCTAGAGCATCCTGACTGGTTGCATCACCGCCTGGTATGGCAACTGCTCGGCCTCCAACCGCAAGGCGCTACAGAGGGTAGTGCGTACAGCCCAGTACATCACTGGAGCCAAGCTTCCTGCCATCCGGGACATCTATACCAGGCAGTGTCAGAGGAAGGCCCTAATAATTGCCAAAGACTCCAGCCACCCTAGTCATAGACTGTTCTCTCTGCTACCGCACGGCAAGCAGTACCGATGCACCAAGTCTGAAACCAAGGGGACCATGAACAGCTTTTACCCCCAAGCTGTAAGACTGCTAAATAGTTAGTAAACCAAATAGCTACACAGACGAATTAACAATCTAAATTAACCCTTTTTGCACTAACTTTGTTGACTCATACGCTGCTGCTACTGTTTATTATCTGTCACTTTAATACTAGTAATACTAGTTTAATACTAGTTCTATGTACATACTGTAGCTACCTCAACTACATCGTACAACTGCACATCGACTCGGTAGTTGTATATAGCCAAGTTATCGTGGCTAATTTTGTATTTATTATTACTTTTATTACATGTTTTACTTTTCTGCTATTTCTCTATTTCCCTTCTCTCTGCATTGTTGGGAAGGGCCCGTAAGTAATGGTAGCTAGCGAACTTCCGTACATCAGTGTTCCGTACATTTTACCTTATTTTAGCGGCCAACATTTTTTATACTTCCAGGTCAACTGTAATATTAATACCATTGTAAAACACAATTGCTCACCGTTCCAGCAAAATCAATGACGAGACCTTCACGCTGCCCGTCTCTCCATGATTGAATAAAGCAATGGAGCTCCAACCGGGTCTTTTAAAAATTGGTAGAGGGGGAAGCGAAGGCTACTGAGTGAACGTGAAAAGGGAAGATATGTTGTGTGGGGAAACTGCTTTTTTCACCCGATTTGTCCAACTTATCACCTCTAAATTACACTTCAAAGAGTTTATATAATGTGTCATTATATTCCTATTTGAAGGTTTGTGTCGAATTTGAATAGGGTTTTTTAGGGCGGCACTAAAGTTATCTTCACAAGTAAACTGCGGCTGTCACGGCTCGCAGTGATGACATAAAAAAATGCACTATTGATTGTGAAAAGAAAAAATAAATGTTTTTATTTGTATTATTAATATTTTTCAGGGGGTGCCCTCAGCACCACTACTTCCCGCAGCTATGGGCCCTGCTCCTTTTTTCTGACATGGCTCTGTCTGATGGTTTTATATGCATTAGAATTATTCTTCCGGTTTTGGTTGGAAATACCGTTTTACCAGGGAGAAAAGTGATTTATTCTTGGGATGGAACATTTGTAAAATACCAACAAACAAAAAAATAAACAAAAAAAACACATAATAAAAATAATTGTACCAAGGATAGCAGACTAGCATGTTAGAAAACATAGATAGAGATAGGATCTTTAATGTTTTAGAGCAAGAGTTTGTGTTCATGGTAATTGTTGTTCAATAAAAGCCTCAAATGAAAGTGTGAAAGTACTCGGTCAGTATCTTTCTGTTTTATATCATCATGTTACTCATGCAAAATATGCACTAAACTCTCCAAAGAATTACCATAGGAGAGGGATAACACATAAACAAATAGGTGCTCAGTCTGAAACAGATAACATAAGATACAAGACATGCCTTCAGACACACAAACACAAAAGGACCATTTCCGTTGAAACCAGGGCACGTGCAGCTGGTTCAGGACATTGTCACCGTGTACCCTTTGACCTCCATGCCAGCCCTAGAGACTGCCAAGGACACCAAAGTGGAGAAGATCGTCAGCAAGCAATTTACATTGACCCCCCCCCCCCACTACTTGTACACTGCTGCTACTCGCTGTTTGTTTGTCACCTATGCATAGTCACTTCGCCCCCACCTACAGTTGAAGTCAGAAGTTTACATACACTTAGGTTGGAGTCATTCAAACTCGTTTTTCAACCACTCCACACATTTCTTGTTAACAAACTATAGTTTTGGCAAGTCGGTTAGGACATCTACTTTGTGCATGACACAAGTAATTTTTCCAACAATTGTTTACAGACAGATTATTTCACTTATAATTCACTGTATCACAATTTCAGTGGGTCAGAAGTTTATATACACTAAGTTGACTGTGCCTTGAAACAGCTTGGAAAATTCCATAAAATAATGTCATGGCTTTAGAAGCTTCTGATAGGCTAGTTTACCTCATTTGAGTCAATTGGAGGTGTACCTGTGGATGTATTTCAAGGCCTAACTTCAAACTCAGTGCCTCTTTGCTTGACATCATGGGAAATTCGAAAGAAATCAGCCAAGACCTCAGAAAGAAATTGTAGACCTCCACAAGTCTGGTTCATCCTTGGGAGCAATTTCCAAACGTCCGATGGTACGACGTTCATCTGTATGAACAATAGTGCGCAAGTATAAACACCATGGGACCACGCAGTCGTCACACCCCTCACGAAGAAGATGTGTTCTGTCTCCTAAAGATTAACGTACTTTGGTGCGAAAAGTGCAAATCAATCCCAGAACAACAGCAAAGGACCTTGTGAAGATGCTGGAGGAAACAGGTACAAAAGTATCTATATCCACAGTAAAACGAGTCCTATATCGACATAACCTGAAAGGCCGCTCAGCAAGGAAGAAGCCACTGCTCCAAAACCACCATTAAAAAAGCCAGACTACGGTTTGCAACTGCACATGGGGACAAAGATCGTACTTTTTGGAGAAATGTCCTCTGGGCTGATGAAACAAAAATAGAACTGTTTGGCCTCAATGACCATAATTTTGTTTGGAGGAAAAATGGGGAGGTTTGCAACCGAAGAACTCCATCCCAACCATGAAGCACGGAGGTGGCAGCATCATGTTGTGGGGGTGCTTTGCTGCAGGAGGGGCTGGTGCACTTCACAAAATAGATGGCTTCACGAGGAAGGAAAATTATGTTGTCACGGCTCCTCCTCTGCAGTGCAGGGGGCTGTTCCTCCTGCAGGCAGAGGAGGGTCGTTAGTGATTGGAGTCACCTGGGCTCAGGGTATTTATAAACTGTTTCACTAATCACCTCTCTCTCTCTCTCTCTGCTCCTCCAGGTATGATCATGTTTTGTTTGTTCCTTTGTAGTTTTGCATAGTTTTCACTCAGTCATGTTCACACACACATATTCACGCATCCATGCACTTTACATACACCTTACATTATGATACTTCCACACTCATTCCTTTTTCTTAGTTTGAAGTTAATAGTTTTGTTTATAATAAAGAACACTTTAATTGGCCTATACCTGTTGTTCGTGTCCCCTCATTTTTGTCACAGGCTATGAGCCGGCTTGTGACAATGTGGATACATTGAAGCAACATCTCAAGACATCAGTCAGGAAGTTAAAGCTTGGTTGCAAATGGGTCTTCCAAATGGACAATGACCCCAAGCATACTTCCAAAGTTGTGGCAAAATGACTTAAGGACAACAAAGTCAAGGTATTGGAGTGGCCATCACAAAGCCCTGACCTCAATCCTCTAGAAAATTTGAGGGCAGAACTGAAAAAGCTTATGCGAGCAAGGAGGCCTACAAACCTGATTCAGTTGCACCAGCTCTGTCAGGAGGAATGGGCCAAAATTCACCCAACTTATTGTGGGAAGCTTGTGGAAGGCTACCCGAAACGTTTGACCCAAGTTAAACAATTTAAAGGCAGTGCTACCAAATACTAATTGAGTGTATGTAAACTTCTGACCCACTGGGAATGTGATGAAAGAAATAAAAGCTGAAATAAATCATTATCTCTACTATTATTCTGACATTTCACATTCCTTAAATAAAGTGGTGATCCTAACTGACCTAAGACAGGGAATCTTTACTAGGATTAAGTTTCAGGAATTGGGAAAAACTGAGTTTAAATGTATTTGGCTAAGGTGTATGTAAACTTCTGCCTTCAACTGTACACGTACAGATTACCTCAACTAGCCTGTACCCCTGCACACTGACTCGGTACCGGTGCCCCATGTATAGAGCCTCTTTATTCTTATTGTGTTACTTTTTATTACTTTTTATTTTAGCCTACTTGGTAAATATTTTCTTCTTCTTGAACTGCGCTGTTGGTTAAGAGCTTGTAAGTAAGCATTTCACGGTAAAGTCTACACTTGTTGTATTCAGCGCATGTGGCAAATAAAGTTTGATTTGATCTGAGAATCTCACAACCGAGCGTTTTCATCTCCTCCTCTGCGCCCTCGAGAACAGAACAAAGGAGAGAGAGAGGGAGGTAGTCAACAGTTTAATAATACACAGTATGTTTCGTTGTGAAACCATGTTGGTATCAATGTTCCCGAACAGATTTCACTTCGTTTCCCAAATTAAGCACTGGGTAGCTGTAGTAACAGGGTTGGAGAGCCCATGGCATACAGAGTACTGGGTAGCTGCAGGAACAGGGTTGGAGAGCCCAAGGCAAACAGAGTACTGGGTAACTACAGGAACAGGGTTGGAGAGCTCATGGCATACAGAGTACTGGGTAGCTGCAGGAACAGGGTTGGAGAGCCAAAGGCATACAGAGTTTGGGTGGAATATCACCTGTCGCGCAGCAAGAGGCTGCATGCTCCTCAAACAGTGTTAGATGCCTGGAGTGAAGTAGGCCAAGTGCTTTCTTTATAAGCCCAGACATTTTTATATATGCAGTCCTGTGTGAAAAGAGTTTTGATGGTTGTCACTAAAAAGAGGAGGATCCCAGCTGCTACTGTAACGGCAGTCTAAGTCGTCCTCCTCCTCAGACGAGGAGAGGCGAGAAGGATCAGAGGACCAATGTACAGCGTGGTAAGTTTCCATGATTTAATAACAAGAAAACTAGACAAAATACAAAACAACAAACGTACTAACCGTCACAGTCCCGTGTGGCACAAACACTGACACAGGAAACAACCACCCACAATCCCCAACACAAAACAAGCCACCTATATATGATTCTCAATCAGGGACAACGATTGACAGCTGCCTCTGATTGAGAACCATATTAGGCTGAACACAGAAACAGACAAACTAGACACACAACATAGAATGCCCATCCAGCTCACGTCCTGACCAACACTAAAACAAGCAAAACACATAAGCACTATGGTCAGGACGTGACAGTACCCCCTCCTGAGGTGCGGACTCCAAACGCACCCCTAAAACTCAAGGGGAGGGTCTGGGTGGGCATCTGTCCGCGGTGGCGGCTCCGGCGCAGGACGAGGCCACCACTCCACCATTGTCTTTGTCCCCCTCCTTAGCGTCCTTTGAGTGGCAACCCTCGCCCCCGACCCTGGTCTAGGAACCTTCACAAAGGTCCCCCCTAGATTTAGGAGGTAGCTCAGGACAGAGAGGTAGCTCAGGACAGAGAGGTAGCTCAGGACAGAGAGGTAGCTCAGGACAGAGAGGTAGCTCAGGACAGAGAGGTAGCTCAGGACAGAGAGGTAGCTCAGGACAGAGAGGCAGCTCAGGACAGAGAGGCAACTCAGGACAGAGGGGCAACTCCGGACAGAGAGGCAGCTCCGGACTGAGTGGCAGCTCCGGACTGAGTGGCAGCTCATGACTGGAAGGCAGCTCATGACTGGAAGGCAGCTCATGACTGGAAGGCAGCTCATGACTGGAAGGCAGCTCATGACTGGAAGGCAGCTCATGACTGGCGGGCAGCTCATGACTGGCGGGCAGCTCATGACTGGCGGGCAGCTCATGACTGGAGGGCAGCTCATGACTGGCAGGCAGCTCATGACTGGCAGGCAGCTCTGGCAGCAACTGACTGGCTGGCGGCTCTGGCGGCTCCTGACTGGCTGGCGGCTCTGGCGGCTCCTGACTGGCTGGCGGCTCTGGCGGCTCCTGACTGGCTGGCGGCTCTGGCGGCTCCTGACTGACGGACGGCTCTAGCGGCTCCTGACTGACGGACGGCTCTAACGGCTCGGGACAGACGGGCGGCTCTAGCGGCTCGGGACAGACGGGCGGCTCAGACGGCTCGGGACAGACGGGCGGCTCAGACGGCGCTGGGCAGACGGATGGCTCAGACGGCGCTGGGCAGACGGATGGCTCAGACGAGCAGTGCAGGCGGCGTTGAGCAGACGAGCAGTGCAGGCGGCGTTGAGCAGACGAGCAGTGCAGGCGGCGTTGGGCAGACGGCCGACTCTGACCTGCTGAGGCGCACAGTAGGCCTGGTGCGTGGTGCCGGAACTGGTGGTACCGGACTAGAGACACGCACCTCAAAGCTAGTGCGGGGAGCAGGAACAGGGCACACTGGACTCTCGAGGCGCACTATAGGCCTGGTGCGTGTTGTAGGCACTGGTGGTACTGGGCTGGGGCGGGAAGGTGGCGCCGGATATACCGGACCGTGCAGGCGTACTGGCTCCCTTGAGCACCGAGCCTGCCCAACCTTACCTGGTTGAATGCTCCCCGTAGCCCGTCCAGTGCGGGGAGGTGGAATAACCCGCACTGGGCTGTGTTGGCGAACCGGGGACACCATGCGTAAGGCTGGTGCCATGTACACCGGCCCGAGGAGACGTACTGGAGGCCAGATATGTTGAGCCGGCTTCATGGCACTTGGCTCAATGCTCAATCTAGCCCGGCCAGTGCGGGGAGGTGGAATAACCCGCACCAGGCTATGCACACGTACAGGAGACAGCGTGCGCTCTTCCGCATAACACGGTGTCTGCCCGTACTCCCGCTCTCCACGGTAAGCATGGGAAGTGGGCGCAGGTTTCCTACCTGCCTTCGCCACACTACCCTTTAGATCCCCCCCAAGAAATGTTTGGGATTTCTTCTCGGGCTTCTTACCGCGCCGTCGTGCTAACCTCATTCGCCGGTATCCCTCCGCACATTGCTCCATCGAATCCCAGGCGGGCTCCGGCACTCCGGCACTCTCCCTGGGTCAACCGACCACCTGTCTATTTCCTCCCAAGTGGTGTAACCCAGATCCGGCTCCTGCTGCCGAGCTAGCTCCTCGAAACGCCGCCTCTCCGCTTTTGCTGCCTCCAGCTCCGCTTTGGGGCGGCGACACTCCTCTGGCTCTGCCCAGGGTCCTTTACCGTCTAGAATTTCCTCCCATGTCCATTCCTCCTGGTACCGCTGCTGCTGTCGCTGCTGCCCGTTGCCACGCTGCTTGGTCCGGGTTTGGTGGGTGGTTCTGTAACGGCAGTCTAAGTCGTCCTCCTCCTCAGACGAGGAGAGGCGAGAAGGATCGGAGGACCAATGTACAGCGTGGTAAGTTTCCATGATTTAATAACAAGAAAACTAGACAAAATACAAAACAACAAACGTACTAACCGTCACAGTCACGTGTGGCACAAACACTGACACAGGATACAACCACCCACAATCCCCAACACAAAACAAGCCACCTATATATGATTCACAATCAGGGACAACGATTGACAGCTGCCTCTGATTGAGAACCATATTAGGCTGAACACAGAAACAGACAAACTAGACACACAACATAGAATGCCCACCCAGCTCACGTCCTGACCAACACTAAAACAAGCAAAACACATAAGCACTATGGTCAGGACGTGACAGCTACTATATTTATTTCTCAGCTGCTATTAAACACATGATCCACTATAAAACCGCAGTAGCCTATCCGGGGGAAAGTGGCCTCCATTCCCTATTCCAATGCTTTTTTCCCACTGCCCCTGTTCCTGAGAATGAGCCATTCTAAGTCTAAACAAATTTTACATATTAGTAAAGACAAGATTAAATTGAGAATAGTGTTACAATGGGAATTTTAAGGTTTGTGCTTTTCTTGTAACTAATTGCTGTGTTCAAATCATGTGCTGTTCTATAAACCAATTTCTGTGTTCATGCAACTGGTTGACTGAACAAATCCTCTTATCAGTAGCTGCAAATTGGCAGTACACCCAGACCTTGTTTTGAGAACAAACTAAAGATATCTCAGTTTCAAGGTCTCAGTTTAGAGAGGAGAAGCCTCGTGAAGTGTTGGTCTGTCACATGTTATGAAACAGTATTGGTCGGTCACATGAATGAAACAAAACGGTAATGATTAATTAATTATGCTAAATCATGCAAATATAATTTGTCTGTGTATAGCCATTTATAAGACAACTGCCTGGTCTGCCAAGAGAGAGCTCCTGATTGACATGTGTATTATGGTGTATTGAGTTGGTTGGAACCTCTCCAGCGTGCTGACGAATAAACAATGATTCATTTAAGATAGACTTCGAGTGTCCCTGTGTAAGAATTTCCACGACAGGGTGATAATATGATCACTTGATGAGAGAACAGCCTGAGGCAAAGAAGAGAGCGCAAGCTTTTTTTGAGACGTTCTAAAATCAGTATCCTATAGTCGCATCATGTAGCCCATAAATGTTTTGATTTCTAAGACATTCTAAGGTTTGTATCATTCACAACTAAAGTAGACAAATAACACAAAATCGAGCATATAGGACATATTTCAAATTATAACTTTTACACTCAACATAGCCACATCATATGCGCACTCGCCCCAAAATGGAAAAAATTCCTTTCTATTTTATCAAGCTAAGTTCAATTATATTGTTACTATAAAATCATATAGTATAAAATAATGGCACGGGACTTATAAGCATATCTTGTCTGCTAATTGAACTAGCCTACAGCCTATGGTATGGATGCATAGACAGAAAACATACAGGAGTAGACTGACTCATATTCTGTTCTTCTGAAATACATTTTCTTCATATAATATTGTTTCTTTAGACCTGCCTAAAATTAATAATGGATGTATTGTGATGGTGTATATTTGTATTAGACTTTTAAATGTAGATGTTCCTTAGGTGCGCATCAGCGGCTTGTATGCATGGAGGCCTGGAGATGCTGAACGTGTTTGTTAATTAACAGTCAATTACTGTGAGACCAGCAGACATTTGCATGACAATAACTGCCAGACAAAATGTCATTACTGACACAGCCCTAAATGCGCCCTCTATCTACTTCTATGGGTGTAAAGGACATAAGAATGCTCTTCAGACAGACAGCCTTGAATAACAGTGGACAGGACATCAACTTCGTAAATAATTTATTCTAGACAAAGAGGGACAATACATAAACGGTAAGCAACTACAGCACAACTAACTAACTTAATCAATTATAACAGGAACCACATGAGCATATTTAATCTGTTGGTACAGGCTGCATTGTATTGATCTTTTCACAGTAAATGTGGAATCAAGGATTAGAGAAAAGAAATGACATGCAAAGAGCCAATCTTTAATTTTAGCTTGGTCTGTTCCTTAACAGGTTATTGATTAAGTACCATTTCTCATTGATTGCAGTGGCCTACACCCTGCTGGCATCATAATCAGCCTAATGAACTTTGTGCCAAAAATAATGATAATTCTGGTCTTTCTGTTTCCTCCCCCTGTGAGGGTATTTTAATACATCTCTTTTACCATTTAGAAATGAAAACACTTCATGTATCTAGTCCCCCCATTTGAAGTAATTTGACACTTATAGTATAGTCCAAAGTTACATCAAGCTTTTGACTGTACAAACTTGTTGGATGCATTTGCAGTTTGTTTTGGTTGTGTTTTGGATTATATTTTGCCCAATAGGAACTGAATTGTGAATCATTTATTGTCATTTGAGTCACTTTTATTGTAAGAATAGAGCATAAACAATGTAATTGTAAACCAACACTTTTTAGTCTCTGATTATGGTTAACATGTTCATTTTGTCCAATGTGAGTAATTCTGTTGTTGAAGTACATTAGACCAATAAAGCAGGCTGATCACTAGAAATAGACTTTGGACATTTGAAACGGCCCTGAGAACGTCGATATATGCCGCCTTCGGCGCTCACACATTTTTTAACTCTTGCCGGGCACTCATGCAAACTCATGATGCTCAGAGGCAAAGGGCGCTGATCAGAATAAAGCGTGCTGCTCTGACCACTGCGCTACGACAGTTCATAATGCTCTTGCAAGCCGTGAGAATACTTGATGATACTTGATGGAAACAGTGCATTGTTTTTAATTATTTTGTTTTAAGCTTATCCCAAACCATATCCCTAACCTAAACCACTCGGCATTAATACCTAAACTTAACCCTTTGAGTTGTTTCGGTTTTAACCCTGTAACCATGTGGAATTAATGCTTCCATAATACGTTGAATATGTAAGTGAAACTATGAGATCTTGTTGCAATAAAACTACAGTACTCCAGCATGTGTCAAACCTTCGTACGCTGAAAAGTCTTGTTAGTGCATAGGTCAAATTAGCATTTCAATCTCCTGTCTTTTTCGGCTTCAGACAAAAGCTAATATTTCACAAAATGTATTTTGTTGTATTAATAATAACTTACCAAAACACATAAATATATTGAAACAAAATGGAAGCAAATTGAATTTTACAACAAAATAAGGTTTCTGGGGCACAAGAGGATTTGTGACAGCTGTGAAGAAATGTAGATGTGCAGGCTACAGTAGCAATGGCAGCTCTTAAAAAAGAAACCTAGATAACTAAATAGTTGATGTTACAATTGAATGTTTATTGGTCAGTGTTGTTGTTTACATGCACACACACACACACACATACACACACATACACTCAAAAACAGTGGCAGGAACATGGGGGGATATAAAGAATGTATCAAACAGCCTTGGCGTACTTATACCACATGTGGGCAGAGACATCCTCAAAGCACAAAACAGACACACACACAACATGTGAATACATGGATTCCACCACCGTTGCACACACTCACACAGACTTGTTTTTCGTCAAGGTGCGAAGTTAGACGGCAGTGTGCTTTGGGATGGTTGAGTTTCTGTTCTGTTATTTTGGTATTATGGTGTAATATCAAAGTAGCAGTCGTATAACTTCATGTAAAGCCACAGAAAGCCAGTAGCTGCCTGTTAGGAATGGTAGGATGGTAGGAAAATTATTTCCAAACAATCAAATTCATCATGGTATATTATTGAGGGGGTCAAATTGACCTGTCTCTAATATTGGGGGGGTGGGGTCATGACCCCTTGTCCCACCTGTAGGTTATGCGCCTGCACACACAAACACACACCCTAGCCTGTGTAATATGTGTAATATGAACTTACGGGCAGTTCCTGCTGTCAGTCTGATTACGAGGGTCTCTAATTCCCCTCAAATAGACCTTAAAGAGCCATAGTGTTCCCCTGTACATGACACACACACAATATTGGGAATCTGTAGTTAGACATATCCTGGCTTTTTGTACAAGTTTTGTGGTGTCATCATGAACACATTTTGTTAAAATGGGTTACCTATCTCCCTTCTGGACATAATGCATTCCTATGGGTTTCAAATAAAATAAAATAGTATTGGTCACATACACGTGTTTAGCAGATATTGCGGGTTTAGCGAAATGCTTGTGGTTCTAGCTCCGACATTGCAGTAATATCTAACAAGTAATATCTAACAATTTTACAACATATACCCAATACACACAAATTTAAGTAAAGGAATGTAATTAAGAATATATAAATATGGCCAAGCAATGTAAGAGCAGCATAGACTAAGAGAGTAGAATAGTATAGAATACAATATATACATATAAGATGAGTAATGCAAGATATGTAAACATTATTAAAGTGACTAGTGTTCCATTTATTAAAGTGGCCAGTGATTCCATGTCTATGTATATAGGCAGCAGCCTCTATGTGCTAGTGATGGCTATTTAACAGTCTGATGGCCTTGAGTTAAAAGCTGTTTTTCCGTCTCTCGGTCCCAGCTTTGATGCACCTGTACTGACCTCGCCTTCTGGATGATAGTGAGGTGAACAGGCAGTGGTTGTTGTCCTTGATTATCTTTGTGACATCGGGTGCTGTAGGTGTCCTGGAGGGCAGGTAGTTTGCCCACGGTGATGCGTTGGGCAGACCGCACCATCCTCTGGAGAGCCCTATTGTTGCGGGCGGTGCAGTTGCCGTACCAAGCGATGATACAGCCCGATAGGATGCTCTCAATTGTGCATCTGTAATAGTTTGAGGGTTTTAGGTGCCAAGCCAAATTTCTTCAGCCTCCTGAGGTTGAAGAGACACTGTGTGTGGGTGGACCACTTCAGTTTGTCAGTGATGTGTATGCCGAGGAACTTAAAGCTTTCCATCTTCTCCACTGTGGTCCCGTCGATATAGATAGGGGGGTGCTCCCTATGCTGTTTCCTGAAGTCCACGATCATCATTTACTTAGAGTGATGTGTACAGGGTAGGTTTCCTGACACATTTCTTAAAAGTGGCATTTTATAATATCATATTGTAATGGGAATTTATTAGATTCATTATTTTCTTGCATTTGAGTATATACTGTTATAACTAAGTACTGATCTTCCTACCTTTGTCTTGTTTAACTGCCAGTATCAAATGTCTGCCAGTGTTGAATGTTATGGTTAAAGTTTGCTTTTTGATTTCGCAGAGGAAACACTGATAATGTATCTGTGACACTGAGTGGTTCTGTAGACGCTGATGTTGTGACTTCCTACAAGCCTTTCGGGCTGGTATTTACTGAAAACTCGGGTAGTGTGTAATTCATATTTTAGGGCCTTCTCAGAAAAGAGCCTATTCAACATTTTCTCTGTTTCTATGCAGGAGGTATGTCCCTGTTGCAACTTATAATTAAACTGATAATATTTTTATTGAAGTTATCCCTGACTGCTCTCCTTTTTGTTCAGCTGGAAACTTACAAAGTTACATGTATTATATATCATTGTAATCAGTAGACTTCAGGGAACATAACTTTTTTACAGTGTAAAAGGTAACTTTGTATTTAATACATCACTTTCAAAGTAAGGAAATACCAATTTGTACAGCAATGTAAAATACATTTTTATTGTTGTTGCAATCATCAAGGTAACAACAAAGACCATATGGATTCAGTTGTTCATTAAATGTGTTCCCCAAACTAATACAAACATTTTAAGCTATTTAGGGGTCGTGTAGACCCAACACAGGGGAAGCCATAACACAAAATGTAAAAGAATGCAAATGCATTTTCAGCACACTGACCAAGGCTTAGCTAAAATGGCACTCTATCAGGTTTTGTTCCGCGCCTATTTTCACACTTCTAAACCAAATCGAAAAATGTTCCAGCTTATCTACTGGACTAAGAGGAGTAGCGTTTTTTAAATGTTTTATTCTTTTTAAATGACGTAAAATACATCATGGAGGACCTTGTGTCCTTGAGACATCTTTTTTCCTTGTGAGGGGAGGGATCCCTGTACTGAATTTCTGGACTCTAGCTCAAACAGGGGGCATGATCTTTCAAAGTTTGCATCTTCAATCCCTTGTTATAGCGCCACCATGTGGCCAATTCACATGGCATTGCATGAAAGAGTATGGCCCATGAGCCTTTACCATAAGGCCAAGTTGCACCCACCTAGGCCTTACGATCCCAAGGGAATTTGCATTTTAAAATAACCTTACAGAAAAAGATGCTAACAAACAATAATAATAATAATAATAATAATAATGAACGCCAAGAAACACAATTGGGTTTTTCAGCAGCTTTGCTGCTTGAACCCCTAACTACTGTACTTAGTTACCTGACTAACTAGCAATTTTTTATAATATAGTTTTAATTGTTACTGCACATCTTCCTTTTTTCACAGCTGTCACAAATCATGTTGTACTCCATCAACCTTGATTTTGATGTAAAATTCTATTTGCTTCAATTTCGTTTTGGTAAGTGTTAATATAATGTCCTTTTTTATATCTGGGCGTGGTCCAAGTTGTACAACTAAGGGCAGTTTAGTGTCTTGTTGTAAAAAAAGTACATCTGGAGATCCTTTGAATGGTAATGTTTTGTGATACTTTCAACTCATCCTGTGGTATATAATCAAATTCTAAGCTATTTTATAACGTCTCAAATTCATCACTTTACTTAAGACGGTGTCTGTGAACACTCTATAAGGGCATATGACATGGTTACGACCCCCATCATTCCATTCAATGTAATAATGTGGCACAGAGGTTGGTAAATTACATAACAACTTGTTATAACATCTGGTATGCAGACGTTATGTAGCATGTAACAACATATGAAATAAGTTGTCATGCAGACTGTGTAATAGCAGCAGTGGTGGAAAAAGTACCCAATTATCATACTTGAGTAAAAGTAAAGATACCTTAATAGAAAATGACTCAAGTAAAAGTAAAAGTCTCCCAGTAAAAATTATATTTGAGTAAAAGTCAAAGTATTTGGTTTAAAACATGCTTATGTATCATTAAGCCAACCAGATGGAAGTTAAAAAAAATATATATTTTTTTTACGGATAGCCAGGGGCACACTCCAACATTCAGACATTATTTACAAATGAAGCCTGTGTGTTTAATGAGTTCACCAAATCAGAGGCAGTAGGGATGATCAGGGATGTTCTGTTGATAAGTGCGTGAATTGGACCATTTTCCTGTCCTGCCCATTCAAAATGTAAAGAGGACTTTTGGGTGTGGAGTAAAAAGTAGAATATTTTCTTAAAGAATGTAGTGAAGTAAAAGCAAAAATAGTCCAAAAATATAAAAGTAGTAGTACTTTCAAATATTTTTACTTAAGTACTTTACACCACTGAATAGCAGTTGTTATTAACAGTTGGCATTAGAGCGTATGACAAAAGGATGAACAGTCTTCTATAACACTCATTATAACTAGGTTTATAAAATTGTATGCCGTTAGCCATAACTATTTAATTAAGCAATAAGGCACTAGAGGTGAAAGCAGAGGTACAGTACAACACCGCCTCGCGTGCCTTATTGCTTTTATATAGCATTTACCAACATATTATAGTATTTTGGAGTTAGTGCTATCCAGATTCCTTGGGACGTAACTACCTTAAAGCCTAACACCTGGGTAAAAAAAACAGGTTGGCCCAGTGCAGTAAAAACGTGATTTTTCTGTGTTTTATATATATTCCCACACTATGACGATGTAACAATACTGTGAAATTGTGAAAATAATGATAATGCCCATTATAGTGTAAGAGCTGTTAGAAAAGACTGCATGAAAATTCAGCCTGTTTTGGTGGGATGGAGTTTTGGCCTACCTGGTGATTTCAACTCTGTCACGTCAAACATTCCACATGGAACGACAGTAGGCCTACACTAGCTTTTTTTCTACTGGCATTTACTTAGATCCATAATAATGACGATGATGCATTATTTCACCTGGCCAGAAAACTTTTACAAAAAAGCCAGGATATGTCTAACTAAAGATCCAATATTGTGTGTGTGTGTTTAATGTACAGGGGGAAACTATGGCTCTTATTCGAGACCCTCTTAAAACCTGGGCTAAATCAGGGTCATGTAGAGGGTTTCTTGGTCGTCTTATACAAACCTACTTTGAAACAAAATTATACACCTCACACAGGGTTGTGGACTTAAAAGAAATAAGACACCTGCACCATGTCAGATATACTGTAGAGTTGAAATGTATTCCGTTTTGATTTTGCATCCCAATATTACACTTTATTTACATCACAGAAGACGGAAATATAACAAAACCGTTTGACGTAGAAACACCGGATTTGAAATTAAGAACATTAATAACGTTCTACTCATGAGGCCACTAGAGGGCGCTTTTGTCATTCGACTGCAGGAAAGAAACTGCCCTCACATTCACATGTACCTAATCCTAAACTGACTTGGGATTGTTTTAAAATGGTCATACCATGGATCATTTTTGCTACTTGATTTATAACTTCAAGACCCCTGTAGGTATCACCATTTTATATGTATTTTTATTAAACATTGCATTTGGCATTACCGCTATTAGCCCATAGAAACACATTTATACACTGCAGAAAAAAATAATCATACAATTCATGAAAATTAAAATTGTTTTGAGGTGTCTGTGCTATATCTGAGAGATATAAGAAAGATCAGGAAATTATTCTATATATTTTTTATCATATGTAAGCCCCTTTTTTTGGTACTAAACTACTTCCATATATACAGTGCATTCAGAAAGAATTCAGACCACTTGGACTTTTTCCACATTTGTTACATTAGCCTAATTCTAAAATTGATTAGAAAAAATAGGGTCGAGCTCAGAGTGGACATGAAGCTAGGGTTAGGGCCTTATCCTAGACATAACCCTAACCTTGACTGTGATTGAGCTAGCTAACCATCGTTCTTGCACACAACCAATCGTGACCTTATATGGATGCCTTGTGTTGAGTTACGTGTTAGAGAATGAGAGATTTAGTTATTTTCAGTGTAATTTGCAATCTGGTGACAACAAATCATTGATGCAAATAAGGCACGGCTCCCTCCCAGTGATTCAAACGAGACCGAATGATTCCAACAAGACCAGATGCAACTTTTCCATGGGAGAAGACAGCGTTTGCACCCATAAATTGACGGGAAAAATACTACAGACCTCTATAGAAGCGAGCCTCTTGATGTGCGCTCCGGGAGAGAGAAAAAAGGCTTCTGATTGTATAACATTTCAAAATCCAATTGCAGGAAATACATACCTTTTGGAAGCAACTGTTGTTCTCAACTTTCTGTGGGTATTCTTTTTATTTGTCATCTCTTAATATTGAGATTAACAGCAACTATTTTACAACTGAGATATTTTATATGGCTTTCAGATACGAAGAGTGCGAAATGCACAATTGTGCATCGGCCATTGCGAATGTATAGGGTAGCAGGCTACAACTGCAAGGTTTTTTTATGACATTACACTGTTAGAATAATACATGACTACTAGCAGTGGGTGTTATATTTAGTGTTAGCGATCTAGCTAATGTGTTTTGAGTTTTTACTTTCTCATGTGGTGAATAAGCCCCCAAATAAATGACACTATGATATTAGTACACATGGAAGTTAGTGATTTATGTTAACTATATGTTAATGAGGCAATACAAATGTGATGTGACTAAAATATGTGTCACGTCTTCTCCGGCGCTCGACTCCGGCGCTCGACGTCGCCGGTTCACTAATCACTGGCTCTGAACACCATCATTACGCACACCTGGCACTATCGTTACGTGCACCTGCGCCTCATTATGAGACTCACCTGGACTCCATCACCTCACTGATTACCTCCCCTATATCTGTCACTCCCTTTGATTCATTCCCCAGGCAGTATTAGTTGTTTTTCATATCCAGATGCTATGCTTGTTTTGTATCGGTCCATGTTTATTGTGTTATTAAACTCACCCCCTGCACTTGCTCCTTGACTCCCAGCGTCTCCGTTACAATATGACTAAAAATAAATGGCATTTAGTTTACTAAAATGGGCCACTGTTTTAGTAACCGCAAAACACCAGTCTCAACGTCAACAGTGAAGAGGCGACTCCGGGATGCTGGTGTCACGTTCGTCGTAGTGAGGAGACCAAGGCGCAGCGTGATAGGAATACATTCTTCTTTTAATGAAGAAAAACACTAAACAAAGTAACAAAAACGAACGTGAAGCTATTAAACAGAGTGCTGACACAGGCAACTATACATAGACAATAACCCACAAATGGAAAATGGCAACCTAAATAGGATCCCCAATCAGAGGCAACGATAAACAGCTGTCTCTGATTGGGAACCAATTCAGGCCACCATATACCTACAAAAGACCTAGACTAACAAACACCCCATGACATACAAAAACCCTAGACAGGACAAACAAGCATACCCACCCTCGTCACACCCTGACCAAAATAATACATAAAACATAGAAAACTAAGGTCAGGGCGTGACAGTTGGCCTTCTAGGCAGAGTTCCTCTGTCCTGTTTGTGTTATTTTGCCCATCTTAATCTTTTATTTTTATTGGCCAGTCTGAGATATGGCTTTTTTTTGCAACTCTGCCTAGAAGGCCAGCATCCCGGAGTCGCCTCTTCACTGTTGATGTTGAGACTGGTGTTTTGCGGGTACTATTTCATGAAGCTGCCAGTTGAGGACGTGAGGGGTCTGTTTCTCAAACTAGACACTCTAATGTACTTGTCCTCTTGCTCAGTTGTGCACCGGGGCCTCCCACTCCTCTTTCTATTCTGATTAGAGCCAGTTTGCGCTGCTCTGTGAAGGGAGTAGTACACATTTTTCAGAACAAGAATAGACTGACGAGTTTCAGAAGAAAGGTCTTTGTTTCTGTCCTATATCTGAGAGGTATAAGACAGAAAATGTAAAAAAAAAAAAACTTATTTTTACAATTTAACTTGGTCAAAGAAAATGGCTCAACAGAATTAAATACAATTGTGATCTGTCCCTTACCAGCTTCTTTGTGTCAACATCAGGCTGACTGACAGAGGATGGCCACCATGTGGAGGAGCCTGTCCAAATATATCTGTATCTTCATCCTGCTGGCCCTGGCAGGCCTCTTCTTCCTGTTCAGCAACATAAACATTCTGGAGGTAGGGTAAAGCCATCTGGCCTAATACGAACCAATCTCACATTGTTTCTATCACCCTCTCCCCCTCATCAGGGGAGCTACACTCGGGCATCACTAGCTGCTTTTATCAACGTGGGTGTATTTACATGCACTAGTGTTGCTTTTAATTATATTGGGTGGCACAAAAACAGTCCACAGGAAGCCTTAAGTTAAATACAATTCCATTTCAACTTACTGTGCTGGGTGGCAGGAATGTTGGTCATTATGAAGGTTGGAATCTGAGACAAAATATCTGAAGGATCGTATTATGAAACATACTTTCCAAATGTGGGTCTGTTGTAGACCCACTTCCTCTCTGTCCACATATGGCACATGTGAAGGACTTTTATTTTGACATGAGGTAAGTAGAGGAAGTCGGTTGACAACAGACCCACATTTGGAAAAATCTATTTAATAATACGATCCTTTAGATATTTTTTCTCAAAGTCAGCCTTCATAATGACCAACAGTCCTGCCCATCGGCACAGTAAGTTGAAATTGAAATGTATTTAACTTCTAGCTTCCGTGGACTGTTTTTGTACAAACCAATACAATTGAAAGCAAAGCTAGTGTATGTAAATACACCCACGTTGCTAACAGCAGCTAGGGCGTCACAAAAACAGTAGGTTTTTAGATGCTACACTTGATGCATAGATTTTGCCAGCATCAGCAGAATACAACCCACTTTATCAAGTTTTCTTGGGTGTGAGTCATGCATCAAATTCTTGAAAATAGTACCAGAGAGTCATTTTACACTGAACAGCGCAAGCCTCTCACAGAGCTGTGCTGCTTATGTCCAGGTTTCATTGAAATTAATGGAAGCGTCACACGCTCTGCAAAAGTTAGTGTCCAGTGTAGCATGCCTGTTAGTGACCTCTCCTCTTTACTCAGCAGAAGCTCAACTGCCAAGCAGTGTCAATGTTCTACCAGCACCAAAGCAACATCCTCCTCCCAGAGGGCCCTTCTCCTCTGGACCGCAACCGGAGCCACTGTAGCCAGGAGCCCTCACCGGAGGAGGCTCTGGAGGAGCGTGACCTCCTGGAGTCCATCGCCTGGCCACAGCCTCAGACCCATTCTGTGAATGTGTCCCTGAACCAGACCAGTGACCCTGCACACAGCCTTTTTGTGATCCTGCCAGCAGGGGGCAGGAGAGAATGGCACGTGGGGGACCAGTTGGAGGTTCTGGTCCATATACATGACTTCCAGGGGCGTCCCAAGAGCTATGGTGGAGACTTCTTGCTGGCCCGGCTGCATTCCTCCACATTGGGGGCAGGCGTTGCAGGACAGGTGCTGGACCACAGGAATGGGACCTACTCTGCCATTTTCCCATTACTATGGCAGGGGTCTGCACAGGTGGAGGTGACACTGGTCCATCCTAGTGAGGCAGTTCATGTTCTACGACGGATACGAGAGGAACGGCCCGACCGGATTCCATTTCAGAGTCTGTTCCGCTCTGGAAAACTGTCCCAGACAACTGTATGTAACCTGTGTCTGCCGACAAACCAGAGGCCGCTGTGCAATTACACAGACCCCCACACAGGGGAGCCCTGGTACTGCTACAAGCCCAAGCTGCTGAGCTGTGACACACGGATCAACCATGCCAGGGGACCCTATGTGAACCATCTGCTCGTGAACAAGGAGGCATTGCTCTTTCAGAAGTTAGTGAGTTTTACAGTATGCAAGTGAATGAGTTTGAAAGTGTGTGAAATGTATTCACAGACTTTGTTTCCAATGTATCAGATTGCAAGCTGCATTGAGTTTATTTAACATTCAAATATGATTCTTTCTCCACTTTTTCTCAGTGGTGTGAACATCAAAGTTTCCATTCATCCTTCAGGGTCTGACAGTGTCATTGTGCTGCCTGAGAAAAAAGGTAGGCGAGCAAGGAGATACCACAGTACAACTGTGTGTTTATCTTTTTAACACTAGCTAGCCAGCCTACTAACTGATCTGCTCTGCTTTGTGGCTGTTTACTTCAACCCTGGAGAGTTTCTGGGTGTGCAGGACAGTATTCAAGCCAACTACTGCATCTACAGTAATGTAAGGTGGGAAAGTCCTAGCACCTCTATTGCCTGTAAAGTGATGATGCTAGCTGGTGGAAGATGTTTGCTTTTCTCTATCAAACAAAGCAGACGTGGAGAGAAGCAGCATGAAGACAGAGTCTACCGGGATCACTCCTTCCGGGTATTACTTCCAAGGGTCATGGCGAGCGCTGGGTGGTGGTGTGATGCGCCAGTTTAACGTCTCATCTGCCACTCAGTGTCTGAAGGGCAAGGTGGTGTACATGTACGGAGACTCTACTGTCAGACAGTGGTTTGAGTACCTCAACACCTTAGTACCAGGTGAGTCCTGCGGCATCTTTCACTCTCTACTGTGCTTTCTAACGCTCTCTTCTGTCTGTCCAACTCCCAACTCTCCCTTCCTCTTTGTGACAGGCCTGAAGGAGTTCAACCTCTACAGTCCTAAGAATGTGGGGCCCTTCATGGCAGTGGACAGCACCCACAACATCCTGCTGAAATACCGTTGTCACGGTCCTCCAATCCGCTTCAACACTGTCATCGCCAGTGAGATGCGCTATGTAGCTAATGAGCTGGATGGCCTAACTGGTGGGTCAAATACTGTGGTGTTCATCAGCATATGGTCCCATTTCAGCACCTTCCCTGTGCAGGTCTACATTCGCCGACTACGCCACATTCGGCGGGCGGTGGTGCGGCTTCTGGACCGGGCTTCGGGGACCCTGGTGGTGTTGCGCTCGGCCAACCTCCAGGCCCTGGACCCGGAGGTGAGCCTGTACAATAGTGACTGGTTCTCAGTGCAGCTGGACGGGGTGCTCAGGGCTATGTTCAAGGGTCTGGATGTTTTGCTGATAGACGCCTGGGAGATGACCCTTGCCCACCACCTCCCCCATGACCTCCACCCACCTCCTATCATCATCAAGAACATGATAGACAATATCCTCTCTCATGTCTGCCCAGAGTAGAGCTAGCAGATTAAGAATGATTTATGTCAGAATTCTATCATTCAACACCTACAGTGTGCAATATTCAAAAAAATCCTAGAAATACCAAATTCTGCATACCATACATGTACATTATGTGTTTTTACTGTTGTCACATCACAATGAATGATGATTGTTACTCTCAAAATGTGGGAATGTAAAAAAATGCCTGCACATTTTGTCTGTGAACATTTGTGTCCAGATTTCTCTATTGAGGCTTACACTGAGTGTACAAAACATTAAAGACAACCGCTCCTCCAATGACATAGCTTTAACCTGGATTCACTTGGTCAGTCTATGATCCCTTATTGATGTCACTTGTTAAATCCACTTCAATCAGTGTAGATGATGGGGAGGAGACAGGTTAAATAACGATGTTTAAGCCATGAGACAATTGAGACATGGATTGTGTATGTCTATCATTCAGAGGATGAATGGTAAGTACACAAGATTTAAGTGCCTTTGAATGGAGTATGGCTGTAGGTGCCAGGTGCACACCGTTGGTATAAAGAACTGCAATGCTGCTGGGTTTTTCACGCTCAACAGTTTCCCTTGTGTATCGAGAATGGTTCACCACCCAAAGGCCATCCAGCTAACTTGACAACTGTGGGAATCATTGGAGTCAACACGGGCCAGCATCCCTGTGGAATGCTTTCGACACCTTGTAGAGGTCATGCCCCGACGAATTGAGGCTGTTCTGAGGGCAAAAGGGGAGGGTGCAACTCAATATTAAGAAGTTGTCCTTAATGTGTTGTACACTCAGTGTATATCGAACGGAAGTGATTTGCTTATTTTAAATCTTTTATAAAAGTACAGACTGAGCTTCAAAATAGTATATCATACACTGTAGTTGGAGGAAACATGGGAAAGTTATTTTGCTTTAAAAGGTGATAAACTTGTTCTCCCACTTTGGAGACAAGTGTGAGAAAATTCCCTTTGAAAGATTTTTATGAGATTTTCACACCTCCTAGAGAGCTCTTCTTTGTTTACACCAATTCAGCATAGTTCACACCCTCTTAAGCCTTAGCCCAACCCACAAATTAGAAACGCATGTGAGTCAGCATGGCATTGTCCTCCAGAAAGTAGTCTCACTACTTCATCCCTAAGAGTCTGTTGATGCACCCGTGTGTCAATCCAAGTAACATAATAAAAAAATCTGCGTCTCAATCCACCGCATCCGCCTATGTTGGCTTTCTGCATCTGCGATCGAAGGTGCCTTAGTTACAGTGTTATTTGGAGTTACAGTGGTGTTTGTCAGACCATGAGACATCCCGAAAATTGGTCTTCTCGCGAAACATCTGTAGCGTCCAAACGGTTTGGCTTACAAACTATTATGACCACTCTATGGAAAGGGAGACTCTCACAAACACGATGGTGTTGTCTGTTTTGCTACGACTACCACACATGTCACAGGACCCATACGAATGAGTGGAAGTATGGAGGTAGTTTTGTGCCCCCCAAAAATAAGGGATGTCAACAAAAACAAAACAATCCTGAGCTTTCTAATACATTGCATTTGGAAAATGTTCAGACCCCTTGACTTTTATGTTAAGTCCTTTTTCTAAAATTGATTAAATTGTTTAGTTTTTTCTCATCAATCTACACACAATCCCCCATAATGAGAAAGCAAAAACAGTTTTTTTTTTATGTTTGCAAAATGGAAATATCACATTTGCAAAAGTATTCAGAACCTTTACTATGTACTTTGTTGAAGCACCTTTGGCAGCGCTGACAGCCTCTAGACTTCTATGGTATGAACCTACAAGCTTGGCACACCTGTATTTGGGGAATTTCTTCCATTCTTCTCTGCAGATCCTCTTAAGCTCTGTCATGTTGGATGGGGAGCGTCGTTGCACAGCTATTTTCAGGTCTCTCCAAAGATGTTAGATCGGGTTCAAGTCCGAGCTCTGGCTAGGCCAATCAAGGACATTCAGAGACTTATCCCGAAGACACTCCTGCGTTGCCTTGGCTGTGTGCTTAGGGTCTTTGTCCTGTTGGAAGGTGAACCTTCACCCCAGTCTGAGGTTCTGAGCACTCTGGAGCAGGTTTTCATCAAGGATCTCTCTGTACTTTGCTCCGTTCATCTTTTCCTCGATTCTGACTAGTCTCCCAGTCCCTATCGCTGAAAAACATCCCCACAGCATGATGCTGCCACCGCCATTCTTCACTTTAGTGATGGTGCCAGGTTTCCTCCAGACATGACGCTTGCCATTCAGACCAAAGAGTTCAACCTTGGTTTCATCAGACCAGAGAATCTTGTTTCTCATGGTCTGAGAGTCCTTTAGGTGCCTTTTGGCAAACTCCAAGTGGGCTTTCATGTGCCTTTTACTGAGGAGTGGCTTCTGTCTGGCCCCTCTACCATAAAGGCCTGATTGGTGCAGTGCTGCAGAGATGGTTGTCCTTCTGGAAGGTTCTCCCATCTCCACAGAGGAACTCTGGAGCTCTGTCAGAATGACCATCGAGTTCTTGGTCACCTCCCCGACCAAGGCCCTTCTTCCCAGATTGCTCAGTTTGGCCGAGCAGCCAGCTCTAGGAAGAGTCTTGGTGGTTCCAAACTTCTTCCATTTAAGATTGATGGAGGCCACTGTGTTCTTGGTGACCTTCAATGCTGCAGATATTTTTTGCTACCCTTCCCCAGATCTGTACCTCAACACATTCCTATCTCAGAGCTATACGGACAATTCCTGTAAGCTCATTGCTTGGGTTTTGCTCTGACATGCACTGTCAACTGTAGGGGACTTACAGTTAAAGTCGGAAGTTTACATACACCTTAGCCAAATACATTTATACTCAGTTTTTCACCATTCCTAACATTTAATCCTAGTAAAAATTCCCTGTCTTATGTCAGATAGGATCACCACTTTATTTCAAGAATGTGAAACATCAGAATAATAGCAGAGAGAAAGATTTATTTCAGCATTTATTTATTTCATCACATTTCCAGTGGGTCAGAAGTTTACATACACTCAACTAGTATTTGGTACCATTGCCTTTTAAATTGTTTAACTTGGGTCAAACGTTTCGGGTAGCCTTCCACAAGCTTCCCACGATAAGTTGGGTGAATTTTGGCCCATTCCTCCTGACAGAGCTGGTGTAACTGAGTCAGGTTTGTAGGCCTCCTTGCTCGCACACGCTTTTTCAGTTCTGCCCACAAATGTTCTATAGGATTGAGGTCAGGGCTTTGTGATGGCCACTCCAATACCTTGACTTTGTTGTCCTTAAGCCATTTTGCCACAACTTTGGAAGTATGCTTGGGGTCATTGTCCATTTGGAAGACCCATTTGCGACCAAGCTTTAACTTCCTGACTGATGTCTTTAGATGTTGCTTCAATACAGTATATCCACATAATTTTCCTCCCTCATGATGCCATCTATTTTGTGAAGTGCACGAGTCCCTCCTGCAGCAAAGCACCCCCACAACATGATGCTGCCACCACCGTGCTTCACAGTTGGGATGGTGTTCTTCGGCTTGCAAGCCTCCCCCTTTTTCCTCCAAACATAACAATGGTCATTATGGCCAAACAATTCAATTTTTGTTTCATCAGACCAGAGGACATTTCTCCAAAAAGTACGATCTTTGTTCCCATGTGCAGTTGCAAACCGTAGTCTGGCTGTTTAATGGCGGTTTTGGAGCAGTGGCTTCTTCCTTGCTGAGCGGCCTTTCAGGTTATGTCGATATAGGACTCGTTTTACTGTGGATATATATACTTTTGTACCTGTTTCCTCCAGCATCTTCACAAGGTCCTTTGCTGTTGTTCTAGGATTGATTTGCACTTTTCGCACCAAAGTACGTTCATATCTAGGAGACAGAACATGTCTCCTTCCTGAGCGGTATGACGGCTGCGTGGTCCCATGGTGTTTATACTTGCGTACTATTGTTTGTACAGATGAACGTGGTACTTTCAGGCGTTTGGAAATTTCTCCCAAGGATGAACCAGACTTTGGAGGTCTACTATTTTTTTTCCTGAGGTCTTAACTTATTTCTTTAGATTTTCCCATGATGTCAAGCAAAGACGCACTGAGTTTGAAGGTAGACCTTGAAATACATCCACAGGTACACCTCCAATTCACTCAAATGACATCATTTTCTGGAAGTTTCCAAGCTGTTTAACTTCTACTTGCACACCATCCCGGATCCGGGAGCACCCCCCACAGTAAAAAAGCTGACTAGCATAGCCTAGCATAGCGTCACAAGTAAATACTAGCATCTAAATATCATTAAATCACAAGTCCAAGACACCAGATGAAAGATACACATCTTGTGAATCCAGCCATCATTTCTGATTTTTAAAATGTTTTACAGGGAAGACACAATATGTAAATCTATTAGCTAACCACGATAGCAAAAGACACAACTTTTTTTTCCACCATTTTTTTCCTGCATAGGTAGCTATCACAATTTCGACCAAATAAAGATATATATAGCCACTAACCAAGAAACAACTTCATCAGATGACAGTCAGATAACATATTTATTGTATAGCATATGTTTTGTTAGAAAAATGTGCATATTTCAGGTATAAATCACAGTTCTACATTGCAGCTGCAATCTGAAATAGTGCCGAAGCAGCCAGAATAATTACAGAGACCAACGTCAAATACCGAAATACTCATCATAAAACATTTCTGAAAAATACACAGCGTACAGCAAATGAAAGACCAACATCTTGCGAATCCAGCCAATATTTCAGATTTTCTAAGTGTTTTACAGCGAAAACACAATTTAGCATTATATTAGCTGACCACAATAGCCGGAAACACAAGCCGTTTACCAGTAGCAAATGTTAGCGATCGTAACAATCCAGCAAAAGATATATAATTTTTGACTAACCTTGATATACTTCATCAGATGACAGTCCTGTAACATCATATTACACAATGCATATAGGTTTTGTTCAAAAATGTGCATATTTAGCAGCACAAATCGTGGTTATACAATGTGATTAGTAGCAACATTTCAGGCAATCTGGCCGACGCCATCTTGGAGAGGCACCTAATCTAATCGATAACTAATCGTAAACTTGAGTAAAAAATACAGGTTGGACAGCAAATGAAAGACACATTAGTTCTTAATGCAACCGCTGTGTTAGATTTTTTAAATTAACGTTACTCGACATTCAGCGTGCGTTACAGCGAGACCATGCCTAAATCAATGGCGGACTAATAATTTTACATCTTTCCACAGATATACGAATTAACATCATAAATAGCTCTTACTTTTGGATGATCTTCCATCAGAATCTTGGGCAAGTGGTCCTTTGTCCAGAACAATCGTCTTTTGGTTGAAAGATGTCCTCTACTCCTGTAGAAATTAGCTGCTAACGCCGATGTACCGGAGAGGTGCCCAACTCGTGATAACGCCTGACAAAGAAACTCCAGAAAATCGCAATAAACTGCTATAAACTGCTATAAGTTGGTTTAAATTAACTACCTTATGAAGTTTTTAAGACAAAAAACAAATTAAATCAGAGCCGGAGATATAGAACTGCTAAACCGAAAGCTTTCCAGGACGCCATGCTTGGTGTCCCTCCTGCGTCAGGCGCCTCGTCGAAAAGGTCGGTACTTCCGTTCCAAGAGGTTTTATACTCCCCCAGATGGTGCTATCCGCTCCATTCAAAGTCTCACCGCTTACTGACATCTAGGGGAAGGCGTATGCAGTGCATGTAGCCCCATAGCTTATAAGGGAATTTATAAACTGACCCTGGAACAGAGACCTCAATTTCAGAAATCTCACTTCTTGACAGGAAGTGTGCTGTAGAATGAGTTCTGTTTCACTCAGAGAAATAATTCAAACGGTTTTAGAAACTAGAGAGTGTTTTCTATCCAATAGTAATAATAATATGCATATTGTACGAGCAAGAATTGAGTACGAGGCAGTTTAATCTGGGAAAGAAAAATCTTCAAAGTGTAAACAGCACCCCCTATTGAGAAAAGGTTTTAAAGGCACAGTCAACTTAGTGTATGTAAACTTCTGGCCCACTGGAATTGTGATACAGTTAATTATAAGTGAAATAATCTGTCTGTAAACAATTGTTGGAAAAATTACTTGTGTCATTCACAAAGTAGATGTCCTAACCGACTTGCAAAAACTATAGTTTGTTAACAAGAAATTTGTGGAGTGGTTGAAAAACGAGTTTTAATGACTCCAACATAAGTGTATGTAAACTTCAGACTTCAACTGTATATAGACAGGTGTGTGCCTTAACAAATCAAGTCCAATCAATTGAATTTACCAATCAAGTTATAGAAACATCTCAAGGATGATCAATGGAAACAGGATGCACCTGTCCTTAGCTCAATTTCGAGTCTCATAGCAAAGGTTCTGAATACTTATATAAATATTTTTTTATATATATATACATTATATACGTATGTAGATTGAGGAGGGGAAAAAGTTATTTTATCGAGTTTAGAATAAGGCTGTAATGTAACAAAATGTGGAAAAAGTCCTGGGGTCTGAATATAGGACAGACACTTCAAAACATTATTCCTCATTATTTGTATTTTGACTGTCTTTTTGCCAATTATTAATACTGTATGTTATTCAATGTGTGTTTCTATGGGCTATAATGGTAAATCAATATTTATCTGGGTGTGGTGGTTCTGGGCTGGAGTGGTTACACGTGGTTTGCTGTTGTGAGGCCGGTTGGACGTACTGCCAAATTCTATAAAACGACATTGGAGGCGGCTTATGGTAGAGAAATGAACATTCAATTATCTGGCAACAGCTCTGGTGGACATTCCTGCAGTCAGCATGCCAATTTCACGCTCCCTCAAAACTTGAGACATCTGTGTCATGGTGTTGTGTGACAGAACTGCATAAGGTGCACCTGTGTAATGACTATACTGTTTAACTTCTCTAGGGTTAGGGTTAGGGTTAGGGTTAGGGTTAGGGTTAGGGTGCATGCCCAAATTAAACTGCCTGCTACTCGGGCCCAGAAGATATGATATGCATATAACTGGAAAGACCCAGCTAAGATGGATACCACAAAAATAATTAGGTGCTCAGCCTGAAACTGAGAAACATACAATAAAGACAAATTGTCAGACACACACATGCACACACAGACAAACACACAAGTGCCCACATACACATGCACGTGCGCACAGACACACACTTTAACTTCTTATGGCTGCAGGGGCAGTATTGAGTAGCTTGGATGAAAGGTGCACAGAGGTGCCCAGAGTAAACGGCTTGCTCCTCAGTCATAATTGCTAATATATGCATATTAATATTAGTATTGGATAGAAAACACTCTGAAGTCTCTAAAACTGTTTGAATTATGTCTGTGAGTATAACAGAACTCATATGGCAGGCAACAACCTGAGAAGAAATCCAACCAGGAAGTGAGAAATCTGAGGTTGGTCGATTTTCAACTCATCGCCTATTGAAAACACAGTAGGATATGGATCTGTTTGCACTTCCTACGGCTTCCACTAGATGTCAAAAGTCTGTAGAACCTTGAATGAAGCTTCTACTGTGATGTGGGGCTGAATGAGAGGGGAATGAGTCAGTGGTCTGGCAGAGAGCCAGGTCCTGGTCACGCGCATTCCACATGATAGCATTCCACATGAAAGATTGATTCTATACTTAGTTTGACAAGTTTCTTCGACCTGTAATATAACTTTTTGAAGTTTTCGTCCGACGTTCGGCTGGACCTGCACGAGCGTTTGGATTTGGGTACTAAATGCGCTAACAAAAGTAGCTACTTGGACATAAATGATGGACATTACCGAACAAAACAAACATTTGTTGTGGAAGTGGGAGTCCTGGGAGTGCATTCCGATGAAGATCAGCAAAGGTAAGTGAAGATTTATCATGCTTTTTATGAGTTTTGTTGACTGCACAATTTGGCGGGTAACTATATGGCTTCCTTTTGTGGCTGAACGCTGTTCTCAGATTATTGAATATTGTGCTTTAGCCGTAAAGATTTTTGAAATCTGACACAGCGGTTGCATTAAGAACAAGTGTATCTTTAATTCTATGTAAAACATGTATTTTTCATCAAAGTTTATGATGAGTATTTATGTTATTTGACGTGGCTCTGCAATTTCTCCAGATATTTTGGAGGCATTTCTGAACATGGCGCCAATGTAAACTGAGGTTTTTGGATATAAATATGAACTTAATCGAACAAAACATATACAGTGGGGAGAACAAGTATTTGATACACTGCCGATTTTGCAGGTTTTCCTACTTACAAAGCATGTAGAGGTCTGTAATTTTTATCATAGGTACACTTCAACTGTGAGAGACGGAATCTAAAACAAAAATCCAGAAAATCACATTGTATGATTTTTAAGTAATTAATTTGCATTTGTAAGTAGGAAAAGTAGGAAAACTTTGTAAGTAGGAAAACCTGCAAAATCGGCAGTGTATCTAATACTTGTTCTCCCCACTGTATGTATTATGTAACATGAAGTCCTATGAGTGTCATCTGAGGTTAGTGATTCATTTTATCTCTATTTCTGCTTTTTGTGACTCCTGTCTTTGGCTGGAAAAATAGCTGTGTTTTTCTGTGATTTTGCGGTGACCTAACATAATTGTTTGTGGTGCTTTCGCTGTAAAGCCTATTTGAAATCGGACACTTTGGTGGGGTTAACAACAAGATTACCTTTAAAATAGTATAAGATACATGTATGTTTGAGGAATTTTAATTATGAGATTTCTGTTGTTTGAATTTGGCGCCCTGCACTTTCACTGGCTGTTGTCATATCATCCCTTTAACGGGATTGCAGCCATAAGAAGTAACACTGCAGGAAGAGATGATACATCATGCCAGCTTGGACAGTTTGAATATTTTTTTATTCCAAACGAGTTAGTGTGTCTATAGGCTTTAACACCAGGTGGTTGCTATGGAGAGGACGTACCCGTCACCTCTATCAACCCAATCCTGCCCAACACCCTCCCCCCACCCACCCATCTCCCCAAAACAGCAGCAACCTCCTATAGATCCGTTTTTCAATAGGAACAATAATAATAATACAAATCTATTCATAATATTCAACGTCATTCTTTTAATAATCCATTTAGCACTAGTATAGAAATATGAAAAAATAACAGAGAGAACATAAAAGTAAACAAAAACAATGTTTTTTGTTGTTGAGTAAACGCTCTCCCCTCACAGACACCCCTCTGATTCACTTTGGCTACCCCTCCTTCCCTCCCCCTGACATTGTTATGCATCCCAATACTCAAAGGTCTTCATTTTCTTATTTCCTTTCCTTCTTCACCACTGATAGGTGAAAGGACCGGTTAGAGATGCACCAGTGCTTTCACCTGTCTATCCCTGTAAGATCAATTGTTGAGCAGGAAAGGAGATGAGGAAAGGTGGCCAATGAAGTGAATTGGAACAAAGCCATCCAGTGGTTTCACAGCATTGAGTTGAGACTAGAGGGAGATCACAGACAATGTGGTGACCTATGCAGCTGTGTGTGTCTGGCTCACTGCTGCACTGTTGGTTCAATAGAAGAACACAGAGATAATTATGTATTTCTTAGGTTGCATGGTTATGTCTGTCTGTCTGTCTGTGTGTGTGTGTGTGTGTGTGTGTGTGTGTGTGTGTGTGTGTGTGTGTGTGTGTGTGTGTGTGTGTGTGTGTGTGTGTGTGTGTGTGTGTGTGTGTGTGTGTGTGTGTGTGTGTGTGTGTGTGTGTGTGTGTGTGTGTGTGTGTGTGTGTGTGTGTGTGTGTGACGATCTGTGGTGTATATGTGAGAGAGGCAGCAGAAATCCTCAGAAAGGCTTGAACCCTAACATTATTCCCAATCATACTTTTATAACATTAAACCATGACCTCAGTCTCCTCCATAGTCATTGTGTGGCTATTAGTTATTAAAGGGGAATAATTACCAGATCTAAAGCTCCACAGGCTGTAATGAGAGGGCTCAGGGTGGTGTGGAGCTCTGTGTGGAGCTCTGGCAGGCGTCTGTGCTGCAGACAGCCAGTTCAACGTGATGTAGAGCAGGGAAGCTTTAGTCCCAGCCACCCGGCAGCACGGCCAAGCCCCCTGCAAGATGCTGCTCAGAATTACCAGATCAGGAGAGATCTCATTATGGAAGTAGTTCAATTTGGAATTTGTCATTCTGATACAGTCCTCCTTTATCTCTCTGTTCCTCACTGTTGCGTTCCTATTTTTTCTCTCTCACTCCTCTTCATCTCTCTCTTCTTCCTCTCTCCATTGCTCTCTCCTTTTTTCTCTCTCTCCTCTTCCTCTCTCCTCTTTCGCTCTCTCTCCTCTTTCTCTCTCTCTGTGCTATGAACAGAGGTAAAGAGGAGAAAAGGCTTGGCAAGTATTCTCCAGGATAAAAAGTCATTTCATATCGCAAAGCCTCTGATTATCATATACTTACACTGAAATGGTATGATAATTTGTTTCTCTCACTTACTGTAAGGACAGACCTCTGTGTGCGCACACACACACGCGCACGCAGGCGCACACACACACACACACACACACACACACACACACACACACACACACACACACACACACACACACACACACACACACACACACACACACACACACACACACACACACACACACACACACACACACAGCAATTCTATTATGCATATCTGACTTTGTTGCAACTAATTTCCAGCCAAATCTGCTTTCTTCAATGTCGTTTCAAAAGCAGCTACGGGGTCCCCGGAGGGACAAAACACCTCCTCCACACAGTAAACCTCAGGGGAGTCCTTTCTTCATAGTGTGTCGTGATCCACCACATTAGTCACATATATAGTCTTTATTTTTCTGTAACTTCCACTTAGAACAATGGTAACCAAATGACAAAGACAACAACAAAAAAATCGAGAAAATCATATAATTCTCTGACTCAGTTTTAAAGTCTTCTGTTGTTGTATGTTACATAGATTAAAGGTCCTCCAGGATCGATGTGGCCTCCTCCTCCAGTGGTCACCGTCCAGAGAGGAAGAGCTGGCCGCTCTAGATGAGAGTCTGTGGTACCATGGAAAGGGAAAGAGAGAGAGAGATGGAGAGAGAGAGCGGGGAGAACAGAGAGAGACCAACAGAGAAACCAGTATGTCTGGCATCAAATTATGTGCGTTACCTGACTGCTTTAAAGTGTAGCTCAGTCCTGATTGATCCACTGGTAAGTCAAGATAAGAACCGAGCAGCCATCTTCAAGTAAATCACAAAGCCAGAACATAGTGGAGCATGGTTCTGTGAACAGACTGGGCTAACATCAGAACCAGCTGGGCAGCGCGCTGGAGAGCATAGGAAGTCTCTCCTTCTTTCTCCTTCTGTATGGGTGTGTCTTTTGGTATCTGTGCAAATATATAATTTCCATTGCTTCATCACACATTTCACAACGTCTTTGATCCCTCTAATTCTCTCTCTCTCTTTCTCCCTCCTTCTCTCCCTGTAGTTCCCTCCTGGAGGCCAATGTACAGAGGGTCACAGAATATTGTGTCACTGAGCAGCTAAAAACATCAGTTAAGTCACTGTTAACTTGCCCCCACATATACCCTCCAGCCCCTCCTAGTTCGTCAGTCTTAGTCCTGCTTCCCCAGAAGGTCTGTGTCGGTGCTGCTCTGTGGGGGTGGTATGGGTAGGCAGGGTGCAGGGGTGCTGTGGGGGAGCCGCCGGGGGCTGGACCCACCTCCCCCCTCGCTGTCTGTGTTGGAGGAGGAGGGGGGAGGAGGAGGGGGCAGGCGGGGCAAGGGTGCAGATGAGGGGGGGATCCTCGTGGAGCCCATCCCTGACCTCAGGCTCTGGATCCTCCTGCACTCCTGGCAGATCCTGACGTGCGTGCAGCTGCGAGGGAGCACCACGGCGGCCTGCGGCTGGGGCGGGTGAGGAGGGGTGGTGTTGGCCCCCAGAGGGTCCTCCAGGAGTCGCTGAGGCCCGGGGCCCATGTCTGATGGACCTCCCCCAGCCCCTACACCCCCTCCTGGCCCCCCTGCTCCCCCAGTCAGGGGTCCCGAGCCACTGTAGAGCTTGCCGTTGCTGAGGCGCATCTCCCGTACGAGGCGGAGTGGCCGCTGGGCCCCCAGGGCGATGCGGGTGGGGTGGCGGAGGGCCGCGGAGTTGCCCAGGGGGCGGCGACGACGGGAACGGGAACTCTTCTTACAGGAGACGGCGTTTCGGAACTCGGTGAGCATCTCCTGACAGACAGACACCTGGGAGGACAGAGGAGAGAGAGAGGGACGACGGGAAGGGGAGCATAGGGGGAGATAGGGGGCCACAAAAGCAAAGTAGACAGACAGCGGGGGAAAGAGGGAAGGCAAAGGGAAATAGATAGAGGGGGGAGAGGGGGGAAAAAAGAGAAGGAAAGCAGAAACATGGCGGAGGTGGAGTAAAAGAGATGGTAGGAGGAGAGGAGAACCGAATGAGGGTATAGAAAGGTAGAAAAGGCAGGGATGGCAATGAAAGTGTTAATGAATAGAAATGATTTGGAGATAATGAGGGGAGATGTAGAGATGGATAGAGGTTGGAGAATATCCAAAGAGCAGAGAGAGTTAATACAATCCATACAAATTACCAACTGAGCAGAACAAATTGTGTTCATTACACATTATATATAATATATATAATGGTACATAAGGAACTATGAACAAACAGGCAGGCCCGCAAACTGAGGTGCATGTAAACAAACAACACAAACACACACACACACACAAACAGACACACACACACCTCTTAACATTCCAACAGCATCACACACTTGCACAAAAAGTTCCAACAAAATGCACCAACAAGGACACATAGACGTAGACATTATGGAATATTATAATCTACAAAATCATAACAATGATGAATAATACTCTTACACAAACAGAAACAGTATTCATTATCAGAAAACAGACACTGATTGACAGAATGACAGGTGTGGCAGACCCACACAGAGCGAGGAGTGATCCAAGAATGGAAAGGAAGAGTACCAGCATGTGAGGCATGTAAAAGAAGATAGATCGTGACATTTAATGCCAGGGAAATCATTACACACTGCTTCTTAAGCAAGCAAATATTGGCATCACAATATTGGCTTATCCATACCCTGTACTAATCATGAACACATTCTGATCACAGTCAAAATACCCTCCCGCGATCACACACCAACGCTAGTACTATAGCATGCCAACACAAGTACGTTCACACAACATCACAACATGTGACTGGACCCTGATCTGCTTACAGGAGAAATCTGTCCTGCTTCATTTGAGGTTCAGTTGTAAAACTAGCCACCCTCATCACCCATGCACAATACATAGCAAACCCAACAGTGAAACACACAGACTAGACACACACTGATTAACATACACACACACATGGTGCTAGAAGCAGCCCGACGAACACATATTCAAACACACACAGTTCCAGAGGCGGCCCAACAAACACACACACGCTGCACGACAGAGGATGGGGAGTCAGGGTTGGTGTGTTGCCATGGGGACCTACTGGGGTGGGTCTGTGGTGTCGGCGAGGGCAGGATTGAGGGCGTACCTCGTCTGTCTCTGAAGAGCAGCGCGTTGACCACACAAACTCCATGATGGCCACGAACACAGCAATGATGAGGCCACAGATCAACACCACGAAGATACCCCCAATGTTCTCCATGCCCAGACCTGTGGAGGAGAGACATGATGGTTAATACACACACACATACAGTACCACCAATATGCCCCTGATATGACACAAGAACAGTTACACAGACAAAACCACAGACCCTGGTAATCTCCCATCTTACAGTACATTCGTACATTCAGAACACTCAGACATTAGTTGAGATACAACGCTTCAAAGACACTGGAAACAGAGTAGTGTACTGACCCTTGGCTCTGTGGTCCTCCTCTTTAGGGCACTGTCCTCCCTCCCACCACCTCCTCTTCAGGATCTCCAGCCTGTTGTTCTCCTGCAGGTGCAGGATGGCCATAGTGATCTCCTCTCTGAACGGAGAGCCTGGGAGGACGAAAGGAAAGAGGGAGGAGGAGAAAGAGGGGAAAGATGGTGAGGAAGAGGAATTAAAAGGCTTGTGGTCTCCTCCCCTTCTCATCCAGATGTTGTGGGTTGTACCACTCCCCCGTCTCTCCCTGTCTCCCATCCTCCCTCTATTTCACCGCCATTCTCACCCAATCTCTTCTTCTCTCTTTGCCATCTCTTCTCATGTCTCCTCTTTCCCATCTCTCCCCTTTCCCATCTCTCCATCTCTCCTCTTTCCCATCCATCTCTCCCCCATACCTGCCTCCCTCCATCCCTCTCTCCCATTTCTCCCCACATACCTCCCTCCATCCCTCCCTCCATCCATCTCTCCCCATACCTCCCCCCTCCATCCCTCTCTCCTCCTATACCTCCCTCCATCCCTCTCTCCCCCATACCTCCCTCCATCATCCCTCTGACCCCATACCTCCCTCCCTCCATTCCTCTCTCCCCCATACCTCCCTCCCCCATACCTCCCTCCTCCATCCCTTTCTCTCCCCATACCTCCCTCCATCCGTCTCTCCCCCATACCTCCATCCCTCTCTCACCCAGTGGCATGCCGATGCCGTAGCCCTTGGTGTCCAGCAGACCACCTATCTGGGTGAGGTTACAGTTGAGTTTGCGGTAGTACTCATTCATGGTGCTCTCCAGGAGGAAGGCATATTTAGAGTTGACCACGCGGGCAATGCCCTCCTCCGTGCTCTTCACAAACACACTGGGCTGCTTGGAGTGCATGTAGTTCCACATGCGCTGGTATGTCTGGTAGCGCGAGTTCTGGAGGGGGGAGGGAGGTGGGGGGGTGGAGGAAAGAGATGGAGGGGTGGGAAAGGGAAAGGGGAGGGAGGAGAAGGGAGGGGGGAGAAGGGATAGAGATGGAGGGGTGGGAAAGGGAAAGGGGAGGGAGGAGAAGGGATAGAGATGGAGGGGAGGGAGGAGAAGGGAGGGGGGAGAAGGGATAGAGATGGAGGGGTGGGAAAGGGAAAGGGGAGGGAGGAGAAGGGATAGAGATGGAGGGGAGGGAGGAGAAGGGAGGGGGGAGAAGGGATAGAGATGGAGGGGTGGGAAATAGAAAGGGGAGGGAGGAGAAGGGATAGAGATGGAGGGGTGGGAAAATAGAGATATATACATTTCCTCATATTTCCTCATAATTAACAGATGCATTATCCTTTATCCAGATGCAGCTGAATCAAACGCCAGGTGGTAGTGTACATACAATATGTCATGCTAAGGAACAGCATAGACACAGAGTCAAGGTAACAGCAACTAGTTAGATACAGTATTGTATATGCAACAAAACAGGTGAGATGTAAAATGGGTTGGATGTGAAGGACTATTTGGTAGTGTGTACAGTTAAGAGGTAGGTGGAGAGAGGGATGATGCAGCATCAAGGGAGGTCTGGGTAAGCACAATGAACACACACACACCTAAAGATTTACTCACCAACACACATGCACACTCAAACATACAGTCCAAACACACTGACAAACACAGATGCCAACACAGATGCCAGCAGCTCTTACATAAGCAAACACTGACACTCAGCCACTTAACACTAACAGCCATAAAGAACACAACAGGAGCTCAGAGACATGCCAGCAAATAGGGAAACAACTACACTCACACACTGTGCTCAAACACATACACACTTCACCATACACACACATACAAATAGGAGCGATCTGAGACTGGTCGGCAAATACTAGAACAACAGCACACACACCCACACACACACCTCCCTACCAGTCGTTCTCCATTCAAAGCTCTACATACGCCCCCCAGGGCCAGCGTCGGGCCGTACCATGAAGAAAGTCATGGTGCTCCCCCCGTGGATAGTGCCATACTCGATGTTGGTCTGGTCGGCCAGGTCGTCAGGAGACTCGATGGGCACCTCCATCCTCTGGACGGTCAGGAAGGCTGCCAGGTTAGCCGTGTAGGAGGAGATGATGATCAGCGTAAACATCCACCTGGGAGAAGAGAGAGACGGAGTTAGAGAGAGTAAGAGAAAGAGAGGGGGGATAGAGAGAGGGAAAGGGAGGTAGGACTAAGGGGAAAGAAAGGGAGAAGTGAGACTGTCCGAGAGAGACAGAGAGGGAGACAGAGACAGAGACAAAGAGACAGAGAGAGAGAGACAGAGAGAGAGACAGAGAGAGAGAGAGACGCAGAGAGAGAGAGAAAGAAAGAGAGAGACAGAGACAGAGGCAGGGGCGGAGAGAGAGAGAGAGTCCGAGAAAATAGAGTTTGACAGAATCACAGACATGGAGAGAAATGAGAGAGGAGAGGGTGACAGAGAAACATTAACTCAGAAATACAGACTGAGACATACTTACCCACACATCTACACACACACACACACACACACACACACACACACACACACACACACACACACACACACACACACACACACACACACACACACACACACACACACACACACACACACACACACACACACACACACACACACACACACACACACACACACAGACTTACCAGACCCCTGAGACGCAGCGTGTGGACAGGGCACGGGGCATGATCTCAGAGCCCTGCTGCATGAAGCCTCCAACAGGGAACCACAGACTGTTCCCTAGGGTGTACTGGTTCTCCAGCATGTCCTTGTGCCCCTGCAAACACGGGTGGGGGTTGTACCACTCATAGGGACTCAACCTGGGAGTAGGAGAGGAGGAGAGGAGAACACTCTTAGTACAAAGGGTTCCATAAGGGTTCTTTGGCTGTCCCTATAGGAGAACCCGTTTTGGTTTCAGGTAGAACCCTTTTGGGCTCCATGTTGAACCCTCTGTGGAAAGGGTTACACATGAAACCCAAAAGGGTTCTACCTGGAAACAAAAAGGGTTCTTCAAAGGGTTCTTCTACGGGGACAGCCTAAGAACCCTTTTAGGTTCTAGATAGCACCTTTTTTCTAAGAGTGTAGAGGAGAGAAAGGACCATAAGGACCTCTGTACACAACATCTATCTATCTCAACCAAGGCATTTTAATTTGGTGTATATATAAGCTACTAAAACTCATTATTATTCAATTGTGTCAACCAAAATGCACAAAAGTTCCTCACTGGTTTCCTGTTCCTGTTGCCCTGGGTTACTGTGGTGCTTTCTCATGTACTTACCTTGCAGCCAGGAAGAGCACACAGCTGACAGCCAGGTAGGCGAGCAGCATGAAGAGCCAAACGGCCGGAGAGAATGGGTCCAGGAAGGAGAAATACCCCGGTTTCCTCCCCTAAAACAGAGACAGAGAGAGAGATAGGACAGGTTGGAGTGGCTCTATTACATTACATTAGATAGCGGGCATGTAGTTCCTCTTTCAACCACAGAGCGGCAGTGTTCTTCCCTGCAACTGTAGAGCACATCATCTCCGCAATGTGAAGCTGTTCATAATGCAACAAATGTAAGCTTCAGAGAGTTGAACGGTAACCGTGTGCGATGTACAACCATAAACTCTATAAGACCTATCCATTCTATCTTTCCGAATCAGATTCAGATATCCTCGATAGCCTCAAAGAAATGCATTGTCACAGCCCATAAAATAAACAGGATAGCACAAACAGCAGTTAGGGAAATCTAATACACCCAACTGCTCTGGTTTGTCTGTCTGTCTTACCAGGTGGACTCTGTACAAGATGCTGATTCCTAGCGTCATGAAGGGCTTGGAGAAGTCTATGACTTTCTCCCTCTCAGACGTGATGGTGAAGCCTGCTACTGCCAAGTCTGCTTTCTGTGGGAGAGAGAGAGAGAGAGAGAGAGAGAGAGAGAGAGAGAGAGAGAGAGAGAGAGAGAGAGAGAGAGAGAGAGAGGGGGGGGGGGGGGGGTCAGAAATAGATGACAACAAACCGACACTTCGGAGTCAGAGACCCCTGGTTTGGAGATGCACCTATGAGCCAATGGCATTTCCTCTACCTCTCAGAGGGGGAAAGACAGAGTGACACATACACGGAGAGAAAAATTGTGTTTTCAGAGAGACAATAGAGTCAGAGATCTACTGCAGCAGAACTGTTGGCTGGCTGTTCCATCTATGGAACCTCCTGTCAGACAGTCAAATTAAAGCCTAATTGATGAACATGGGATTAGTCTGGTTTAATCAGTCAGGAGAGCAGAGAGGGAAGAGAGAGTGGGGAGCAGGGCAGCACCATGGCAAGAGGCACATGGGGACCACACTGTGGTAATTGAAGTATGCTGTGATCTAATTAAGCACACAGTCCCTTATTATCGTGTGTGTGTGTGTGTGTGTGTGTGTGTGTGTGTGTGTGTGTGTGTGTGTGTGTGTGTGTGTGTGTGTGTGTGTGTGTGTGTGTGTGTGTGTGTGTGTGTGTGTGTGTGTGTGTGTGTGTGTGTGTGTGTGTGTGTGTGTGTGTGTGTGTGTGTGTGTGTGTGTGTGTGTGTGTGTGTGTGCTCACCCTGTTGATGAGCTCTCCCACCATGCCGGTCCAGGACCCATTGGGTTCAGGCGCTCCATACAGCCCATCATCCACCAGTTTAATCCTGAAGGAGCACTTCAAGATGTCTGCCAGCTCTCTCAACATGTCCACACAGAAGCCTTCGTACTGGTCATTCCCCTGGTACTCCTGGTAGTTCCCCTTACGCATCACATAGGGGCTCTCCTGCACAGAGAGGAAGGGGATAGGGAGGGGACAGAGGGATGCATGTCAACTCTGGCATTGTGATTTACTATGTGATTTACTAAAATGACCTTAGGTTATACACTGAGGGAACAAAACATTAGAACACCTTTCTAATATTAACTTACACCCCCTTTTGCCTTCAGAACCGCCTCTATTTGTCGGGGCTTGGACTCTACAAGGTATCGAAAGCGTTCCACAGGGATTCTGGCCATGTTGACTCCAATGCTTCCCACAGTTGTATCAAGTTGGCTGGATGTCCTTTGGGTGGTGGACCATTCTTGATACAAACGGGAAACTGTTGAACGTGAAAAACCAGCAACGTTGCAGTTCTTGACAAACTCATACTGGTGTGCCTGGCTCCTACTGTCATACCCCATTCAAAGGCACTTAAATCGTTTGTCTTGCCCATTCACCTCTGAATGGCACACTTACACAATCCATTTCTCAATTGTCTCAAGGCTTAAAAATCATTATTTGTCTCCTCCCCTTCATCTACACTGATTGAAGTGGATTCACCTGGTCAGTCAATGTCATGGAAAGAGCATTCCTAATGTTTTGTACACTTTTTGTGTTTTGTATATGGTGATGACCTCAGTATATGGTGGTCATAATAAAGGTTTTGACCTCACCAGTATAGTGGTCATAATAAAGGTCTTGACCTCACCAGTATGGTGGTCATAATAAAGATCTTGACCTCACCAGTAGGGTGGTCATAATAAAGGTTTTGACCTCACCAGTATGGTGGTCATAATAAAGGTTTTGACCTCACCAGTATGGTGGTCATAATAAAGGTTTTGACCTCACCAGTATGGTGGTCATAATAAAGGTCTTGACCTCACCAGTATGGTGGTCATAATAAAGGTTTTGACCTCACCAGTATGGTGGTCAAAATAAAGGTTTTGACCTCACCAGTATGGTGGTCATAATAAAGGTCTTGACCTCACCAGTATGGTGGTCATAATAAAGGTTTTGACCTCACCAGTATGATGGTCATAATAAAGGTTTGACCTCACCAGTATAGTGGTTATAATAAAGGTTTGACCTCACCAGTATAGTGGTCATAATAAAGGTTTGACCTCACCAGTATGATGGTCATAATAAAGGTTTTGACCTCACCAGTATGATGGTCATAATAAAGGTTTGACCTCACCAGTATGGTGGTCATGATAACAATTTCGACCTCACCAGTATGGTGGTCATGATAACGGGTTTGACCTCACCAGTATGGTGGTCATAATAAAGATGTTGACCATATCAGTATGGTGGTCATGATAAAGGTTTTGACCTCACCAGTATGGTGGTTATAATAAAATGTTTGACCTCACTAATATGGTGGTCATAATAAAGAGTTTGACCTCACCAATTTTATTTTTTATTTTTTATTTCACCTTTATTTAACCAGGTAGGCTAGTTGAGAACAAGTTCTCATTTGCAACTGCGACCTGGCCAAGATAAAGCATAGCAGTGTGAACAGACAACACAGAGTTACACATGGAGTAAACAATAAACAAGTCAATAACATGGTAGAAAAAAAAAGAGAATCTATATACAATGTGTGCAAAAGGCATGAGGTAGGCAATAAATCGAATAATTACAATTTAGCAGATTAACACTGGAGTGATAAATCATCAGATGATCATGTGCAAGAAGAGATACTGGTGTGCAAAAGAGCAGAAAAGTAAATAAATAAAAGCAGTATGGGGGGTGAGGTAGGTAAATTGGGTGGGTAGTTTACAGATGGACTATGTACAGCTGCAGCGATCGGTTAGCTGCTCGGATAGCAGATTTTTAAAGTTGTTGAGGGAGATAAAAGTCTCCAACTTCAGAGATTTTTGCAATTCGTTCCAGTCGCAGGCAGCAGAGAACTGGAAGGATATGGTGGCCATATGGTATGGTGGCCATAATAAAGGGTTTGACCTCACCAGTATGGTGGTGACGACGAGGGTCTTGTTGGCCAGTGTTTCCGAGACGTTGATGTCCAGACTGGTGGCGTTCATAGCCAGTGTGTTGTTGGAGTACCAGATACCAATCTGAGAGAGAGAGAAAGAGGGAGAGAGAGAGAGGATAATAATTGCAGGATGTGTGTGATTATACAGGAGGTAGAGTAAATCCATGTGACAGTGTAAAACAAGAAGGAGGTAGAATCCAGAGTACAAGCCCAAAGGCACTTTGGAAAATAAACTATATGTTCACATACATCTCTCTATGGGTCAGATAGGTAATGGCTCTAAAGATAGAATGATCATTTCTTTCTAAAGTCCTATATTTTCTCTTCTCGTGCTGCATTTCTAAGAGAACAGTTTCTAGGAGCGTTGTAGATATACTGTATGTCAGCACCCTCACTGTGTTTGAAATGTAGAACGTTAAAGACCTTCACGTTCAGAGGGAAAACCATCTAATTAGAATACGAGTGCTACATTTTTGGAGATGTCGACCCAAAAACAACCATTGATTTTGCTGTTCTATTTAGCCTTTAGTCCTCAGCTGGTGTTATAGCTAAGTCCATACTGTAGCGAATCACAAAGCACTTCCATAGCATAACCAATTCTAATTATATGGCTAGAATGTCACTGTTAGGGAGGATTACTGTCAACACAGAAGCCATTTTGTGTCAAACTCTGTTTCTCTATAACCCCAGTGCCCTCTGACCTCTCTGTGACCCCTGCGGTGTTTCTCCAGAATCCTCAGGGTGTAGTTGGTCCTCTGTCCTTTACTGTTGAACTCCACATGGCCTGTCAGACCATCATACTCCACCTGACAGAGAGAGAGGGAGGGAAAGAGATGGAGGGATGGAGAAATATTATTATGATGCCAATAAAGCTCATTTGAATTTAATGGAATTTAATTAATTGAGAAAGAAAGAGGTACGAGAGAGAAAGACACAGAGAGAGAGAGAGAGAGAGAGAGAGAGAGAGAGAGAGAGAGAGAGAGAGAGAGAGAGAGAGAGAGAGAGAGAGAGAGAGAGAGAGAGAGAGCGACAAAGTGAGAGAACACTATACTTACACTACACATATCTAGTACACAGTGTGACAGAGCTGACAGAGCTTGATAGAGCTAAGATGAATGGAGTGGTGGTGAAGATGGAACACACCCAGTGGTTTGATAACAGAGACAGATAACAGGCCTGTACCGAGGAGACAAAGAGAGATGGAGCACAGGCAGTGGTTTGATAACAGAGACAGATAACAGGCCTGTACCGAGGAGACAAAGAGAGATGGAGCACAGGCAGTGGTTTGATAACAGAGACAGACAGGCCTGTACCGAGGAGACAAAGAGAGATGGAGCACAGGCAGTGGTTTGATAACAGAGACAGATAACAGGCCTGTACCGAGGAGACAAAGAGAGATGGAGCACAGGCAGTGGTTTGATAACAGAGACAGATAGGCCTGTACCGAGGAGACAAAGAGAGATGGAGCACAGGCAGTGGTTTGATAACAGAGACAGATAGGCCTGTACCGAGGAGACAAAGAGAGATGGAGCACAGGCAGTGGTTTGATAACAGAGACAGATAGGCCTGTACCGAGGAGACAAAGAGAGATGGAGCACAGGCAGTGGTTTGATAACAGAGACAGATAGGCCTGTACCGAGGAGACAAAGAGAGATGGAGCACAGGCAGTGGTTTGATAACAGAGACAGATAGGCCTGTACCGAGGAGACAAAGAGAGATGGAGCACAGGCAGTGGTTTGATAACAGAGACAGATAACAGGCCTGTACCGAGGAGACAAAGAGAGATGGAGCACAGGCAGTGGTTTGATAACAGAGACAGATAACAGGCCTGTACCGAGGAGACAAAGAGAGATGGAGCACAGGCAGTGGTTTGATAACAGAGACAGATAGGCCTGTACCGAGGAGACAAAGAGAGATGGAGCACAGGCAGTGGTTTGATAACAGAGACAGATAACAGGCCTGTACCGAGGAGACAAAGAGAGATGGAGCACAGGCAGTGGTTTGATAACAGAGACAGATAGGCCTGTACCGAGGAGACAAAGAGAGATGAGGCACAGGCAGTGGTTTGATAACAGAGACAGACAGGCCTGTACCGAGGAGACAAAGAGAGATGGAGCACAGGCAGTGGTTTGATAACAGAGACAGATAGGCCTGTACCGAGGAGACAAAGAGAGATGGAGCACAGGCAGTGGTTTGATAACAGAGACAGATAGGCCTGTACCGAGGAGACAAAGAGAGATGGAGCACAGGCAGTGGTTTGATAACAGAGACAGATAACAGGCCTGTACCGAGGAGACAAAGAGAGATGGAGCACAGGCAGTGGTTTGATAACAGAGACAGATAGGCCTGTACCGAGGAGACAAAGAGAGATGGAACACAGGCAGTGGTTTGATAACAGAGACAGATAACAGGCCTGTACCGAGGAGACAAAGAGAGATGGAGCACAGGCAGTGGTTTGATAACAGAGACAGATAACAGGCCTGTACCGAGGAGACAAAGAGAGATGGAGCACAGGCAGTGGTTTGATAACAGAGACAGACAGGCCTGTACCGAGGAGACAAAGAGAGATGGAACACAGGCAGTGGTTTGATAACAGAGACAGACAGGCCTGTACCGAGGAGACAAAGAGAGATGGAACACAGGCAGTGGTTTGATAACAGAGACAGATAACAGGCCTGTACCGAGGAGACAAAGAGAGATGGAGCACAGGCAGTGGTTTGATAACAGAGACAGACAGGCCTGTACCGAGGAGACAAAGAGAGATGGAGCACAGGCAGTGGTTTGATAACAGAGACAGACAGGCCTGTACCGAGGAGACAAAGAGAGATGGAGCACAGGCAGCCATGAAGACAGCTCGTCAATGAGACACACAGACAACCAGCCTCGTCAAATAACAAAAAAATAACAAGGGAGGAGGAGTGCCAGATGGAAGACAGACAGACAGACAGAGTGACACAACCACCTATTACCAACAACACTGGACCCCAACACAACGACATGGTGGGCAGGACAGGAGTGTGACCCAACACAATGACATGGTGGGCAGGACAGGAGTGTGACCCAACACAACGACATGGTGGGCAGAACAGGAGTGTGACCCAACACAACGACATAGTGGGCAGGACAGGAGTGTGACCCAACACAATGACATGGTGGGCAGGACAGGAGTGTGACCCAACACAATGACATGGTGGGCAGAACAGGAGTGTGACCCAACACAACGACATGGTGGGCAGAACAGGAGTGTGACCCAACACAATGACATGGTGGGCAGGACAGGAGTGTGACCCAACACAACGACATGGTGGGCAGGACAGGAGTGTGACGGACTGATATGCTGTAGATGCTGGTGACTTGTTTAACAATGTGGCTGCCATTGGTATCTAAATGGCAGATATAGTGGTATGAGAAGAAACTATCTATCTTCTTTGTCAAATGAAGACTCAAATTGAAAGTGAACTGTGTGTGTTCTTGTGTGTGTTCATGTGGCTGCGTGTGTGCCTGTGTGTGTATGTGTGTGTGCGTGTGCGCGTGTGTGTGTGTACTGACCATGCGTAGGTAGTTCATGAGGCTGGTGCCGTGTTGCCAGATCTGAGGAGAGGTGCAGCTGAGAGGTTTGACTCCAATCTCCTGACTCCTGTTGAGCTCCCTCACCGCCCCCACCACAACGTGCACCGCGTCAAACATCAACGCTGACGACAACTGGAGGGGGAGAAGAGGTGCACGGGGGAAAGAAAGGAGAAATGGGCAGAAGGAGGAGAAGAGGGTTGCAGGAGGGCGAATAGGGGTGGTAGGTAAGGAATTGCAGGAGGGAGGAAGGGGTAACATGGTTCATAATATAGTAATAACTTTATTCCATTTTGGTGTCTGTATTTGGTGATTCAATGAGACAAGCGTCCATATGGACCATTTGATACCTACACACCAGGAAGTAACACTTGTTACCATACAATTTCTCAGTTAAAACAAGGTATGCACCAGCTGACACAGGTATGTGTGAATGTAACACCCTGGTAGAACATACCGCAGGCCCGGGGTAGATGAGATCACAGCCCTCCCTCCAGGACAGGTTGAGACTCCTGATGAACTCCAGGTAAAACGAGTGGGTGGTGTTGAACATGGAGAACCCTATGATGTTGGACTGGTCATCGACTATGTCATCCAGCCTCAGCAGGGGGAAGTCCTGGGAGAGAGTGAGGAGAGGATTAGTTGGGTGAGTGACATGTCTATGAAATCTCAGAAACAGAAACAGAGCGCGAGACAGAGTTTGCTGTTAATTTCTGTTTATTTCACTTGCTTTGGCAATGTAAACATATGTTTCCCATGCCAATAAAGCCCATTTGAATTGAATTAAGAGAGAGAGAGAGAGAGAGAGAGAGGCGCATGCGCGTATCCCCTTCGACGCATGGGAAGATAGTAGCTCTGTTTTGTACCTTCAAAACGGTGAATATATGTAGAGGCCAGACAACATAGTTTCCATTAAGCCTTTAAAATCAATAGATCAATATATCCCCAAGCAGCCGGGAGAGAGTGAGCAGCAAACCAATCTGTGAGCAGAGTGAGCAGCGAACCAATCTGTGAGTAAAACGAAGCTGAGACTCAAACCCAACAAGCCATATCTTCCCTTAGATGAAAAGACAAAGATCAACTTGGAGATGCAAATGAGAGCAACAAACAGCGGAAGGACATCCAGTTCTCACCAAACAAACAACAGTTACAATCTGTTGTTAAAAAAGTTGATTCTATCATGTAAGCTATGCATATACAGGGAGGGCACGTGGATGAAACAATACAATTGGCCTTCTGGAAACAAAGGTGCAAACTTTAGAAGATGAACTGGATCAGCTAGAAAACAGATTGAGACAAAATAATACGAGAATATTGTCCCTACCAGAAGACAAGAAAAAAGCAGACCTTTCCAGCTATGTGATCAAGCTGATATTGGAGGATCTTAGTGTGGATGTATTACCGGAGGATCTGGGGGCGAAGACATCAGATTGGCGTGAAGCAGAAGAACGCTAAATACCCTCGCTTGGTAATCTTTAATCTGTGGAACTATCAGACTAAATTCAACATTCTGAGTGCACAGGGTTATAAAGAGATCAAGGTCCACGGCCAGTCCTTTTGATTCATCCAGGACCTGTCTTCTAGACTGAGAAACAAACGCAAGCAATTCATTCTGATCAGACAGTCACTGGAGATAAAAGGAATCAAGTCTCAACTCTGATTCCCGGCAGTACTGTAGGTATGGAAGGGAACACAGAGAATGGAGTTCACAAGCGCTGATGAAGCCCTGAACTGGCTGCAAGAAACCTTTCCAGTTGAAAGAGAGCCCAGTGCCCTGAGGAGAGGCAGAAGCAGGAAAAAACGACAAGTATACTAGGCTACATACGGTGATGCCCCAGACCAACTTATCGTAAATTGAGACAATATTCCTTCCCCCTCCCCCCCAATACAATCTAGACTCTATTGTCCTCAAGTAACTGTTCTTCTCTATGAAGTAACAATAGAATTAGCCAATGAGAAACATGGACACTGAAAATACAATATAAAAGAGGAAATATAGCATGTAAGTCAACAATTGTAAATAATAATGGATGTGTGTTTGTGTGGGCGAGAGGGTGTGAGTGGGTGTATGTGTGGGTATGTGTCTATGCATATGAATGGGAGAGTGAAGGAGGGTGAATATGAATATGTGTAGGAGGGCGGGAGAGCATGAGTGTGCGGAAGCATAGGGTATACGTTGTGTGTGAATGAAGGAGAATGGATGAATAGTTACACGTGTAAATGGGGGGTGTAAATGTGTTTGAGAAGAAGGGAGGGGGGCTAAAGACAGAGGTTGGGATAAACTTGGCCTGGGTGGGTAAGGGAGGACAAGGAGGGCAGGTGGGGACAAGCTTGGCTTGTGGGTTTAAGGAGGAGTAAAGATGGGAGGTGGCGATAAGCTTGGCTTGGGTATGGTAAAGGGGTGAGAACAGGGAGGGGGAAGTGGAGAGGGATGGATTTGGTTTGGGAGAGAGAAAGAAGGACTTATTATAATACAATGTATTCCTTTTTTTCTGACTTGTAAAATTTCTATGAGTTCTGGACAGATTGGAAAAGGATATTGAATCATTATTAGTCCTTGTTTTAAGATGTAATGGTGGTTGTTAGTGAGAATGGAGAGGGGCTATATCCAGGGGATTGGGAGGGGTGACTGGGAGGGCATCAGACTTGTGCTTGGGGACTCCACTCATCCGATTTCAGTCTCTCAGAGGAACAACTCACCCCAGCCACTATACTTAAATTTAATTTATAAGGTAATACAAACCAAACACAGTACTTAAGTGTCAGTCTTTCTTCAAATGTATGTACAATGTATTATCCCCAGCTTTTTTGGTACATTAGGAGAGGTGTCAGAGCTAAAAAGAAAAATGTAAAAAGGCATAGAGCCTCAAGTACTATGAGTACTGAGCTTCATGTTTTTTTTGTGTGTGTTTTGTTATATGTCTGCTCAGCCCACACACTCTATATATGTAATGTATACAATAACTATGTACTGTATTTATACTATGATCCTCCCATTCTATGGAATGCCTACCGCCATCATATGTCATGACTGCTAAAATGTTTTACTTGGTTCTTCAATGATAGACGAAACAGTTAAGGTGAACTTTGAGTCTAAACATGGCCAACAAAATCCAACTTATTACATGGAATGATGAGGGTTAAAGCATATGGTTCTCGAACACTTAAAAATATTGACAGCAGATGTGGTTTTCTTGAAAGAGTAAAACATGTTAAAAGGAGAAATTGAACATTTAAAGAAGAGTTGGAGAAGCTTATGCTGACACGTACTGTAGTAACAGCAGGGATGTAGGCATCCTGATAAATAAGAATACACCATTTTCCCTTGTACCTTACATGGTGAAAAATACACATTGATTTCATTGTACTGGATATCCCACCAGGGGCAATTCGGGTGTTTTTTGATAGAATTTTAAGCGATATTAGATTAAATCCAGAAAGGAACTATTATTTTAGCAGCTGACTTAAATTATACATTCTATATGATTGACAGACTTAGTAAAACAAAAAAAGATGTTACCTTTAACCTCAATTATATAAAAACATGTAAACTCCTATTTTTTCATACATTATATATACTATATATATTTCAGCCACACCCGTTGCTGACAGGCGTATAAAATCGGGCACACAGCCATGCAATCTCCATAGAAAAACATTGGCAGTAGAACGGCCTTACTGAAGAGCTTTTTTCAGTGACTTTCAATGTGGCACCTTTCCAACAAGTCAGTTCGTCAACTTTCTGCCCTGCTAGAGCTGGCCCAGTTTTCATGGTTCGGGCTAGGCCCCTTAGTTCCAGTGAAGGGAAATCTTAACAATACAGCATACAATGACATTCTAGATCATTCTGTGCATCCAACTTTGTTGCAACAGTTTGGGAAGGCCCTTTCCTGTTTCAGCCTGACATTGCCTCTGTGCACAAAGCGAGGTCCATATAGAACTGGTTTGTCGAGATCGGTGTGGAAGAACTTGACTGGCCTGCAAAGAGCCCTGACCTCAACCCCATCGAACACCTTTGGAATGAATTGGAACACCAACTGCGAGCCAGGCCTAATCGTCCAACATCAGAGCCCGACTTCACTAATGCTCTTGTGGCTGAATGGAAGCAAATCCCCACAGCAATGTTCCAACATCTAGTGGAAAGCCTTCCCAGAAGAGTGGATGCTGTTATAGCAGCAAAGGGGGACCAACTCCATATTAATGCCCATGATTTTGGAATGAGATGTTCAGGGAGCAGGTGTCCACATACTTTTGGTCATGTAGTGTATTTCTCTCTGAGTGTTGTAATGTGTTTCACCCACCTGGCACGCCCCTGAGCCCCGTCCCTCACACACACCCAGGGACAAAGAGAGGGATTGGGAAGGAGGCGGAAGGAAGGACACAGAGGAGAGGAAAGGTGGAAGGATGGCAGGAATGCTGAGGCGTTGGTGCGTTCTTACCATGGTGGTGAGGATGTACTTGTAAAACGCTGATGTCATCCCCAACTCTGACGCCTGTTGAGAGAGAGAGAAGCGAATGGGGGAGGGGAGACAGAGAGAAGGAGAGTGAGATAGAAAGTAAGAGGGAAGAGGGGGAAGTGGTAGGAGACAGAGTGAGGGCGAGAAGGACAGAAGCAGAGAGAGAGAGAGAGAGAGAGAGAGAGAGAGAGAGAGAGAGAGAGAGAGAGAGAGAGAGAGAGAGAGAGAGAGAGAGAGAGAGAGATGGAAAGAGAGAGCTTACCATAACCACAGTGTTAAATTGTCAAACTTACACAATAAAGCTTAAGGCAGAGAGTAGACAGAGCAGAGAGAGCAGAGAGCAGTGGTAATGCATGTACTGACAGACAGACACAGTTCTATATAAAGGCCAATCTCTGAGTCACTCCTGTGTTCTGACTGCTGTTGCTACAGGCTGTACAATATACATCATCATAACACCACTGAATATGGATTACCACATGTCAAATAGACAAGCTGTCAGTATGATTTAAGCTGCTTAAGATAATTGAACCATTGTTGCTCCGTGTATAACTTCACAGGGTTCTCTGCATTACTGTCCTGTATCCAGCAAGCAACAATCATCAGTCAAATTGTTCTTGAGCTAGAAGTAGACCCAGACCACAGCTCTAGGATCAGATTAATATACCATGGGCCCTGATACTAAATCAGTCAATAGGTACAACTTCTCAGCCTGATCTCAGATCTGTTTGTGCTCTACATGCGACAACTCGTGTAGCTACTCTATAAAAGCCACCCTAGCACTGAGGCATGACCCCTGACCTTTTTGAGGATGAGGTAGGAGATGGAGGCGTTGGCGTCGATGATGATGGTGGCCACCTTGTCGTCTCGTATCTCCTTCAGCAGAGGGGTGGGATCCAGGCTGTCATCCAGCATCCTGATTGACAGGGTCTCCCTGGAGATCAGGAAGCGCCGCACTAGCTCCTCCAATCGCAGAAGGCCTGAGGGGCGGAGCCGGGAGAGAGCCGGAGAGAAGGGTAAGAGAAGGGATAGAATAACAGAGACATTTTAGGTGAGACTTTATTTAACATCCAGGGAGGGAGGGAGGGAGGGAGGGAGGGAGGGAGGGAGGGAGGGGAGCCTCCCGGAGAGCAGGCCTGTAAGCAGTGTGGTAATCACTGAACCAGGCCAAAAACTTTAATTAGTTTGAAGGAGGAGAAAAATCAATACTCTCTCTCTAGCTTCCTCTCTCTCTTTTTCACACCCTCTCACTAACCTAACCTCTCCTTCTGTCTCTCTCTCTAACTGCTCTCTCTCTTTCGCTAACCTCTCCATCTTTTGCTCTAGCTCTTTTGTATCTCTCTCTCTTTCTTTTCCTATCCTGGTCACTCTCCCCTTTGCTCTCCATCTCCTTTGTCATAATCTCTCTATTCCTCTCTCCAGCTCTTGCTTCCTCTCTCTTTATCCCCTTTTACCATCTCCCTCTCTCCTCTCCTTCCTCTAACCTCATCCATCTCATAAAAACTGCATAATGGCACTAGATTAATAGCTGGACGTGACCCATACATAACTAGAGAAGGAAATCTCCCCAAAAACATTTCAGTGAGCCAAAAAGAACCGGAAAATGCCTGGAAATCAACATAAAGCATCTTTGTCCATGCAGCAACCGAATGGACACTATAAGAAGAAAAAACAAAACCATCTTGGTCTCCTTACTTTACTCATCACTACAGCTGATATGTGATGGACGGCGGCCCTATCTCTCACACACACATAACGTCCACTTATCCTGAAAGCCACTCGACGGAGGTAGAGGGAAAAATATGAAAACCCCTGTTGGTTGTAACCATGGTGTGTTAATCGTCTATCTCTCTGCAGCACACTGACTGTACGTACGTGTGTGTGGAGGGAGTCAGGCAGTCAGCCTGTTGAGTGGCAGTTAGCACCTATTCTGCAGCCATGGCAACCAGCAGCTCGGCACGGCGATAGCTCCCACAGCCAAGTGGGTCAGAGTCTGTGGATAACGGTAACCTTGAGGAGATCACTTCCTAGACAAATATAGAGCCTCATCTGCACCCGCAATCACTAAATCACCATGACTACCGTACCTGTTGCTTTTAAAACCTCTTCCAAATAGAAAAGCTTTTTGTGAACACATCAAATAGACACAAGTCTCACATCAACATGAGACACATCTCACATCAGCAAATGGAAGGAAGTAGGCCTGTGTATCACATCAAAATCACTGATCATATCGCTGTGCAGTTTCTGATGTATTTCAAAGGGTCTCATGTTCAAAGTGGCAAGTCTATGAAGAGGAGAGGAGCTCTTCATTTTCTGAGACTGAAACAGGATTACAGCTCTTTGGAATAATTACTGTGCATCAATCATTAAATCAATAGTCTGATAGAGCAACTTACAATTGTAGGAGCTCAGTCTTTATACTGTATCAGGAGCCTGACAGGTGGTTGACTGTCTGGCCAAGTGCTGGAGGATGAGTAAGAGGTAGATACTGTTGGAGTGTGATTTGTATGGACCACAAGTTGTGTTGTTTGCATGTACAGTTTAGAACTTTAAGAGCAGCCTGTTAGAATGAGTGTCTAACAGCAGGGGACGGTCATAATCGCCCAGACAATGTGAATGTGCCAAGATGCTGTGAGCTCGCACAGGGAGTGTGAGTTGCACGAACACACACACACACACACACACACACACACACACACACACACACACACACACACACACACACACACACACACACACACACACACACACACACACACACACACACACACACACACACACACACACACACACACACACACACACACACACACACACACACACACACACACACACACACACACACAAACACACACACACACACACACACACACACACACACACACACACACACACACACACACACACAAAGGCACACACACAAAGGCACACAGACAACGGCACACAGACAAAGGCACACACACAGGGCCTCCTGAGTGGCGCAGTGGTCTATTGCAGTGCTAGAGGCATCACTACAAATCTGGGTTCGATCCCGGGCTGTGTCGCGACCGGAAGACCCATGAGGCGGCACATAATTGGCCCAGCGTCGTCCGGGTTAGGGGAGGGTTTGGCTGGCTGAGATGTCCATGTCCCATCATGCTCTAACAAGCGCATGCACATGAGCGCATGCACCCTGACATCTGTTGACAGCTGTACGGTGTTTCCTCCGACACATTGGTGCGGCTGGCTTCCAGCTTAAACGAGCAGTGCGGCTTGAAGGGGTCATGTTTTGGAGGATGCATGTCTCTTGACCTTCGCCTCTCCCGAGTCCATACGGGAGTTGCAGCAATGGGACAAGACTGCAACTTCCAATTGGGGAGAAAAATGGCTAAAACGTAAATAAATATTTGGTAATAAGAATTTAAATAAACACACAATTACACATACATCTACATGCTTGTACACAGACACACACAGTACTCACACTCGGCCTTGGCGCAGACCAGGCTGGCTGAGGGGTAGCTGAAGGATCGCAGGATGGCTGCCACGGCCAGGCTCAGGTCCTCATTGCTAGGGTATAGACTGACCGAGGCAAAACGCAGGTAGGGCAACCTGGGAGTCTCCTCTGGACCTATCTTTACATGTGGGATCTGGAGAGGAGAGGGGGAGAGGAGGAGGAGAGGAGAGGAAAGGAAAGGAGAAGAAGAGGAGGGGGGAAGGAAGAGGAAGAGAAGGAGAAAAAGGAAAAGGAGGAGAGAAGAGGGGAGGAGAGAATAAAGGAAGTAGCGAGCGAAAGGAAGGAAGGAAGAGCAGAGAAGGCAATGATATCAAATAACCAGTATAGAAAACATTAAGGAGGAAAAAGAAATGAGGAGAGGCGGGGAAGAGGAGAACAGAGTGAGAAGGGATAAAAGGCCAAAGGGAGTAAAGAGAAAACAGATGGAAGAAGTGGTTGATGGTTAATTTCATGAGGAGAGATTCAGCACTCCTGGGAGACTCAATCTTCTGACACTGTAACGATGAACAAGAAGGGTGTGTGTGTGTGAGAGAGAGAGAGAGAGAGAGAGAGAGAGAGAGAGAGAGAGAGAGAGAGAGAGAGAGAGAGAGAGAGAGAGAGAGAGAGAGAGAGAGAGAGAGAGAGAGAGAGAGAGAGAGAGAGAGAGAGAGAGAGAGAGAGAGAGAGAGAGAGAACGTGTATATTCATGCATGTGTGTATATGTTTGTGCCACTCACCTCCTTCTCTCCACATATATGACTGACAGTAGAGCCAGAAGCAGGGCTGTTGGCAGGGCCTATCACAGACACCACTCCTTTAGGTAGAATCTGGCACACTGAGAGGAGAGAGAGACAGAGGAACAGGAGTCAACCAGGTGCACTTCTCTTAAAAGAAATCACTTTAGTCTGGGTGCTCTGTTAGTCTGGTGGGAATGTATTACTATCTTTGTTGTCTGTTGCTATAAATGTTGAAGTGCAGTCTATTGTTTCTAATGCTTGCGGACCTCAGAACTCTTACTCACTCCTTGGTTTCTCCTTTATCCCTCTGGCTTGGTTCCATTATGCCACCTTCCCTTCATGGGCAGAGGGAAGGGAGTGAGTTTGTAGAGTGGAACCTAGCCATTGCCTACACCTTAAAATTCCTTAGTGACTACTGATGGGGAAAGGATGGAAACATAGCAGCAAGGTGGAAACTCCATCTTGCCTACTGTTAGGGTGTGTTCAGTCTGTCAGTCAGTCTGTAAGTCAGTCTGTTCTGTCTCATAGTTAACATATTGTTCAATGATCAGCTCCTGTTACTGATCAATGCCACTGACATACTGATTAAGGCCAACATGTCTTCCTGCCACACTGCACTGTGTCACAGTAACCATGGTTGTTGAACCTAGACAGTAACAGGGAAACGAGGCCTCTGAGTCAATGATTGACAGGGGGCAATAATGGCACCCATCATGGGGCTACAGTAAGTATATGGGTGCATCTTCACGTCAGTTCAGCTGAAGGAAATGAGACGAGGAGAGGAAGCTGCTTCAGATTCACCCTGGGCTCCATTTCATTCCGCTACATCTCTCCATCCTCATCATCCATAACCTCTGGCGTGTGTGTGTGTGTGTGTGTGTGTGTGTGTGTGTGTGTGTGTGTGTGTGTGTGTGTGTGCGTGCGTGCGTGCGTGCGTGCGTGCGTGCGTGCGTGCGTGCGTGCGTGCGTGCGTGCGTGCGTGCGTGCGTGCGTGCGTGCGTGCGTGCGTGCGTGCGTGCGCGTGTGTGTGTGTCTCATACAGCTACAGCTGTAAGATGAGGCCTGTGATCCAAGGACCCTGATGGCAAATACGCCTGTCAGAGTGTCCTGCCCACTGGTCAGGGACACACACACACACACACACACATACTGTACTGTACACTCACACACGTCCACACAGTCACTTCTCCCTCCAGCTCGCTGTGGCCAGCGGCAGGGTGGTGACCTCTTGCAATCGGAACAGCAAGTGTCTGTATCCTGATAGAAGTCATTGGTCTGTGAGCTAATACACATAAACTACTGAATGATATCCTCAATCTGTTTTGTACATAAAGTCTGTAGAAACTGTATTACTGGTCTGTACTGGTCTGTACTGGACAGTACTGGTATTACTGGTCTGTACTGGACTGTACTGGTATTACTGGTCAGTACTGGTCTGTACTGGACAGTACTGGTATTACTGGTATTACTGGTCTGTACTGGTCTGTACTGGACAGTACTGGTATTACTGTTCAGTACTGGTATGTACTGTACTGGACTGTACTGGTATTACTGGTCAGTACTTGTCTGTACTCTTCTGTACTGGTCTGTACTGATATTACTGTCCAGTACTGGTCTGTACTGATATTACTGTCCAGTACTGGACTGTACTGGTATTACTGGTCAGTACTTGTCTGTACTCTTCTGTACTGGTCTGTACTGATATTACTGTCCAGTACTGGTCTGTACTGATATTACTGTCCAGTACTGGACTGTACTGGTATTACTGGTCAGTACTTGTCTGTACTGGTATTACTGGTCAGTACTTGTCTGTACTCTTCTGTACTGGTCTGTACTGATATTACTGTCCAGTACTGGTCTGTACTGATATTACTGTCCAGTACTGGTCTCTACTGGTATTACTGGTCAGCACTTGTCTGTACTGGTATTACTGTCCAGTACTTGTCTGTACTGGTATTACTGTCCAGTACTGGTCTGTACTGATATTACTGTCCAGTACTGGTCTCTACTGGTATTACTGTCTAGTACTGGTCTGTACTGATATTACTGTCCAGTACTGGTCTGTACTGGTATTACTGGTCAGTACTTGACTGTACTCTTCTGTACTGGTCTGTACTGATATTACTCTCCAGTACTGGTCTGTACTGATATTACTGTCCAGTACTGGTCTGTACTGGTATTACTGGTCAGTACTTGTCTGTACTATTCTGTACTGGTATTACTGGTCAGTACTTGTCTGTACTGGTATTACTGTCCAGTACTGATCTGTACTGATATTACTGTCCAGTACTGGTCTGTACTGATATTACTGTCCAGTACTGGTCTCTACTGGTATTACTGGTGAGTACTTGTCTGTACTCTTCTGTACTGGTCTGTACTGATATTACTGTCCAGTACTGGTCTGTACTGATATTACTGTCCAGTACTGGTCTGTACTAGTATTACTGTCCAGTACTGGTCTCTACTGGTATTTCTGGTCAATACTGGTCTCTACTGGTATTACTGGTCAATACTGGTCTCTACTGATATTACTGTCCAGTACTGGTCTCTACTGGTATTACTGGTCAATACTGGTCTCTACTGGTATTACTGGTCAGTACTGGTCTCTACTGGTATTACTGGTCAATACTGGTCTCTACTGGTATTACTGGTCAGTACTGGTCTCTACTGGTATTACTGGTCAATACTGGGCTCTAATGGTATTACTGGTTTGCACTGGCCTGTACTGATATCACTGGTCAGTACTGGTCAGTACTGGTATTACTGATCAGTACTTGGCTGTACTGATCTCTACTAGTATTACTGGTCAGTACTGGTCTCTATTGGTATTACTGGTCAGTACTGGTCTCTACTGGTATTACTGGTCTCTACTGGTATTACTGGTCAATACTGATCTCTACTAGTATGACTGGTCAGTACTGGTCTATATTGGTATTACTGGTCAGTACTGGTCTCTACTGATATTGCTGGTCAGTACTGGTCTCTACTGGTATTGCTGGTCTGTACAAGTGTCTGTGGTCGTGTAATGGTTTGTACTGGTCTTTACTGCATACCGCTGCTGGCTTGCTTCTGAAGCTAAGCAGGGTTGGTCCTGGTCAGTCCCTGGATGGGAGACCAGATGCTGCTGGAAGTGGTGTTGGAGGGCCAGTAGGAGGCACTAAAAAAATATCCCAATGCCCCAGGGCAGTGATTGGGGACACTGCCCTGTGTAGGGTGCTGTCTTTCGGATGGGACGTTAAATGGGTGTCCTGACTCTCTGAGGTCATTAAAGATCCCATGGCATTTATTGTAAGAGTAGGGGTGTTAACCCCGGTGTCCTGGCTAAATTCCCAATCTGGCCCTCAAAACCATGGTCACCTAATAATCCCCAGTTTACAATTGGCTCTTTCATCCCCCTCCTCTCCCCTGTAACTATTCCCCAGGTCGTTGCTGTAAATATGTTCTCAGTCAACTTACCTGGTAAAATAACGGATAAATAAAATAAACTGAATCTGGTTTGTCCTGGTCTGTACTCGTCTGTAGTGGTGTTACTCACTGGTGTCAGTGGTCTCATACTGGGAGTCCCTCTGCAGTTCGAATATGTCCACCTCCACACGGGCTCTGGCCCCTCCCTCCATCACACTGTTGATGTTCTCCCTGGCCAGGGCCAGAGCCAGCCGCTCCCCACGCCCACACACTGACTGGTCATCCAGGATCGCAGCTACATGGGGAGGGAGGGAGACGGAGATATGGAACGGGAGAAAACATTGATGTTACTCACCATTAGACAGTAAGACAAAAAGAGAAGAGACAAGCAGAGTATTTACGAGGGGTGTGAAGGCCAGGTGAGTGAGTGGGTGTGTCCTGGTGGAGGGGGGTGAGACAGACACCTGAGGGTGATCAAGGGATGGAAGGAGGGAGGGATGGATGATTGATAGATGGACACTCACCCATCCGGACGGAGGAGAGCAGGGCGGCCTGGCTTCCGGAGCGTGGTGCCATGGTAACTAGCAGGAAGGAGGAGAAGTGTATCGACAGCAGCAGCGCTGGCAGAGCCGGCATCTTCTACTGCTCCTCATAGAGAACGGTCTGCTGGCTGCCTGCTCGCCACCTACAGGACGGGAGGATACATTACAAACGCACACACACACATACTGTCATACCTGCTTCTGCTCTTCCCCAGAGTACCAGGCAGCCCAGCATTGCACAAAGTGTGTGTGGTGTATAGCGTCTTGTTTCTGCTCACTGTCAGCTGGTCATGACCCTCAGTTTGACCTCTGAGATGTGTGCGTGATATGTGTGTCTGGTATCTGTGTGAGTTGGAGATGAGTCACCTTTGACCCTATAGGCACAACACAGCAGCTTGACTGCTTCTATCTGACCCCAGGGAGGTGAGGATGTTTTGCTTCTCCATCTCTCTTCCCTCCCTCCTTGCCTTCATTTCCCTTTACGCTTTTCTTTTTTTACTCTCCCTCCCTTTCTCCCCCTCCCCCTTAGCTCTCCCTTTCTCCCTCTCCCCCTTAGCTCTTCCTTTCTCCCTCTCCCCCTTATCGCTCCCTTTCTCCCTCTCCCCCATAGCTCTCCCTTTCTCGCTCTCCCCCTTAGCTCTCCCTTTCTCCCTCTCCCCCTTAGCTCTTCCTTTCTCCCTCTCCCCATTAGCTCTCCCTTTCTCCCTCTCCCCCTTAGCTCCCCCTTTCTCCCTCTCCCCCGTAGCTCTCCCTTTCTCCCTCTCCCCCTTAGCTTTCCCTTTGTCCCTCTCCCCTCGTAGCTCTCCCTTTCTCCCTCTCCCCCTTATCGCTCCCTTTGTCCCTCTCCCCTCGTAGCTCTCCCTTTCTCCCTCTCCCCCTTATCGCTCCCTTTCTCCCTCTCCCCCTTAGCTCTTCCTTTCTCCCTTAGCTCTTCCTTTCTCCCTCTCCCCCTTATCGCTCCCTTTCTCCCTCTCCCCCTTAGCTCTCCATTTCTCCCTCTCCCCCTTAGCTCTCCCTTTCTTTTATTGTTCTCTCATATCATATCTGTCTGACTTCATCCTACCCTCCTGCCCCACATGCACCTGACCCTCCTCCAGGTCCATCTCCCTTCAGCAGCCCCACAGCAGACTAAACACTACGGGTGACAGGGCTTTCGGTTGTGCAGCCCCTCAGCTGTGGAACACACTTCCAGTCACTGTCAGGACTGCAGAGTCTCTGGCCTCATTTAAGGAACAGCTACAGACTGAGCAATGCAGAAAAGCTTTCAAGGCTCTAAAGTACCAGTCAAAAGTTTGGACACACCTACTCAGTCAAGGATTTTTCTTTATTTGTACTATTTTCTACATTGTAGAATAATAGTGAAGGCATCAAAACGATGAAATAACACATATGGAATCACATAGTAACCAAAAAAGTGTTAAACAAATTCAAAAAAGATTATTCAAAGTAGCCACCCTTTGCCTTGATGACAGCTTTGCACATTCTGGGAATTCTCTCAACCAGCTTCATGAGGTAGTCACCTGAAATGCATTTCAATTAACAGGTGTGCCTTGTTAAAAGTTCATTTGTGGATTTTTTTTCCTTCTTAATGTGTTTGAGCCAATCAGTTGTGTTGTGACAAGGTAGGGGTGGTATACAGACGATAGCCCTATTTGGTAAAATGCCAAACAACAGTCCATCATTACTTTAAGACATGAAAGTCAGTCAATGCGGAAAGTATGTTTATTCAAGTGCAGTCGCAAAAACCATCAAGTGCTATGATGAAACTGTCTCTCATGAGGCCCG